>NC_044552.1:60444913-61131163 GCF_007565055.1 Rhinopithecus roxellana | reverse complement strand
TTTTATTTTCTCAAAGGAGTTTCAGTTCAGAAGCTTAGACAGTAGCACTGAAATTCATCATGATGATGCAAAAATCTCACCCCATCATTAGATTTCTCCATCGTCAGCTATATACTTAATTGAATAAAAGAGAAGGAAATTGAGAACAAAAAGAGGTGAGCTTTCCGTATTTTCAGTGGATAAGGTACATTTTCTTGATTCTCAGATACTATTTTTTGTAAGCCATTTGATTTCAAAGCTAAGCAGAACCATTGCAGGAAAGGGCTGACAACCGACCAGCTGGTCAACTAGCCATATCAAATCATTTAGTATTTGTCTTTTCATTTCTGTACCTCACACATCTCTTCCCTTTTGAATTCACTAAAGTTTGGTACTTGGCTTTGTTTCTGCTGTATGAATAGAACCCCAGAAAGTTCCCTTTCTCCCACTTGCCAGAATCCTTGGGAAATATGGAAACTTATGAGTAATGCATTCATGACATGTTTTCTCTCAACAAATTAAATATTTGCTAAGATAAAGATAAAGTGTAACATCATTGGTAAATATAGCACAAAATGATAGAATTTGAGTCCCAGAGGAAAATCTTAGTTAGAATTTAACTCCAGGGGGCCTTAGTCATCCATGAGGTCAGGGCTCTGGCCAATCCCAATGTTTGTTTATTTCCTTGAGAATGAAAGATAAGGGCACGAACTCTGTGATGTCAGTTATATCGGTGAAAAGAGAACTTCTCAAGTGTCAGCCTTTAGGCTGTGTCTGGACTCCAAGAAATAGAAAAATAAAATTTTAAAAAGAAATAAATTCTCAAAAATAGCAGCCCATCTTTTTCACGCTGCATTGCTTCACTTGATTTTAAATGATTTATTTCCAAACTATGATTATAACAGGGAGAGTCTCTAGCTATGTCTAAGCCAGAAATATGAAGAAGAAATGGAGCCAATCACACATATGAATGAGGAAGATAAGCCTGTATAAGGAAAAGGGGCTTTTCCTCCACCTCAAGCATCTTCCCTTTCTTTATTCATCCATTCATTCACTCAACAAATAATTACTGAGCCTTCTCTGTGTGCACAGAATTGTGGTAGGCACTGCAGAGACACAAGGATGAATTAGAATATTGATCCTGCACACCAGGAATTGACTAAGAGAAACAAAGCCTTTCTGTTACTAAATATATGTAAGATAGGGAAGTGGGAAGTGCCAAAAGAGGCACAGAAAGGTGCTAGGAAGTAGGTGTCAGTGGGCCAAGGTATTGGCGATGTTAAGAGCTACAGCTATGGAATCAGAAAGAACAAGATCCAATTGTTCTCTGGACTTGAATAATATTGAGCAACTTGCACAACCATCCTATGTCTCAGACTGCCCATCTAAAAAATAAGAATTACTCAACAGATTTTATATATTTCCCCAGTCAGCACCCTGTCTTCTCCATAAAGCTGTTTTAAATCTTCTCAACTCTCTTGAAACCTCTAACTTACTATGCTTCCCCTCCCTCACAGTAGATGACCTCAATTCCCATCCTCCAGAGGAAATAGAATCCATCCGCTAAAAACTCACTCAACTTCCTGCCACCAGCCTACACACCTAACAGAATCCCAAATCATCCCCTCACTGTCAGAGACTCACTTTATTAATTACTTCTCTGCTCTTGTCCTGCAAAGTCAAATGCTCCTTTTTGCTGCCTAGGGCTCATCAGCGTTTAGAATTGTACCAGTCTTTACTATTTTAAAACCAACAAAAATGAAAACTACCCTCAATACTCCTCAATAATCTCTCTCACTTTCTATACATCCTGTGCTCTCTGCTCTGTCCTCTGTGGTTACCACTAGTCACATGTAGCCATTTACATGTAAATTAATTAAAATTTTAAAAAATGTAAAACTCAATTCCTCAGCAGCAATAGCCACATCTCAAATGGCTCATGGCAATCATAGAAGATGGCACAGGGCCAGATTGCAAACCCAGGAAATACGGAGCCAGAGTCTGCAATTTCTATCTCCTCTACTATATTGCCTATCTGCTGTGCACTGGGCACTGACGTGTGTGTGTGTGTGTGTGTGTGTGTGTGTGTGTGTGTGGGTGTGTGTATTGAGACCTGAAAGACAGCATGTATTTAACGCATATACATTGAATACTGTCTATCCAGTTTGATCTTCATAGTCCTTTGCAGTGAGCATCATTATGCCACAATGTAGATCAGGATCAGAGGCTATGTCTTGCTCAGAGCCCCATAGTGTCTGTGCTGGAGTCCAAGTCTTCGGCAGTATGTACAAACAAATCATAATATTCTCTGAATATCTCAATCCACTTCTCAACATTTGAAATATATCTATGTTCATGCTCGCTTTTAATAAAATCAAATGGATATTAAATTTGAGGAGCAAAACTTTAAGAAAATAAAGTTCCACAAAATAAAACTAAATTAAACCTCTCCATTCCACAAAATAAAACTAAATTAAACAGCAACTAAAGTTCCAGACAATTGCTAACTTAGATGCAAATCAATCAAATGTGAATGAAGGATTTCTGTGTCCAGCTTGCCCCAGCTCATAAAGCCTGGCCAACAGTTTTTGAGCCTGGTACCTGGAGGCTCCCCGCTGTTTCTGTGGCCATGCGGAGTGCTCACAGCAAATCCAAGCCCAATCTGCAATGTTCAGTGCTGCAGCATTCCCAAGACCTCAGCTTCTGCATGAATCTACACACAAAGGGTATTTTGCACAGGAAGCATACAGCTTCAGGTTCATTCTAAGAACAGTAAAAGTAATGTTCAGTCTGTGAGGTCTCTGAGCCCATTTTTGTCCAGGGTAGCAAGAAGTCCGATCTTCCTTTGTCTAGTGTTTCCCACCATAGTTTGAGGGTCACTAACAATGACCCTTTTGGAGACATATTTGTTGCCCCTGCCCAGAGTGTAGGTAGAGGCTTAGGGTGTTTCTCAAGCCCAATCTCAGAAACTGTGGAGTTCAAGCGAGCAAGCTCACCGCCTTGGTTGTCTCCAGCTGGGTTTCGCAGTAACCCACAAAGCAGTCTTTTTGCCATTACCAGAATCTCAACACCCCACAGTGGGGCCAAACTTAGATGTGTATCTCTAAAGCCAAAAGCTCTACAACCTACAACAACCAAAAAAAGTTTTAATTAAATTAATTGTAAAGATATATCCAACTTGGGTTAGTGTAGCCAGAAATTTGCTTTTTTCTCCCGTGACCACATTTCTGCCCCATCTGTCCCGTGGTTTACATTTTTTACACTTCTCCAATCTACAGACACACACACCTATTGAAGAAGCTGCTCATCCCAGTCCTAGAATCTGACTTATATTTTACCCCAGGATGAATCACCTCCATGACTGTGGGCAATGGGACTCTTAAATTATAGTCTACAGAGACAATCATGCACATAATAAAATAACATAAATTTGGCATTAAAAAAATTGATCTCCTTCATAACCATTAGGACGGCTACTATCAAAAAAAGAAAAATAGAAAATAACAAGTGTTGATGTCGGTGTGGAAATATTGGAACACTTGTTCATTGTTAGTGTGAATGTAAAATGGTACAACCACTATGGAAAACATATGGCAGTTCTTCAAAAAATTAGAAGTAGAACTACAACATGATCCAAGTATTTCACTTCTGGGTATACACACAAAAGAATTAAAAGCAGGGGGAGGCTGAGGCTGGCAGATCACAAGGTCAGGAGATTGACACCATCCTGGTTAACACCGTGAAACCCCATCTCTACTAAAAATACAAAAAAAAAAAAATTAGCCAGGCACGGTGGCGGGCACCTGTAGTCCCAGCTACTCAGGAGACTGAGGCAGGAGAATGGCACGAACCTGGGAGGCAGAGCTTGCAGTGAGCCGAGATGGTGCCACTGCACTCCAGCCTGGGTGACAGAGTGAGACTCCATCTCAAAAAAAAAAAAAAAAAAAAAATAGAATTAAAAGCAGGGTCTCAGAAAACTATTTGTACATTCATGTTCATAGCAGCGTTATTCCCAATAGGGAAGAGGTAGAAGCAACCTAAGTGTCCATCCACGGATAAATGAAACGTGGTATCTATGTACAATGGAAAATTATTTAGCCTTAAAAAGGAGGGCAATTCTGACACATGCTGCAACATGGATAGACCTTGCAGTTATGATGCTAAGTGACATAAAACCAGTCCCCAAAGGACAAATACTGTATAACTCCACTGATACAAGGCAGCTAGAGCCATCAAATTCAGAGACAGAAAGTGGAATGATGGTTTCCAGGGGCTGTGGAAGAGGGGCATGGAGAGGTATTTTAAATCAGTACAGAGTTTCAGTTACAAGATGAAAAGAGTTCTGAAAATACATGGTGGTGATACAATATGAATATACTTAATGTGTACTTAATGCCACCGAACTGTACACCTAAAAATAGTGAAGATCATAAATTGTGTGTACTTCATCATAATTTATATACATGAATATATCCATAAATTACTATATATATTTACTTATAAATTTACATACCTAGAGAGTACATATACATACATTCATATGCATGTATACAGAAAGAGAGAGTTCTCAGTGTATGCCCAGCAGTGGACTAAGTATTTCACTGCACATAATCCCCACAACATCCCCAAGTAACACTACTACTATCACCATTTTACAGAGGTGGAAACCGAAGCGTTGAGTGACTAAATGATTTGTTTAAGGCTACGCAAATAGTAAGTGTCATCCCCTGGATGCAAGCCAAGGTCCCCTTGCACTAGAGCTCACAATATTCACCCTTCTGTTCTATCATTCCATGCCCTGAATTGTTTATTGTTATGCAATGACATCTTGTTACACTGAGCAAACCAAGACTTTTAGTCAATCACATTCTCTATGGTTGGTCTCTAATTCTGGATTTGTAGTAGGGAATTTAGAATGATCATTTTCTGTCTCTTAAAGAGCCTATATTTTGTGGTTCATGGCATTCAGTTTCTTTTCTTTTTTTTTCTTTTTAAAATTTTTGTTTTTCATTTCAATAGGTTTTTGAGGAATAGGTGGTGTCTAGTTACACGAATAAGTTTTTTAGAGGTGATTTCTGAGATTTTTGGTGCACCCATCACCAGAGCAGTGTACATGGCACCCAATGTATAGTCTTTTATCCCTCACTGCCCCCCTACCCTTTCTCCTGAGTCCCCGAAGTCCAATGTATCATTTTGATGCCTTTCAATCCTCATGGCTTAGCACTAAGTTCTCACTTAGCATATGAGTGAGAACACACGATGCTTGGTTTTTCCGTTCCTGAATTACTTCACTTTTCTAAGTGAAGTAATAGTCTCCAATTGCATCCAGATTGCTGCAAATGCCATCATTTTGTTCCTTTTCATGGTTGAGTAGTATTCCATGGTGTGTGTGTGTGTATGTGTATACATATACATATAACATATATATACACACACACATATATATATAACATTTCTTTATCTACTCATTGATTAATGGGCATTTAGGCTGGTTCCATATTTTTGCAATTGCAAATTGTGTTCCTATAAACATGTGTGTGCAAATGTCTTTTTCATATAATGACTTCTTTTCCTCTGGGTGGATACCTAGTAATGGGATTGCTGGATCAAATGGTAGATCTACTTTTAGTTCTTGAAGGAATCTCCATGCTGTTTTCCATAGTGGTTGTACTAGTTTACATTCCTACCAACAGTGTGAAAGTGTCCCCTTTTCACCACATCCATACCAACCTCTATTATTTTTTATTTTTTGATTATGGCTATTCTTGAAGGAGTGAGGTGGTATTGCACTGTGGTTTTGATTTGCATTTCTATGATCATTAGTAATGTTGATCATTTTTCCTTCTGCTTGTTGGTCATTTGTAGATCTTCTTTGAATAACTGTCTATTCATGTCCTTAGCCCACTATTTGATGGTTTTTTTTTTTCTTGCCAATTTAAGTTCTCTGTAGATTCTGGGTATAGTTGAGATTGTGAAGATTTTCTGTCATTCTGTGGGTTGTCTATGTACTCTGTGCAAAAAAAATAATATTCAGCAGAATAAACAGACAACCCATAGAGTGGGAGAAAATCCCACAGAGTACTTTAAGTCCCATCTGTTTATCTTTGTTTTTGTTGCATTGTTTTTGGGTTCTTGGTCATGAAGTCTTTGCCTAAGCCAATATTTTCTGATGTTATCTTCTAGAACCTTTATGGTTTCAGGTCTTAGATTTAAGTTTCTGATTCATCTTGAGTTGATTTTTTGTATAGGGTGAGAGATGAGGATCCAGTTCCATTCTTCTACATGTGGCTTGCCAATTATCCCAGCACCATTTTTTGAGTAGGTCCTTTCCCCACTTTATGTTTTTGTTTACTTTGCCAAAGATCAGTTGGCTGTAAGAATTTGACTTTATTTCTGGGTTCTCTATTCTGTTCCATTGGTCTATGTGCCTATTTTTATACCAGTACCATGCTGTTTTGGTGACTATGGCCTTATAGTTTAAAGTCGGTAATGTGATACCTCCGTATTTATTCTTTTTGCTTAGTCTCGCTTTCACTATGTGGGCTCTTTTGTGGTTTCATATGAATTTTAGGGTTGTTTTTTTCTAGTTCTGTAAAGAATGATGGTGGTATTTTGATGGGAATTGCATTGAATGTGTAGATTGCTTTTGGCTGTGTGGGAATTTTCACATGAAAATGTCTACCCATCCGTGAGCATGAGATATGTTTCTATTTGTTTGTGTCATTTATGATTTCTTTCATCAATGTTTTGTGGTTTTCCTTGTAGAGGTCTTTCATGTTCTTGTTAGGTATATTTCTAAGTTTTTATTGTTTTTGTTTTGTTTGGTTTGCAGCTATTGTGAAAGGGGTTGAATTCTTGATTTGATTCTCTGCTTGGTCACTGTTGCTATATAGCAGAGCTAATGTGTACATTAATTTTGTATAATGAAAGTTTGCTGAATTAATTTACCAGTTCTAGGAGCTTTTTGGAGGAGTCTTCAGGGTTTTCTAGGTATATAATCATATCATCAGCAAACAGCAACAGTTTGACTTCCTCTTTACCTATTTGGATGCACTTTATTTCTTTTGTCTGATCGCTCTGGCTTGGACTTCTAATACTATGCTGAATAGAAGTGGTGAAAGCGGGCATCCTTGTCTTGTTCCTGTTCTCAGGGCAAATGCTTTCAACTTTTCCTCATTCAGTATAATATTGGCTGTGGGTTTGTCATAAGCAGTTTTCATTACCTTAGGTTATGTCCCTTCTATGCTGATTTTGCTGAGGGTTTTAATCACAAAGGATGCTGGATTTTGTCAAATGTTTTTTCTGCATCAATTAAGATAATCATGTGATTTGTTTTTAATTCTGTTTATGTAGTGTATCACATTTATTGACTTACGTATGTTAAACTATCCCTGCATCCCTGGTATGAAACCCACTTGATCATGGTGGATTATGTATTTGATATGTTGTTGGATTCAGTTCACTAGTATTTTGTTGAGGATTTTTGCAACTATGTTCATCAGGAATATTGGTCTGTAGTTTTCTTTTTTTGTTATGTCCTTCACTGGTTTTGGTATTAAGGTGATACTGGCTTCATAGAATGATTTAGGGAAATTTTCTTCTCTCTATCTTTTGGAGTAATGTCAATAGGATTGGTACCAATTTTTCTTTGAATGTCTGATCGAATTTAGCTGTGAATCCATCTGGTTCTGGACATTTTTTTGTTGGCAATCTTTTTTATAACCATTTCAATCTTGCCACTTGTTATGGGTCTGTTCTGAGATTCTATGTCTTCCTAGTTTGATCTAGGAGGCCTGTACATTTCCAGGAATTTATCTATCTCCTCTAGATTTACTAGCTTATGTGCCTAAAGGTTTTCATAGCAGCCTTGAATAATCTTTTGTATTTTGTGGCATCAGTTGCAATATCTCCCATTTCATTTCTAATTGAGCTTGTTTGGATCTTCTTTCTTCTTCTCTTGGTTAATCTCGCAAATGGTCAATTTTATTTATCTTTGCAAAGAACCAGCTTTTTGTTTCATTTATCTTTTGTATTTTGTTTGTTTGTTTGTTTCAACTTTATTTAGTTCTACTCTGATCTTCGTTATTTATTGGGTTCGGGTTTGGATTGTTCTTGTTTCTCCACTTCCATGAGGTGTGACCTTAGATTGTTTATTTGTGCTCTTTCGGACTTTTTGATGTAAGCATTTAATGCTATGAAACTTTCCTCTTAGTACTGCTTTTGCTGTATCCCAGATGTTTTGATAGTTTATGTCACTATTATCATTCATTACAAAGAATTTTTTAATTTCCATCTTGATTTCATTGTTGACCCAATGATCATTCAGAAGCAGGTTATTTAATTTCCATGTATTTGCATGGTTTTGAGGGTTCCTTTTGGAGTTGATTTCCAATTTTATTCCACTGTCGTCTAAGAGAGTATTTGATATAATTTTGATGTTCTTAAATTTACTGAGACTTGTTTTGTGGCCTATCATATGGTCTGTCTTGGAGAATGTTCCATGTGCTGATGAATAGAATGAATATTCTGCAGTTGTTGAGTAGAATGGTTGGTAAATATCTGTAAAGTCCATTTGTTCTAGGGTATAGTTTAAGTCCATTGTTTCTTTGTTAATTTTCTGTCTTAATGACCTGTCCAGGGCTCTCAGTGGAGTATAAAAGTCCCCCACTATTATTGTGCTGCTGTCTATCTCATTTCTTAGGTCTAGTAGTAATTGTTTTATAAATTTAGGAGCTCCAGTATTAGGTGCATATATATTTAAAATTGTGATATTTTCCTGTTGGACTAGTTATTTTATCATTGTATACTGTTCCTCTCTGTCTTTTTTAACTGCTGTTGCTTTAAAGTTTGTTTTGTCTGATATAAGGATAGTTACTCCTTGTTGCTTTTCGTGTCCATTTGCATGGAATATTTTTTCCACCCCTTTATATTAAGTTTATGTGAGTCTTTATGTGTTAGGTGAATCTCCTGAAGACAGAAGAAACTTGGTTGGTCAATTCTTACCTATTCTGCATTTTTTAAGTGAAGCATTTAGGCTATTTACTTTCAGTGTGAGTATTGAAATGTGAGTTACTATTCTATTCATTGTACTATTTGTAGCCTGACTACCTTGGCTTTTTTTCATTGTGTTATTGTTATACAGGTCCTGTGAGATTTATGCTTTAAGGAGGTTTTATTTTGGTATATTTTGAGGATTTTCTTTTTGGTTATTATGTATTCATAATTATCACTTATTGAAGATATACTGTATGTTAGGTTTGCTTTAGTTTCTTCGCATATTTTCTGCAATACCTACAACAGTACTACATGATAGCATCCTTATTATCATTTATAAAATCAAGGCTCTGAGGCTTTAAAGTTAAGTGACTGGATTACACAACTAGGAAAACTGGAAGTAGAACCTCAATTTGTTGAAATCCAAAATGTGCTTCACTAAGTCATACTCTCCTCTATTGCTCAACAATCAATGGACACATGAGCAACTTAGTTTCTCAATCTTTAATTTGGCCTTGGCTTCAATATCCTTTCATAGGATTGTTACCAATATTAACAGTCTGGTTATATTTAAGACAATATATATGCTCTTAAAATAGTCTTTCAAAGTAAATATTTTCATCAGTACTCTTACCAGTAGGGTTAGGAGGTTGGACTAATGAACTCTCAGTTCTGACATTTTCTAAATTGTAATTCTATTATACAACTGCATTAAGACATTAAGACAAGAAGACACGTGAGAAATATTGAGAAGCATAATTCAGAGAAGTAATAAGTTTCCTTACAAGTTTAATGTCTTACTACAGCCTAATAGGTCTTGCCTTAGAAGTTCAGCCTCTTAATATTACTTTTCACATAACATACTCTTGACAACATTTATTATTAATGATCATCTATGAGTTATGAAGGACAAAATCATGTGAATGGAATCTAAAAGTCAAACAACCGTCTCTCAGAAGCAATTGAACCTTATCCAACTGCAGCATAATTTTGGGAATGAGCTAAAGAGTAGCACTAAAGAAAATGCTTTGCTTGGGGTAGTGATTTAATCTCTAAGGAGTGCCACCAGAAATATAAATGGAGGAGGAGAGAGGAAAAAGTGGTCACGGTATTAAGAAACATCCATAGTCAGTCCCACAATAGGTCAGTTGTATGTGCAACCCTGAACTTTAAATCACATGGATTCTGAAGGCTTGGACGCAGATACATTTCTTCATTCAACACTCCCTGGCTCCTCGGTATTGGCAAATTCAGATCTATAAAGGGTCAAATGTGTTGAACTCCTGTCAAACTTTCCAGGGTGGGTTAAAGTCAGTAATTTTCTTCTTAATCCTGAGGCCACAGTGTGTTCAAGTTAGAAATCTACTCCATATGTTCATGATATTATTTCACAGAAGCTCCTAAAAGATTTCTTCATGAGAACTCTGTGAGGTTTCCAAACATCCTTGGCCTCTTAAGATTGGTTTAACTTCAACATTAGAAATAAAAACATCATTAGTTAAATTCAGTATCTCTTATTGAGACTCTAGTATATGCAAAGCACTTTTTCATGCATTATCTCATTGAATTCTCACAACCAGCCAGCGAATGGGATGGAAGCATCTCCTTTTTCAGATACGAAGTCACAGATGGATAAACAGCTCCTCAAATGTGTCCAGCTGGCTTATGGCCTCTGCTGAGGGCTAAACCTTAAGTCTATCTGGCTCCAAAGCTCATATCCTTTTACTACATCACACTGTTTCTAAAGCTGGTTTCTTTTTAGATTAGAAAATGATAGGTATTCTCTTGAAATATGGGATATGCCCTTGTTTAGAAGAAAATGAAGCCCAGCAATATGTTCTCTGTTACCTAGCCCCTTCCTTCCCCAGCTGACCTGCCGGCCACAGTGATATTGTAATGTTATTATCCTCTATAGAAAAGGTTCTTTGTTTGGGTCTTTTAAAACTGCAAACTAGTCATTCTGGGGAAAAAAAAAAAAAAAAAAAAAAAAAGGCAAGCAACTTGAATTTGTACCTGTAAGTTTGTTTGCATGCCCATTACTCGTGTCCCTTTTCTTTAAACTGAACTTGTCAAACTGTTTTTGCAAGTGTTCAAAATGTTGCCACCCATTTAATCCTCTCTAGAATAAAAATTCTAAATGGTTTTGTAGAGAACTGGAAAGTGCTAGTTTTGCTAACATTTGGAGAATTTGAAATTAAAATGGAAAGATGTTAAATGATCAAAAAGGCAAGAGAAAAGTCACCAGAGCCAAGATTATGTGCCCTGACTCACCAGCTCCATGGTTGCGTTCTCACTGAAGTGTCTGCTATCTTGTACCTTAAGAAAATGCAAATATGACTTATTCTTGCAAGATGCTAATAAAGTCAACTTTAAATCTAATAAAATAAAAAATCTCCAGCGAATTCTCAAGTAGAAGAATTAAAAATAGGAAAACGAAAAGTCTAAAAGAAGCAAAAAACATTTTTTATGCCATCCACTCTGTGCCAGAATCCTGCCAGGTATTTTAACCTAGTACCTTTTTCTCATTGTGACCCAACAAAGTAGGTTTTATTCTCATTTCATAAATGAGGCATCTGAGTTCTTCATCTCGGAGGTCATAAATCTTGTCCAAGGTCACACAAGAAGTAAATAGAAAACCTAGTATCAAAACTAAGTTCTAACTCCAAAACCCATTCCTTTTTCATTTTATTAAACTGTTGGCCTTGAATTTTAAAATACATGAAATAGTCACTAAACTATATTTTCATTGACTAATAATTATTATAGGAGAATTCTTGTAGAGTAATTCATAAAGCAGTAGAACTTGCCAAGTAAACACATTTTTAATGATGATGACCAAAGCATACTCATACAGTCATTTAAACAGGTGAGGTGATCATTATATTGCTTGCCTGTTTAAACAAGATTTTCATTCATTTAAGAAATATAACATGGCATGATGCATGTTTGGAAGAGATAAGACATGCCTCTGAGCCACCATCTGAGGGGGTGAAGGCAGAGACCCATGATACGAGAGGAAAGACAGTGATGCAAAATGTATTTTATCTCAAAGAAGCATATGCCTTGAGTCTTTTCATTGAAAGCATTAAAGTCCAAGGGAAGAAGAAAAAATACAGAGGCTTTTCTTATTTTCCTCATCAACATGAAATGATTTATCTTACTTGCCTTATGTTTTATGCCATAAATAGAAAATGCTGATAGAATAACTGTGCAAACACTTCCAAATAACTATTTCAAATAAGTTAGGAAAATACTATCTATTGAATCACTCTGATGCCATTAATATTGAAATGAGTAACATCACACAGTTCATCCGAATCAGTGATCATTTAAGTAAAATACACTGACACAGAATTTTGCATTTTTCCTCTGTAAGAAAGAAGCATCAGTGGAAAGTAATAGAGGAACATAAACAAAACAGACCGTGTTAAGAAAATAGGTGGTCCCAGAATCTGTGTGAGAAATCTCAGACTCACACTCTTGGCACCATTCCCCCTTGTGCCTCTTTGGAAGCTCTAGCTCCTCCAGATCTTGGCTGTTACTTTTTCCAAAAGACACAACTCATCTGACTTGATGTGAAAACCCACCCTTGGGTCATTATCACCAGGTAATGGCAAATGCAGAGGAAACCCTATGCTTCCAAATCCTGGATTCTCTCATTCCCTTGGAATGTGCCACTTTCCAGGAAGTGTTCAGGTCCCTTACGTCAATAAGCTCCTCACCAGGACTCTCAGCCCTACCCCATGCAAGTTTGCTGCACCTCTCTGAATCTGAAAGCAGGTTAGCACAGCCTGATCTTTCCCAAGTATGGAGAATTAAACCACAGGCTCTATTTCAGTGAGTCATCACTCCTCTTCTTGTCTATTCTATGTCTAGGAAGATTTGTTTGCTCTTGTTACTCACCAGTCTTGTACCACCAGACAGCTTGGCTGCCTCTCAGTTATTTCATCTGTTCAACTAGCATTTGGTCATCCCCCTCATCGTGATGTGCAGCAGATGGCTTGGGTTGTCCTCCTTCCTGCCCAGCAGAGTTGTGTTACAATAAGCATGACTTCAGTGCCTGTCAGCTAGCAGTGCTCCAAGCCACCACTTGCAAACTCCCTTCAGGCAATTTAATGAGGATGTTTAAGTGGTTATCTCAGTCCATTTTCTGTTGCTTATGGCAGAATACTTGAAACTAGGTAATTTATAAAGAAAGGAAGTTTATTTCTTAAATTTTGGAGGCTGAGAAGTCCAAGGTTAAGGAATTACTTTTGATGAGGGCCTTCTTGCTGGTGGGGACTCTGCAGATCCCCAAGTTGATTCAGGGCATCACATGATAAGGGGGCTGAATGTGCTCGCTCAGATTTCTCTTCCTCTCTTACAAAGCCACCAGTCCCATTCCCATGATAACCCACTAATCCATTAGCTTATTAATCTATGAATGGATTAATCCTGCCCTCATGATCCAATTGTCCCTTAAGGACTCCACTTCTCAATACTGCCACATTGGGGATTAAATTTCAACATGAGTTTTGGAGGGGACATTAAAACCATAGCAGTTGTGCTACAACAACTGACTGTGAAACTCAGGAGTATAGTCTCTGGCATATAACAGTCTGAGACAGTTACACTGCCGTCTTCCTCTTGACTTAACTTTGGTCTGAGATTCAACTTGGCATGCCCCATAGGCTGGTATCCCATAAAACATGCTACATTTTTTAATGTAGTTTTCTACTCTATGCCAACCAAATGCCATGCTGTTCATACAAATTTAATTTAAAACAATCTGTATTAGTCCATTTTCATGCTGCCAATAAAGACATACCTGAGACTGGGCAATTTACAAAAGAAAGAGGTTTATTGGACTTACAGTTCCACGTGGCTTGGGAGACTTCACAATCATGGTGGAAGTTGAAAGGCACATCTCACATGGCAGCAGACAAGAGAAGAGAATGAGAGCCAAGCAAAACGGGTTTCACCATATCAGACCATCAGATCTCATGAGACTTATTCACTACCGGGAGAACAGTATGGGGGAACTGCCCCCATGATTCAATTATCTCCCACCAGGTCCCTCTCACAACACATGGGAATTATGGGAGTACAATTCAAGATGAGATTTGGGTGGGGACACAGAGCCAAACCATATCACTAAGCAAAATCATTTATTCTTTCAAATATGCTCCTAATATCACACATCAACTTACAGCAAGAAAACCTACCATATGGCTAGGATAATTGTTGGGAAAAATATTGAAAGACATTGTTTTATTCTACCCATCTAAACTTGCGTTTCTCACCACTGGGAGTATATTAGAATCCCCTATGGGACTTAAAAAAAATTATAGATGGCTTAACTCCTGATTGCTCATGTCCCCCCCTCAAAAGATCAAGCTGCCATTCAAGCTTTTTCCATGTAGCAATATTGTAGCAATATTGTAAGGCTAATTCTGAGGCTCTCATAGAAATGTGGCTAACTAATGAATACCTTGAGCATCTCCATTTTACAGTGAGAAATATTACTGTAGCCATGAAATGTGTTCATATTCCAACCAGAGTTTGCCCTTCCCACTGGGGCCGAGGCTGAGAATTCCAGCTGGTAAATGGATAAATGGAATAAACATCCATGTAAATAATAAGGAGATTGCAATTAGGATCTGCTTTTAACACTTATACCTTTCCGTGATCGTCTGGTTAAACCATTCATCTTTTTTTTAAAATAAAACTGTTATTCTCTTACAAGTCATTGCCTGAGTTATCCTGGATGCTCAGGTTATAAGAATAGATACATTCAGGCTATCTGAAATGTTAAATAAACACTGTAGGCCTATGAGAAAGGAAAGAAACTTCAAAACTAACTCTGCAATAGATACCAAAGATTGAAAGCAGAATGTTCTTTGTAATTTTTTAGGGTAGAATAGATGGTTCCTAGAGAGCAACTCTAGAATTCATCTCCTTAGCAAAGCATGGCATTGTGATCTACACAGGAAAACTCTAAATGCTTCAAGTAGAAGGAATTTCATGTAGGAATTGGTTTCACAAGTGGTGAAAAGGTGAGAAGATCAACAGGCACTGGTGGGTCCCATTAAAATCAGCAATAATCTGCTGTCACCCCGAGAGCTGGAAAGACAAAGAGAGAAGGTGGTGTTACAAGAAACCACAAAGCATGGCCACCTGGGGGAAAGAGAACCGTGGTGGGCCTGACTGGTGGGAGGTTGCACTATCAAATGAGGTGCTTTCAGGCAGGAGCTGGAATCATAAAGGTTATATAGCCTCTGTCAGAGACACCAACCGAGTCAGGAAGAGAGGGAAAAATATGCCGGCTTTTCCCTTCTTCCTGCAGCCACATCTCCTACCAGTGCCTTCCATCAGCTTAACATAACCAGGAGTTAGTGATAGACACTATTGCTGGAGAAATATAGAAAATTAACCTGAGGGCAAAGAGGCAAATTTCAGCACAGAGGGTATCTGTGGCTCCCAGCTCTATCACTTCACCGTCCTGATGATTCAGCATCTCAGTCTCTGTTTTACATGTTATGAATTCAAACTCACAAAAAGAAAGGGTATGTTTGGGATGATTAGCCCTGCTCAATCTAAAGCAGTGTTATTAGGTACAGTTCTGTAGCAATACAGTTTCTATAAAACTCCTTTTCATTGAGCCACTTATCCAACCAGTTATAGAGTTCTTGACATATCACTTGGTGTAAAGCAAGACAACTATCACACAATGTTCTCGGGAAGCGGACATGTTACATCTAGGAAGTACTTGGAGGTTTTTTGAGAAATCATCAGTGTTATGAGCTGAATTTGTGCCTTTCTCCCAAATTCATATGTTGAAGCCCTACCCCCCAGCTGCTTAGAATGTAGCTGTATTTGGAGACAGGATCTTTAAGAAGGTCATTAAGTTAACATGAGGTCATATGGGTGAACCTTAATCCCATATAACCAGTGTCATATGGGATAGACTAGGACACAGACACAGAAGGAAGAGCATGTGAAGACAGAGGGAGAAGACAGACATGTGCAAGCCAAGGAAAGAGGCCTCAGGAGAAACCAACCCTGTTGACACCTTGATCTGGGATTCCTAGCTTCCAGAATTGTAAGAAAGTTCATTTTTATTGGCTGGGCACAGTGGCTCACGCCTGTAATCCCGGCACTTTGGGTGGCCAAGGCGGGTGGATCATGAGGTCAGGAGATCGAGCCCATCCTGGCCAACATGGTGAAACCCCGTCTCTACTAAAAATACAAAAATTAGCTGGGCATGGTGGTGTGCACCTGTAGTCCCAGCTACTCAGGAGGCTGAGGTAGGAGAATCACTTGAACCCAGGAGGAAGAGTTTGCAGTGAGCAGAGATCGCACCAGTGCACTCCAGCCTGGCAACAGAGCAAGACTCTGTCTCAAAAAAAAAAAAAAAAAAAAAAAATTAATTTTCATTGTTTGAACCACTCGGTTGGTGGTACTTTGTTATGGCAGCCCTAGTAACCTAATACAGTTGGCATATTAGGCTGAACTGTTTGTATAGATCAGCAGTATTTTGAAGGTCAGTGGTGTGTACAGTACATTTAGTGATGATTACTTCGGTCACCAGTTCTCTTTAACATTGGTCTTTGTGTTAGTCAGCAAGGGCTGCCATAACAAAATACCACAGACCAAGTGACTTAAACAATAGAAATTTATTTCTTCACAGTTCTGGAGGCTGGAAGTCCAGATTAAGTTGTCAGTCAGTTCAGTTTCTCCTGAGGTCTCTCTCAGTTTGCAGACGACTGCTTTCTTACTGTGTCTTCATGGAGCCTTCGCTCTGGGCAAGCTCATCCCTAATGTCTCTTCCTCTTTTTATAATGATACCAGTCATATTGGATTAGGGCCCACTCGTCTGACCTCATCTCAACTTAATTACCTTTTCAAAGGCCCTATCTCCAAATACAGTCTCATTGCAGGTTAGGACTTCAACACATGAATTTTGAGGGAATATTACTCAATCCTTAACAGTGTTCAAACATGTAATCTTTTCTACTTTTAATTGTAGCTATTAAAAGTGTTCACATCTGGGCAGCAAAGATCTGGTCTGGAGACCCAGCTAGGACATCCCGTCTGAGTGTCATCAAGTTGATCACAAATTCTGATAGTCTTTAGTTTTCTAAAATGGGAATCCAAACCCTTATCTCACCAGGTCATTGTGGAAATATAATTAGACTGTTGATGAGAGTATTTTGTGAACTATGAATGATAAAGTTTCATCATTGATATCCTCATGAGAATCCGTGTACCTCCCAATGTTTACTTCTATCTGGAAGGTCATCCTCCACATAATCACCAGGTCCAGCCTATTCTTTCCCCCACTGACACATTGCCTAGGTTCTGTTTCCCACTGGGTCTGGGTTTGACTGGATCTTGCTTCCTACATCATTTCCAAGATCATGACTATTTACAGTTTCCTCACCTATAAATGGGATAATAGTATCTCTTTCACAGGTGTTTTGAGGATTAAATGATTCAATAGCTGTGAAACACTTAAAACAGTGTTAACATATATTAAGCACTGTATAATTGCTGTTAACATCACCATCACTATTACTAGAATTGCAGATAACTTTTTATGTAAGTGATGATGTTGTTACCTTATTTGATTCCCCTTTATCAGGCTCATGGACCCACTGCCCAGCTGCAGCAGGTGTAGGTTGTCTCAGGTTCATACCTGCAAACTTTTCTAGAAGATTGCTCTTGACTGACAGGAATCAACTCCACTAAGATATCCGGGGATGCTGTGTCTCAACCCCTGGAGGCAATCCATAGCCAATGATTGACTCATACAGTCCCCTCTGTGTAGAACAATCTCCGTGGTAGGATTCACTCTCTAGGATTCTGCGATGGGAAAAATCTGAGGCTAGATGTTTTCTGAAACCACATCTTTGCCCAGCTTCTTTCCCTGCCCCACCTTGTTTCCCTTACCCCTTGCAGGATTCTCCTGAAACCACCCCCTCAGTGAATCACTTACCCAAGAATTTGCGTGTCAGGCTCAGAATCTAGGGAACCCAACCTGAGAAACTCACCTTAGAATTAGACCATGTTTTATGTCTTTTCTTGTCTCTACCATGATACCTAACTTAATACCAGTCTCTTATTAGGCATTTAAACAAATGTTTTCTGGTTAATCAGTTGAAATAGCTTCAAAATATCTCCAGGAATAAAGACTGGTAATTTCAGTTTCAAAGACCTAGAGATCAAGAAAGTAGCTGCAAAATACAGAAACTGCGCGAAGGAAAAATGTGTTCGCCTACCTTAACAGCTGCTGTAAATCACAGTTAGTTGGGAGCAGTGATTGGTATTAAACGTGAGTACTGCCAAAATGATAGGATCAAGTGTGTCATTTGGAAACTGCATATATACCCAGAGAAAATGTGGAGAATATTGTCATTGAACACTGTCATATGCTTTGTGGATGGATTGTGTCATCTTAGTGACAGCACATGCTGCAGAAAGGGTCTCTGAGGAAGTCAGAGGACAGGTCTTTATCTCTTCAGTTCTCCTGAGATTATAGGAGCAAGTCTCAATTAAAGGCAATGAAAGAATGAGAGCATCTTACTCTACTATGAACAACCAGAAGTTTCTACCTTAGTTCACCTTATCATATTTCACATTGACATAAAAGAAAAGTAAAATATTATTCAAAGACATAGAAAGCCATAGGCATCTACAGTTGAATCAGCCTTGCCTTTCCTCTCATGGCTTTCTCATTACAATCACATAAAGTAACATAGGAAAGAACTTTTTAAACAGCAATGCGCCATGTAATTACATGGTACTAAATGATTATTATTAATATTCTTTTAAAAATACATTCCCCACAGGAATACATTAGGTGCTTCAGATATATTAGTCAGAATTTGTTTAGTGGCAAGTGGTAGAATCCTAACTTAAACTAGCCCTAGCTTACTAAGTACTCAATTATTGGGTACAGGGAGTTCTGACAACATCTAGCACAAGGCAGAATTCCAACTGTTAAAACTCACAGCAGAGCTGATTGGGCACAGCCCACCAGTAGGAGGAAAGGCACCAGCTGGCATGATCTATCAGGCATTTGAGAGGTACTAGGACTTCGTAACTAGGACAATGCTATCCAATGACTATTGCTAAATATTATTGATATTCTAAACCGTGGTTCTCAAACTCTGGCATGCATCAAAATCACCTGGACATTTGGCAAAACACACAGATTTCTGGGCTCCAGTGTAATGTTTCTGATCAAGAAGGTCTGAGGTAGAGCCAAGGAATTTACATTGTTAACAACTTCAAGGTGATGCTGATGCTGCTGGCTCTGGGACCTTCCCTTGAAAACCACTCTTCCAGAAAAAATTAATGAAAAGGTGCAGGTGATTGACAGCCAATGAAAACCAAGTGTGGAAACCCTCTGGCTTCTGTGGTCTCTCACAGAGACTCCACTTTCTACAACAGGAGGGAAGAAAAAACTGGGCCAGGGCCTGGTTTAAGGGTGGCCAAACTCCTGATAAGGGAAAATACTCAAACAAAGGCAGGCTGTTAGATAAACATCAGCACCTGTTTGGGAAAATTGAGATCTTTCCATTTGAAATTGTAGAACCTGGACAAAGGCACCTCAAAATTTTGAACCCCAGAATGTTCTGCAACTTTGGAGCCTGCAGTAGTAGCCCATACCTTTCTAGCAGGAGCTGGAATTCCCCCCTTGTTTGAAAATAAAGGACAGGCTTCTCTCCTGCAAGTTTCCCTGGACCCCAACCTCCAGCACAGGATTCATGGGCATTGATCCCTAAAAATACCCAATATGCCCAAATCCATCTCAGCGTCTGCTTCTGAAAAACACAACCCATGACAGCAGCCTCTAGCTGGTGATGACTGGACCCACAAACTCCATAGCTTTAAAACCCTTGCTGTCAACATTTTTTCCCATTTGCCTTTCAGCTTAATTTTCTCCCATTGATGATGCACTTTCTTAACCCTGTGTGTGGACAGCACAGCCACGGATGTATCAGACCTATCATACAACAGCAATCTTGTGGCACAAGAATCTAAGAGGCATCTCTTCTGATTCAGTTTGAAAAAATCCAGAGAAAAGCTCTTACTGGTCTTGTTACAGGTAGTTAGGGAGGAGTGGGGCAGGAGAGGGCTCTCCCCCGGCACCTACTAGAAACGTTGGGTGATGGTTCAGCAATTATTGCATTGCCTCTCTAAAAATGATAATTCAGCAGCCACGGACAGTCTCCTGATGGTCCACATCTGTTAACATTAAGCGTGTTAATTGAATGCAGGCCCCAGAGAGAAGCCGTTTCTTGGGCATGCGTGTTAAGAGACAAAATGGCACAGTATGATGTTTTGGGGGACACACGTGACTGGAAAAAGGAAAAAAGCCTCAGATGGGCAGTGTATAACTCCAGATACACACTGTACACACTCAATTCCAACAGGTAAGGAAAGGACCATGCATGCAGGAAGTCCACCCTAAGGGAAGAGTCATGGGAAAGAGGAGAGCCTATAAAGTCCTAGAATCAAGGTTAAACGCCTTTTTTTCCCTTCTGTCTTCTCTTTTCTCTTTTTGACCTTCAGGCACTCACTTGGATCTCATCCAAGGGTTCTTTCCTTTCTTTCCTGTTCTAAAGCCTTTTAAATAAACTTCCATCCCTGTTCTGTCAAATTCTTTCTTCTGAAGAGACAAGGACTAAAGTTGCTATGGACCCATAGGGATAGGCCGTCAGTAACTTGGATCTCTTCCACCGCTAACAGTCTGGCTTGGGTTATGTGCCACAAACCTTGGTCGAATCACTCAGTGTACCCAGAGCCATGAAGAACATGACACATGATAAGAGCATCCTGGGCCAAGCCCTCACTCCTGTGGCTGGGAGCCAAGGACTATCATAAAAAGGAGAAGGTGTGAAATGGACAGGAATGACAGCAAGCAGTTCTGAGTTTGACTGATGTTAATTCACACCAAAATCCTTCTGTATGTCCTCCATTATTGTGATAGCTTAAAAAAGAGTAAAGGTGTGGGGGAATGCCTACCTCTTTTATCACAAATTTTCATATCTGAGGGGGTATGAAAATAAAAGTCATTAATGAATCTTGGTTGCAACAGACAGAAACCTAAACTCAAACTACCTTAAGCAAAAATTGGAATTTATCAGAAGGTTCACGTAACTACAGGAAGTAGAGTGGTTCAGCGGGCCACAGACTCTCAGATACCACCAAGCCCATCTCTCCCCTTGTCTCTTGCTTCAGCGTGTCACTCTGTGGCATCACATCCTCTGACCAGCTTTCTCCACATAGCAGGGAACAAAAGAAGATGAAGCCAGCTGTTTCCTGTTTCCCAGCTTCATAATAAATGAGGAAATGCCATTTTTTTCCCTTTCTCCAGGTTGAACAATGATAGGAAAAATTTTGATGGCCTGGCTTGGTTCTATGCCTAAATCTGGGAGCAATCAATACAATCAGAAGAAAATTCTCCTAAGGTTGGATCAGATTAATGTCATTCTCATGATGAAAGGGGAGATGAATTATTTAAGGACATGGAAGAACTGGGAGAAATGCATGGCTGGGAAACCACAAGGAGAATTTCCCAAAAAAAGGGAATTGCATAGCCTAGTAAAGCTGGAAGAATACCACACAGAGAAAACACTGACTCCATTTCAGAGAATACAACAACAGGGTTTGCTTTCTACAAGAAACAGGAGAAGTCACATGCACAAGTCTGCAAAGTGTATTACATAATGCACTCAAAAAAAGAAAAGCATACATTTTTATTCAATCTCATCTGCTTTTGTAAAGACACACACACACACACACACACACGCACATACACACACACACACACAAACAGGTTATAGGACGTGAGTACCTAAAAGGACACTTACAGACCACTAGCTTCAATCTCATTATTTTTTAGATGAGGCAGCTAATGTCTACAGAAAAGTGACTCATTTAAAGCCACTACTTGGTTGCAGGTACCATGACCCCAAGTCCAGTGCTCTTCCTATTTTGCCTAATATAGAAGCCTGATCCAAACTTGGTTAGTAAAATACTTCCAACATTCTGGAAAATTATTTACCATATTCCCTGATGTTCAGTGCTGTTGCAATTTTGAATCATTTTCTCTGTGCACACAAGTTTTTCAATGGGAAGCTAATAAAGGTTAAAATACCATTGGAGAATAGGGGCAAAAATAATTTTTTAAAATTTATATTCAGGAGTCCAGGTTATAATCCTAATGTACTACACTCTGCCTTAATTGCATAAGTGGCAAGTTAATTATTTAAATTGTAATCTGTCTCAAAACTACTGACTTTCGTATCTTATACTCTGTATTTCTGTAGAGCAGTGGAAAAGCCTGGCAGAAAGGGAAAGAAGAGGGTGGACCATATCTATGTTCAGACAGAGAAAGGAAAAGACATGTATTAGTCAGTTT
This sequence comes from Rhinopithecus roxellana, assembly GCF_007565055.1. Classification (NCBI taxonomy): domain Eukaryota; kingdom Metazoa; phylum Chordata; class Mammalia; order Primates; family Cercopithecidae; genus Rhinopithecus; species Rhinopithecus roxellana. Next base: position 61,108,779 of record NC_044552.1, on the reverse strand, counting down.
TCACACTACTATAAAAAAAAAAAACATTCAAGATTGGGTAATTTATAAAGGAAAGAGGTTTAACTGACTCCATTCCACATAGCTTGGGAGGCCTCAGGAACTTACAATCATGGTGGAAGGCGGAAGGAAATACATCCTTCTTCACAAGGTGGCAGGAGAGAGAAGTGCAGAGCAAAGGGGGAAGAGCCCCTTAGAAAACCATCAGATCTTGTGAGAATTCACTCACAATCATGAGAACAGCATGAGGGAACCGCCCCCATGATCCAATCACCTTCCACAAGGTCCCTCCTCCAAAACGTGGGGATTGCCATTCAAGGTGAGGTTTGGTGGGGGGGGAGGGGGGAATGGTACACAGAGCCAGACCATCTCAGGACATTTAGCATAGAAAACAACACCAGAAAAAGTTAACTTGATGCTAACTAGTGTCTGAAGGAAATAGTAAATCTCACCTAAGTTCAGTCTTAATGCTTTTAGAATTATTAATTGTAAGTATAATTGAGCTCTTCTCATCTCTCAGAGTATTCAAATACCTTAAAATCTCAAATAGAATTACTAAAACATTGTAGGGATGCACTTTACAGCTTGTATGGCAAAAGTTGTCTTTTTGCAATGTCAATTTACAGAATGAAAAGCAAAAACAAACAAAATGTCCAGAAGTACTTTGTGCTCTTTACAACTGAGTTTACTCTAGAGTTTGAATATCAAGTCTCAGGTGGCAGCATATTTGGAAGTAGTCAGCACATAGATATTTAAAGCCAGTGAATCAAAAGAGATAGGTTAGGGAATCAGGGCAGATAAAAGTCATGAAAATCCAGGCCTGTGTCATGCCAACGTGAGAGGTCTAGGAGATGAGAAACACAATAAACTGAGACGAAAATGACAGTGAGGTAAAGGAACCAAGGGAGAATAATAGCTTAAAATCCAAGTGAAGAAAGCATTTCCATTTGTTTCAAGTGGTCAACTATGTCAAAAGATGGAGTAAGATGAAAAGAGAGAATTGATTTTTGGCTTTGGCTTTGTGGGAGCTGGAGATCTTGACAAGCACTAATTCATAGGAGTGATATAAATACAACTTTAATTGGAGGGGTTCAGGAGAAGATGGGAGGAGAGGACATGCAGCCTGTCAATTATATGAGCTTAACTATAAAGGGGAGCAGAGAAATGGGGAGGTAGCTATAAGGAGATGTATGATGTATGAAGATTTTCTGTCTTACTAAGACAGAAGATATGAGAGCATGTTTTGATGCTAATGAGATGATCCAGTAAAGAAGGGGAAATTTATAACGTAAGAGAAAGGGAAGCCAATTGTGGGATGAATAACTTTGACTAGGCATAGAGAACAAGATCCAGTGCACACATGACCAAATAGTTCTTAGACAGGAGTAAGAACAGTTCATCTGAAGTAGCAGGTGGGACAGTAGAATAGATGGGCCAAGATGCCGGTAGGTTGGTAGAGTTGGTAGGGAAAGTGTGTGGGAGTGCTTTTCAGATTGCTGACATTTTCTCAATAAAATAAAAAGTAAAGTCGTTAGCTGAGAATGCAATGGGGGAGAAAGTGATGGGAAATTGAGAAGAGAAAAGGTATGAAATACTCATCCAAGACAGTGAAAGAGTGAAAGGCTTGCGAGGGATATAATGGGAATAACTAGATAAGTAGGATCCGTTCAGGGGATTTTATGTTTTTCTCCAGCAATATCCACTTGCCTGTTCACAAATATGAGTGTGTTTCAAGAATGTCAGATTTTACATAGGTTAGAACTCTGCCAAGAAGAGAGAGAGGGCTAAGTAATTGAGGTCGTGTGCACAAAAGTAGTTAGAGTGATAAACTATGGAATCTAAGCTGTGTACAGAGAAAAATAAGAATGTGTGTTTTGAGGAAAAGCAAAAGGTAGGGTTAGCAGAGTTGTTGGAGTTGAGATACCAGCAGAAATAAATTGGAAATACAGGGGATGGTATTTGGAAAGAGGGCTACTCAAGATTTAGTTTATACAAGGGGTACAGTTATCAGCAGCAACCAATATATAACCAAGGGAATGGATGACTAAGGTAAGTTGAGAGATAAAATCACTGAAGGAGAAGCCAAGGAACTAACAGTCCATGATATTAACAGGATCAACTACATGTGTGTACACATTAAGAGAGGTGATGCTATATTGCAGTAACAACCTCAGTGTTTCAGCGGTAACAAACCCCCACACTTCTAATGCACGCAAAAAGTTGAAGCTCAGCAACTCTCCAAGGCTGGTCTCTCCACTGAGTTACTTAAGGAGTCAGTTTTGGGTTCTGCATCTCAACATGTGGCATCTATAGTCACTGTTGAAAAGGAAGCAAGAGAATGGGGATGGCACGTGGACTCTTAAATACTTTGCCTCAGCAATGATACTCATTATTTCCACTCACCTTATCATTGCCTGGAACCAGTCATACAACCCCACTACCTGTACCATGTCCAGTAACATATAGAGTATGTCTGGCTGCTATAGTATAGACAATTTCTCTTGAAGAGTTATCAAGGAGTAACACGTGAGGGAAAGATGGTGAACTGGGTGCTAAATTCTTCAAAGAATGAAGGGAATTCACCGAGAAGGTTAGATGTTACTGCAACAAAACAATTAGTAGGTAGTAGAGACTGTTGGCATAAGAAGCCAAGGCACTGTGGGCTCATCTGCTAGAAATTACCTTCTCTTTATACTAAACTCTGTCTGAAATCTGTGTACATGACATCAAATATCTGGATATTAATGAAATATTCAATCATCTAGATCTTTCCTAAGGCATTAAATCTTAAGCTACTCAGAAATGGGCTGTTGATGAATCTGATTAATACAGAGTTAGCCATATTTCCTTAGTGGATTACCAGGCTTTAAAGAATGAAAATATGGGAATAATAAAATCTTACTGAACATAATTTATTCTTTCCTTGATGATTTAGAAGCCACCTTTAGCTCCTGTGGTGACTTAGGGACATTCCTATGAACATCAATTACAATTGAACTGCGGATATGCAAGGCAATAACTCATGTGGGCTCTCTGCACACTTGGAGCTCAAGCAGGGCCGCAGGAAGAGTAATGACAGTGGGGAATGGAAGGGTCAAGAGCTGGGGAAACTAACCAGGTGGCAGGGCTTACTCTCACGGGTAAAACCAACAGTTGAAATAATAAAGTTCAAGGAGATGAGGGACCTTGGGTTTCAATCAGGGCTGATATGTACATCCAAGCAGTACCCTCCAGGTGCTGGTAACACAAGACCAGAAATCTCCACTTACCATGCAGGCAGATCATATGTCTCCAATCTAAGAGGTTAATTGGTTGGAAGCAGATGTGAAGTATCCAACTATTGGGATTTCTTTCTAAATCGTGGTTTATTAACCTGGCGCTGGGCCTTTCAAAGGCCAAACAAGCTGCTAATCATTGTGAGGTCCAGGACAAGGGTCTGATTCCAGCAGGAAATTGAAAGGCAAACCAGGAAACCAGGGAGTTAAGCACAGGAGGAGAGGTGGGAAGAAGGGCCTCCACTTAATGAGCATCCCAGATCTCAGGCTTCAGCGAGCATGTTGATTCCAGAGTACGGTCACCTGGAGATTAGATGGGGCCTCTACTATGGTTTCAAGGAGGAGACAGAGGAAAATAAGGAGAAAGTGTCTTGGTTGGCTTTGGGTAGGGCTTAGCATAGAGCTCATTTTTCCTGAGAGGGAGGGAGGGACAGGTTGGAGAATGAAGAAACAGACATGCAGAAGTAAAAGGCAAGAAAAATTCTGATTTACTCTATTGAAATGCCAGATAGAAGTGCTGTCTTTAGAGGCTGCAGTATTACATACCCCACCCCATCTGTTTCCCAAGGGCTGTACTTCTGCTCCTCTATTTGGAGGCTAGGCCAATATTCAAGTTAGGATAACGGAAGGAGATTGTTTTTGTAACACAACTTAATTCACAAAAAAGAGTCAAAGAATGTTTTTAGTTCAATAAAGGATTTACTTAAATTCTTATTTGTCTTATAGATGTTTATCTTTCTTAATCCCATTCTTAAAACCTTGTGAAACTAAATCTCCTGCTGTCTCCACCATGGAAAACCAGATGGAACTGAAACTGGACCAAAGAACTAAGGACAAAAGGAAGTAGGTGCCTGCAAGGGGCATGGTGGGAGGCAGGTGTAAGAGATTTAAAAGACTAAGGAGTATGGGGGGAAAACTGTGAGGATAGGGGAATCGGGTGGGGAAATGAGGAGGGAGGAAGGGAAGAGGAGGAGCAAGACACTAGTTGGGGGAGGAATTCAGATATACCAGTAGAAAGAGACTGTGCAGAAGCCCCAGGAATCCATTAGGAAGCCCACCCACTAAGGAGTGAGCTAGATGCCCTGAATGAGGTAGAAAAGTATTCCCAGATGTGTGCTCCCCCCCTCCAATCTCCCTGCCCCCCACCCAGCAGAACAATCAAGAGAGGAAGCCAGGCAATGCAGAGGAAATAAGACATTTTCAAAGACACAAGTCAGAGTTGCAGAATTGCTAGTGCTGTCAAGGTAAATTTTATTCAAGTACTTCTTTTTACATAAAAAGGGCCAGTTAGAGTTATTTGTGTTTTAAACTTATTTTTTATTAAAGTATAACAAGATACATAATTTGCCTTAAGTCTTTAGGTTCAATTTGCAAATCTTCTCATCTATTTCTAAAATGAGTAAATGTTATATAAAACAGAACAGGTTTTGCAGGGAACTTGGATTAGTGTTTGATCAACTCAAGTTACACAAAGTAAATTCCCCTTAAAACAACCAATCTCATTTTAAAAACTTAGTTAATTAAATTCCTTTAATTTTAAACTTCATTTATAAATCAAAGTACCCTATCTCATATGCCTGAGTGGGTAAATTTATGAGCTTAACAAGCAAAATCTTTCCAAGTTCTGAACAAATCTTTAAAGTTTAAATACATTAAAATGACAAATATAGCAAGTCTTAAATTCTTTTAAGCATGCCAATACTGATTACAAACTTACTGGTATGCATTTCGACAAGAATGAAAAATTACAAGAATCAATTGCATGTTTAAAATTGGAATCAAGAGACTGATTTCTCAGATTTCATTTCAAGCCTTCCAATTCTAAGTGTGGTCAGAGGGGCAGCAGCATGGGAACACCTGGAGCTCATTAAGAACATGGACTCTCAGGTCCCAGGAGGAACTACTGACTCAGCATCTATAGCATTAGTCAAAGAGAGGGCAGGAAAGGGGTATTTCCTTCAGTTTTTGAGCTGATATAGGTGCCAGGGTGATATGGTCCATCGATTTATCCATTTTTCCTTCTCTTTCTTCGGTTCTAGTAGCATACAACAATCCAGAAAGCAAATCATATCTTCAATCTCATATTAAAGTTTTCTAACTAGAAGAAGCAGAAATACTGTGGTTTAAAAGAACCAAGTGGTGCTGGTGAAAGATAGGTCTGGTTGATTTTAAGAACCATACTGGGCATAAAAAGAAGAGAAGTAATTTTTCTTCAATGGACCCCCTTGCTGAGTGGAAGTTACTGCCTGAGTCAGCTGCACACAATCTAAACTCCTGGCAGGAGCTGCTCTATGAGTGAGATATCAAAGTCTTCTAGAAAGTGGGATGGGCACTGTGGGGAGTGGGTATAGCCACGTTTCTTGAACTGAAAAGGATAAAAAGATAAATAGAAAGGCACACTGTGAATGTCACATAATTAAATACCTGGCCAAAATGAGCAAGAGCTACCTTACCCTGAGCCTAGCTGGGTCAGTGTGTGGTGCTCACCTGGAAAGAGGAATAAGATCAAGTAGGTGTAAAACTCTCACATAAGGGGTCTTACCATGTAGTGTTCAGGGCTAGCCTGCTGACATAATAGTGGCACTGGAAGGCAAAGTCCTGCCATGGTCCTTCCATCAACAATGGAAACATGGAGACAAGGTCCTCGAAAAGCCAGGTACACTGGAGAGGCAAGGCCCCTACTGGGGCTTAAGAAGGAAGAGAAAGGTGACAGAATCAGAACAGACCATGTCGGAGGCTTCACAATAGCTGGGAGAAATACAGAATTTGGGCCTGGGCACAGTGTCTCATGCCTGTAATCCTAGCACTCCGGGAGCCAAAATGGGAGGATCACTTGAGCCCAGGAGCTTGAGATCAGCCTAGGCAACCTAGAAAGACCCCATCTCTACAAAAATAAAAAATAAAAAATTAGCTGGGTGTGGTGGCACATGCCTATAGTTCCAGCTACTTGGGTGACTGGTGGCAGGAGGACTGCTTGAGCCCAGGACTTTGAGGCTGTAGTAAGCCTTGATTGAGCTTGCACTGAGGCCCTGTCTCAAAAAAAAAAAAAAAAGAAAAAGAAAAAGAAAAAAGAAAAAAAAAATTTAGGAGATGGAGTCTGAATAAACAAAGCCACATTCCCCGGTGCCGTGCAAGGCTGCCTCTGCAGAGGCATTACTGTGCTTAGCTTGGTTCTAAGGCAGCTACACACACAGTGAAGGAAGCTGCTACTAGCAAGCAGGGATGCTCCCTCTGGGCACAGGAAAGCCTGAAGTTTCCTAGGTGCCCTAGGGTAGAGATGAATCCAACGGTCAGAGGGGACTGCGTTCTTGTAGAAAGGTGTCCAAGGACTTCCACTGGGAAGTCAAATGTAGGTGCCAGACTACTTTTTGCAACAGCTGTTGCAGTTTAGGACAAGAGTTTAAAAAAAAAAAAAAATTAGTTTTATTGGACAAAGTCCAAAAAACTAAATACCGACACCAAAGCAAACCAAAATTCTGTTCATTTTCTGTTCATATTGGGCTGCTAAAATGCATGCCACACCCAACTGTTTGAAATTTGTGCCCAAAGAGAATTCCTTATAAATAAAATCCATATTCCCCTGGCACCCTTTAAGTCCTGGAGGCAGAACTTCATGTTCACCCTAGTATCATTTTGGCTCCTCTGTCTTTGTAAACGACTACAACTACCAGAAGTCTAGTGGCTCAAATTTCCCCTGGAGGCTTTTGTTATGTAATTGCTAGATTAAAATAATTTTGTGTAGGAATAAATTTAAATGAAACATGTTTTCATTCAAGGTCCAGAGTGAAATTATAGACTTGGTGTGCCTACAATGTTCAGTTCAGCCGTATTCTTTCCAATGTCTTTTTTTTTTTTTTCCATTTGTGCTGGACTGGCCAGATTTATCAGAACCTGCTTGAAACCAAGGTCATGTCTGTAACAGACAAATTAGTTTTAATTTCAACAATCGATATGCTTTTGAAAATCACTGCAAGACAAACTAATAATTTTGAGAATACAGAAGTGTCCCTTTTGATAACAAGATATCTGGAATAACAGTGAAGATTTTGGCCAATTAATCAATTTTCTATACAATGCTAACTATATAAATAGCTTAAAACAAATATATTAGTTGATTTAAATTTTAAATATTATTGTTCCTGTATACAAAATAGTTTTCAGGTACAAAAAATAAGAAACTACTGGCTAAAAAGGGGTCATCCCTATTGTTTCAATTGGAATATTATTATAGTCTGTTGCCGATAAACAATGTCATTAGGCTTTTCTCATGAGGGTTCATTAATGGTAACAACTAGTGACTGAGATTAGAAGGGAGAAGGCGAGAACAAAGTTCTTTCTTGAGCTGGAAGATGCTTCCTTTATATATTTGTAGGCTACAAAATTGAAAAATAATTTACCATTAGAATTACACTGCAGTGGGCTATGACATACAATGTATTTTTCTTTGACTTAAAAATTTTCCATCACCAAAGATGGATTAATCCTCAGGCCACTTGTGTGCTACACCAGTGGACCTGTAACTTAAGCGGTTGCTCCACTCAGGGGAGAATTGCTTCCTATTAATTTATGGTTTAGAGAATGTTTGGCGATAAAGCTGAAAAATTAATTTCAGATTGTTCTCAGAGGGGTTGCTTTTAATAGTTCTGTTAATTCACTTTGGGGGGAATCCCTATTAAAGTTTATGAAAATGGCAAAGACTCACTAGCCCAACTCTAATCTAAATTTTATTTGAAACAGACCTCATCCTTCTAATTAGAGTTGTTAGAACCCACTTTAATTTTGTCAATAATAATTAACATTTCTATAGTACTTCAGTTTACAAAGCACTTTATCATAATCTATTAAGTTTTGGAATCATTACAGTAGTCTAATGAAATAGTGTATTTGTTTCTTATTACTGTGACAACAAATGACAACAAACTTAGTGGCTTAAAACAACACAAATTGATTGTATTACAGTGTCAGAAGTCAGAAGTCCACAATAGGTCTCACTGGACTAAAATCAAGGTGTTGGCAGGTGTGCCTTCCTTCCGGAGGCTCTAGGGGAGAATCTGTGTCCTTGCCTCTTCCAGCTTCTAGAGGACACCTCCATTCCTTAGCTCGTGGTCCCTTCCACCTTCGAAGCCAGGCAGCAATATACAGTGAGGTATTTCTTAGGCTGCATCACTCTGACTCTGCTTCTATTCTCATATCCCCCTGCCCCTCCCCCCCGCCCCCCGCTCTTTCACTTATAAGAACCCAAGTGATTACAATGCCCATTCTCACAGGCAATCCAGGATAATCTCCCCATGTCAAGATTTTTAATTTAATCACATCTGAAAAGTCCCTTTTACCACATGAGCTAACACAGTTACAGGTTCCAGAGACTAAGTCATAGACATCTTTGAGGCCATGATTCTGCCTAGCACAAGTAGCAATATTTTAAATGTTTTTATCATTAGTGATGGTGATAGTAAGAGTAGATAATTTTACAGATGAGGCAAACAAGATCAAAGGACGACTAGTTCCTTAATTACAATCACTCTATTAATATCACACAACACTGTAATTTAAAATTGGTGTTCCAATGTTAATCTACTGCTTGTTCAACTCCATCATGACATGTTAGTCCAAAAGAAAATTTCCTATAAGGCATTTTTATTGAACTTTGAATGACACGTCTAGCAATTCTTTTAGGTCATTCCAAAATTGTTGCTTCAGGGCTTATTGTCAATAATGTCCACCATATTTTTGATTAATTAATTAACAGTAAAGATAATTCTGGTTGTGGCAGCTCCAATAATGTACATATTTACAGATTCTCTTAAAAAATAAAGTTTTACTTTCCCATCGCATAATGGAAACTGCCTAAATTTTGTATTTTCACATATTATAACTGTGTAAACAGCAAGAAGGTCAAATGAAATAATTCATAGTCCACACCTAAAACAGGAAAAAACCTACTGAATGGTAAGAGAGGAATTTGGCATTCATTCCCAATTTTAGGGTTTTTAAATAAAATCTTTTATTAGCATCATGAGAAAAGGAAAAGCAGAGTTGACATTTTAAAGTACAGCTGATGTCAATATATTTGCTATGTGTGTTATTTGGAGGAGATACCAAGAAGATGGTATGTTTAGGGTTCAGATCAGTTTTGGGATTTGGCAAATATTAGTGTCAAATATAAACGTGCAGGTATTTGTCTTGAATTAAACCTAAACAATTAATGAGTTATGTGAGCACAAAAATTTACCAAAGCAGGCCAGAGAAACCCATGCCTCACCTTTAATCTTTTTTAAATATTTGGGATGATAGAGGAGACTTCAGGTCAGGATTTCACAGAAAGAATTATTAGAGACAGACACTGATTCCTCACTGAAGATGCCAGAATTTGTTGTTCAGCAGAATATGTCAAATTTATCAATGTAACGATTCAGATCAGAGAAGGAGAAAGGAACCAAATTTCCTGAAACAGCAAGTACTCTTTTGTGTTCTGAGATATATCAGTTGAATAGAAGTTGTCGATGCTTAAACATTTAGCATAAACATTCATTATGTTTTATTGCAGACAGGTCTTGTTCCACACTAAAATGTCTGGCAGTCCAAGAGAAAAGTAACTACAATGATAAAAATCCACAATCCATGTTATTCATGGAATTGTTGAAACAACAATGTATTTTTAGATTGGGAAAGATAAAATCTAGAAGATGATTTCTTCTACTTGAAGGAAGATTATTTGGATTATTTTCTATACATTTAGCTCCATAAGATAAAACTAGAACCAGCTGGAAAAAATTTTAGGGGTAGCGGATTAAAGGCCCATTAAATATTTGTTCTAGTAATTTGAGCTACCCTAAATTAGGATAAACTACTTCATAAGGTCATAAGTTGCCATTCCTGTGATATTCATACAGAGGTGCATCGTGATGATCATGGACTTTCTGTATTACATGAAAAAGAAAAAGAGAGAAAATATAGCAGATAAGAGCAGGGACCTGGGACTTTGGGCAAGTTGCTTAATTATTCTGTCCTTTAACATTCTCATCTGTAAATGGGAAGAGACATAATTCCACCCTGAGACTGTTGTTAGGTTTAAATAAGGTCAGAAAAAGGTTTACTACTATGCTTGGCACATAGTAAGTGCTTAATAAATAGAAGGCATATATACAACTAACACCATGCTAATTAAAAAAATCTAGTAACGAACACCACAACTCAACTGCTCTACAATAAAGGAAGCTTTGTGACATGCCTTTTCTCACTTTAATTAGGATTCTAGTTTTCCATTTAGACTGTTTGGCAGGGAATATGGGCATATGGGCATCTCAGTGCATTAGTAAGTCATTCCACCAAACTGATCTTGCTTTTTGGTTATAAGTGGTCTTAGTATCTTTGCTGGACTATATTATTATCCTCTATTATTTGCTCCCCTCTTCACTATAAAAGAACACTATGACCCCATCGATGCCATGTGACTTAGAGCGCCTTCAAGAAAATAAAGTATGCTTCCCCATCCCATTGTAAGCCTTGGCTACGTGACTCACTTTGTCCAGTAGTATACGCTCAGATATAACATGAGCCACATACAACCAGAAGCCTGAAGACACATTAGTTTTTTTTCTGGAAGTCCTGTTGCTCTTTCCCTCTACCATGAGAAATGTAGAAAAATATACATATTATGGAGGTGAAAGGTAGACAGAAAATACAGTCATTGGTTGCTTAACCATGGGGATATGTTCTGAGAAATGCTTCATTAAGCGATTCTGTTGTTGTGGGAACATGATAGAGTATGCTTACTTAAACCTAGATGGTACAACCTACCACACCTAGTCCGTATGGTATAGGCTATCACTCCTAGAAACCTGTACAGTGTGTTACTGTACTGAATACTGTAGGCAATTGTAGCACAATGGTAAACACCTGTGTATCTAAACATATAAACGTAGATATGTTTAAAGTACAATAAAAATACAATATAAAAGGTTAAAATGGTACACCTGTATAGGGCACTTGCCATGAGTGGAGTTTGCAGGGCAGGAATTTGCTCTGGGTGAGTCAGTGAGTGAGTGGTAAGTGAATGGGAAGGCCTAGGACATTACACTACTGTAGACTTTAGAAACACTGGACACTCAGGCTACAGTAAATTTATTTTTAAGATGTTTTTCTTCAACCATAAATTAGCCTTACTGTACTTTACTGCAATCTTTTTACTTTATAAACTTGTTTATTTTTAAAGTTTGACCTTTATGTAATAACACAGCTGAAAACACAAACATATGTACAGCTGTACAAAAATAGTTTATATCCTTATTCCATAAACTATTTCCTATTTTTATTTTACTTTTTAAACTTCTTGGCAAAAACTAAGACTACAGCACACATATGCATTTGCCTAGGCTTACACAGGGTCAGGATCATCAATATCACTGTCTTCTACCTCCACATCTTGTCCCAGCAGAAGGTCTTCAGGGGCAATAACACACAGAGAGCTGTCATCTGTGATTACATTGCTTTCCTCTGGAATACCTCCTGAAGGACCTGCCTGAGGTTGTTTTATAGTTGACACATATATGCAGAAGGAGTACACTCTAAAATAATGATTAAAAGTATACTATAGTCAATACATAAACCAGTAATATAATTGTGTATTATGATCAAGGACTATGTATTATATAATTGTTTGTGCTCTACTCATATGACTGGCGGTGTGGCAAGTTTGTTTACACCGGCATTACCACAGACATGTAATACCTTGGGCCTTGACATTACTATGGCTATGATATCACTAGGTGATAGAAATTTTTCAGCTGTATTATAATCTCATGGGACAGACCATTCTCATATATGCAGTCCCATGTTGAGGAAACGCAGTTAGGTAGTGCATGACCATATATTATACCAGCTTATTCTAGCTGCATCTCAGAATGTGAAGCCTTGTGGCTTGCTATGGGTTTGAGACCTGGTAGGTGTCAGACCTGAATTTTCACCAGGAGCCAGAGGAACAGGAGCTGCAGGAGGTGGAGAGGTACCAGCCCCTCCCCAGGCCCCCAGCCTGAAGCAGGGCCTCGCGCCCCCTTGACACTAGGCTTCTGGGGCTGCATCCACAGTGGTGCTTGTTTCTTATTCATTGTCAGGGTACAGGGGCAGGTGTTCAGCTCCCTTGGGATGAGTCCCTTCGCTAGTGACAGGTTTCATCACCAGCTGAGAGAGTTTGCTAAGTGCATTGATTTTTCTAGGCGTTAAATTTTAGGGCTGTGGACAGAGCAGCTCTAAGCTGGCAGATATGACCCAGTTGCCCTTACAAAGAGAAGAGGGCTGAGCACTCGTGATTTAGCCTGAGGCTCTCCAGACTCCCATCTTGCTTGCACGTGTGACTTCTGCCATTGGTTCTCTTCCTTGGTGCCCTGAAATGACAGAAAAATGCAATCTGGCATCAACAAATTTGGAGGTAAATGGAGACGCCAGGTGCCCCGCCCATAAAACAGATCTGGTATTTACATAAGGAATTTGCAGAGTCCTGGTCAGTTCCCAGGTTGGCTGAAGGCTTTGATGCAGCACCAGTGTGATCCAAAGGGTTTTAAAAAGCAGGTTTGTACCAACAGTGGAGCAGAAACTGAAGCCGGATCAAAAAGTCCTTAAGAGGTTGGACGCAGTGGCTCTTGCCTATAATCCCAGCACTTTGGGAAGTGGAGGCGGGAGGATTGCTTCAGACCAGGAGTTCCAGACCAGCAATGTAGTGGCACCATGAGCACTATAGCAGGACCTTGATGGTTTTGAAAATTAGCTGGATTTGATTGTGCACACCTGTAGTGCTAGCTACTCAGGAGGCTGAGGCAGGAGGACTGCATGAGCCCAGGAGTTTGAGGCTGCAGTGAACTGTGATCATGCCCCTACACTCCCATCTGAGCCAGGTAGTAAGATCCTGATTTGAGAAAAAAAAAGAAAAAAGTCCTTAAGACAGCTGGACTGCCCTCTGTCACTCACGCAGCTCCAGGGCTCTGGAGACATCTTGAAACTATTCTCTGCAGGGCACTCTGTGTCAGGCTCTTTGCAGAAGCCAGAGGATGATGCCTCATCGAAAGGCCAGAGTCACAGCATGGCTTTAAACTGAGAGTGTCGAAAACTCACAGTACATATACAGCGAGGATACAGAAGGGAAGGAAAAATGGAATCCGGGGTCTGGAGGAGAGCTTTATGCCTGTCACTGCAGCCTTAGCGTTAAGGACAGAAGTACTCCAGCAGTGATTGGGAAGCCCAGAAGGACTGACAGCAAAGGATTGCCAAATGATGAGAAGCTGGAGGAGTTGAAGTCAGGGGAACCAGGTGACCAAACTTCAGCAACAAAGTAGAGCACATTGGCCCGTGAGTTCTGGGACAGCATCGGGAGCTTCCTGTACAGAATTTGAGCTGGGGCTTAGCTTGTGGAAATGTCTCATTCAGTACAGCTGAACAAGAGTATGTGGAGCTGTCTGAATATCTGTGTATGGATTAGCTACATTGAAATAGGAGGAAGTGATGAGCCTGGAATATGGGAGGAAAGATCTGCTTAGATAGATTCAAACCTCTTAGAGCACTGTTCCCAGGCTGACCCCTGTAGATCTTCACCCCTTTTTTGCTTGGGCTCTCTGTATGCTGCAAACCAGCCCATGTTGCATGTGTAGTTATCACTTTCTACGATACGTGCAATATATGTTGACGAGGGAACTGGGAAACTAAATTGAGATGGCCTGGGGAGCAGAGCTGCAGCTACCAATCTGCTAGCTTTCCAAAGGTAATGAGAACAAAAAATAAATTTTGTTATTGTAAATTAATGGGATTTTATGATTGCTGCTACTGAAGCAAATCTAAAAAAATATAGAAATCTGAACCAGTACACAGAAATTGGTACCAGAAGTAGGATGATGACTTCACAAAGACATAAAATATGAGCTACTGACCTCAGAGCCAGGTGGTAGGTAATGAGGAAAATATTATTGGAGGATGAGAAGAATGATGATCTATATTATGCAGTGATGTCATATTTGGGTTATATGTCATCTGCGATATCATGGAAGTGAGCAAATGTACCTATTGAACTTGTGGCTTTAGACAAAGAGATTGCAATGTAAGAATATTGCTAGGGTGCTTGGGTTGTTATTTTTAGCTGTCTTTGATTAGGTATTACAAGAGTAAGAGAAGTTCTATAGAATTTTGATGAAAGTATGGAGAGGATCCTGGGATGAAAGTATATAGAGGGAATCTAGAAACTTCAGTTCTAGCAGGATTGGAAGATGCAGTTAATGAGAGAAAAAATCATATGCTTGGGCAACAAAACTTAGACTACATCTCAAGAAAACGACCAAATCTTTTGTATGATCATCACCTCCTTAGTTAAACACTGTGAATGGTTCAAAATAGCCCACAGAAAATCTTTTATTGGGGGAAAAATGCTTAGGATGAAGAGAATGTATACATGGCTCATCCAGGAGGTCAGTAAACTCAAGATAAATCTAGAAAGAGGAGTATCTCAAAAAGAATTGTGGGTGTAGCTTTTGGCACATAGGACTGTTCGGATACAAACGTTTGACAGATCGTACAGTCATCTCTCAGTATCCATAGCGGATTGTTCTAGCACTCCTTGCAGATACCAAAATCATAGCTGCTCAAGTTATTTACATAAAATGTCATAGTATTTGCATATAACCTATGCACATCCTCTTCCTATATGCTTCAAATCATGTCTAGATTGCTTAAAATATCTATTAATAATACAGTGTAAGTGCTGTTTTGATGGTTGTTCTACTGTATTGTTTTGGCAATAATTAAAAAAGTCTGTATATGTTCAGTATAGACACTTAAAAATATTTTTGATCAGTGGTTAGTTGAATCTACGAATGTAAAGTGCACAAATCCAGAGGACTGACTCTACTGGCAAAAGTTTAACCAACCAAGAGTAAGAGACACTATGACAAATTAACAGTTAAAAGAATTTGGGGGGCCCAGAATTTCTACAATGAGTTACTGTATTAAGAAATCTGCTTAGTACCTAAAAAGGACATATTCTCCAACGTTCCCTTCAGATATTCAAGAACAACAGTGGAATAGGAAGAACATCCCAGAAAATAAAGCCAAGAGCTGTAGAAACCAGTGAACTGAGAGCTCTCAGACAGCAGAACTGGTGTTTATCAGGGAATTTCTTTTTTGATACTGCAATAAAGCTAACTCAGTCTATTTATTGAGAAACCAGAATACAGCTATAAGATGAAATACTTATATACATCTGTTAATTAGTTTTAACAATATATTAAGAATCCCTGATTTAAACAGATTTTACTTTAGCCATATGTTAGATTGACTAGAGTAAAAATATATAAGAACTGGATATTTGCAACATTGTCAGATATTTAAATATATTGAATGATTAATTTTTTTCAGACAGCATCAAAACTTTTAAAAATAAAATCAGACTAAAAGTAGTTTTCATTGGCCTTAATAAACAAAAGGAAATTATTTTTTCCTTGTGAACAGCATATCCAGTTTTTTTTAATTCTAATCTGTCAATCTTTGTCTTATCATTGGAGAATTTAATCCGTTCATATTTAATTACTAATACATTTGGATAAATATAACTTTTTGCCATTTGCTTTTATTTATTATGTGTTCCATTATTTAGCTTTCTGGCCTTATTTTGGATTAATTAATTTTGTTTTTTTTAATTCATATTTTTATGCTTTCCTTTCCTTTCTGCATCTCTGTGCTTCCTCCAGATCAATATCCTACTATATGAAGAATACAGAATTTGTGATGGTGAAAAATTCTCACTTTTTGTCTGAATGTGTTTTCATTTTGCCTTCACATTTGAAGTATATTTTCCCTGGATATTGAATTATGGTTTGCCACATAATTTCTTTCCATAATTCAAAGATTTTATTCTACAATGATGAGACTCACTTCATTTCTGCAGAAGAGTGATTCATCAGTATCACTGTTGCTTCCTTTAATGTAACTTTTTACTCCAGTATTTTTAAAATTTCCTCTTTGACTTTTAAAAAGAATCCATTTGACTATGAAGTACCTAGATATGGTTTCTCCTAGGTGTCAATACTCTTGCTTGGAATTCATGGAGTATCTTGAACACTTTTGATAAGTTTGAAAATTCTTGGTCAGTGTCTATTTAAATATTATTTTTGTTTCATATGAGTCTTTAGATTAATTTTCCATATCTCCTCTCAGTGCTTCAATATGATCATTTTATATTGACTTGTCTTCCTGTTCATTAATCCTCTGTTTTCCTTTGCATAATTCATAGAAACAATCTACTAAATTGTTAATTTCAGATAATGTATGTTTCGGTTCCAAAATTCAATTTGATTCCTTCTTACAGATTTCACATCTGCTGAAAATATCCCTTTTTCCTGTTGTTTTCTCGAATATACTATTCAAAATTATTTTGAAGACTCCGGTGACTTCAGTATCTGAATCACATAAGGGGCAGTTTCTTTTTTCTTTTCTTTTTCTTCTTCTTTTTTTTTTTTTTTTTTTTTTTGAGATGGAGTCTTGCTCTGTCACCCAGACTAGAGTGCAGTGGCATGATCTTGGCTCACTGTAACCTCCACCTCTGGGTTCAAGCGATTCTCCTGCCTCAACCTCCCGAGTAGCTGGGATTACAGGTGCATACCACCACACTGGCTAATTTTTATATTCTTAGTAGAGATGGGACTTCACCATGTTGGCCAGGCTGGTCTCAAACTCCTTAGCTCAAGTGATCTGCCCATCTCAGCCTCCCAAAGTGCTGGGATTACAGTTGTGAGCCACCACGCCTTGCCTTGGTCGTATTATATAGCATGCCTCAATTTAAAAAGTTTTGGTAATAGACCTATGAATAAAAAATGTTGAGGCTCTGGATAATGACCCCTTCCTCTGAAAAGAAAAAATTTTTCTCTGGCAGACAGAGAGAGTATAGGCACATCACCCTGATCCTGTGATAGGTTTGTTCTATGTTTATAGGTAGGTTTTCCCCTTACCCTTTGGTACAGACCTTTCTCCTAAGATGTGGCATTTCCCAATTCTCAGACAAAAGTCTGAGGTAGTTCCCAGGGTCCATCCACCTTAGCCATCTCGAAACTCCAATATTTATCCCTCTAACAGTCACAACTACTCAAATCTTTGCTGCTTTCAGCATAATTTTTTTCATTTTATTTTGTACATGTGCAACATAGATATAGCAACATTTGACCTCATTTTATTACAGTTTTTCCTCTCTAGATATTGGCCTTCATGTCCTAGCAACTTTGGCAGCCCCAAGTTACAACCTCTGTCTTCTTAAGTCAATGATACTATTGTTTTCTGCTCAGACACTATTCCCCCAATGCCATGATCTGAAAAAAGCCCTTAAGGAAAAAGTCAGTGTGACTGTGAAGCTCATCTTCATGTGCCACCCTTCCATCGGTGACTGTGCCACCTTACATCCTTCCTGCATTAGCTGTACTCCAATGGCTTTGACCTTTTTTTAAATTTGTCTAGCTTTTCGTTGCGTTTGGCAAAAGGGTTAATGTTACACGAGGTACTCATTTATGGCTGAAACAAGAAGTCCTCTCTGAATACTTGTAAGATTTTATCTTTGTCCGTTGTTTTGTGTATTGTATTATGGTGTGCCTTATGTTGGTTTTCTGTTTTTTCTACATTGGGTTTGTAAGGCTTTTTGAATTTGTGGTTAGAAGTGTTTCATCAGTTTTTGCTAATTCTTAAACATCTTTTCTAACATTGTTTTTGTACCATTTCCTTTCTCCGCTTCTAAGATTTTACTTACATATATATTAGACCAATTCACTGTTTTTCATATATTTCTTCTTTTACAAATTTGTATCATTTTCCAGTTTTGTTTTTTTTTAACTTTCAGAGAAAAGGAATAGAAACAAACCTACAATTCCAGTCCTCTGTTAAGCTATGTCTAATTGGCTATTAAACCCAGATATTCTCGATCTCCTGACCTTGTGATCCGCCCGTCTCGGCCTCCCAAAGTGCTGGGATTACAGGCTTGAGCCACCGCGCCCGGCCAAACCCAGATATTCTGATCTAGATTTCAGTTTCTTTTTTCAGTTGTCTGCTCTTATCCTTCATTTTAGCGCATACTTTCTTAAACATGTTAATCAGTCCACATCTGATAACTGCAATATCTGGATGACTTGTGGGATTACTTTTATATTTTTTTTATTATTTCTCCTCATTTTTGTTCAATTTATCTAGTTCTCTGGTGTGCCTAATTATTTTTTATTACATGCAAGGCATTGTAATAAAAAAAACTGGAGAGATAATTTGAGGCTCTAGATGATATTTTCTGAGATTTGGGTTTAATTTTGCTTCAGATATTCAATTAAGTTAAAGCAAATCACTTTTGTTTGATCAGGTATTTTGCTGTTTGAATCTGGGGTTGTTGCTCTTCTATTTTCTTTTCACTGCTCTTTCTATTGTGCAACATTTTTGAGGCTCCAGACAAAAACCTGGGGTCTTTCCAGGTCCCTTTATATTGGAGGTCCCAGAAATTTAATTTTAATCTTCACAGCCCTGTAAATCTGCTAGAGTTCTATACAGCGTGTCAGCCTCTCAGCTGCTATTTGCAAATGACCATGACCATGTCGAAACAAAAGGGGAGTTATGATGTGTTACTGATCATGTCATAGATTCCTAGAGTAGGCAGAGTATAAACTTTTAGCTGCGAATAGGATAACCATTTGTTAGTATTTTTTTTTTTTTTTTTTTTTGAGACGGAGTCTTGCTCTGCCACCCAGGCTGGAGTGCAGTGGCCGGATCTCAGCTCACTGCAAGCTCCGCCTCCCGGGTTTACGCCATTCTCCTGCCTCAGCCTCCCGAGTAGCTGGGACTACAGGCACCCGCCACGTCGCCCGGCTAGTTTTTTGTATTTTTAAGTAGAGACTGGGGTTTCACCGTGTTAGCCAGGATGGTCTCGATCTCCTGACCTCGTGATCCACCCGTCTCGGCCTCCCAAAGTGCTGGGATTACAGGCTTGAGCCACCGCGCCCGGCCCATTTGTTAGTATTTACCTAAAATAATGTCAGTTTACATCTGTGGTTCTGGAGCAATAATTAACAAGTGCTTACTTTTACTCTCAAAAGTATCCCAGTTTAAAAATTCACCCTGGCTGTAAATACTATTTAAGCTGTGCAGAAAAATGAATGAGGATATACAGGAGTGAAGACATTTCAGGAAGAAAAAAGACCTATCAAAGACACATAGGAATGAAGCCATATGCTGCACTCATATCCTGCAAGAAGTACAGCAGTAATGGAGATTAATATAAGGGCAATGAGTAGAATTAGGTCTGAAGATATAGCAAGGGATTGGAACGTGATGTGATTTGGCTGTGTCCCCACCCCAATCTCATCTAGAATTGTAATCTGAATTGTAATCCCCACATGTCAGGGAAGGGACCTGGTGAGAGGTCACTGGATCATGGGGGCAGTTTCCTCCATGCTGTTCTTGTGATGGTGAGTTCTCATGAGATCTGATGGTTTTATAAGTGGTGGTTCCCCCACACACCCCCTCTCTCTCACCTGCTGCCATGTGAGACGTGCCTGGTGCCCCTTCCACTACGATTGCAAGTTTCCTGAGGCCTCCCCAGCCAAGCAAAACTGTGAGTCAATTAAACCTTTTTTCTTTATAAATTACCCAGTCTCGGGCAGTTCTTTATGGCAGTGTGAAAATTGACTAATACAGAGCATGACAGACATTGGAATTAGCTTGTATTACTGTAGGTAACCGGAAGTTATTGACAGGCAAAGGTATCACCAAAGTAGATTTTAGAGGTAATTACAATAACTCATATGAGAGATGATGTTGAAATGAACAAAAGCATGGGGAATAAAAAATGAGATGAGAGAACAGATACAAGAATCATATAGGAAGTAAAATCAAATCACATCTAGTGACTGACTGAGATATAGAGAAAAGATAACTTGGATGACATATACAGAGACAGGGATGACTCTACCCAGTCTGGCTTGAGAGATTATATGAATGAGAAGAGCCTAAGAGAGGTTAGTTGGGGAGGCAGTACAAAACAAAAAGAAAACAATCCCGTCCTTATTTCTGCAATAGGAGCAAACTGGCATGAATGTTTCAGAGCATCTATTATTATGGAGAAGTGAATACCCTCAACTTAGGGACATAGTTCTTTTTCTGGAAGGACACTGTGTTCACTTGGGCTGCCATCATAAAATACCACAGACTGGGTGTCTTACACAACAATTTCTATTTCAAAGTTCTGGAAGTTGGTAAGTCCAAGATCAATGTACAGCTGTGCTAGGTTCCTGGTTAGGGCTCTCTGCCTTCTTGCTGTGTCCTCCTATAGTGGTGGTGGGAGGTGGTAATCTCTCTTCTTCTCCTTATAAGGTCACAGTCCTATTAGATTAGGGCCTTACCCTTAAGAACTCATTTGAGTTTAATTACCTCGTGAAGACCCTGTCTCCAGATACAATCACATTGGCGGTTAGGGCTTCAATGTATGAATTTGGGGGTTGAGGGAGGATACGGTTCAGTCCACAGCAGACACACTGCAATCTTTTACTTTATGATCCTTTCCAAGTTGTTTCACATTTGTGTTTGGTTAAGCCAGTGAGAAGCGTTGATAATCCAGAAGATCCAGAAGAAGAAATCGAACAAACCCTTTTTATTGCCTTCTGAAAAGGCAGCTGAAAAACACAGATGTTCATGCTTTAGTGGCTAAGAAGGTGAAAAAAAAACACAGCAAGAAAGAAAATTAAAAACCTAAGTCAATATAATCATACTAACAGCAGGGAATGGCATCATCTTCCAATGCCTGCTGTTACAGATGGAACACTTGCCTGTCAGAGGCGATATCTGAGCAATTGTCCTAGGCATCAGCCTATGAGTGTGGGCATTAGAACTGGCCGTGGCAACGTACCTGGCTAACGACAGACCCACTGTGCAGAAAGACCCCTGGATGCCTCACTGTTTCTCTTATTCATTTCATCCTACCCTATGAGATATTCATTTTTTAAAAAACTTTTATCAAAGTATATTTTAAATATAAAATCTGCATGTTTTAATTATACAATTCAGTACATTTTAGTTTATTTACAGAACTATACAATCATGATCAATCAGATTACAGAACATTTCAATCACACTAAATAGAAACCTTGTGCCATGTACAGTCTCACTCCCTCTTCTCACTCCCTCTCATCACTCCCTCCTCCTCACTCCCTCTTCTCACTCCCTCCTCCTCACTCCCTCTCCCAGCCCAAGTTAACCACTCACTTTCAAGATGACATTGCAAATGCATAGCTTTCTCACATTTCATTTACTTCCCTATTTAGCCTTAAAATACCGAAATAAATGAATGACGGATTTGATTCCAGCCTCAGGACCTTGAACATTGGAGTCTGTTTTTTTACCATAGAGATCCCTCATGTGGATGGTGACAAAGAAACCAATGTGTTGAGCCATTGTTTTCCATTTTCATTCTGCTAAGACTCAGATATAATGCTGCTGCCCAAACTGAGGAGGTGGACACCCTATGGAGCCCCGATTGCAAAGCCAATCTGGCAGTTATGTTTATAAAGACAAATGAGATGCCAGTTTGTTAGACCCCTGTTTCAGTTCACCAAAATAAAAATCAGTACACAGGAAGGAAAAGAGGGAAACCTGCCTAGGGGCTCTGCCTCGACACATGCATAACCTTTGCTCTTCCCTCCACTGTGTAAAATATGCCACATCTTCTAGTTTCACAACCATGAAACCACGTGTGTCTGTAAGTTCTTGACATTTCAGATCATCTGGTTGACCATATTTCAGTACCTGGTTAACAGAGATTTTGGAAGGTGTTGGATCTTCTAAGCTTATCTAGTTTCTGATATTTTTATCACCAAATAAATACTTATTGAGCACTATGCATTAGGTATCAGGAGATGAGAGAAGTAGCAGGCACAGGTCTCCACCATCCAAAGTCTAAGAAACTAAGAAAAGATAATGTCATCAGCAAAGTTCGATCAGGGCATTTGTAAAGGGAGTAGAGTGAGAAAGTATACCAGTCTTGAGAGAGGAGCATGCGTATTTCAATAAAGAGTACTCAATGTTAAAATTGCCATGATTGATTTTTAATAATAGTGTTTAGTACATTTTGAAATTCTAAGAAATATTGAAAATGAGATTTTCATATTTATCAAACAGACACAAGTTTTTCAAATTTATCGCTCAATTTGTACTCATTAAATAAAGAACAGCACAAAATTCATTCTTTGAGAGAGTTACAAGCAGTAATGCTATGAAAGCCCAGAAGAGAGATTACTTTAGATAACATAAGAGGGCTTCCTGGAGGAGGTGATGTCTGAGATAGACTATTGAAGTTTGTTTGAGTCAGATAGGCAGATAGAGAGCAGATGTGGAAGCACAGGGCCTGTTTAAGTAGCAGAAGGTGTACAGAATAGCTTAAATAAGATCATTCATATGGATAAAGCTGCTCAACCCTTTACAAATGGATATGGATAAAGCTGCTCAACCCTTTACAAACCCTTGACAAATGGCAGGGTAAGGTGATAGAGGACCCAGGCAAAATTTATAGCAACTCTGAAGCAGCACCAAAAATGAAAAATGATCAAGGCTTGGTGATTCTGCTGAAAGGAAATGGAATGTGGAAGAGCAAGGGGGAAAGAAGAGACGGGATTTAATAACACCAAGGTTCCAGAGTCCATGAATAAGAGAAGTGCATACCATTAGCAGAAATAAGGACACAGGATGAAGAGCCAGTTTGGAAGATAATGTGATTGAAGACATTGTAGTGCCAAAGTTGGCACAAGAGGCACACTGACCGCAAACCATAGGCCCCTTGATTCCTTCTCCAGTGTTATTAAGAGAGGCTGTCCCGATATTGTGACAGGCCAGCCTCGCCCACACTCCACAAGCTTGGGTGTGAATCCAATTTCTCCACAAACCTGCGCATTAAGGTTTATCAGGATCACTCCCATCCTCCATTCTCTTTCCCCAGAATAGGAGCTGCTGATGTGAAAGTCGATTGAAACCAGTTAAGATTCACTGTTAACTGTTAGATACCATGAATTATTTGGGTTCTTTGGCTCAGATACCATGAATTATTTGGGTTCTTTGGCTCTCAACACACTGCACATGTAAAATCATAGTCTAAAACAAACCTCAAGTCCACTTAAATTCTTCTTCTATTGTATATATTCCTTGACTATACATCCTTGTCACAAAATTGTAATTAAGACAAAAAGCAGTTCTCTAGTGGAAAGAACACAGGGTTCAGTTTAACCAGAACGGGCTTGGCTTGGAATGCCAGTCCCTCCATTAACTAGCTTTCATCTCTTTGACCTTAACTCTTCTCACCTGAAAAACAGAACTAATAACTTTTATGTTGTGAGGATTAAACTTTTTAAAAACATACTTAAAATATCTGGACTGGTTCCAAAGTATAGCATTTATCCCCCCACCCCCTCTTTCTAGATTAAAGCTTGAGTCTGATACTGAAAGATGAAAACATCAGTCTAATATTGGGTGAAGAAATTTAGTGGCAAAAGCCACTGGGATGGAATGTGGAAATGTGGGATAGAAGGTTCCTAAATGTTTATGGAGTCAACTGTATTTATTACTGATTTGGGCACTTGGTTATATGCTATTTTATTTCCCATGTGTATGTTTTGTTGTGCCCAAAAGGATTGAAAACTCTTCAAGGGCAGATACCATGAATTATTTGGGTTCTTTGGCTCTCAACACACTGCACATGTAAAATCATAGTCTAAAACGTGTTGTTTTCCTTTGCCATGGCTGCCATAACAAAGTGCTACAGGCTGGGTGGCTTAAACCAGTGGTCCCTAACCTTTTCGGCACCAGGGACCAATTTCGTGGAAGATAATTTTTCCACAGACCACGGGGTGGTGGAGGGGATGGGTTGGGCTTAAAACTGTTCGATCTCAGATCAGCAGGCATTAGTTAGATTCTCGTAAGGAGCGCGCAACCTAGATCCCTCGCATGCGCAGTTCACAATAGGGTTTGTGCTCCTATGAGAATCTAATACCACTGCTGATCTGATGGGAGGTGGAGCTCAGGCAGTAATGCTCACTCGCCCACACTCACCTCCTGCTGTGCAGCTCAGTCCTTAACAGGCCACCAACTGGTACAGATCCATGGCCTGGGGATTGAGGACTCCTGGCTTAAACAACGAATTTATTTTCCCACAGTTCTGATGACTAGAAGTCCAAATTCAAGGGGTGGCAAGTTTGTTTCTTCTGAGGTCTCTCTCCTTAGCTTGTAGATGGCCATCTTCTCCCTGTCTTCTGTGTATTCCGTATCCATATTTCCTCTTCTTAGAAGGATATCAGTCAGTTGGATTAGGATCCACCCAAATGACCTCGTTCTAACTTAGTTATCTCTTGAAGACCCTAGATCCAAATACAGTCACATTCTGAGGCCCTGGGGATGAGGACGTCAACATATGAATTTTGGGAGACATGATTCAGCCCATTGCATGTGTTTACCATAGAATAGCTTTTTCTGGTTTGCAAAAAGCTGATATATACACCATATCATTTATCATTCAAAACAACCTGGAAATGCAGTTGGGATAATCATCATTTCCATTTAACGGGTGAGAAAACTGAGGCTCATGGACTAGATAGTTGAACCAGGACTCAAACTCAGGACTTTTGAGTCTAAATATAGTAATCTTTTCACCTTATCACATCACCTGTGTGAAATGAGAGGTTGACAGTAATTAGATGCCCAAAAGAACACACCTATGACTTGTTAATGATGTATTCTGTACTACAGAGTGAACAGAAACCAGGCTACCTTTACCTCTCACAAAGCAAATGGCAACACAGCAGACATATCATCAAATGTCTTTGCTTTTGACTCGAAATTGTGCATTCAGTATGAAACCTAATTATTTAATGCTGATCAGAAGCCTTGATTGGCAGAATTACACTCTTTGATATGAAAATAACATCCCATTAGTGAATTTGGTTTAGTAAACCAAAAATTTTAATAAAATGCATAGATGGGAGAAGGAAAATAATGAAAGGGTCCTTGATGGTAAAACTCCAGCAGGCAGGAAACCAATGGCTCCAAAATCCTTTTCATCTCTAAGCCTCAGTGGTTCCACTGCTTTGGCACACAGCTCAATGCCAGACACACAGGAGTTGTTCAGTATGTTTTGGATTTAATTGAAGCTGATTAAGCTTCACCACTCAGACGCTACACGTTATGGAGCACCCCTTAAAATACCATCAAAACTACCTATCTCCATCCTCTTAACTCTAGAGGTCTCACAGCACTTTGCTCACAAATCCTTAAAACAGGAATGTGAAGTAGGAAGACGAAATGTAATATACTGTCCTCTTAATGGGTACTCATTACCAAATAAGGATGTATTTTCACCCTCACTTGCTCTCACTTTCTCTTTGTCTGTCAAAACTTTAAACCTAAAGAACAATTCAATTTTATGGAGAGAGGTCAAGTGTTCTTATTCTCCCCAGTCCCACATTTTAAAGCTATCACTTCAAATGCCTGAGTAATTTCTATTAAACCGATCTCTTTAAATAAAAAGCACCATATAATAAAATACGACTCCTTTGGGACTAGAGATTCAGTTAAGGATTTTCTATAAATTGATGTGGGTGCTTTCTAACATGTACCTAAAGCAACAAAACCACAGTGGTTGCTGGGTAGAGTTTTGTATCAGAAATATAGACTGAATTAAACAGTTCTGGCTGACTCTTTCAGGAGTAAGATAAAATTGAAGTGGTGGAAAGATTCCTAAAATCAAGAGTGAGCTCCTTGACGGCTGGATCAGGTCACAGTTGTATATGAGCTTAGAATATGTGATGAATAAACACGCAGGCCTGGCTGAGGTTAAAAAAAAAAAACAAAAACAAAAAAACGGACATGTTCAGGTTTAAGAAAAATGCTAAGTCAGGAATGTTTATTTGCCAAAAAGCACCCAACTCTTCCCTGCATTTGGGTTCTAGTGACCTTAAGTCATCCCCCAGTAACCTGAATTCTCTAGATTTTCAGCATTCAGATCTTTATCTTTTCTTAGACCCCAAACTTGCCAAATTTTTACATCTGATTCAAACTAACACTGAACTAGGTCTTGAAAATCAACCCACTTCTTTGTTATAAATGGTTTAGATGAGATATAAAGAAGGCAATTGGCAGGGCATGGTGGCTCACGTCTGCAATCCCAGCACTTTGGGAGGCTGAGGTGGGCAGATCATGAGGCCAGGAGATCGAGACCATCCTGGCTAACATTGTGAAACCCCGTATCTACTAAAAATACAAAAATTAGCTGGGCGTGGCAGCACGCACCTGTAGTCCCAGTTACTTGGGAGGCAGGGGAACTGCTTGAACCTGGGAGGTGGAGGTTGCAATGAGCCCAGACTGTGCCACTGTACTCTGGCCTGGTGACAGAGCAAGACTCTGTCTCAAAAAAAAAAAAAAAAAAAGAAAAAAGAAAAAAAGAAAAAAAGAAAAAAAGGCAGTTACTAAATATGGAAATGAAGACTTCATTAGTGACAGGGTCAGAATTGAAGGGGACTTCTACTTCTTAGTTAACATCTATTTCCCTCTGCCATTCCACTGTGGCCCACCAATCAGCTCATACTAAACTCATACAACAAAGGCCACATATTTACAATGTATTATGGACCTCAAAAATGAGTAAGTAGGGCTGGGCACGGTGGCTCATGCTTGTAATCCCAGCACTTTGGGAGGCTGAGGTGGACGGATCACGAGTTCAGGAGATCGAGACCATCCTGGCTAACAGAGTGAAACCCTATGTCTATTAAAAAAAAAAAAATACAAAAAATTAGCCGGGTGTGGTGGTGGGTGCCTGTAGTCCCAGCTACTCAGGAGGCTAAGGCAGTAGAATGGCATAAACCTGGGAGGCGGAGCTTGCAGTGAGCCTAGATCACGCCACTGCACTCCAGCCTGGGCAACACAGCAAGACTCCATCTCAAAAAAAAAAAAAAAAAAAAAAAAGAGTAAGCACTTTCTCCAAAGAATTGGGTCTAATTTCAACAGGAAGACAACAAATGAGATTTTCAACCCCTCTCCAGTCACAATGTTGGCTCATGATTCTATCTATGTGTAGCTTCTCTGCTGCCGTGTGGAAAGCCAAGGGGCTGGTAGC
Organism: Rhinopithecus roxellana; assembly: GCF_007565055.1. Taxonomy (NCBI): domain Eukaryota; kingdom Metazoa; phylum Chordata; class Mammalia; order Primates; family Cercopithecidae; genus Rhinopithecus; species Rhinopithecus roxellana. The sequence goes on along the minus strand of NC_044552.1, from coordinate 61,081,365 downwards.
AGTGAATAAGGTGGTGTTTCAATGACCTGTAACTCCTAACTCCACCACTTTCATTTAAACCATACTTTTATTTATGGCAGGATAATACTGTGAAATATTAGCTTGTATTCCTTGATCCCTGCCCCATTTATTCAGCTAAAGCATTTTTTATTCATTGCTTTAGAGAAGGCATACCCCAGAAGAAGGCTAAAAGAAAAAGATAAATGGAGTCAATTCTTGTTTTAAAAAGTGTAGTTCTCAAGAAGGAATGGAAAAAAGTAATAGGCAATAGTTTTGAGAGTATATTCAATAAGGAAAGCCAGGCCATTTTACTCCCAAACGAGACAGTTTCACTACACAGAGGAGCAGAGGGTGGACGGGAAACAGACTTCTGAGAAACAGCTGGGTAGATTTGGGCATTTTAGAGATCTAACATGAAAGAGGAACATATTTTTCTACATTTAAACCTAATTTTGCTTTTGAGCCTCTGATCCCTGGATCATAACTTCAGTTTAGGGATTGCTCCCTCTTCCCTTTTGCATCTGTAGAGGAAAAGAAATATCTTCCCCACACTCATCACTAGGTTCATGTCTGAAGCCCATAAAACAAAGGACAGAATCAACAAGAGAAAAACAGAGAAACTTATTTAAGTTTTACATGGTACAGGAGACTTCATAAGGAAATGAAAACCCAAAGAAACCGTGAAATCTGTATTTTTTATGCTAGGCTTGATGAAGAAATTGATAGTTGTGGAGAAACAGGATTGAACAAAGGGGCATGATCTAATGAAAATAAATGGAGGGGAACTTAGCAAGGCCTGTGTGTTCAGATTCTTCTCTGTGTCAGACATAAGGATGTGCCTTTTCTCTTGGTTTAGAAATGGCACCTCCCTAATGAGGGTCTTAAGACCTGCTTCAGGGAAAGGTCAGAAAATCCTTCCTAGGCTTTATGACCTGTGTCACATGAGAAGCGTGAGGGGAAAGGTAGAATGACCTTCTTGGAACCTCCCTTGTAAAGACTACGACAGTAAGAGAAATCTAACATGACTAACTCCATCTTGCTTCTAACACCACAGGCTGGCTCTTTGCTCATTTCTGGGTGTAGGCCAAGCTAATTGCGGGAGGAATTTAGTTTACAACTTAACTCTGAAGCAAGGATGATAATAGCACCTCCCTAAAACTGACCCCCTCCTTGCTTGAGGGCAGTTACCAAACCGCCTTTTAATGAAAGGACACAAGATTATGATTATGGAAGAGGCCCGAGTTCTGACAAAATGTAGGTTTAGTTTCTGTCATCTCTTACTGCTCAGAAGTCATGGGGTCAGAGGTCGTATAATTTATAACTTTCCCAATTGCTCCTACAGATAATATCACCTATTTTAGAACCTAAGATTGGTCTTTTGAGATGTTTTTCAGACTGACCCAACCCAGACTCGTGACTCATGACTCAATGGGTCCCGTGGCTTCCCACTCAGAGGTAACTCAGTACACAAGGACCATTTTCCACACCCCTATGATTGTATCCCCAACCAGTCAGCAGCACTTACCCCCAATCCCCTGCTCACCGAACTATCCATGAAAAACCCTGACCTCTGAGGCTTCAGGGAGACTAATTTGTAGTAACTGTAATTTTTCCATGTGGCCAGCCTCCTGTTAAACTCCTCTTTCTTAACTGCAATACCATGGTCTCAGTGAACTGGTTTTGTCTGTGCAGAGGGCAGGAAGAACCCACTGGGCAATTACATTCCTGCTTCTGTTTTCTCAAATTCCTTTAGCTTAAAAAATTATGGGGTAGCATATCCTGAATGTCATAACACCTAAGTTTTAGGGGATGATATAGAGCTAAGGTATCAAGGATGTGGGGCCATGCAGGAGTTTGGTGTTCACTGCACCATGTAGCCACACTAGCATCTTTCTGCACTGGCATGCATCCACAGTAGCTGAGACTGGGATGCCTTCTTTTACATTCGGTCCTCTGTGCATTCTTTTCTACTATAGGGCCTTTTTAGTTATGACTCATTCTCAAGTATTTTCAGGCCACTTTTGATCATGGGAAGAACCATCTATTTATTCTTCATTTTGTGGATCCATGGAATACTCTGGGGGACTCTCTGAGACTCCATTTACCTACTGTATCACACCTGCGATACTGTAATAGAAGAAGACATATGTATTTGGTCTTTGTTCCCAGTTCCTGGCACAAGAGCTTCTAAAACCCTTGTAATTGTCTGAGTAATAGGAGTGAGAGAAATACCTTTTGTTATTCATAATAAGCCCCAATTTCAATCACATCTGAATATGCTACTGGGGTGACTCTCAGTGGGCCCTGAATTGTTTCAAGATGAAGGCTGGTTGCAGAGGAACCAACCCTGTGACTGGAGGGTTGGAACTTAGCCTCACCTTCCCACCCCTTCACCTCCAGAGGGGGAAGAGAGGCTGGAGACTGAGTCAACCACCAATGGCCAGTGATTTAATCAGTCATACCTACTTAATGGAGCCTCCATAAAAACCCCACATGATGGGGTTCCAAGAGCTTCTGAGTTGGTGAACACATCCAGGTGTGGAGAGGGCGGCATGTCCTAAGAAGACATGGAAACTCCAAGCCCTCAGAGGCACAAAAGCAACATTAGGCTTAAATATGGAAAGAGAAGTTTCATGTCTGGCTCACCTGAGCTAATGTACTGAAGAGTCATACCTTTTAGATATTTCATACTTTTTAAAAGAAATTACTTCTGTTTTTTCCCATTTGCCTTGTGTAAAACTATTACAGTCATCATGTTGTACTTGAAGTTAAAACCCTCAGGCAATATAATTATAAAGTTAATAAGTATTAAATGGAAACAAGTAAAACCAATTCATACTGTTTTATTCACTAAAACAGTCTTGTGATAACAAAATATAGGGTTTTTGAGGTTTTTTTGGTAAGGGGGTCAAGCTGTTTTTTACATTCATAACATTCCTTTGGTATAAATATATCTGAGGCCCCATTTTCTCTTGGTCTATAGAGACCATTCCTTGTCTTTCTTTATTAAGTTACAGCTTGTCATGGCATGCTTTTTTCTTGTTAAAATATTTTTGTTCTAAAGTTGTTGAGGATAGTAGGATATTTATGCTTTAAAATGCTAGGGTGTACTTGAAATGACATAAAATGCCTAGATTCAAGCTTGAAGCTTCAACAATTAGGTAATTTTATTAGTATTAGGCAAAAATGAACAACACTTATGTCTACCTTGGGTCACCTCTATGTTAAAACAAAAATGCTACCATATTAGCAAGGATATATAGCCCTCCCCAAAAGGCTGGCAATTAGGATAATGTGGTAAGTATATTAAAGCAATCTACCCACCATGAACAAACACAAAAGGTCTAGCATATGATCTACAGTCCCCGTCGAGGTGTTACAGGGTTACACAATTAGAAAATGCCACTATCCTTTTTCTACATTCAACAAGGCCATAAACATATAGATGATTCTATTACTATTGCTACAAATGGCAAATGTCATCAACAAATAAGTGATAAAAAGCAAAGAACTGCCTAACTAGATGGAGAAATTAGAGTCAACACCCATGGAAGAGTAAAGAAGGAAGAGGAAGCTGATTCTTGGGTTTTGTCTTTAATATGTTTTATCTTTATACTTTTATTATCTGAGGTTTTTGAAACCTATTACTTGAGACTTTAAGAGCCCAATATGAAAGTATTGCCAAAACAGTTGAAAAAGAAGGTAAAAGCTGACCAGGAATCATTTTTCTCATTTTTAAAATAAATAATTAGAGGATTGAATCTTGGAGATCTTTTTCTAGATTTTTTTTTTTTTTTTTTTTTTTTTTTTTGAGACGTAGTCTCACTCTGTCGCCCAGACTGGAATGCAGTGGTGGCACAATCTCAGTTCACTGCAAACTCTACCTCCTTGGTTCAAGCTATTATCCTGCCTCAGTCTCCTGAGTAGCTGGGATTCCAGATGTGCACCACCACACCCAGCTACTTTTTGTATTTTTTTAGTAGAGATGGGGTTTCACTACATTGGCCAAGCTGGTCTTGAACTCCTGACCTCAGGTGATCCACCCACTTCAGCCTCCCAAAGTGCTGGGATCACAGGCATGAGTCACCAGGCCCGGCCTCAAATTTTGTGATTATTACATCTCTTGCCTACTGTTATCATCGCATATCTTTCTTCCATCACCCTCCGTGGTAAAGAAGAGTTTCTGACCCAAATATGGATAAAATACACTGTGGAAGACTCTTCCTTTTCTACCTAAGAAGCTGAGTGGATGCTGAAATACACACAGTGCATAAAAGAGATGCTCTTTTCAACCGTTGTGTGTGGCATAATGACTAACTTCAAAGCCAGTTCTTCTTAATTTAGGAAAATAACTCTGGAGATTTCTAAGGTAGAACAGGATTTTAACTATCTGAGGAAGCATAAGTTTAGCAGAAGACAGAAGGAAATTCCAGGGTATTAAATTGTGCATTCAGCACCATAAGAAACAGAATCAGAGAGCCCTGACAGACAGAATACACAGTGGCATTCAAAAACAGGTCACAAGGATCAACTAGTCTGCCGCTATCATTGTAAAGATGAGAAAACAAAACAAATCCAAGAAGTTTATTGCTGATACTAGAAACACACATTCCTCTAAGAGCAGCAAACTTTCTATAAAGGGTCAGTCAGTAAATATCTCCGATGTGGTGAGCCTAGTGATCTCTGTCACAACTACTCAATTCTGCCATTGTAACCCCAAAGCAGCCATAAACAAGGTGTAATAAATGGGTGTTGCTGTGTTTCTATAAGATTATTTGCAAAATCAGGCTGAGGATCGGATTCCACCCACTGGCCATACTACAACAACCCCTTAACTACAGAATATTATTCTATATCACTGTTCAGTGTTCCACTCATCACAAATCAGGGAAAGCAAACTATCTTGAAGTATAAGAAGCTTTCAGTGCTTCTCTAGAATGGCTTGAGATAGCCCTTCAGAAAAGTATATATATTTGCAGATAGTCATCTTTGTCACTTACATGCAGAGACTGCCTGGGAACAAAGATAATATAAATAAAACATGAACTGGTCCCAATATTTTCCCATTTCTGACTGCTAAGCCATACCACAGATTTCTCAGTTATGTGCTTCACATACTTTTAGTTAGGTCTCTGTCACTTACAACCAAGAATCCTAAACAATCAGCTGATTGAATTTCCACTTACCTGACAACTACCACTTAGATTATTTTACCAGTTAAATTATTTACCATAATTTCTATGTTTTATTTTGACTATCTTTAATGCCAATCCTTCACCAATTTGTTATATACTTCTCTATGGGCTTAGTAGAGATTAACATTTTAAAGTCATTTAAAGAATAATCAGCATTATAAATATGTAATAGAATGATGTTTTACATTTGTATAGAACCTTGAAGTGTAAAATACTCCTTTATTTGAGACAGAGTCTCACTCTGTTTCCCAGGATGGAGTGCAGTAGTGTGATCATGGCTCACTGTAGCCTCGACCTCCCAGGCTCAGGCGATCCTCCTGTCTCAGCTTCCTGAGTAGCTGGGACCACAGGCATATGCCACCACGCCTAGCTAATTTTTTTTCTTTTGTAGTGACGAGGTCTATGTTGCCCAGCCTGGTCTTGAATTCCTGGGCTCAAGCAATCCGCCCACCTTGGCCTCCCAAAGTGTTGAAATTACATGCATGAGCCACTGCCCAAAAATGTAATCAGCCCTAAAATAGTCTTTAATTATAAAATTATTTCTTACTACTACAGCGTTGTGAGATAGCCAGGGAAGCTATTACTGTTTCTACTTTATAAAGAGAGATCACTTAATTCTAGAACTCTCTCAAGTCCTCCCATAGCTAATAAATAAGACTAGAACTTGAGACTTACAAATCTTAGTCTACTGCTGTCTTACCTATACTTCCCTTTTCTGTGTGGTCAACTAAATACTCTTCTGTGTCTTTTTTTTTTTTTTTTTTTTTGTCATTTCCTTTTTATCTGTCAGGCAGCCAGCTCTGACTTACTCTCTGCTCCTGTCATCTCTCCCCCACATACCAACTTCCTCACCATGATGATTATACCAATAATACAGTTTCTTATATGAGGGGTTCTGGAAAATTAGACAATGAAGCACGTTGCAGATTACATGTTGAAAAGGTCTAATTCACACTGAATGACAACTTGAGACAGTATGAGATAGTTTTCAGACAACAGCTGTGTGGTAGGTAGGGGACTCCTTTCTCTGCATACTCTTGTTGGTTGAGGTTGAGTTGCACTGGCTGAGATTCCTGAAACAGTGGCCCATGGATGGAGATGTAGAATCTGCAGGAATATTATTGCACCATGAGTAAGTGAGGATACCCATAAGACTTCCTTAAATACAAAGGATGATATACTTTTAGCTCTGAACTTTAGAAAACCTAAGCAAAGATCTACACAGGAATGCAATTATGACACTGGGATTTATTTTTCCCTTGGAAAATGAGGGATCAGTCTTCCAAACTGGCATTATCGAAGGATCTTGGCACACTTATCATTATCTCTTCCAGCTCTACAGTTCAATGAATTGCTCCCAACACTTCAGTGTTGGGACAATTCAGCCTCTCTTTTCATATTCATTCCTCTTCTTTGGTTGTTGGAAGAAGACTGAATTTTTGACTTTCATGAAAACAATTTAATTTTAGAATTCCTAGGTCTGAATAGTTTAGTTATCTGGTTCTCAAGTGTTTAACTATTTGGCAAAGTGCTTTTTATTTATCTGTTGGATAAAAAATATATATAATTTAAATTTACCTCTCAATTTAATTTGATTAGACCTGGGGAACCAGCTGTTTTTTTGCACATGAATCCAGAACATTCCTGTTCTAGAATTCCAGGATATTAAGTAGATAGATACTAGGTATATTTTTTCATGCGGTCCTTCAGTGATCATTGTCATTATCATCGTTGTCAAAATCATCATAAACTGAGTGCTTACTCTGCTCTGGATATTGACTAAGCAATTGATATGGTGAGATGTTACTACTCTCTAATTTTCAGACCCCATTTGATTGTCAAAATAAGGGTCCAGTTCAGAAACACACATTGCAATTAGTTATCATGTCTCTCTAGATGCCTTAATTAGTTCATTAGTCTTTCCCTGGCTTTCAAAACTGAGACTTTTGAAAATTACCATCCAGTTATTCTGCAGAATATGCCTCAATTTGCCTTTATTGTGCTTTCACATGATGAGATTTAGATGATGCATCTGACAGGAATATCACAGATGTTTCTTATTGCATTCTATCAGGTAGGTGACAAGTAATTTTGATTTATGCTATCACTGACGATGTTCACTTTGATCACTCAGTTCAGGTGGCATCTGCCATGTTTCTCCATTCAAAATGTATTCATTTTCCCTCTTGTGATTAGTAAATATTTTGTGGGGGATAGATTTGAAAGTATGTAAATATCTTATTCATTCCAAATTTTCAATTTACTCACTTTGATAATGATGGACTTATGGTTTTGTATTTTAATGAGCTGTAATACATTACTATCATTTATTTTGATGGTCAAATTATTCCCAATTTGGCTTATGGGAGCTTCTTCAAGATGATTTTTATGCCCTTTTGACATGACTTCATTGTTTTTTTAAAGGACTTCCTTACTTTCTGGTATAAAATGCTTGATATTGTACTCCCTCTATACAATGTACTCCCTCTGTGAAATCTGGTCATTTTCCCAGAAAAACTCTCTCTCTTTTTGGTGAAGACTGGTATTTAGAAGCCAAGATATGTATGCTAAATGTGCTAGTTGCTATTGCAGTGGATAAGTTGCCAGTCTATTTCAGTGAACAGAGCTAGGTATTATAATACACACATACACCCACATACATTTACATCTCCATGTATTAATATATCTTTATTTATTACAAATTATAAGTTCACACCAGTACCTTCAACTCCATAATTTTCTCCTTTTTTATATTTGTAATTTGCTTCTATGACAGAATCTTGGCTCTCTCACCCTCAATATACTTACTTACCTATTTGATCAGTCTACCATATGTAACCAATCTCTCATCTCGCCTCCTCATCCCACTTGGGGTCTGACATTTATGCTGGGTGACCGCTAGCATAGATGCTCTCCTATCCTGCATAAGCTTTCTTGCCCCACAAGAAACCACCCCTTCACAGGGATGCCATTCTCACTCCTCTTGATCTCTAAAACTATGTGATGAGTCACCTCCTTTCATTTGGTAGTGTGTTGGATAGTGGCACATCAAAACACATGTCCACCCAAAATTTCAAAATGTGACTTTGTTTGGAATAAGGGTCTTTGCAGCCATAACCAAGATAAGGATCTCAAGATGAGACCATCGTGGATTAGGGAGGGCTCTATATCCAATAACAAGTGTTCTTATGGGAGTCAGAAAAGGAGGCGACACAGACACACAGAGGGAAGAGCCCCACGTGAAAGCAGAAGCAGAGATTGAAGTGATGTGCCTACAAGCCAAGGAACTCCAAGGATTGCCAATACCCACCAGAAGCAAGGATGCACAGTTCTCCCTTGGAGTCTTCTAAACTTGAAGTATAATAAAAAGAAAGAAAGAAAGAAAGAAAGAGAGAGAGAGAGAGAGAGAGAGAGAGAGAGGGAGGGAGGGAGGGAGGGAGGGAGGGAAAGGAAGGAAGGAAGGAAGGAAGGAAGGAAGGAAGGAAGGAAGGAAGGAAGGAAGGAAGGAAGGAAGGAAGGAAGGAAGGAAGGAAGGAAGGAAGGAAGGAAGGAAGGAAGAGAAAGAAAGAAAAAAAAAAAAAGAAAGAAATCAAGCCTGCCCATACTTTGATTTTGGCCTTCTGGCCTCCAGAACTGTGAAAGAATAAATTTCTGTTGAATGAAGTCAGCAAGTTTATCATAATTAGTTAAAGCAGCTCTGAGAAATTAATAGAGTTTGGTACCAGGAGTTAGCACTTGGACAAATATTTTGGGGGTCCATATTCCAATCCACTCCACCTCTAGACACCTGCTTCACCCAGCTTGTCCTCCAAAACCCCACACCAGCCTGTCCCCACATGTGAACATCCTCCTCACCCTGCCAAGGCTCTGACAGCCCTTGACAGGCTGTGCCCTATCGGTACTTACCCTCTCGGGTCTGACATGTTGCTCTGAGCCACCACAAACCCCGCCCTCCTCCCTGCTGCAGACTCCTACCTTGCCCTGCCCATTTCATGGCTTTAGAATGGAATTTCTGAGTTAGAAAAAGAAGAGAGAAGAATCCCATTAACATTTAACTTCAATGCAAATTAAGCTTCATAATAAACAGCATTGCTCACACTTTTTTTTTTTTTCACAGACAAGGTCTCGGTCTATCATCCAGGCTGGAATGCAGCGGTACGTTCAGAGCTCACTGCAGCCTCGAACTCCTGGGCTTAAGTGATCCTCCAGCCTTGGCCTTCCAAAGTGCTGGGATTAAAGGCATGAGCCACTGTGCCCTACCATGCTTACTTTTTTTTATTTCCCTTACAAGACAAAAGTACAAACTCTTTCTAAAATGAAGTGGAAAGTGTCAAAATTATCCCCATTTCCTAATGTAAGGAAAAAACATACAGCATTCTTGGCAGAGAAAGATAGAAATTCTTTTATAAAATAGCTATCTATCTTATTTTCAGTATAGTTGCTCTTCATTTGATCTAAGCAAATACGACATTTTAGTACAATAAATGTACTCAAAAGACCCATGTACTGAACTGAATTCTTCAGAGATAAAACACTTTGTCAAGAAAAAAAAAGAAAAGTCAAAGTGGCTTCAGAGGTTGTCTCTCCTTCTTTAAGCTTCTGGGATTTTTAGGCATCGTCAAAAGAAATGCCAAAATACAATAAATATACCAACAGGATAAAACACAAGTTTATTGTAAAACCATAAACAAAGCATGATTATCACAGGGGGATCTTAGGTTTATGTTATTATACTCTAACAATGAAGTCCTTAATTAAAACATCTACAAGTTCAGGGTTATTAAGGACATCTGAAAGCCCTGAAACAAGGGGAGAAAATGGAAAATAGAGTTTATTCCAGTCTCACTATTTCCAACAGAACATTTTAGGAAAGCTTTGAGCATTAGCTGAAACACAGGGAAAAATAAAGACATGAAAACTATTTCCTGAAGTTTATTTTTTAAAAGTTCTATCTGTTTTTCTCTACATCTGTTGTGGCTGCTGTTCCCACAGATAAGTCACCATCCAGTGCCAGAATGGAAGAAAGTTTACGGGTCTCTTTTGTTATGTAGCACTGAACTACAGAGAAAATTTTATTGCACATTTGCTGCTTTCAATTTCCCCAGATTGTTTAACAATTCTGTGCTTCTGTGACATAAAAGACAGGCCAGAAACCTGAGGCCACACTTCTCAGCTCCATATCGAACATGACATTACAAACCGGACAGCATTTGACAATTTGGCTTGCTCTTTGAAAGCTATCAGACTGTGCCACGACCAAGATGCAGAAAAAAATAACAGTCTTTGTTAGGCAACATTTGTAAAAACGTAGTTCCCATTATGCATTGGCAAGTGTTAGCTACAATTAGTAATTATTAATATTAATGAAATCGGTATGTAAAGGATGCAAGAGGGACTTTAATTCATTAGGGGATAACTCAATACCCTGTGTTCTATTGTGCTGCAGAGAGAGTATCTGTGATATGAAATCACACATTGGCTGTCTATTTGGACTTACTGACTTGCCACTTCTTGCCAGTTGTGTAGTGCTAAAGAAAATTTGAAGTACAATAGTCGATATAATCATTTCTCAAGTGAACCTATTCATCTCTCATCAAAAAGAAAAGACATAATGAGAGAAGAGCATTTTTCTGTGTTTGTATTATGTTTAATACCATGGGAGCTATAAAGATACTGAAGCCTTAAAATCTATACTGTTGCCTGCCATGTTTTGACAATACTAACTTTAACCTGTAGAACAAATTACAGTAAAAGCCTGTGTATTTGGTAGTCCATCAACCAGAAGTTCCTCTCTCTACTAGCAATTTTGAGCTGTGCCAATAGGGTAAAAATTGATATTTCTGATTATGGCTGGTTACAAGATCCTACTGTGCATTCTCAAAGAAAGTTTACATTTTATCAGGCAATTTTAATATATATTACTTGTACTCTAGTGCTTTGAAAAACTGATAATCCACATATATAGTAATCCTGGCCTTTCAACTTTATTGCCATCTCGTAATTTCATGGCCTGATGAGTAACCCTTCTTTGATGTCCGAATATTTCTTTAGGTGTAATTATACTATATTTTGCATGTATATGTATAAAAATATGTGAATATAATAAACATATTATGAATAATTACACATAATACAGACATAGCACCTATTTATATTGCAGCTACATCCTGGGTGTTAGTGTATTTTACGAATGTCACATATATAGTATATTGACTCATTTAATTGTAGCAATTACCTGATATTTAAAAGGCATGATTGTAAAAATGAGGCAGAAGGGCTTTATGACTTGCCAAAGATCACATATCTAATAAAGTCCTAGAGGCAAGACTGAAACTGGATTCCACCAGCATCCAAAGCTCTATTCCTTCCAATATACAACATACTTCACTATACCTACCACCCTTCTAATTTCTAAACCAGATACTTTTAGAATAATCATCAATTTTTCCTTCTTTATTTACATACTCAATTTGTAACCAAGTCATCATTTTTTTTTTTCTTGGCTTAATTATCCCTAGTCTCCAGGCCCACTTTTGCCCTCATTGCTTCATGGGGTTAGATTACTATAGAAGTCTTCTATTCTAGGCTGCTTGCCTCTAAACCCCATTCTGCTTTCTGGCTACATCTTAAAGCAATGTCCACTGTGTCATTCCTCAGCAATCTGATTATTTAGGGACATACATCAAAAAACAAAACAAAAAACTTTCTTTTGAGAAATACATTTTACATTATAACCTCGTAGACCTAGTAAACATATTTGTGTGTCCGTGCACACACAGTTGATCATTATTTACAAATTCTATATTTGCAAATTCATCTACTTGCTAAATATATTTGTAACTCCCAAATCCATACTCAAAGCATGTTTGTGGTCAGTACAGACATGTGTACAGTGATGAAAATGTAAGCACCTGACATACGTGTTCCCAGCTGAGGTTGAAAAAAGTGGTGCTCTGTCTTCTTATTTCAGCTCAAACTGTAAACGAGTGTTCTTTTCAAGGCCTATTTAATGTCACACTTTTTGCATTTTTGTGCTTTTTTTAAATTGGTGATTTCATGTTTAAAATGGCCTCCAAGCACAGTGCTAACGTGGTAACTGGCGTTCATCAGCACAAGAAGGCTGTGATGTACCTTAGGGAGAAAAACACATGTGTTCGAGAAGCTTCATTCAGGTATGAGTGATAGTGCTTTAGCCTAGAGTTTAATGTTAATGAATCAACATATATATTAAATGAGGTGTCCTTATACAGAAACACTCATAAAATAAGGGTATGTATTAATCTGTTGATGAAAATGTTGTGACCAGAGGAACAAAGGAACCTAATCCTGTACTTACCCAGGGAGCAATGGCTTCGTAATTACTAATTCAGGGTTGGTGACTTTATAGACTAGAACTATTACAGATAACAAGAATTGACTATATATAACTAAAACATGTGTTTCACAAAAACCCTTATTAACTGCAAGACATGTTTCTATTTTCTATTTTCCTCTATCCTAGTTCATTAAAACAGGTATGTTGGTTGTGACCCAATACACTAATTTCACAACCTACTAAGGAGTCAAGATCCAAAGCGTAAAGGCTGCTAAGGTAGGACCTACTATTAGAAGATAAAACGATTTTAAATTGGCTTTCAAGGCTCTCCATGATACTGCTTTATTCTACATCTCTAATCTTTCCCATGCCCCATCCCTTGCTGGTCCTGTCAGTCTGGCCAGACTGGGAAGATGGGTGAAGGCCCTTCGGAAACTGCTGTTAAGTCCTGGTTGAGCCCTTCTGAGCCTTAGGGTCCAGGGTCCCATGTCAGGGAGGATCTGCAGTATAGGGGGGGTCCAGGATGGGGACAGAGAGTGGCCTCCCAGGTTCACCAAGTAACTAGAATTCTGTGATGGAGAACAGGATTGGTCACACGGCAAGATGCATGCTGAATCTTATTTCTAAAGCTCTATGCTAATGCTGATTTCAACTGCGTTGGGGGTTCGCTATGAAAAGTCTTCCTACTTGCTCCTTCTTGTTGAACTAAGACCAAAGCTATAAAATGGCAAGTCAAGACCTACTTATTCATTTCTTTTAAAAACAAAACCTTAGTGGTGGAAGACCAAGGCCATGTTGGTTTTCTACCACTTCTCTGAAATCTCTTGAGACTAATTATTTCAAGTTGTAAACTTCCCATCTAGATTAGATGGGGAGATTTTGGATGGCTGATGTTTATTTTCTTAACAATCTGGTTAAAAAATCAGTCAAATAGGTTGGGTTCAAATCACCCCTCCACCACAAATAGTAAAGTGACTGTGGATGAGTTAAACACTGCAAACTCAGTATATCCTCATCTGTAAACTAGAGATAATAATGCTAACTACCTTACTGGGTTCTGGGAGAAGTAAATGAGATAATGTTTCAAAGAATGAGAGGTAAAAATGATTGCTTCACACATTTCGTTATTATTGTCATAATCATTATTAGTATCACCATGGGGCCAAACACAAAATAGGCACTTAATGATTTTGTTTGTAACTACATTGCGAAACACTTGACTTTAAATCAACTGGAAACTTTTCAGCTGTTAGTCAGCACAGGACAATTCTTCAGGTATCTTTGGACTGACACAGTTACCCCCCCTTTTTTACTTATAGTTCTCAAGAATAACTATAGAATATGCTGAGAATGCAACATCTTAAGATAGGGAGAAACTAGCCTGAACAGTCTAGGCTCTGTTCTAATCCCTCATAGAAACAGTATGTCCTTCAACACATTAGCACAGTGAATCATGTTATGCTGGGGTATAAAACCCAGGGTGGGATGCTTTCTTGGGACCCTCCACTGCAGCGCAAATGGGGGGCACATGCAGATGAAACTCCATCTGCCAAACTAGCTTTCTTGAGGCTTTTATGAATCATAGGCTTCTGTTGTCCTATCTGTAAGTAATACACTGGCTTCATGTCACTTGTGTTGGGGAGTGTTCTATCTCACTGGATTAAGACAAGCTGGTAATCCGTACACAGTGAAACAGCTCTGTAGCCAAGTCATTCTATTTTTGCTTGTATGGTCTTTTCTAAGGTAGTCCACTTTCAGCACAAGAGAAAGAACTGAGGAACGCTGTTGAAGGATTCGCTTTTCCAAACCTTACTGTGTGACAAGCATTATATGAGATTTTATAAACATATTTCTCATCTTATATTCACAGTTTCTGAGATGTAAATGGCATTAACTTTATTTTATAAGTAAAGAAGCTGTGGCTCCAGACAAATAAATAGCTCAAGGTCACACATCTTGCTGTTATAATAAGCCATATATTCAAAGGGGATCAAAGAAGAATGGAGAGGAAAGTAATGTATTTTTCTTTCCTTCCAGGTTTCAGCATTACTTTGGTGTTACTAGCCTATCTAACTTTCTTTTGCCTTCCCAGATGTTTTAGCACTGCTATGCTATAGTTAGAAACAGTAGAAAAGTGCAATCATTTATAACCAAGTCAGAGATTAGATTTAAAACAACAAAGAGTTTGTATATGGCATTATGTAACTAAGAGGTAATGAAATTCACATCTTTCAAGATTTAATGTGAGGAGCAGAGCCTGAGCTGACTCAAGCCACTGATTTACCAGCCCCTCACTTCTCCAAAGCATGGACCAGTCCAGCACCCTACCCCCAGAGGAGCAGAGCCCAAGTAGGTGGAATAGGCATACAAATCTGTATAGCCTAAGCCACTGAGGCATGCAGGGGCATTGGTCATATTGACTATAGCTGAAGAAACTGTACAAAGACTACACTACTGCACCCACCCAAAGAAAAGCCAATGCACCCTACCCAACTGACACCCTAGGACACATCTGCAGGAGAAAGTTTTTTCCCATGAAAGCCACACTACAAAACTGGAAGAGGCAAATGTTCCACTAAATGCACAGATATCAAGCAAGGGAGACAAGAACATGAAAAAGCAGTGAAATATAACACTACATAGCACAGTAATTCTCCAGTAACTGACCTCAACAGAAGGAAAATTTTTAATTGCCTGAAAAGAAATTCAAAATAATAACTTTAAGAAAACTCAGAGACAAAGGAATACAAAAAAGACAATTCAATGAAAATGAAAAAACAATTCATGATTTGAATGAGAAATTCAACAAAAGATGGGCATCAAAAATGAAAAAAACAGAAATATTGGAGCTGAAGAATTTAATAAATAAAAATATGTCATTGAAAGCTTCAGCAACACATTACATCAAGCAGAAGAAAGAATCTCTGAACATGAGGAGATACCTTTTGAAATAATCCAGTCAAACAAGAAAAAAGAATGGAAAAGAATGAAGAAAGTCTGTCAAACTTATTGGACACCATTAAGCAAACAAATGATTGCATTACGGCAGTTCCAGAGGTGGAAGAGATGGGAAAAGTCATAGAAAATTTATTCAATGAAATAATAGCTAAAAAGCTTCCAAGTCTTGGGAGAGATACGCACAGCCAGATACACAATGTTGTAAAGTTCCCCAAAGTTTCAACCCAAAAAGTTCTTCTCCAAGGCATATTATAGTCAAACCATCAAAAGTAAATGATAGAGAATTCTAAAAACAACAAGAGAAGAGTGTCAAGTCATATATATAGGGGAGTCCCCATTAGACTAATAGCAGATTTCTCAGCAGACCAGGAGAGAAAACCATAAAAACCAGGACAGAATGGGATGATATATTCAAAGTGCTGAAAGAAAACAAGCTGTCAGAGAAGAATAGTATGTCCAGCAAAGTTATCTCTGAGAAAAAAAGGAGAAATAAAGTCCTTTCTGGACAATCAAAACCTCAAGAAATTCATCACCAGTAGACTAGCCTTACAAGAAATGCTTAAGGAAGTATTTCAACTGGAAGTGAAAGAAAAACTACCATCATGTAAATACATGAAAATATAAAACTCACTGGTAGAACAGATATGCAAATGAGAAAGAGAAAGGAATCAAATACTATCACTACAAAAAAAAAACAAACAAACAGAAAACTGCAAAGATCAACAATAAAAGAAGAAACAAAGGATATACCACCCCCCCAAAAAAAAAACTAACAAAATGACAACAGTAAGTCCTTGCCTATCAGTAATAACCTTGAATGGAAATGGATTAAATTCCCCATTTTAAAAATGTAGACTGGCTGAATTAATGAATAAATAAGATACAACTATATGATGCCAACAAGAAACTCATCTCACCTGTAAAGACACTACAGACTGAGGGTGAAGAAATAGAAAAAGATTATCCAAACAAATGGAAACCAAACAAGCAACAGTAGCTATACTTGTATCAGATAAATTAGACTTTAAGTAAAAAACTGCCAAGAGAGGAAAGAAAGGTCCTTATATAATGATAAAGGGATCAATTCAGCAAGGGGATATAATTCTAAGTATACATGCACCCAAAACCAGAGCACTCAGTTATATAAGTCAAATGTTATTAGATCTTAAGAGAGAGAGAAACCTCAATACAATAATAGCTGTGGTCTTCAACACCCTGCTCTCAGCAAACATGTCATCTAGATAGATAATCAGCAAAGAAATATCAGATTTACACTGCCTATACCCAACTGGATCTAACAGACATTTACAGAACATTTCATCAAACAGAGGCAGAATACAACTTCTTCTCATCAGAACATAGAACATTCTCCAGGATAGACGATATGCTAGTCACAAAACAAGTGTTAACAACATTTTGAAAACTGAATTCTGATGATCAAGTATTTTTTCTGACTACAATGGAATAAAACTAGAATTCGACAACAGGAACTCTGGAAACTATAAAAATACATGGAAATCAAACAACATCTTCCTGAATGATCAATTGGTCAAGGAAGAAATTAAGAAGGAAATGTAAAATGTAAAAATTTCTTGAAACAAATGAAAATAGAAACAATATACTATAACCTATGGTATGCAGCAAAAGCAGTACTAAGAAAGAACTTCATAGCAATGAGTGTCCACATCAAAAAGTAGAAAATTTTCAAATAAACAACTTAACAATACACCTGAGGGAAAGAGAAAAGCAAGAACAAACCAAGCCCAAAATTAGTAGGAGGAAAAAAATAAAAATCAAAGTGGAAATAAATGAAACAGAGACAAAAAATACAAAAGATCAACAAAATAAACAGTAGGTTTTTTGAAGTGTCTGGAAGACAATCCAGGCAATACCATCTTGGACATAGAAACAGGCAAAGATTTTTATGACAAAGACACCAAAAGCAATCACAACAAAAGCAAAAATGTACATATGGGATCTAATTAAACTTAGGAGCTTCTGCACAGCCAAATAAACTGTCAATAGAGTAAACAGACAACCTACAGAATGGGAGAAAATATTTGCAAACTATGTATCTGACAAGTCTAATATCCAGCATCTATAAAGAATTTAAATTTCCAAGAGAAAAACCACCCATTAAAAAGTGGGCAAAGGACATGAACAGACACTTTTCAAAAGAAAACATACATGTGGCCAAAAAGAACATGAAAAAAAAAGTTCAGTATCACTGATCATTAGAGAAATGCAAATCAAAACCACAATGAGATATGATATCACACTACTCAGAATGGCTAGTATTAAAAAGTCAATAAATAGATGGCAGAGAGGTTGCAGAGAAAAGGGAACACAATACACTGTTGGTGGGAGCGTACATTAGTTCAACCATTTTGGAAAGCAATATGATGATTCCTCAAAAAGCTAAAAGTAGAATGACCATTCGACCCAGCAATCCCATTACTGGGTATATGCCCAGAGGAATATAAATCATTCTACCATAAGAACACATGCACATGCATGTGAATGTTCACTATAGCAATGTTTATGATAGCAAAGACACAGAATCAACCTAAATGCTCATAAGTGACAGATAGGATAGAGAAAACGTGGTACATACACACCATGGAAAATTATGCAGTCATAAAAAAGAACGAGAGCATGTATTTTGCAAGAACATGGATGAGCTGGAGGCTATCATCCTTAGCAAACTAATGCAGGAACAGGAAACCAAATACCGTATGTTCTCACTTATAAGTGGGAGCTAAATGATGAGAACTTATGAACACAAAGAAGGAAACACCAGACACTGGGGTCTACTTGAGGGTAGAGGGTAGAAGGAGGGAGAGGAGCAAAAAAGATAACTATTCAGTACTGGGCTTAATATATGGGTGATGAAATAATCTGTACAACAAACCCCTGTGGCTAAAGTTTACCTATGTAACAAACCTTTACATGTAGCACCGAACCTAAAATAAAAGTTAAAAGAAGTAAAAAATGAAGTAAATAGGCCAGACGAGGTGGCTTACACCTATAATCCCAGAACTTTGGGAGGCTGAGGCAGGTGGATCACCTGAGATTGGGAGTTCGAGACCAGCCTTGCCAACATGATGAAACCCTGTCTCTACTAAAAATATTGATACAAAAATTAGCTGAGTGTAGTGGCACACACCTGTAATCCCAGCTACTTGGGAGGCTGAGGCATGAGAATTGCTTGAACCCAGGAGGCCGAGATTTCAGTGAGCCAAGATTGCACCACTGTACTCCAGCCTGGGTGACAGAGTGAGGCACTGTCTCTAAATTAATTAAAATAAAATACACTGAACACCTCATGATATAGTTTGGATATTTCTCTTCACCCACATCTCATGTTGAAATGCAATGCCTAATGTTGGAGGTGGGACATGGTGGGAAGTGTTTGGGTCATGGGGGAATATCCTTCATAGCGTGGTACTGTTCTCACCATAGTGAATGAGTTCTCCTGAAATCTTGTTTAAAAGTGTGTGGCATCTCCCCATCTCTCTCTTGCTCTCCACTTCAAATTCCACCATGATTGTAAGCTTCCTGAGACCACTCCAGAAGCTGATCAGATGCCAGCACCATGCTTTCTGTAAATCCTGCAGAACCATATCCCAATTAAACCTCTTTTCTTTATAAATTACCCAGCCTTAGGTGTTTCTTTATGGCAGTGCAAGAATTGACTAGCATATACCATTTGCTAGATTAAGAAAAAAAAAGACAAAAATAAAACAGAAACAAAAAAGAAGACATTATAACTGATACCACAGAAATTCAAAGGGCCATTAGGGACTATTATGAACAATTATATACCAAACAAATTGAAAACCCCAGAGGAAATGGATAAAGTCCTGGATACATACAACCTACCAAGATTGAATCAGAAAGTAACAGAAATCCTGAATAGACCAATAATGAGAAATGAGATTGAGTCAGTAATTTAAAAAAATCTCCCAACAAAGAAAAACCTAGGGGCAGATGGCTTCACTGCTGAATTCTACCAAACTTTCAAAGAACTAATACCAACTTTCATCAAACTACTCCAAAAAAATCTAAGGGAAGGCAATTATTCCAAATTCATTCTGTAAGACCAGCATTACCCTAATATCAAAACCAGATAAGGATATAACAACAACAACAAACTACAGGCCAATATCCCTGATAAACATAGATGCGAAAATTCTCAACAAAATATTAGCAAACTGAATTCAACAGCACATCAAAAAGATAATACACCATAATTAAGTGAGATTTATCCCATGAATGCAAGCACAGTTCAGCATACACACAATGTATTAGTCTGTTCTCACACTGCTATAAAGATACTATCTGAGACTGCGTAATCTATGAAAAAAAGGTTTAATTGACTCATAGTTCTGCATGGCTGTGGAAGCCTGAGGAAACTTACTATCACGGTGGAAGGCAAAGGGGAAACAAGGCATGTCTTACATGGCAGCAGGAGAGGTCGGGGGTAGAGGGGGACAGCGGGGGAGAGAGAAAAAGAAAGAAAGAGAGAGAGAGAGAGAGAGAGAGGTGGGGAACTGCCAAACGCGTTTAAAGCGTCAGATCTTCTGAGAACTACCTCACTACTGTGAGAACAAAATGGCAGAAACCACCCCCATGATCCAATCACCTCTCACCAGACCCCTCCCTCAACATCTAGGGATTACAACTCCAGATGAGATTTGAGTGGCGAACTGAGCCAAACCATACCATTCTGCAACTGGCCCCTCCAAAATCTCATGTCCTTCTCCCATTGCAAAATCAATCATGCCTTCCCAAGAGTCCCCCAAAATCTTAACTTATACTAACCTTAACCCAAAAGTCCAAGTCAAAAGTCTCATCCAAGACAAGGAAAATTCCTTCAGCCTGTGAGCCTGTAAAATCAAAAGCAAGTTAGTTACTTCTAAGATACAATGAGGGTATAGGCATTGGGTAAATGATTCCATTCCAAATGAGACAAATTGGCAAAAACAAAGGGTCTACAGGCCACATGCAAGTCTGGAAGCCAACATGGCAGTTATTAAATCTTAAAGCTCCAAAATAATCTCCTTTGACTCCATCTCTCACATCCAGGGCACGCTGACAAAACGAGGGGGCACCCAAGGCCTTGGGCAGCTCTGCCCCTGTGGCTCTGCAGGGTACAGCCCCTAAGACTGCTTTCACAGGCAAGCGTTGAGTGCCTGTGGCTTTTCCAGGAGCATAGTGCAAGCTGCTGGTGGATCTACCATTCAACCATGGAGGATGGTGGCCCTCTTTTCACAGCTCCACTAGGCAATGCCCCAGTGGGGACTCTGTGTGGAGGCTCTGATTCCAAATTTCCCTTTCACACTGCCCTAGCAGAGGTTCTCCATGAGGGCTCCAACCCTGCAGCAAATTTCCACCTGGACATCTAGATATTTCCATATATGATCTGAAATCTAGGCAGAGGTTCCCAAACCTCAATTCTTGACTTCTGTGCACCCAAAGGTCCAACACCACTTGGAAGCCACAAAGGCTTGGGCCTTGCACCCTCTGAAGCAAAGACCTGAGCTGTATGTTGGCCCCTTTTAGCCACTGTTGGGATGCAGGGCACAAAGTTCCAAGACTGCACAAAGCAGCAAGGACCTGGGTCCAGCACATGGAAACAAGTTTTCTTCTTAGGCCTCTGGGCCTGTGGTGGGAGGGTCTGCTGTGAAGACCTCGGACATGCCCTGGAGACATATTCCCCATTGTCTTGATGATTAACATTCGACTCCTCATTATATATGCAAATTTCTGCAGTCAGCTTGAATTTCTTTCCAGGAGATTGTTTTTTTTTTTTTTTTCTACTACATGGTTAGGCTGCAAATTTTCCAAACTTTCATGCTCTCCTTCTCTTTCAAACATAAGTTCCAATTTCAGACCATCTCTCTCAAGTTAAAAGTTCCACAAATATCTAGGGCAGGGCAAAATGCTGCCAGTCTCTTTGCTAATGCATAGCAATAGTTGCTTTTACTCCAGTTCCCAAGAAGTTTTTCATCTTCATCTGAGACTACCTCATCCTGGACTTCATTGTCCATATCACTATCAGCATTTTGGTCAAAATTATTCAACAAGTCTCTAGGAAGTTCCAGACTTTCCCACATCTTCCTGTCTTCTTCTGAGCCCCCCAAACTGTTCCAACCTCTGCCTGTTGCACAGTTCCAAAGTCGCCTCCACATTTTCAGGTTATCTTTATAGCAGTACCCCACCATCACAGTACCAATTCTCTGTATTAGTCTATTCTCACACTGCTATAAAGGTATTGCCTGAAACTGGGTAATTTATGAAGAAAAAAGCTTAATTGACTCAGTTCTGTGTGGCTGGGAAGGCCTCAGGAAACTTACAATCACAGCGGAAGGTTAAAGGAAAGCAAGGCACATCTTACGTGACAGCAGAAGAGAGAGAGAGAAAGCGGGGAGAACTGCCAAACACCTTTAAAGCATGAGATCTCCTGAGAAAACTCCCTCACTATCATGAGAACGGCATGGGCAAAACTGCCTTCATGATCCAATCACCTCCCACCAGGTCCCTCCCTTGACACCTAGGTATTACAATTCCAGATGAAATTTAGGTGGGGACACAGAGCCAAATTATATCACAAACCAAATAAACATAAAACATCACATCGATAGAGTGAAGAACAAAAACCATATAATCATTTCAATAGATGCAGAAAAACCATGGATACATTTCAACATTCCTTCATGATCAAAGCCATCAACAAATTAGGTAAAGAAGGAACAAACCTAGACATAAAAACAATATATAACAAAGTCACAGCTAACCTCACACTAATCAGGAAAATGCTGAAAGCTTTCTAAGAACTGAAACAAAACTCACTTTTGCCACTTTTATTCAGTGTAGTACCAGAAGTTCTAGCCAAAGCAGTTAGGCAAGAGAAAAAAATAAAAGGCATCCAAATTGGAAAAGAGGAAGTCAAACTGTCCCTGTTTACAGTTTCTCTAATTTTATATAGAGAAAAACCTAAAGACTCTACTGGAATTTTTAGAACTGATAAGTGAATTTGCTGAAGTTGCAGGATACAAAATCAACATACAAAAGAATCAATAGTGTTCCTACACATCAACAACTAACCAGCTGAAATAAATCAATAAAGCAATTCCAGTTACAATAGCTATAAAAAATTGTAAAATAAAATATCTAGGAATAAATATAACCAACAATATGAGAGACCTCTACAATGAGAACCATAAAATGTTGATGAAGGAAATTTATCACAAATAAATGGAAAGATATCTCAGATTCATGGATTGGAAGAATATTATGAAATTGACTATACTACCTAAAATGATCTATAGATTCAATGCAATCCCTATTATAATACCAATGACACTCTTCACAGAAATAGAAAAAACAACCCTAAAATTCATATGGAACCACAAAAGACCCCAAATAGCCAAAGCAATCTTGAGCAAAAAGAACAAAACTGGAGGCCTCATACTACCTGACTTCAAAATATACTACAAAACTTTAGTAACCAAAACAGCATGTATTTACAAAAAAACAGACACATAGAACAGTGGAACAGAAAAAAGGGACCAGAAATCCATGTATTTACAGACAACTGATTTTCAATAAAGGGACCAAGAATATAAATTGAGGAAAGAACACCCTCTTCAATAAATGGTTCTAGGAAAACTGGGTATCCGTAAACAAAATAAAATTAGACCCCTCTCTCTCCCTATATACAAAAATCAACACAAAATGGATTAAAGACTTCAATATAAGACCCAAAACTATGAAACTGTTAGAAGAAAACAGGGGAAATGCTTCAGGACATTGGTCTGAGCAAATGCTTTACAGCTAAGGCCTCAAAAGCAAAAATAGGCACTTCTGCACAGCAAAGGAAACAAATAACAGAATAAAGAGACAACCTACAGAATGGGAGAAAATATTTGCAAACTATACATCTGACAAGAGGTTAAAATCCAGAATATACAAGGTACTGAAACAACTCAACAGCTAAAAAAACAAATAATCCAATTTAAAAGTGAGCAGAGGATCTGAACAGACCTTTCTCCAGAGAAGACATGCAAATGGCCACAAGTATATTTTAAAAAAATAACATCAGGAAAATGCAAATCAAAACCACAATGAGACATCTCACCTCAGTTAAAAGGGTTATTATTAAAAAGACAAAAATTAGGCCGGGCGCGGTCGCTCATGCCTGTA
Organism: Rhinopithecus roxellana; assembly: GCF_007565055.1. Taxonomy (NCBI): domain Eukaryota; kingdom Metazoa; phylum Chordata; class Mammalia; order Primates; family Cercopithecidae; genus Rhinopithecus; species Rhinopithecus roxellana. The sequence continues at coordinate 61,057,689 of NC_044552.1, read as the reverse complement.
ATCCCAGCACCTTGGGAGGCCGAGGCAGGCAGATCACGAAGTCAGGAGATTGAGACCATCCTGGCTAACACAGTGAAACCCCATCTCTGCTAAAAATACAAAAAAAAGAAATTAGCCGGGCATGGTGGTGGGCGCCTGTAGTCCCAGCTACTCTGGAGGCTGAGGCGGGAGAATGGCGTGAACCTGGGAAGCGGAGCTTGCGGTGAGCCGAGATCCCCCCACTGCACTCCAGCCCGGGTGACAGAGCGAGACTCCATCTCAAAAAAAAAAAAAAAAAAAAAAGACAAAAAATAACAAAGGTTGGCGAGAATGTGGGAAAAAGAAAACTCTTATGCTCTGTTGGAGAGAATATAAATTAGTACAGCTATTAAGGAAAACATTATGGGGATTTTCCTCAAAAAGCTAAAAATAGAATTACCGTATGATTCCGGAATCTCACTACTGTGTATATATCCAAAGGAAAAGAAATCAGTATGTTAAAGAGATATCACCACTCTCGTATTTATTGCAGCACTATTCACAATAGCCAAGATACGAGATCAAACTAAGTGTCCATCAAAAGAAGAATGGATAAAGAATATATGGAATTTATACACAATATTTAGCTATAAAAGAGAAGTGAAATCTTGTCATTCATGGCAACGTGGATGAGCCTGGGACACTGTGTTATGTGAAATAAGGCAGAGAAAGATAAATACTGCATGTTCTTGTTCATATGTTGAAATTAAAAAAGTTGATCTCATAGACGTAGACAGTAGAACAGTGTTTACTAGAAGCTGGGAAGAGTTAGAGAGGAGAAGGAAGAGGTTGGTTAATGTCCATAAAATTGCAGCTAGATAGAATAAGTCCTCGTGTTCTAAAGAGCTTTCGGTAACTATAGTAAACAATAATTTATTGTATTTTTACAAACAGCTAAAAGATTTGGAATGTTACTAACATAAAGAAACAATAAAGGTTTGAGGTGATAGATATGCTAATTACTCTGATTTGATCATTACACATTATATACATATATTGAAATGTCACACAGTACCCCACAAATATATACAATTATAATGTGTCAATTAAAAATGTTTTCTAATCTATACATCTGACAAAGTTCTAATATCCAGAATCTACAATGAACTCAAACAATTAGCAAGAAAAAATCAAACAATTCCAACAAAATATGGGCTAAGGACATGAATAGACAATTATCAAAAGAAGATATACAAATGGTCAACAAGCATATGAAAAAATTCTCAACATCATTAATGATCAGGGAACTGCAAATCAAAACCACAATGCAATAGCAGCTTACGCCTTCAAGAATGGTCATAATCAAAAAATCAAAAAACAATAGATGTGGCTGTGGATGCGGTGAACAGGGAACACTTCTACACTGCTGGTGGGAATGTAAACTAGTACAACTACTATGCAAAACAGTGTGGAGATTCCTTAAAGAACTAAAAGTAGAACTACCATTTGATCCAGCAATCCCACTACTGGGTATCTACCCAGAGGAAAATAAGTCATTACACAAAAAAGATACTTGCATGTTTATACCAGCAGAATTCACAATTGTGAAAATGTGTAACCAACCCAAATGCCAACCGATCAACGAGTGGATAAAGAAACTGCGGCATATATATACACATATGTGTTTGTGTGTGTGTGTGTATATATATGTATATGATGTGTATATATGTGACAATATATATGACTGTGTGTGTGTGTGTGTGTGTGTATGATGGAATACTACTCAGCCACAAAAAGGAATGAATTAATGGTATTTGTAGCAACCTGGATGAGATTGGAGACTATTATTCTAAGTGAAGTCACTCAGGAATGAAAAACCAAACATCGTATGTTCTCACTCATAAGTGGGAGCTAAGCTATGAGGATGCAAAGACATAAGAATGACACAATAGACTTTGGGGACTCAGGGGGAAAGGGTGGGAAGTGGGTGAGGGAAAAAACACTGCAAATTGTGTGCAGTGTATACTGCTTGGGTGGTGGGTGCACCAAAATCTCACAAATCACCACTAAAGAACTTACTCATGTAACCAAACACCACCTGTCCCCCAATAACCTATGGAAATAAAAAAAAAAATTAAAGCTCCCATGTAAGTAGGAGCACATAGATGTGCATGTATACAGATGTGCATGTATACAGATGTGCATAGAAAAGAGTCTGGAAAGATACACACTAAACTGTTCACAGTGATCACCTCTGGAGTAGGGAGCAGAGATAGAGCAAAGGAAGCCTTCCCCTTTCTACTTGAGAGACATCACATTGCTTAAATGTTTTTCTTTGTGTTACGGTAAACATATATTTAAATAAAAATTTATATAAAGATTTAATGATAAATATTCTTTTGAACTATTTATATTAGCTGTTCAATCAAAATTATTTCTTAAATATTCTTATCCAAAGCTTTCTTAATTTTATAACACTGACTTTAGTCAATACTAATTTACCTAGTACCATTCCAGTAATGAGAATAGCTGAATAATGATTATGGATAAATCATTTATTCATATGAAACTTACCATGTTAAATATTAGTTTTTAATTGTGACAGTCTTAACGGCAATACCTTTATGTTCTTTGGCTGCTAAGAATCATTTAATTATATATCTTCGTGTTTCAAGTTTATGTATTCTAGAGTTGTTCTAATATGGTAGCCACTAGCCACATGTGGCTATTTAAATTGAACTATGTTAAATAAAAACTTAGTTTCTCAAAACCACCAGCCACATTTCAAGCATTCAATAGCTAGATGTGGCTGGTGGCTACTCTACTAGATAGCCACAGACACAGATATTTCCATTATTGTCCAATCGTATTGTACAGTGATAGTCTAGAAAATACTTATTCTTAAGGATATTGTTGCTGGATATAGACTCTTTGGTTGACAGGGTTGTTTCCAGCATTATAAATGTTCATACTTTTCTGTCTTCAGTGTCTCTGAGGAAAAGCCAGCTGCTAATCACATTATTATTCTTTCAATGTTTATAAGATTTTTGCTTTGACTTTTACTGCTTTAACTATGGTTTTTCGTGTGCCTTTCTGTTTATTCTGCTTGGTAACGTGTCAACTTGAACCCGTAAATTTATGTTTTTTATCAAATTTGGGAAAATATTGGCTATTACTTCTTTATTTTTTGTTTCATCATTTCACTCTTCTATTTCTGAGACTCCAAGTACATGTAATAAATTTAACCACTTAATATTCTCTAACACAGCAGTCCCCAACTTTTTGGCACAAGGAACTGGTTTCATGAAAGACAATTTTCCCACAGAACAGGAGGGTTGTGGGGGATGGTTTCAGGATGAAACTTTTCCACCTCAGATCATCAGGCATTAGATTCTCACAAGGAGTATGCAAACTAGATCCTTCACATGTACAGTTCACAATACAGTTCGTGCTCCTATGAGAATCTAATGCCACCGCTGAGATGACAGGAGGTGGAGTTCAGGTGGTAATGCTCGCTCATCTGCTGCTCACCTCCTGCTGTGTGACCCAGTTCCTAATAGGCCACAGACAGGTACTGAACCATTTCCCAGGGGTTAGGGACCCCTGCTGAAACAGATCTCTGCAGCGCAGTTCATTTTTATTTCAACCTGTTTTTTCTCTCTGTTCTCTATATCAAATAATTACTATTGATTAAAGTTCACTTACTCTTGCTTTTGTCAACTCCATTTGGCTGTTAGTCCCTCAAGTTAAATCTTTTTCATATATTGCATTTTTTAGGTCTAGAATTGTCATTAGTTTTCTTGTTTGTTTTTTACAGAGTCTCACTCTGTTGCCGGGCTGGAGTGCGATGGTGCAATCTTGGCTCACTGCAATCTTCACCTCCCAGGTTCAAGCGATTCTCCTGCCTCAGCCTCCCAAGTAGCTGGGACTACAGGCATGCATCACTATGCCCAACTAAGTTTTTGTATTTTAGTAGAAGCGGGGTTTCACCATGTTGGCCAGAATGGTTTCGATGTCCCGACCTCGTGATCCACCCACCTCAGCCTCCCAAAGTGCTGGGATTACAGGGATGAGCCACAGTGCCTGGCCCATTGGTTCTTTATCTTTTCTTTTTTTGGCAGAGATTTCTATCTCTTAATTCACTATAAGCACGGTGTATTTACTGCACAGAGTATGGTCATGATAGCTGTCTTAAATCTTGTCCATTACTTCCAATGCCTGAGCCATCTTGGTGTTGATATCAGTTAATGTTCTTTCCTCATGAGAATATACACCATTGTCCTAACGATTTGTGTGTCATGTAATTTTGGATTGGATCCTAGACATTATTAATATCAAGATGTAGAGACTCTGGATTATGTTAGTTTTCCTCCTATGAGTATTGTTCCCTTTAATTTACTACAAAATTATCTTGTTTCACCTCATAACTGTAAATTCTGATTTCTGGATGACAACTCTGGTCCCAATTCAGATATTTTATCTTTAACTGGAAACTTTGAATCTGTTCCACGTATATATGAATCATGGGTAAGCTACCTATGTTGGAGACAGAATGAATATGGGAATCCCATGTGTAACTCTTTTCCTCTCTTGTGGCTGAGGTCTCCCCAGATTCAGTTTTCCTGTCTTGAAGGACTGTAGATTTCTTCGGCAGCACTCTCTTATCCTGCATGCCATGTCTAAAGAAGAAAAGTCCAGAAAAAGCAATAATTCTATCTGATTCCTGTCCTCCAAGAAGATACTCCTCTAATAGACTCTGCCTACTTGTGTTTCTTCTACAGTGTTGTCAGTGGCTGCTTTTTGTATTATATCCAGAATTCATAGTTGTTTTCTTGCAGAGGTGTCAGTCCCTAGGAGCCTACTTAGCCATTATGTAAAGCAAATCCTTCTTTCCTTTTCCTTTGATACTTGTTTTAGTTTCAGGAGGTCCTGACCTCAAGAGTCACTATTAGTTGGTCAACAAAAGTGTTCTTTTCTTCTAGCCAGCAAACAAGATAGTTCCTTTAGTGTTTTCAAAGAGTATTTGTTTCTCAATATTTTAAATTTTTTTTTATTTTCCTACTTAATTTGTTTATAAATAAGTAGCTTTCATAGAGGGTTGGGGGTTCTGAATAGGTCTTGCTGCATTTTATTCTGTAATTTAAGAAACAAGTCATCAAGAAAATTTATAAAGCTGGAAAACTTGTGCTTTAGTGATGTGATCTTGTAATCTTGGAATTTAGTGCTTTTAAAAGTTAATGTTAAAAAAAATGGTAAATTGCCGGGCGCGGTGGCTCAAGCCTGTAATCCCAGCACTTTGGGAGGCGGAGGCGGGCGGATCACGAGGTCAGGAGATCGAGACCCTCCTGGCTAACACGGTGAAACCCCGTCTCTACTAAAAATACAAAAAACTAGCCGGGCGCGGTGGCGGGCGCCTGTAGTGCCAGCTACTCGGAGGCTGAGGCGGGAGAATGGCGGGAACCCGGGAGGCGGAGCTTGCAGTGAGCCAAGATTGCACCACTGCACTCCAGCCTGGGCGACACAGGGAGACTCCGTCTCAAAAAAAAAAAAAAAAAAAAAAAAAGTAAATTTACAGAAGTGTATTCCCACAGCAACATGGAAACAGTATTTGACTTGAAATAAACAGATGTGGGTCCCAGGTATGGCACCACTGAATCACTTCCTATGTTTGAATCTCTATTTTTCCATCACTAAAAATGCCCCTTTCAACTCTAAGGCTGCATAGAGCTTCCAGCCATATAGAGAAAACCTCTAAGATATATAAGTCTAAATATTACTATGTTCAATAAACAGTTACACTTTCTTAGTTTAAGGCAATATTGACACACACTAAACAACATAATCAGTTCAGTGCTCTATTCATTCTTTCAAGACTTAAATTCAATGCTATTTTCAAAGAGCCCTATAGCTTGTTATGATGGTGGTGGTTATCCCACAGGTTTACAATTGTTATTGCTCAAATGTTTTGTATTACTGTCAAAGTTATAATAACTCCTTTATGATCCTTTAGGGTGTCTATTCCATCTATTCTACCTGAAATTCTGTAATTTTCCTATCATCATGAATCCTGTGGGTAATTGTGTCTTTTGGCATTGTAAGAACTCCAGACCAAATCTACTTTAAGCCAGTGAACTGCATCAGAAAAGGAAAAATCCTTTAAAAGGCAAGACATTTGGCACTGTAGAGATTAGAGGGACCTTGGAAATTGATTTCAATCAGTTGATTGATTGTGAATTGGTAGCTGACTGTACCCATCTCTGGGTTACTTGTAAGTATTCCAAGTAAGCTCATTAACATTAAAATATAAATGTGGGAGCATAGCTAGCAGCTTCCAAAAGGAAACCCCTACCTCAACCATGAGAATCTTACCCCTCTCAATGATTTCATAGTCATCTGTCATTCCTGTATTCTCCAGCACATTCTCAGTGTTCTCAACACACCATGGTATTCACAAGGCTTCTAAGTCACAAACAGTTATTCTCCAAATTAAAAAGGAGTCAAGCTGTAGTACAGATGTAAGCTGTCGACTAGAAATATCATGTGAGCTACATATTTAATTTTAAATTGTCTACGAGCTACTTTGTTAAAAAGTAAAATGAAAAATTAATTCTAATAACATATTTTAACCCAACACATCCAAAATATTATCATTTACCTTGTCATAAGCATTAAAATCAATTAAATATTTTGCCATTCTCTTTTCATTTTACATTTTCAAAATCCATACTGTATTTTCTTATAGCACATCTTAATTTGTACTAGCCACATTTCAAATACTCTATAGCCATATAAGGCTAGTGGTTACTATACTGGACAGCATACCATCTAGTACTTTTTTTCCTTTTTCCTTGAATATGGGAAACAATAGCAGGGCAAGAGTTTCTTATGATATAATTTCAACTGTCATGTCTTCAGTCCACCCAGAAACAGACTTCTGTTCATTCATGCTAGTTCACAGACCATGTTTAATAAAGAGATATTTTGGGCACAGATTCAAAAATATAGGATCACTTTTTCTGGGCAATGATAGACTGTCGGAGCAACAGAACTAGAGGCAACCTCAAGCAACTATCAAAGTGCTATTCTCTCACCGTCTAGAGAGATAAATGATCCAGCTAAGCTCAAACAGCTAGTTAGCAGCAGAGCCAGGTTGGTAATCCACAATTCGAGTTTGCAGTCTATGAACTTTCTGATGCAGTATGTTGAATTTTATCACACTAAAATATGGTACTGGAGGCTACTGTATACGTACTTTCTCTTTTTTTTTTTTTTGAGACAGAGTCTGGCTCTGTCTCCCAGGCTGGAGTGCAGTGGCCGGATCTCAGCTCACTGCAAGCTCCGCCTCCCGTGTTTACGCCATTCTCCTGCCTCAGCCTCCCGAGTAGCTGGGACTACAGGCGCCCGCCACCACGCCTGGCTAGTTTTTTGTATGTTTTAGTAGAGACGGGGTTTCACCATGTTAGCCAGGATGGTCTCGATCTCCTGACCTCGTGATCCGCCTGTCTCGGCCTCCCAAAGTTACTGTAAATGTATGTATTTTCTATGGCATGGCATTAGTATTTCTACGGCTACTTTCTATGGCATGGCATTAGTATTTCCTCGCATTTTCCCTATGCAAGCTCTCAGTGATACATTTCTTAGGTGATGAACAAGCTCAAATAACTTCTAAAATATAAGAAATGTAGACCACTTCTGAACTACAGAAATGAGGCCTAAGATATAGCGGGGCAGAACATTGGAATCAAGAGAAAAAAGTGAGCTATAGTTCTAGCTCTGATGAAAACTAGCTGTGTGACCTTGGGCAAATCTCTTAACCGCTCCATGACCCAATCTCCTTATCTGCAAAATGACTGGCAGTGGGAGGATTAGATTATTTATAAGGTCCCTTCCATTCTAAGATACTTATTCTAATTCCTGCTAGACAAATGATTATATCATAATAACCTTTCTAAGTCAGTCTTCTACTCAGAGGGAAAAAAATGGTGCCACCTGCTCTCTTTATGGATACTTCTAAAAATTAATCAAAAAATACTGAATGATTTTATAAAGAAGAAAAATGTTAAATCTCAAGTAATCACTACCATAACAGTGTTTCTCTATAAGCAACCATCCTACAACAATAAGCATAATAAAAAGCAATAGCATGGTTAAAATTATACTTCTCTTCAGAAAATTTTATTTCACACAAATAAAAGTGAGAAATTCATAATAAAACTATATTGCATGGATAGACATTTTTTATTTTTACATTTTGAACAGAAAGCTACTGGTTTATATTGAAAATTTTGGTTTAAAATATCTTAACGATACTCACACTTACTTCCAATTCATTCAATAATGTATATATGGCATTTTTGCTGGGCCAGGCATCGTATAATGATGAGCTAAACTGACAGATTTGTCCCCATGGATCTTATAGTTTGATGGATAGATCTAAAGAAAATTAAACTAAATGCTCCTTTAAGTACTGAGTATATGATACGTCATGTCATCCTTCTAATAATTAAAAACTGATCCCCCCAAAAGCAGCTATACAAACATATAGACCATAGATCCATGTTTACCTTGCTACTGTACACGTGACTAAGAAGGCAAAAATTGGCACATTGATTCTAAAGAGAATCCTGGAAATACAAATTCCCGACAATACAGTGCCATCCTTTATGCTAAAGTGATTCCTCAAAACTCTAAACAGGACTCCAGAATGAAGACAAGCCCTCTACCCCGATTTCTAACAATTAGCAACATGGAGAATTGATCAAAAGGAGGGATGCAATGTTCAAATTCTGTTTGCTGGCCATTATCTGAATTGGCTCTACGTGATTAACATTTTGCTAGAAGACTCTTTTGATATTTATATGTGTTGCCAAAAAATTCCCAGGCCTTCAATAATTCTTTAATTAAGAGTTCTCAAATCCTAGTGAAGATAAATGATCACCAAATAGTGCTCCTACTACTATTGTGTTTTCTGTTAAAAGTGTGAAATGCAAAATTTGATAGAAGATTTCTTCCAATAAAGGAGTATAAAGAGATTTCCTTAAAATTACAACAATTACAAATTCTGTTATGCCTTTTATTCTGAAAATACCATAAAATTATCAGTGGTCATTCTTGGGAAACAATATTGGCATTCCTCATTCTTATAACTAAAAACCTAAATCCAAGAGCCTTTGTGGTATAGACTTTGATTACTACAGTCCTGGAAAAAAAAGATGAAGCAAAGGCTTCCCTATAGAACAAGGGAAAACACAGACATATGGTAGCTAGAGAAGGAAAAACCATTGTAAACCCAATGTCGTCCACCCCATGTCTATCAAGTGTCCTTTGTAAGACTGATGTCTACCTCTGATAACAAGAGGGGTAGGCAGAGTCTGAAGTCAGAATATCAAACACATTTGAAAAGAAAACAGGCGGAAAAAAAATCACTTCTATCGGGCACTAGCCAAATGTCCATTTTTATGTACTGGCTTCTTTCAAAATATTCAATCACACCTAATAATTGGCAGAGAACACAAAAAACGCTCTCACTCCCATGCTGTTGCATTCACTTCCCCTGGGGTACGTTGCCATTTGTAACCACTAGCAGCCACAAGGAAAAAACCCCAGGAAGACCAGGCACGTTCAATTACACCCCCACCCCTCCTGCCTTACACCTCTCTGTTATTAATATACTTTAGCCTTGTGGGTTAGGAAAGGGTCCTTAAAAGCATCAAAGTAACATTTTTCTAACATTTCTGTTAGAGAACTAAAGGATTTTTTTTATTAAGAAAAATATAAAGACAAGCTAAAATATCAAACATCATGTTCAATTGATGATTCCTGAACACCTTTCATTTAATAAGCTTCTCAATGGTTTGTTAGAACTAAGAACATGTCTCCCTCACAGAATAAGATACATGTTTTATGAAATCTCCACAGAAGAAGAATGATCATTCTTGCTTTGGAATAATTCTTATTCTTGCTGCTTTAAAAAAAAATTGGTTTCTGTTCTTCATCTCTATGCTGCATGCTGTCTAAACAAAAACGTATAATTAGTTGGGTCCAATCTGAGAAGGAGTCACAATAGTATATGTATTTTCTCATCTACTAATTCCAAAATTGTGTGGATAGAACCCTTTATTTTTAAGTGATAGTCTACAAATACTGGGATAGATTCATTAATTTCACCATCAATTTAGTAGTAGTAGTTACTACTAATAGTTCAGCAATATTCCAACTGACTTATTTAATATAAATTATTAGAATATGCAGAATGAAAATGCCTCTGACAGTCATTTCCTATACAAATATCTATTGAGCACTTGGAATGTGCCTAAGGCTCTGCTAGTTGCTGGGAATATCACATTAAGGTAAGCCCTTTGGTATCTGCAGTCTAATGGAGGTGATTAGAGAGGTAAAAAGCAAAAATAACAGTTTAGTAAGTGCTTTGCTTTGTGAGCTCACGGGCACTTACATAAGAAGACAACTTTGGCCACATTTTGGGGCCATAAAACTTCAGGGGGAACATAAGAGGCCTGGAAGTGATAGAAAAGTTAGTCAGGTGATGATGAACAAATGTGCTTTAAAAAAATCATTGGACACAAAGTCAGCTGAAGACTGACAAATGTTTGTGAGCATGTGTTGCTCCCAAGTCAGTTAATCAGGACAAATTTTCTGGAGAAGATCAGCCTGGAGCACAGTTTTAAAATACGGAAATCACAGCCTTAGGGTAGAGGGGCAGTCTTTTTTGCTCTATCCGTCTTTGGTCTTACTCTAAAAACAGACAAGAAACAAACTGTGTCTCTAGGACAATCCTAAAAGAATATGCTAAAACACACCAAGCCAACAACAACAACAACAAAATTAGAGGTGAAACAGCAAGAACACAATTCCTTGAAATACACTGGATACCTCAAGACTTATTCTAAGTTCCTGTATCTGCTCTGCTCTTGGCTTCAGGACTTCTGATACCCGACTCCCCAAAATAAATGCTCTTGGCCATGCCTCTCATTAAGGAGAATTACCCCTAAGGATGCCACCAAGATCTCAAAGCCTATTGTACACTTCTTTGATGGCAGGACAACTCCCAATTATAAAAACAAGAGCGGTAGTAAGAGTCACAGCACCACAGTGAAATTATGCTGCACATTTAGAAAGTTCTAGGAGGGCTTTATGTTCATAATCTCAACTCACCCTCACAAAGCCTCTGGACGGTAAGTATTATCATCATCCTTAGTTTATGAATGAGGAAGTTCAAGTTTAGGGAAGTTCCCTGAAGTATCCCCAGTCCCACAGCTGGTGGATACAGGAGTGAGATATACACACAAGGTTGCCCAATTCCCAGGCCCATGGTTTTTAGAGCACGATCTGTCCTGGTTTACTGCCTCCAACACCATTCACCAACATATAAGGCCAACACCAGCTGCCCTACAACAAAGGAGAAAGGCAAGGAAAGGGCTGAAGTAGAGCAAGAGAAAGGAGGAAAAGGGTTCGTCCAGAACCTCTACAGTTGCAGATTAATTGCTACAGTTGCAGAAGGGACTGGAAAGAGAGGACAAAGGAAAGATCTGACTTAGTTTATTGCAATAGCACAGTATTTACACTGTTTAAAATAATATGGAAAAGATAACATGAGGCACAGTGGCCGTGTTTCCAGAGTTACCATTTCACACGTTTTACATTTTGTGCCCTTCTTCAAACAAAAGAGGCCGGACTTCCTCTTTACCACTGGGCAACCAACACTAAAAAAAAATAATTCTGAAAGTAAAAATTTTCCATTCTTCCTTTTTACATATTGAGCAATAAAATACCATTATATTTTAAGAAAGAGTAACAATCCTTGCTTTCATCTTTGAGTTTTAAAATAAATTGTTCCATCTGTGTCATCAGTGAGAGAAGAAAATGTGGTTGATTAGCACTGAGTTCTCATCACAAATAATATTTATCCAACACTTTTTCTTAATTTTTATTGAATTGTTTGAAATCTTCCTCCTTTTTTTAATACACTGATCTTAAGTAAACCTATAGGTGTAAATCACACCGTCAAAATATCAAAGGTAATGATTATACTTGGGGTCTATAACCTACAGGCAAAATCCAGCCCCTTGCCTCTTTTTGTAAACAAAGTTTGATTGGAACACAGCCATACTCACTCATTTACTATTGTCTGTGGCTGCTTTTTAGCTACACCAGCCAAGTTCAGTAGTTGCTATAGAAACCATACAGTCCACAAAGCCTAAAGTATTTACTATCTGGCCCTTTATAGAAAAACTTTGTTGATCCCTGCCCTATGCCATTGATATATTCACAGATAGAAGACTTCATTATTCTTCTCTAACATCTGTCTTCTGGATACTCATCAATTCACTCATTCATTCATTTGTTAATCAACTAATGTCTGTGAAACATCCTCTGTGTCCCTGGCACATAGATGAAGAATGGGTTAGAGACTCGTGGGGAAACAGACTAAAGAATACCACCAGGTGATGACTGCTCCAATAAGACAGGAGCCTGGTAAAAACGAAACCCTGGAGGCATCAGGCTGAGGGAATCAGATAAGGTCTCAGGCAGTATACAGTTCGGGTGCTTCAGGTATTCTGGTTGAGATACTATTACCCATTTTAACAGCAATGTCAAAAATCACTGGGTTACATTATGCTTTTACGACTTCACAAAAGGCACATTGTGACTTATTGATAGATCTTTAAATATTATAAAAGTGTTGAGACGGTTTGGAAGAGATGTAGCTTCTCTGTGACATAAGGAGAGCTGATCATCTCCAAGCATCTGATAATAAGGGCACCAGCTCTTCCCCAAAGTTGTAAGGACTAAGTAACATTAGGTGTCAGACAGAACACAGCCAGGGAAACTATCCAACACAAGATTCACCTGCGCTCGGTGGCCCACAACAATCAACTGCTTATATTCCCTTTTTTGTTTACCCACCAATCCCACCAAAACCTCACTGGTCTATGTTGAACCTTATAACTAGAGAAGTTAGCCTCATGTGTGAGCAGAAAATAAATACCTAATAAATAAATGATTGATGCAATGAGTGAGGATGATTGCTCCGTTGGTGTTTTAATGAATGGCAAAGGATGAAACAAATACTATGACATATATTGTCTAAGTGAGTATCTAGGACTCAAGCTTAAGTATAAGCTTAAGCTTAGCTAAGTCAGCATAAATGGCATTTTAAAATATGCTTGCTTTGTTTTTCTTTTTGACTTATTGAATACTTACCTCCCTGGTAATGGATAAAAACAATGGGAAATTCTTAGCAACCTAAACAACCAAATAAGACTTATATTTAACTATTATAATGTGATCAATTTATTTTTCATCAAACAATAAACATTTGATTTGACTGGGTACCTGGAAACAGGCTGTGCTTTACATATAAATTAGCCATATGTTTATTAAAGAGTGTTAATAAAAGCATGTTGACACTTTTCCTTTCTTAAGTGATTTTAAAGTGACATTTTATTTCCATATATTTGCATTTAAATATTTAAATAATTATCCATTGACCTAAGCAAAATAAATACTGCAAAAGAAAACCAAAAAATGTTCACTTATTAAAACAACAAAGAAATTGCTTCATTTTGGAAAGAGCAGTACACTAAGGTAATCTTTTATTCAACAAATATAAATTGACATTTTATTCAATTAAGAAAGATTGCTAGTGTAGTTGCAAACCTTTACAATAAATGTTTACATGGGGACTCTCAAAGCTAGTGGGGGTATGATCTATCAATTACATCAGAAAATATACTCTATTTTAGCTTGATAAGATTTATATGCTGAAATGTAAACACTGCTGGATTTAAAAAATATACATATGATTGATAGATTTCTTGGCTCTGACACCATTAGAGGATTTGTTTTATTTTGTTTTGACTGTATTCTCTGGTATAAGTAGAAATCACTGTTTAAAAGCATTATGTATCTAAATAGTTCTAAATATTTTTAAAAATCTAAATGAAAAGAAAAAGCTACATCTAAATTTTCTCTTGCCTTTTTCATGTGGCAAAAAAAAAAAAAAAAAAAAAATCTAATGTGACAAGTTTACAAGAATCTCTGTTATTCCTTTCCTTTATGTAGCCCAGCTTCTTGTTTACTTGTGATATCCCAGGGTGTTCTCACAAAAATTAATTTCAAATCTAAAAGGCAAAGATAATCACTACTTTCAGCAATGAAAGGTAACAGAAAGAAATTGCAGTTTAAGTATAGAGAGCATATAATTAAGAACAAGAAAAATTAAAGTATTCTTGAATATGTGTTGCTTTAATTTTTCTCCTGATAGCTTTTCAGATTACCTTAAAAAGATCTATCAAAACTCCTCCTCTAGAAAAGATCTATTAAAAGCCACAGACACTTGGAGATCCACGAGAAGGAAAAAAATGGGTCATCTTATAAAATTGATTATGTGAGTTGTCTATATGCAGTGCATATGTCAGCAACAAGGAAAACAACCTCCAGATACATTCTGCAGGCAGATTTTCTTCTGGAGAAAAACCTATGTTTCCCTATACATTGTGAAGCCAACAGGGTAGGGTAGGAGCAGTTAAGTTTCATCCATAAGCATCCACATCAGGCTGGTTTTTGAAAAGAGAGTCAAACCCACAATAGTCCAGAAAATAATATTTTGTAATAACAAAAATGGTATATATATATATTTTTTTCCTGTCTAAATCTGGAATCCTGACCACCTTATTTTAAACAAGCCAGAGATTGCAAGCTTCAATCTGTTTGGATAGAAAAGAATTTATATAAATGTTTTGTTCAAGCCCAAAAGGGAAAGAGAGTTTAAATATACAGTGCATGAAAGATGCATGCCCAACTTCAAAACAGCTTAGTGCACACAAGAGGAAAAATAATCTAACCTTCTGTTAGTCATTCCCAACAGTTTTTAAGCTTAAATATCTTGCAATTTGCAACATCATTTCAATGACCCCCAACAGTGAGAGATTAACCAAAATTTCATAACTGCCCCACTCTCCTCCCCTCATGCATCTTGAGGGGAGGGGGAGGAACAAGAAGGTCAAAGAACAAATGGAAACAAAATCTGTGTTTTGCACTCTTTCTCTGCACTTGAGAAAGAAAAGGAGGCAGATAAATCTGTATAATACTAAACCAAATCTCTTTAATTCCAGTCAGCTTTTATCATTCAGCCACTGAGTCTGTGTGTGGAAAAATTCATGCTAATTCCCCCTAGCAACAGCCTCAGCCTATCAGGAGACTTTATGTACCATGCAGCTGCCAGCCAGAGAGAATAACTCTAAGTAGGTCAGGCCTGTATTTCTAAAAATGCTACGGTCTAGTAACCCCACTGTCCCGTCTGTCTGCCCTGCCCCATAATAACCTCAATTGCTTGGTGACACAATGACATACTATCCTGTTAGAGTGCAATCACATCATGCTACATTATTCTGCTGCGAGCATGACTGCTGGGTGAAGGACCCTCGGAGGGGCAGCATTAATCAGGCAGGCATTCATGTCCAGCAGCACTTCGCTCTAGAAATGGGGACTGCATTAATGACCAGCTGTTTGAACTAACACAAACAAAATAATGTCTTCCACCCTGTTGGGTGCACAGAATACACTATTCTGATCTGGCAGGTTCCGCTTCTTGACTAAATCGAAGATGTAAATTAAACGGGCTCAGACAATGTCAGTTTTGGCAACCTCAAAGTGAGTATATTTAAATTATATTACATGTGATTCAAAAAGCTATTGATTTAATATATGCAGTTTTCCATGCTACAATTTTCCCTAATCCACATTTTAAAAAAAGAAAAAATGCATACATGGGTAATGCAATACATATGCACATACTACCCAGCAAGCTAAACACACAGAGCTGAACTAAAATTGACTTCTCTTTGGGCAGAGAAACAAAGCGGGTCAGGAGTAATTGTGCGGCATGAACACAAATACAAATAGAAGATGAATGCCATGGAGGAGCACTGAAAACAAATAAGAGTAAACATTCTAAGCCTACGGACCAATCAGCTCCTCCCACCGTCTCTTTGTGGAGGCTTCAGTAGCACCCAAATCTCCAAGCACAAGAGACAAGGGAGGGAAGTGAATGTGGCCTTCAAACCTCAACAATTCTGGTACGCTGACTTCCCATAACGTTTACTGACAAGCTGCTGTTTGGCTTCAAGACAACAAAACCTCCTTCAAGGTTTAAACTCGGGAGATCACCATAAATCAAAACTCCTTAGTTGTTTTTTAAATTCGAAAGTGGGAATTTTAGAATTTAATTTACCCTATTTACTTGAATGTCATTTTTGACTTCTCTCTATTGAAATGCACAAAAACAAACAAAATTATGTGTGGATACAGAGATAGGAGACTGGCACTGCCATTTTTGGCTATTTAGTAAAAGATCTTGTATTGATAGAGCTTGCATTGATATTTTCTCACATGATTACTTTGCATGTTTAAGCGTTCACAGTTTCATTTAATGAACATATCTCCCCTGATAAATTGATACTTCAGCCTTCAATTATACAGAATTCAGTAAGTCTTATTTGTGTAATCCATCAGTATTTGATTTACAAACAGAAAATGTCTTAATCCATTTGCCCTTGTTTGAACTGGGTTTGATAACTTAGTTATGACTATCTTCTTCACTTTGTGGCACACATCACATAGTTATTCTTGGATAGATACAGTCACTGACGCAACCATGAACCGCTAATTACAAGCTGGTGACATTCTGCTTGTCTATGCAGCTTTGAAGTTCTAAGGCTGTTTTTCTCTTGTGCGCTTGCTCTGTTTCATTCTCTTCTCCTCATGCCACCCACCCCCAATCACTCACTCTGTCTTTCCTCTTCACTTTAAAGCCTTTCTGGATTCACTCTAGGACTATCTGGAGAAAGAGGTAAGAATGATCAGATTCTGTAACTTGCTGCTTTTCCTTTCCTTCTGTACTATCCCTGCACACAGATCTACAGTTTGAAAGTACAGTAATAAGATCCTCACCCAGCCCCACCCGCAGGAATGCATCAACAGCTGGCCAAACATAATCCAACACACAGAGCTGCCTTTGTAGAATTAGTAACAAACAGTGGAAGGGCCAGACAGGCGTCCCAGAAGAGCTCCCCATGACAACTGGGAAAGCTCCTCACCCCCAGGGTTGAGCTGACTCCACTGAGCTGGGGTTGGAGAACCCCAGTCCTCACATGTGAATCTACAACAAGCCTCAAATGCCTGCCCTCAACCTCACTAGAAGCTACTTGGAGGGCATTCGGCTCTCCATAACAGCAAGTTAGAAGCGAGCATTCTCCATACTGACAACGGCCATACTCTGCATCATGGCACATGCCTTTTGAAATGCAACACTGCAAATCTCCAAATCACATGAAGAGCATTTACACCTGTATCTAACCATCTTCGCTGTGAGCTGGTAGGACCACCTCTCCTCCTTGGAAAATAATTTCTTTTTGTAAATTATAGGCTGATCCCGGCATTCTGAAACATGTAAATATAACACTGTATTCATCTCCACTGAGCATTTAGCATCTGAAGCCTGTGGTAGCCAGCTGGTCTCAAAGTCATCTGGGATACATTTATTTTGATTAAATTGATCAGATTTCTATTTACAGGATAGAATTTTTTGCCATTACTGAATACAGCTGTGTTTACAGGGATTTGTAGAAGAAGAAAACAAAACCCCACAATCGGTCCTAGCAAAGCACAGAGCATTCAGAACTGGAAGGAGTTAAAACAGAGGGGGCTTGCTTTCACAGTAAAAAGAAAATTCTGCATGCAGCTGCTTTGGCCATGCTGTCTCACTAGTCAGGAAATGGGTGTTGAGCTGGAGCTGAAAACACAAGCTGCAATCAAGCCCGATCCAGCAAAGTGACAGACTTCCTGTGTAAAATGGTCAGAAACCTTTTTTCATGTCTCTACATGCATGCACATGCATTTAAATCCATGCTGCGAGGCTGCGATTTTCTCTGGGGACACTGGTACAGTCACCTAGCCCATCAGTTCCTTCGTTGACAGCGTCGGGGACATCCAGACTGCAATTTACAGTTCCTCCATCCATGTGCTGGGTTATAAATTATGCCATCCTCCCTAGAATGAGAATGCACAGCAAGCGGCAGACAATCACCCGGCATTCGGCATCTCTTTCTTTTCACGCGCTCCCTCACTCCGCCTTTCTCCAGCTCTGCCTTCTCAGGCAGATACATCAGATACCTTGTTTATCCATCTTCAGCTCCACTCTGAGGTAAAATGCCACCACATCTCGCCATGGGTTGACCCCCCAGACTAAATCCCTGGGAACAGCCTGAGCTGGGTGCACGCGGCCGAGGCGACGGCTGCCCTTGCCCTGCGGAGCACGGGTGGGCATTGGATGTAAGGTATTCCTAACTTCCCCTTCCCCAGTCCTTGGCGTCCTCTCTAGCCGTCCCACCCCAGGTCTTCTGCAGCTTCACCCTGTCCTCCAAGTCGCCTCGCCCAGCTGCGAGGGAGGAGACCCTGGCCGGAGCTCCGCCAGCAGGTCCTTCTTTCGCAGGGCGCAGACGCACGATTCCAGGATCGGGTGCACCACGGCGAAGCCCAGGCGGGAGATGGCCGGAGCAGCTCAGGTAACCAGGGGAAGCTTGGCGTGCCCACGGAGATGCAGCCCTGGAGCTGTGAGGAAAGACGGTCTGGCTTCAGAATTTAAAAAAAAAAAAAAAAAAAAATAGAAAAAAAAAAAAAAAAAAAGAAAGAAACACAAAACAGCGCAGCTCCGCGCCAGCGGGGGTGGAAAAAACAGACACAAACCATAAAAAAAGCAAGAGTTAAAATCAAATTAAAAAAAAAAAAAAAAAAGGAATACAGAGATCAGAGTACTTCATGCGACTTTTATTTCTGACGTTTCTTGGTTTATTGGCCTCCCCACCCCCTCCAAAATCTGTTCTGTCCCTGAACACCACTGTCTGTCCATGAGTGCCAGTCACAAAGACTCTTGCTCCCAAGTGCTGCAGACCCAGCATCACATGAGAAACCACATGACAAACTGCAGTCGGCTGCTGATGTGGTCAACTCGTACACCCAGGCAGGGGGAGCAGGAGGGAGACAAACCTCAAGTGAGACATGCCCCTCTCAGGCAGCCAGGAAGACATTTCCTTAAAAGAACAATGAGAAGCATGCCTCTGAAGCTTGCTTGGGAATACATATACACTTTTACATATGCGCACTTACAGAGACTAAAGAGGCCGTGGATACTTGAAGATATTCTGAGGATGCTGTACCACAGACACTAGCTGGATGGCAGCAATATTACTTCTAGTTTGTATTAGTCAAAGCGGATTCCACTTAAGTGGATTCCTGAAAAGCACACACCACGTCTTCATAGCATGATCAGGCTTGGAAAACCAATTCTATTATCTCTCCCTGCAATCTGTATCTGAACCTGCATTCTGAATAATTTATTTTTAGACGAATAAGATGCTTGCCAAGACTGCTCCCTTTCTTCGGTAAGCAGCACAGACAATATTCACCCGGGTAGGAAAGCTTTGTCCCTTTGTGGGGAGAAGAGAGGAGGTGGTTTTTAAAAAAATGCAATTTCTTATTTAAAGGCAGGCAAACACATAGCAATAAAGTTCTCGCAAGTAATCTTAAAAACAAGTGAAATGTTTCTGCTTCATTGAATCGACATGTCTCTTATTTGCAGTTTGGCATCTCATGCTGGCAAATGGTGGTGATATTTTTCTAACACTGCTCATGGCTGCAGCTACAGCCCTTAAGCCACATGGATATTGCTACTTCTCAGCAGGGTGAGAGCAAACAATTGCTTTCTGGAGCACCTTTCTGTGGAGGTGCTGCACTGCCAGGTATGTTTTACTAGTTACATTAAGGCAAGTACAAGTGAGATTGCCTCAGGGTCTGTAGATTCTGTCACTCTTCCTGGAATTAAGGAAGTTGCCTATTTGGGATGTCCTTCCCAAGATGTGAGAGGTATGCCTTTTTAGCAAAACTGATTATGCCAGCTAACTAGAACCGGAGAACCATTAAACAGGTGGGAGATAATCGTCTACAACATGTCTTATTGGACTATGTGGATATCAAAGTAAGTGGCCATTCATTCATTTGAGATGCCCTTTCAGCCTCTCACCATATAAGTGTGTCAAGGATGGCCCCAGACACTGGGGTTCCAGTGATGAGCAAGAGATGCATGGTCTCAGACATCCTGGAGCTCAAGGTCCCGTAACTGCATACGTCTTTTGTCCTTCAAGACAACCTTTTCCCAATTTGAATTCTCCAAAGTTAACCAAGCAAGAGATCCAGCAGTCACTTTTTTACCCTTGCCTCTTCAACATCCTCTATGATCTCCCAATTCCTATATATTCTCTCTTTACCATCTGTCCTTGGATTTAAGATTTCTTCTCCATTCATTCCTAGAGTCCAAGCTCAGGTACTAATACCCTCCTCTCTGGTCAGCCTCTTTTTGTTTCATTCCATTTGGCAGCCTGCCACCAAACTAATCCTACCAAACCACCACATTCATGATGTCCAGAACTACTGTCCAGATGGGCTAGACAACCCTTTGTCCAAAACCAAGGTGGCTCCTTATTTCTTCACATTCATACACTACCAGTCAAGACACTCTATTATCTGATTATCCATTGTCTGTTTAAACAGATTGGTCTATTAATGATCTTCTGATCACATCCTTGATTGAATCAGAAAAAAAATTGGGAGCTTAATTTTGTTAATAACAAGGCACAAAGCATTGTACAAGAAACAAAGACACACGAAGCACTGTCCCTGCCCTCAGAGAACATACACTCTATAGAGCCTATGCTACTTTTTTCTATCATTACTAACCATTTATTATCTTCTATTGCTAGTCATTTCTTCAGGTTTTATTTCCCATGAAAATAATTAGTAAGTCTCAATCCACTTGCTAAATGTGGGTCAGATAAATGGTGCCACAGAAGGGCTGAAAAAGGAACAAACACTTCTACTTAAATGTCTGGGGAGGTTCCCCGAGTTCCCTGGGATTTGCAGTGAGCTATAAAATATTTGGCCAGGGAGTAGGGAGGGGTTTAGGTATTAACAACATAGCAACGGCAGTTGTTAAAAATTAGCACTTACTATGTGCCAGCATCTATTCTAAGCATTTTAGATACATTAACCTACTTAATTTCATGGGAAAATACTTTTAATAAGTTATTTTCAGTGATATACAGGCACAAAAGAGAGATTAAATAAGTTGTCCAAACTACACAGCAAGTAAGTAGTAAAGCACGTCTGGTCCCCAAGCGCATGGTCTTAACCACCATGCTGTCCTGCTTTGGAAATGAAAAAAATTATGGGAGGGAGACCAGATAGGTGAAAATACATACATATGTCTGAAGGTGGATGAAGGAATCACTGTGGTTCAAGTCAGGTGTTAGTTCTGTAGAAGTGGGACTAGGTTGAGGAGAGCCACAATATAAAACATTACCCCCGTCTTCATAAACAATGGGACCAAGAACCAAATTGTAGGATAATAAGTCCAGTAGCCAAATCTAAGATTGATGGGGGAGGAAGGGATTGGATATAAGGAGACTAATCAAGAGGCTTCTGCAATTGCCCGGCTAAAAGGGAATGGTGCCCAAACCTTGGTAGTGGTGAAAGGAAAATTGAGATGGATTCCGGAGGTGTTATGAAGAAACAACATTATTGCAGTATTCTTGGAAAACAGAGAGGAGGTGATGGTAAAGCTGACTCTACATTTTGTAAAGCTCACATGAAGAAAGAATGCAGGTCCCTGAGCTTAGGAGTTGTGTCATTCATCTTTTTTTCCCCCAGTAGCCAGCAAAATGCTTAATATGCCTTTTTAAAGTAATGAATAGGCCGGGCGCGGTGGCTCAAGCCTGTAATCCCAGCACTTTGGGAGGCCGAGACGGGCGGGTCACGAGGTCAGGAGATCGAGACCATCCTGGCTAACATGGTGAAACCCCGTCTCTACTAAAAAATACAAAAAACTAGCCGGGCGAGGTGGCGGGCGCCTGTAGTCCCAGCTACTCGGGAGGCTGAGGCAGGAGAATGGCATAAACCCGGGAGGCGGAGCTTGCAGTGAGCTGAGATCCGGCCACTGCACTCCAGCCTGGGCGACAGAGCGAGACTCCGTCTCAAAAAAAATAAATAAATAAAAATAAAAATAATAAAAAAAATAAAAATAAAGTAATGAATAAGTGAAGGTGATGGAAAGAGAAATGAGAACATCAGAAGTGATGATGCCACATATACCAAAAATCTCTACAGTGAATTTAGTAATTCATAGGATATCTGAGTGGCTTAGGTGGGTTGGCTTACATCGTGCCATTACTTATATAGAAATAGAATTTATTTTCTCTTTCCACCTTTGGCTTGGTTTTCAGATGCTACCTGATTTCCCCCACCACACGCCTCGGATGCTCTTCCTCAGGCTGATCTCGGTCAGGCTGCGTTTCCTCCACCCTGCCCCAGCGACCCCCATCCTTGCCCACCAGCTGCAGACTCATCCTGTCCAGATCTGACCCCTAATCAGAATGTTGCACTTATCAAGACGATAAGATAAGCAGGCTAACATACTTTACCATTCTTTTATTTTTTTTTTTAATAGCAAAGGGAGAAACCACAGACATTTAGCAGCCTTCTCACACAATCTTAGCTAAAAAGAATACTAAATTAATGAACGCACCTCATTTCTTGGGCAGTTAATGAAGGTTAATGTGACATACTGCCTCTGGCTCTGGAAGTTAAAAGGGGTGTTACTGCCTCATATTATAGCTGGGAAAAAAGAGTGTTAATAATCTTTCTCATCAGCAGTAAAGAATTGAGCTTTTAATACCCAGATATATTTTAGTAAAAGGCTAGTATATCAACTGTAAGTGGAGTTCAAGAGCAGTGTTAGATAACTAGGGCATTTCAAGAGCCTGCTTACACCAGAGACCAAGGAAAAAAAAAAAAAAAAAAGAACAAGAGAGGAAAAAAAAAAAAAAAAAAAAAAACAGCCAAAGCTGAATTTATTCCAAGAAAAAAGAAAAACGTGAATTTATGTTGGGAATATTTTCATTTATATCACTTTAGATCAACTCTAATAATCTTTAAATAGTAAGAAGAAAACTTGGATCTCACAAATAAGTGATTTTGAGTAAATGGGTAAATGTGTGAGCAGGGTCATTGTTTGATTCAATGATGTTCACACAAATGCATTATGTGGACCTGCTAATCTAAGAGAGTGTGGTAGGCATTGTCTAGGGCCCTGAAAGAGCTTACAATACACTTACCCAGGAAGAAGACACTTCCCTTCCTTTCACAGAGGGAAGCTAATGCATTTGATGATAGTAAAAAAATAGCAGGGGAGGCAGGGTAAGTGCAGTGGCTCACTCCTATAATCCCAGCACCGTGGAAGGTCAAGGTGGGCGGACTGCTTGAGCCCAGGAGTTCGAGATCAGCCTGGGTAACATGGCAAAACCCCATCTCTACCAAAGAAAGTACAAAAATTAGCTGGGTGTTTTGGTGTGCACCTGTAGTCCTAGCTACTTAGGAGGCTGAGGTGGGAGGACCACTTGAACCTAGGAGTTAGAGGTGGCAGTGAGCCATGTAATGCCACTGCCATCCAGCCTGGGTGACAGAGCAAGACACTGTCTAAAAAAAAAAAAAGAAAAAAAAAGAAAAGAAAAAGAAAAAGCAGGATATAGTTTTAAAAAAAAAAAAGAAGGGTCTGCTCTCTTGACAGGGAGCCAACCCACCTAAGCCACCTGAAGATGTTACCATAGCAGAAAGAGCTTGCATGCTGTGAATATTCAATGAATGTGACTCTTCAATCCTTTAAGTGATATAAGAATCTATGCTTTATCTGTGCAATCCTGGGAAATATTAATGATGTGCTGATAGTGTCAAGAAAGGCAGGGTCTATAGGTTTATTTAGCAGAGTTGCTAGAGGACTTAAAACTGCATGTCATGGTTTCTGACCTCTTCAAAATGGATGCTGAATTAAGATGAGCCCTTCCCAAAGCAGACTGACAAAGTGACTAATTGCTGGCTGCTGGCAGAGGACTGATTTCCCCTCTCTCTGCTACCCAGCGTTATTACCCTCGTCCATTTCACAGGCTCCAAATGGCAAGTTTAAGGTGGAAGAACTGTGTTTGTTCACCTGTGAGTGGTTTGACCTTAGACTTTGCAGAGTACTGTCAGGAAGTCGGTTTTTCCATGCTCTTTACAGTAAACAAAGACAGTGTGGCTGGGCTCCAAATGTTACAGAAGGTCAGGGACCAAACTGCCTCAAAGACAAAGACTGCTTCCAGAAATTGAAACACAAAATAGATGTGAGCGCCATCAACATTCCACACTGTGCTCCTGTTCATTCTCAGTGTTTGCTTCAAACAATGTGACACATACCCAGCGTAGATGCATAATAGAAATAGAATCATAAAACCCCAGGTGCTGGAAAGCACCTTAAAGGTCATCTGGTCCAACCGCAAATCTAAATTGTGAATGCTGCCCTTTAAAACCTCCTCCATGTAATCATCCAGGCTCAAGGGGAACACCTCTGGTGACTATAAACGCAGTGCCCTGGGAGAGAGACAAGTCATTCTATCTTTTGAATGCAACAGCCTGAGTATTTAAAACCCCAAGCCAAGGCCTGGGCGTGGTGGCTCACGCCTGAAATCCCAGCACTTTGGGGGGCCAAGACAAGCAGATCACCTGAGGTCAGGAGTTCGAGACCAGCCTGGCCAACATGGTAAAACCCCGTCTCTACTAAAAATACAAAAATTAGCCAGACATGGTGGCAAACGCCTGTAATTTCAGCTACTCAGGAGGCTGAGGCATGAGAATTGCTTGAACCCAGGAGGCAGAGGTTGTAGTAAGCCAAGATCACACTACTGCACTCCAGTCTGAGAGACAGAGTGGGACTCCGTGCCAAAAAAAAAAAAAAAAACAACAACTCTGAGCCAAAATGTCCTATTCTATGACAGCAGGAGCCTCACTGGAGCTTCTGTTTATTAGCCCTCGATTTGGAAGCTCAAATCTAGCATGACTTCCACATGATGGCCTCTCAGTTACTGGAGGGCATGTATCATCTCCCATCCAGATTTTCCTCCTCTACACAAAATATCTGCAATTTCTTTAGACATTACTCTGACTTCAAGTCTATTCAACATTCAATTTTCGAGCCTAGGAATACATTCCAGTTGATCAATAGTGTTTTGAATGATGTGTCACACAAAACATAACACAAGGTCCCATGATGTGCCTACACAAAGTGAAACAGTCCTATTACTTCCATCATTCAAACTGATCATATTTTATTTAGTGCAGACTAACCTGCATTTGCTTTCCTAGTGGGTACCTCATGTTGGTGACTCTTACTGGGCTCACCTGTGCCTTTGTTCATATAGTTTCACTTAAATCACATTTCTACCATCTTCAATGTCTTTGTGCATTCATTTGACTGATTTTGTTTTGTTGTTGGTTTTGGTACCATATATGATCAGGTTTTAGGTATATTTTAAAACATTTTTAAGCCAGGCACGATGGCTCATGCCTGTAAGCCCAGTACTTTGAGAGGCTGAGGGGTAGATCACTTGAGCTCAGGAGTTTGAGACTAGCCTTGGCAACATGGTAAAACCCTATCTCTACAAAAACACAAAAATTAGCCAGGCATGGTGGTGTGCGCCTATGGTCCCAGCTATTCAGGAGGTTGAGGTGGGAGGATCACTTGAGCCTGGGAGATGGAGGTTGCAGTGAGCCATGACTGCACCACTGCACTCCAGCCTGGGTGACAGAGTAAGACTCTGTCTCAAAAAAATAAAAAATAAAAATGAAAGGAAAGAAATAGTAGCAAGTTACTCTTGAAGGAGTCATAGATATACTTGTAAATATACGTATCTATCCATGGTAAGATACAAGATTTATGAGAGCAGAAGTTCTTAGAAAGCATTGAGTACACCTTCTGTTTTTCATATATCACAACAGCACTGCATAGAATAAAATAACTCTGATTATATAAAATACCCTGGCCTAGTAGGAAAAATATGGGACTAACAGTCAAAAGCTGTTGGATCTGGTATCTGTGTTGCCACAGACTATCTGTTTATCTGTTATATAATTATAGAAAGGTCACTTTATCTTTTTCCAAGCTATCGTTTCCTTCATTGTAAAGTGAGAATCTCAACAATAAGCACCCTGAGTTGTACTGCATTCTAATAGTTTATATTTCTGTGGAATTCTAATTAAATTGTAAGTCTATTATTTAATACAATGGAATATATTGTATATTAGCCAGCGGTTAAGCCCTGACTAAAATTTTCTATAGATTTTCATTAACATTAGATAAGTTTTACATTAAATTGTGTCTTAAGTGAGTGAATGGCATAATCACAAATCAGAAAGTTCTTATGTCCAGGGTTTTTTTTTTTTTTTTTTTTTAAATATGCCAATTAGGGAAATTAGATAAGTCTGACTGGGGGTCCTGGAATCTTTACCCTCTGATAAAATAACAGTTTTGAATAAGTGAACCAATTACTGAGATTCTTGGGGTAAGGAATAAATGTCATAATGTGATATCATCACTTTCCTATAATCCAAATGTCTTCTTAAAATGTCTTTAATTAACTATACAGAGAGAACCTTTAGGTTGAAAAGATCTAGTTTCTTCCACATTTTTAAACTAGAGCCATGACAACAGAGTGCCTTGATGTCAATCAGCAGTTCCCACAATGGGAGTACTATTCACATTCTGAGCGAGGGGGGAGGGAATGATGGCGTATGGTCATAACAAGAGAACACCCGCCCATCTTAAAATCTTGCACTCGAGTAAAATTAACTCCATGATCAGATTCTAAGACACATTCAACCCTCATAACATTAACTTCACAGAGTACAATAGTTGGTCTTTTTACTAAGTATATTACTGGACTATGCAGTTTTTCTCTTAGATCAAAAGAACTAAAATAAAAATTGGAACGGTGGGCTTCATTTTCTCAAAATCTGGGCCCAGTTTTGACCCAGACTTTCTCTGTGCATATTCCTTCACCATCCTGACCTCAGCACCATCTTCTGTAAAACAGAGGAGGTCTCTGAGTGTCTAGGCTCTGCCCATATGTCAGAAAGGAGGCATGTTTTTTGGCTTTTGAAGATCCTCTGCTTTCAACATGTAAGCTGTCCAAGCAGCTTATAATCCTAGAGATCCACAAGTCATATTATATCTTAGTTTCTCTCATTTTTAAAAGCCTCATGGCAAAGACCCTAGTGCAACAATATTTTCTTAGTCTCAAATCCCTTTCTGGGCATCAGGCAGAGGGCTCTCAAGCCAAGACCCTGGGTTTCAGTAGCAGTGGGCATGAGCCTGAAACAAAAGCCACAACTATATGATGCGCACATAGTCCAGACATAGAGAGTGATGCGGAGATGGACTGATGCCTTTTGATGTTTGCAAAATATACCTAGGTAGAAAACTGTTACATAATTAAGTGACCAATGACATTTGATATGAACAAAAGTTGTAAACATTAGCTTACTGTAACCAATATAATACTCTAAAATGCAATTAGCACAAATGACTACAACTCCATTCAAGTAGCAAGGCAGACTTTTAGAGGAAACCTTAACATAATTAAAGTGGCCACGTTCAGGATGCCAAATGCATACAGGTATATACAGAAAGCAGTAAAGCTTTCTCAGGCAATAGAGGAGGCAGGCTTATGTCCAAGATTAGATTGAGTGTCTTACTGAAGTACAATGCCCCCACTCCACTGCATTTGATGGCCTTTTCTGCAGGTCCGCCAACCAAGATAAGTGTTATAGTATTATAGTGTCTACAGGATGTAGGCATATGGAAGGGAAGAAAGGATGGCAGAACTGGAAAGAAAAGATGTTCATTTTTTACTCCATTTGACTCAATGCATGCTTTATGTAGCATTCATCCCATAAGGTCAAAAACCTAATTAGGCTTTATTTTAAAAGTTCTGAAACATGCAGTAAATCACATGTGATTTTTTTCATATGAGCTGTGACTCAGTGATTAAATTTATGTTCATGAAAATAATCCAGCTTACATCAAACACTGGTTCCTGATACTCCCTTTCCCAAAACACACAAACACACACTCACTCACAGTTCATTTTTAAATAGATATGTGTATGTTTTATTAAGATTATAAAGTTATAAAGTGTATATAACTGTATAAGTATGCAAAATTATACATATAGAAGACAGTATCAACATAAATAATTTATCTTAATTTAATAGAGTTGGCTTAATTTTTGATACTTAATATTCAAAGACAAAGATTTTTATTACTGAGGATGCTGAAAAGAATATCTTTTTTCAGAATCTAAAGAAAATTTAAAAATAATTATTCAAATATGTTGCTATATCGACATAAATGTAGTACCTCTTCATATGCCTTCTTTGAAAGG
This sequence comes from Rhinopithecus roxellana, assembly GCF_007565055.1. NCBI lineage: Eukaryota > Metazoa > Chordata > Mammalia > Primates > Cercopithecidae > Rhinopithecus > Rhinopithecus roxellana. The sequence goes on along the minus strand of NC_044552.1, from coordinate 61,029,352 downwards.
AGAAACTTTTGTTTATACGAGTATACTAAAAAGGCCAAAATGACCTTAATACTTTTAGGTTACCAAGGCTGCAAAAAAGACATATTGATCAGTAAGTGGATTATCAAGTGTAGTTAAATGTAAAATGTAAAACCTTGGGAAAAGAATAAATCTAGTAATACTGGACAATTAATACTACATTTTAGACACTGCTCTGAGCACTTCGCATTTACTGAGTTAGGCACTATTTCAATCTCCATTTTATAGATGAGAAAACTGCAGCAACAGAGAAGTTTAATAATGACCAAGGCCACACAGCTAACACATGGGAGAGCCAGACTGCATATTCAGGTAGTGAGGCTCCAGAATTCTTGCCCCAGAGTCCATTACTCTGTCTTGTATCTCTTCCTTCTTTTTCTCTTCTCCCATCTGACCCCTAACACCCAAAACCATATCAAAGGCAGAACCCTCTCCTGAATCCGTTCAGGCCTCGTAGTTAAGTGTCCATGATACAGAACGAGGCTTTTTAAAGGAGTTTTAGAAACATTTTATCTAATTGTCATAACAACTCTGCCAGTGTGCTATTATCCTCTTTTGACAGATGAGGAAACTGAAACCCACAGAGATGAAGTAACATCCTCAAGATCAAAAAGGTAACAAATGATTGAGGCAAGATTCAGATACTGCTCTACATGACGGGAAAGCCTGTGCTCTTGGAATTACAGTCATAGTACAATAGATCAAGTTCAAAGCATCATCTAAGTCAAGGAAAACCAGTAAAGAGGTTTGGAGAGACAAACAGGGTCAACTCCAGGCATCTGGGTCAGCAGAAATGGCACCACTGAGCAGCACTGAGACTGTAGGATCACGGATCAGAGGCTGCTTCCTCTTTGCTTCTGGGCATCAGCCTCATGTCCATTCAAAGTAAATGGCCCCTCTGACTGGAATTGGAGGTGGCTGGGTCATCTCACAGAGCCAAACAAATACAATTAGCTGTTGCAAAGCCTTTTGGGAATTATTCCCAGTGTAAATAAACACATAACCATGTATCAAGAGCCTTGATAAAGTCCAAAAACAAGCGAACTTGGAGTATCTAAGCGAAAAGACCAGAATGTAAATGAAAAACCAAATAAACTGGGGCAAACTATAGAATAGGGCCCTGTCTGTGATGGCCTGCATATGACAAGCCATAGAAAAACGATGGTGAATTCTGGGTAATAAGAAATGTCAATGAGATGGAAGAACCACCTGTTTTATGTAAAGCTCCAAATAACCAGATCACAGTGGACAGCCACTCAAATAATGCCTTCATAATACAGAGTATTATTGAGAATAACTCAATTCACAGAGAGCTTAAGGCAGCCAATATTTGATAGCCTGTCAGAAAAAAACAGAACAGTAATTACAGAAAAGAATCATATCCTCAGAAAAACAAAAATTAATCAAACTAAGTTTGTAAAGTCTATCTTACAGACATATTGTCTGGACTGGTCCTCTCAAAAATACTGGTTTTTTTTTTTTAAATTTTATTTTATGCCAATTTAATTATTTAATGATTTTTGTCTTATTACTTCAGAACTGGAAATATCCTATGACTCATAACATCTTACAACCTTTCTACTTTCTTAAAGAATCTCAAGTTTATAATCACAAGGGATAGGATTATTTTTCAAAAATTAAATGATGATGTAACGATTACTATGTCTACTGTAGAAAAATCAACCTTATTACAACTGCAACAATAGCATTAAAAAATATGAGTAATTCCAATCAACTTGAGATACGGTCTAATCAAACACAAATACAACTGATAAATTTCATTAAATAGCATGGAGATTAAATTAAAACACTATTATGTAATAAAAACCTTTAGTGGTACTAAAATTTTAGAATAGTTCAGATATACAGAAAAATTTCAAAGATATAGAGAGTTCTCATTTTTTTCCCTATTACTAACCTCTCATATTTGTCACAACTAATGAATATTCAATACAGTATTATTAACTAAAGCCCATACATTTATTCAGATTTCCTTTTTAGCTAACATTCTTTTTATTTGTTCCAGGATCCCATCCGGGTCACCACCTTGAATTTATTTGCCATTTTAGGTACCTCTTGGCTGTGAGTTTCTCAGACTTTCCTTGTTTTTGATGACCTTGACAGTTTGAGGGAGTACTAGTCAGTTATTTTTGTAGAATGCCCTAAATTTGAGTTTGGCTGATGTTCTTCTTAGGGTTTGACTGGGGTTATGGGTTTTGGGGAGGAAGACCACAGAGGTGAAGTACCATCCTCACCAAATTATATTAAAGGTACATACCATCAGCATGCCTTATACTATTGATGTGAACTTTGATTGCCTGGCTGTTTGTAGTGTTTGTCATGTTTCTCCACTGTAAAGTTACTCTTCTCATCACCCACTTTTCTGTACTGTACTCTTTGGAAGAAAGTCACTATATGCATCCCAAACTCAAAGAGTGGGAAGTTATGCTCCACCCACTTGTAAGCAGAAAATCTACATAAATTGTTTGGCATTCTTCTGCATGGGAAAATTATCTCACTCTCCCATTTATTTATTTATCTGATCTTTTCTTATATCAGTATGGACTCATGGGTATTTCTTTTATACTTTGGGTTATAATCCAATACTAACACAATAAAGACATTTTTAATGGAGATGCATTGAAATTCATTGCTAAAATGGGCCTGACACCTCTTGACCTTGGCTAAACAGAGATTCTGGATAGAGCAAAGCATGGTGACATCATGTGGACTTTGAAGGTTAAGAAACTACAGATCATCAGGACATATTTGCTCTTCCATCTCACAGAGAAAATGGGGATATACCTCCTCATTCCAGGAAACTTTCTTCCTATATTTCCGATATATCCAGGATAAAATTCAATATATATAGTCAGTAGCTTCAAAGTTAAGCATAATTTGTTTACTATAATTCTTAAGGCAGATGTTGGATCAATACCTCATTCTCTTAGAAATAACTTTGGTGCTTATAAGTAGGCATCACATAATCTGATATACCAATATTATATATATTATTGTGAAAAACATTTATATATCAGATTATATGATATATAAATCAGCCAAACTCAAATTTAGGACATTTTACAAAAATAACTGACTAGTACTCCCTCAAACTGTCAAGGTCATCAAAAACAAGGAAAGTCTGAGAAACTCACAGCCAAGAGGTACCTAAAATGGCAAATAAATTCAAGGTGGTGACCCGGATGGGATCCTGGAACAAATAAAAAGAATGTTAGCTAAAAACTAAGGAAATCTGAATAAATGTATGGGCTTTAGTTAATAATACTGTATTGAATATTCATTAGTTGTGACAAATATGAGAGGTCAGTAATAGGAAAAAAATGGGAACTCTCTATATCTTTGAAATTTTTCTGTATATCTGAACTATTCTAAAATTTTAGTACCACTAAAGGTTTTTATTACATAATAGTGTTTTAATTTAATCTCCATGCTATTTAATGAAATTTATCATATATCAATAATCTGATATATAAATGTTTTTCACAATTATACATATATCTCAAGTATAATTGTGAAAAACATTTGCCAGTTTAAAGTTTAATATGTAGACAGAATAATGCCTGGGGGTACAGGGATATAATTGGGAATTAGAGTAATAAAATAAATATTTTAAGTACTTACTACATATTACTCATTAGCACAAAGTAACTTTAGGTATAAAATGCATGACAAAACTCCATTATAAAGAAGTGCCTGAAAGCTATAGGGCAGAAAGGCATAGAACACAGTATAGACTAGAAGGAGATAAAGACAATTGGAAGATTTTATTCATTCATTTGCTCAACAAAAATTTACAGAGTACCTCCAATTATCAGTAGGTGTGCTACAGACTAGGTATATTACTTACATAGTTACACATTTTGCTCTCATGTAGTCTGCGGGAAGACAGACATTAATCAAATAATGGCACCACTGATACTTGTGAAGGAAAGGGTTAAGTCAACAGGCCTGGGCTGTTCAAACCTTGCGTATTCCCAGAGTCTCAAGACTGGTCTTGGCCTGGCTCCTGGGAAGATTACTTCTGAGCCCTTGGCTGAGATAGGAGTTTACGCCAACAGTGTGATTTATGGCAAACACCTATTTTTGTATGCCTGAGGCTTTGGATCATGCTGTATCAATTTGATCTGAGGCCTGAAGACTAGTAGCTAAGGTGCTGCATGCCTACATGACTGACCTCCAATAAAAACCCTGGACACAGGCCTCAAGTGAGTCTCGTTGGTTGGCAAAACTTTACATATGTTGTCACAAATTGTTGCTGAGAAAATTAAGTGTAATCCATGCAATTCCACTGGGAGAGGACAACTGGAAGCTGGTGCTTAATTTCTCCTCTACTCCACGCTATCCACCTTTTCACTTTGCTGAGTTTTTCCTGTATGCTTTCAATGTAATAAACTTTAACCATAAGTATAACAGCTTTTTTGAGTCCTGTGAGTCTTTCCAGCAAATCCTTGAGCCTGAGAATTATCTTGGGGATGCCCAACATAATACTACAATTAAAAAGTAAAGTACATATTCTAAAGGAGAATAATACAGTTTGTGGGAGTTTATAACATAGTAACCTGAAGTAAGACTAGGAGGTCAAGGAAGTCTTTCCTGAAAAAGAGAAGTTTGAGTTGTGACAATGGATGCATAAGACATTGCTTATAAAGGTGGAGAGAGCTTTCCAGCATGGTGAATTGCATGTACAAATCCTCTGGTCAGGGAGAGTAAAGTGTGTGTGAGCAGCTGAAAGTGACATGCACAGCTGGAGTGGAGGTAGCAGCAGGAGGTGGGATGAGAGATGGGTGGCACAGTCCTCAGAGGCTGAGCCTGGCAAACCATGTGAAGGATTCTGCTCATTATCCTGAGTCATGGGAAGCCATGGAAAGGCCGGAAGCAAACGGGGACTCAGGGTGGTCTTCTGAAATAAGCGTTCTGGCGATGGGGGTTGGCGAAGAACTTACAGGGGGTGATGAGTCAACAGAATGAAAACAAGGCAATCTCTTTTTATAGAACTCATATGAGAGATGATGGTATCTCTGGCTATTGTGCTGGCAGAGGGAATGTTAAGAAATGGAAGCTTTTCATAGAAATTTAGTGGGCCAAATTATTTTGCTGGCTTGTAGAAATGACAGAATGGTTGGACCACTCATTGAAGCAGGAAACACTAGGACAGACCAGGTTTATTTTTCTGGGGATGAAGCACCAGAATGACATACATTTGGTCTTGGATACACTGAGTTTGATGTGCCTTTAGAGTTGAATATGGAGATAGTTATAGGGCACTGAATACATAGGTATGGACTGATGTCATTCAGGTTTCGTCCACAAATTATAACTATAGCTATCAACTCAAGGGGCAACTATCATTTGCCTTGCATACTTTAAGTACTTTCCATATATGAACTCATTTTATCCTCACAATTATTAGATGAGCAGATACTATAACTAGCCTATGTCATTCTCATAGCAAGCCAAGGAAGGGGGTTGAAACCAACTTTGGAGACAGTAGGGAGTAAAAAAGAAGAGGGATTTTGAGGTTGCCAATATTAATAACTGATTCCTGGCAGACAAGACTGAGAGTATACCGCCAGACCTGAAGAAGGAGGAGGCTGGGCTATCCTGGAAGCCAAGGGAAGTTGGTGCTCCAGAAGAAGACAGTTTTTACTTAATGCTGTTAAGTTTACTGAGAAGAGGACTATGGGATGGACAACAGTCAGTCATTGCAAGTAAAAGTCATTTTGATGAAGCTGGAAGCTAAATTAGAGAAAGGTGCATGGAAGGCAAGAAAGTGAAGACAGGGAAGTGCTTTCAGCGCATCTGGCTATAAAGGGGAGGAGAGAAAGCAGTACCTGCAGGGAGCCAAAGGAGTCAGGGAGGAGCTGTTTACTGGTGAGATGGGAGAACTGTAACCAAGTTTTAAAGTCAATGGAAAGGATTCATTTGAGAGGGAATAGTCGAGTACACATGAAAGAAGTACATTGATTGCAGTGAGCTGAGATTGTACCATTGCATTCCAGCCTGGGCGACAAGAACAAAACTCCGTCTCAAAAAAAAAAAAAAAAGAGTCCATTGATAGTGTAAGTTTCTTCAGCAGTCCACAGTGGGAGATGGGATGTAAATATGGTCAAATATATTTGGGCAGAGCCAGTGAGTGAAATGATACTCTTCATAACACATGTCACAGAAACCAATAATAGATCCAAGCCCTGCCTATGCTCTACTCTGCTCTCATACGCATTGGTTTCCTTATTTCCCTTTGGCTATCCCTGCCTTCCTTCATGACTCCATATGCCATGTTCCTCTCACTTCGGACTCACTGCACTTGCTGTTTTTTTCAGCTGAGAATGTTTTTCATTCCATCCAATGCCCCACCCTCTTCATCCAGTTTTTAGCCTGATGAAGATGTTCAATAGACAGTCATTGGTTGAACAACTTGTGTTCAAAACAGTTACTGAAACAAACCTGTATTAGTCCATTTTTACACTGCTATAAAGAGCTACCTAAGACTGAGAAATTTATAAAGGAAAGAGGTTTAATTGACTCACAATTCAGCATGGCTGGGGAGGCCTCAGGAAATTTACAATTATGACAGAAGGCAAAGGGGAAGTAGGTACCTTCTTCACAAGGTGGCAGGAAGGACAAGTGCCAAGTGTAGGTGGAAGAGCCCCTTATAAAACCATCAGATCTCGTAAGAACACACTCACTATCAGTATGCTTCAATTACTTTCACTTGGTCTCTCCCTTGATACACGGGGATTATGGGGATTACAATTCAAGATGAGATTTGGATGGGGACACAAAGCCTAACCATATCAAAACCCAATCTGAGAGCCAAACTGATTTTGGATATTTGTTTCAATGTGCTTCTGATTTTAGTCACCAATAAATATTTTTATCAATATAAATTTGAATCATACTTAAAGAAGGCATTGTAGTCTAATATTTAGTTACATTTTTATATCCATGATCATATTCATCCCTCCTACAAATATAAAACCATATGCATATGCCATTTTCAAGCAGACACACACCTGGCAATTAATTCTCTCCTACTAAGCAAACAACATGGAAAGAAATTCTAATCAGAATGTCAATCTATTAATTTACAATGAGAGGTACAACTGTCAGTTCAACCAGATATTTTTGTTAATCTGACCAACATATATTTTTACCCTGGCCAAGCCAGCCACAGATTGGTAAACCTTACGTTAAAAAATGTAGATGGGCCCATATCTCTCATCATATACAAAAATAAACTCAGGATGAATTAAAAACTTAAATGTAATTTTACAGTTTCAACTGTAAAAATACTGGAAGAAAACCTAGGGAAAACTCTTCTGGACATTGGTCTAACAAAATAATTCACGACTAAGACCTTAAAAATAAAAGCCACAAAACACAAAAATAGAAAACTGAGATGCAATGAAATAAAAAGTTTTCTGCATATCAAAGGAAATAATCAACAGAACAAACAGACAGCCTGCAGAATGAGAGAAAATATTCACAAACTATGCATCTGACAGAAAACTAATATCCAGAATTTACAAGGAATGCAAACAACTCAACAACAACAAAAACAACCCCATTAACAAGTTGGCAAAGACATGAATAGATATTTTTTAAAAGAAGACATACAAATGGTAAACCCGCTTATGAAAAAAAATGCTCAAAATCACTAATCATCAGAGAAATGCAAATTAAAACTACAATGATATTATCTTACATCAGTCAGAATAGCTATTATTAAAAAGCCAAAAAACAACAGATGTTGGCAAAGACGTGAAGAAAAGGGAACTCTTATACACTATTAGTAAAACCTCTATGGAAACAGTGTGGAGATTTCTCAAAGAACTAAAGATAGAACTGCCACTCAGTTCAGCAATCCCACTACCATGTATCTGCCCAAAGGAAAAGAAATCGTGTCAAAAAGATACCTGCACTCTTATATTTATCACAGCACTATTCCCAGTAGGAACAGTATGAGATCAACCTATGTGTTCATCAACAGATGACTGGATAAAGAAAATATGGTGTATGTATATATATACATACATAAAATGGAATACTATTCAGCCATAAAACAAGAATAAAATCATGTCTTGAAGCAACATGGATGGAACGAGAGGCCATGATCATAAGTGTAACAACTCCAAAACAGAAAGTCAGACACCACATGTTCCCACTTATAAGGGGAAGATGAAAAAAAAAAAAAAAAAGATAGACCTCAGGGACTAGGAAGCAGGGTGCAGAAGGAGAGTGGGTGATGAAAAATAACTTAGTGGGTAGAATGTAAATTATTCAGATGATTGCTACACTAAAAGCCAAGACCTCACCATGCAATAAATGCACATAACAAAATTCCACTTGTACCCCTTAAGTTTACACAAGTAAATAGAATTTAAAAATAAAAACACACGTTTAAAACATAGGTGGGAACAGAAGACAGAGCAATGGCTTCCAGGTACTTAAGAGTAGGAATATAGGGATTGTTTTCAAAGTGGCAGGAGGGATTTGATTATCTTGGTGGCTGTATGACTCTATGTGTTAAGTGGGTACTTCAAAGAATATAAGAAGTTTATTTTACTTACAGCAAACAGTCTTGGTACAAGAAAATTATATAGCACAGTTAGGGAGACTGTAGTCTTTGGAACCCTAAAACCTAGGTTCAAATCCCAGCTCTATAACTGAATGACTTGGTAATAAGCAATTTATTAGAACTAATCCCTGAGCCTATCTAAGCTTCATCTCCCTGATCTATAACATGGTGACAGTTCAAAATACAACAGTAGATTCTAAAAAATTGAGAAGGAGGGAATCCTCCTCCCTAACACATTCAATGAGACCAGTGTCATTCTGATACTAAAACCTGGTAGAAACACAACAAAAAAAGAAAGCTTCAGGTCAATATCCCTGATTAACATGGATGCAAAAATCCTCAACAAAATGCTCGCAAACTAAATCCAGCACCACATCAAGATGCTAATCCACCACAATCTAGTAGGCATTCCTGGGATGCATGGTTGCTTCAGCATATGCAAACCAATCAATATGATGTATCACATTAATAGAATTAAAAATCACATGATCATCTCAACAGATGCAGGAAAGTCTTTTGATAAAATACAATATCTCTTCATGTTAAAAACCCTCAACAAACTAGGCATTGAAGGAACACACCTCAGAATAATAAGAGCTATATATGACAAACCACAGCCAACATCATACTGAATGGGCAAAGGCTGGAAGCATTCCTCTTAAGAAGCAAAACAAGACAAGGATGCCCACTCTCACCACTCCTCTTCAACATGATACTGGAAGTCATAGCCAGAGCAATCAGGCAAGAGAAAGAAACAAAGGCATCCAAAGAGGAAGACAGGCAATCAAACTATCTCTCTTCATAGATAATATGATTTTATACCTAGGAAACCCCTTAGTCCCTGCCAAAAAGCTCCTTGATTCCTTGATCTAATAAATCAGCAAAGTTTCAGGGTACAAAATCAATGTACAAAATCAGAAGCATTCAATACATCAACATCAAAAATGTCCAAGTCAAATCGAGAATGCAATCTTATTCACAATATCCACCAAGAAAAATAGAAAAAACAAACAAACAACAACAACAACAAAAAACCCTAGGAATACAGCTAACCAAAGAGGTAAAAAATCTCTACAGTAAGAATTATAAAACACTGCTGAAAGAAATCAGAGATGACACAAGCAAATGGAAAACATTCCATGATCAAGAATAGGAAAAATCAATATTATTAAAATGGCCATATTGCCCAAAGCAATTTACAGATTCTATGCTATACCTATCAAACTACCAACAACATTTTTCAAAGAAATAGAAAAAAAAAGTATTTTAAAAGTTATACAGAACCAAAAAAGAGCCTGAATAGCCAAAGCAATCCTAAGCAAAAAGAACAAAGCCAGAGGCATTATACTATCCAACTTCAAACTATACTACATAGCTACAATAACCAAAATAGCGTGGTATTTGTAAAACAAACAAACAAAAAACAGACACATAGACCAATGGAACAGGTCAGAGAACCCAGAAATAAAGCTGCACACTTACAACCATCTAATCTTTAACAACGCTGACAAAAACAAGCAAAGGGGAAAGGACTCTTTATTCAATAAATGGTGCTGGGATGGCTAGCCATATGCAGAAGATCGAAACTAGACCCCTTCCTTACACTATGTACAAAAATCAACTCAAGATGGATTGAAGACTTACATGTAAAACTTAAAACTATAGAAACCCTAGAAAAAGATAAAGGAAATACATTCAGGACATAGGCCATGACAAAGATTTCCTGGTAAAGACTCCAAAAGCAATTGTGACAAAAACAAAAATTGACAAACAGGACCTAATTCTACACAGTAAAATAAATTATCAACAGAGTAAACAGACTACCTACAGAATGAGAGAAAATATTTGCAAACCATGCACCCAACAAAGATCTAACATCCTGGATCTATAAGGAATGTAAACAAATTAACAAGCAAAAAACAATACCATTAAAAAACGGGCAAAGGACATGAACAGGCACTTATCAAAGAAGACATACACACAACCAACAGACATATGGAAAAATACTCAACACCACTAAACATTAGAGAAAGGTAAATCAAAACCACAAGATACTGTCTCACACCAATCGGAATGGCTATTTTTAAAAAGGCAAAAAATAATAGATGCTGGTGAGGTTACAGATGAAAAAGAGCACTTATACACTGCTGGTGGGAATGTAAATTAGTTCAGTCATTGTGGAAAGCAGTTTGAAGATTTCTCAAAGAACTTAAAACAGAACTAGCATTTGACCCAGCAATCCCATTACTGGGTATATACCCAAAGGAATATAACATGTTCTACTATGAAGACACATGCACAAATACATTCACTGCAGGACTATTTGCAAAAGCAAAGACATGGAATCAACCTAAATCCCCATCAACAGTGGACTGGATAAAGAAAATGCAGTACAAATACACCATGGCATACTATGCAACCATAAAAACCATGAAATCATGTCCTTTGCAGCAACATGGATACAGCTGGAGGCCATTACCCTAAGCAAATTAATGCAGGAAAAGAAAACTAAATACCACATGTTCTCACTTAGATGTGGGAGCTAAATAGTGAGTACACAAGGACACAAAGAGGGGAACAATAGCACCAGGGCCTATTTGATGGTGGAGTATGAGGATCGAAAAACCACCTTTGGGTACTATGGTTATTACCTGGGTGACAAAATAATCTGTACACCAAACTCCAGTGACCGTAATTCACCCATGTAACAAACCTGCACATGGATCCCTGAACCTAAAACAAAAGTTGGAAAGAAAAAAATGCAACAGTAGGTCAAAATCCCTTTTGAGAATTTATGAGAACAGTGCAGATAAAGTTTTTAGCATATGCCTGGCACAATAGATGCTAAATTTATCAGTAGTTTTGTTGGTAAGGTTCAAGTCTTTTATTCAAGACTTCCTCTCTACCAGACTTTGCTTACATGAACATCAACAGTATTTGCCTTTGTGACTTTCCTTTTCTACATTTTCTTAGTTGCTAACCTGGTTATATTTGTATAGCCCTTTTCAAAACAGGATACAATACTCTGATAATGCTTCTGATTAGTAAATGATAACCACTTTCCAGTCCTGCCTCTCAGATTTTTCCCATAGTCCACCTTGATTAGTATCTATGGGTCCTGTAATCTCTTGAGTGTCTATTTATAGAAAATTTTGAGTTAACAATTACTCACAATAAATCACATCCATTTTGTGCAGATTTATGCAAGTTAACTCTTAACAGGCAATCTAATGTCTATGTTATTAAGGTATACTTTCTCATCATGCCCACAGATTAACAACATTGTTTCAATGCCTTTAGAGAACTACTATGGGTGGTAGCACCTTTAGACTCATCTATAGAAATCAAGATCCAAAAGAAAATATTCTGCAAAGATATTGCTTAAAGCAGCAAGCTTCAGTCTGATAAGATTGCTATTGTTAAATCAGGATTGAACAGGCGCAGAAAAGTGAATAATTAATGTATATAGGGCCCATTCTGGGATGCACCAAGCAGGTGTGATGTTCTATCTATAATCTAATTGGTAGCATCACAAAGGCAGAAAAGATAAGATACAGAAAGTTCACATGAGATCTTGAATAAAAGCCTAGGAGGTACTAAAAGTCATAAACAAAAATAAGAACGAAACAGGGGCAACAGTACTTTGGATCCAGAGGACATATACAATTTTCAGGACAATAGCAGGGGCCCTAATCAATCTGCCTTATAATGAAGCAATGTTAAAAGGAGTGTGCCCATCAGGTCATGTTCCCCAACCTCTTAAATGTGCCACTCAGCCTTTGCAATGGAGAGGATTAATGAATGATCATAAAACATACTTCCGGCCGGGCGCAGTGGCTCAAGCCTGTAATCCCAGCACTTTGGGAGGCCGAGATGGGCGGATCACGAGGTCAGGACATCGAGACCATCCTGGCTAACATGGTGAAACCCCGTCTCTACTAAAAATACAAAAAACTAGCCGGGCGACCTGGCGGGCGCCTGTAGTCCCAGCTACTCGGGAGGCTGAGGCAGGAGAATGGCGGGAACCCGGGAGGCGGAGCTTGCAGTGAGCTGAGATCCGGCCACTGCACTCCAGCCTGGGCGGCAGAGCGAGACTCCGTCTCAAAAAAAAAAAAAAAAAAAAAAAAAAAAAAAAAAAAAAAAAAAAAAATACTTCCAGTTGTGGTATGTGATATTTGATAATCAAGGATATGCAGAAGTTCATGGACAAAGTCAGATATCTTGAGACATCCCTATACTCTAACATACTCCAGGAGACAACAGTTCAAGCTTTCAAAATTCCTTCCAGAAAAAGAAAAAAAAATCCAGTGCATTTTATCACATTTATAAAACTAGGCTCCATTCTCATACAAAAGAAAATACATATGAGGTGGCCACAACTAACATGAATGGAATCAGTCTGAGACTAATGCATAGACTCATGCCAAGACCGAGTTGCTGGTGCCAAGGTAAGGAGGCAGAATTTGGATTCAGATGTTTTGTAACACGACTTTTTGTAGGCTGAAAGGAAGTTTGAAGTAAAAGTTCCAGGTAAGGCCAGTGCGGTGGCTCATGCATGTAATCTCAGCACTTTGGGAATCTGAGGCTGAGTCAGGTGAATCACTTGAGTCCAGGAGTTCAAGACCAGCCTGGGCAACATAGCGAAACCCTGTCTCAACAACAACAACAAAAAATTAGCCAGGCATGCCTATAGTCCCAGCTACTTAGAAGGCTGAGGTGGGAGGATCACCTGACCCAAGGAGGTCAAGGCTGCAGTAAGACGTGATTGCACCATTGCACTCCAGCCTGGGTGACAGAGCAGGACCCTGTCTCAAAAACAAAAATAAAACAAAAATCCCAGGTAATAGAGAATGGCTTCTATTTAAATTCTGTCTATTCAAACCCAAATATTAAAGTGTTTAAAAGGGAAAAAAAGTCTTTTTTTTTTTTTTTTTGAGATGGAATCTTGCTCTATCACCCAGGCTGGAGTATAGTGGTGTGATCTCAGCTCACTGAAACCTCCATCTCTTGGGTTCAAGCAATTCTCCTACCTCAGCCTCCTAAGTGGCTGGGATTACAGGCGCCCACCACCACACCCAGCTAATTTTTGCATTTCTAGCAGAGACAGGGTTTCACTACATTGGTCAGGCTGGTCTCCAACTTCTGACCTCAGGTGATCCACCCACCTCGGCCTCCCTAAGTGCTGGAATTATAGGCATGAACCGCTGCAACTGGCCAAAGACGTCTTTAAGTATTCAGAAAAGATACCAGCAACAGCAACAACAACAACAACAAAACAGAATGCCCATCACCTAATTAATCTACCTAACAGCCAAATAATTAATTCCTTTCATATTTTAAGAAGTGTCAGAAAGAAAATTAACTCTTTCTACACCTACTCCTTTTATAAATATCTTTCTTTTTTAAATTTTTCATAAAAATATGAATAAGAATCTCTGTGTTATTTTTCTCTACATTAGATAAAGAGAGCACCTGGGTGCGGTGGCTCATGCCTGTAATCCCAACACTTTGGGAGGCTGAGGCAGGTGGATCACTTGAGGCAAGGAGTTCAAGACTAGCCTGGACAACATGGTGAAACCCCATCTCTAACAATTAAAAAAAAAAAAAAAAAAAAAAAAAAAAAAAAAAATTAGCCGGGCGCAGTGTGGACGCCTGTAGTCCTAGCTACTCGGGAGACTGAGGCAGGAGAATCGCTTGAACCCAGGAGGCGGAGGTTGCAGTGAACTGAGATTGCACCATTGCACGCCAGCCTGGGCGACAGAGCAAGACCCCACCTTGAAAAGAAAAGAAAAAAGATACAGAGAGCAGAAGGAAAGACGGAAGACGGCTCACTGGATCAGAAGGTAAGGTCCTCTAGCTTTGTACTGTATCTAGAAACTATTTACCAGGTTGACTAAGGATAAAGTACTAATACAGAGGATGAAGCACTACATTTTTTTCTAAATGAAATTTACTGTAACTTTTAATGATGTCACACTTAATGGTTCTCTGACAAAAACTTCATGGAAAGTAATTTAATTTCTCTGTGACCCAGTTTCCTCATTAGCAAAACATGTTACTAAGATAGTGATAGGTGATAAAATATATTTCCCTAGGATACATCTTGTTAATAAAGTACCTTTAAAAATCTAACAAACTCTCAGAAAAGAGAAAAATATCCATCACTTTTATTAATGTGTGACACTGTGAAATTTAAGGCACAGAGATATCAATTGCTTTGATCTAATGTTGCCTTAACCATGGGCAAGATGGAGAATAAGATCCATGGAAGGGGGAGTGGAAGAGATCTCTCCTTGCACAAAGTTGCTAAAAAGTTGCAAAATACCAAATTACCACTGAAGTCACACATCAACTATCCCAGATCTGTGGTCAAAATACTCAAGATTTACCTTCTCTTTAAAAAGTACATCACAGAAACTATATTATATGCTTATATATGCTGTTCATCTTGTTTCATAAAATAGATCCAGCCCTTTCTGCTAGTATATAACATATATTACATGTATAACAACATATATTACATATGATACACATTCATGTAGACTATATCATGAGGAGAATTTTAGGGATGATAACTGCAGTTTTAACCACAGCAGTTGGAGTCTCACTCAGAAAGGAAATCTGAAAAAGTTGATGTGTTTGATCCAAAAATGATCTACAATGCCTTTTATATCTAAATAAATGTCCAACTGAAGTTCAGAGTGTGTGATCTGTCAACATGCACTTTTTGAAGGGCTAAGGAGACTCAGATGACAAAAATTTGCTACAAATTCCCTGGCCTCTCATATTGTTGGAGAGAGAGATGGGAACAAAGCGAGGATATTGAATGTTGTCAATCCAACAACAGAGTTATGGACAAGAGGGAAGCCATGTTGAATGCTGGCTGGGACCAGAGTAATGGCTCTGCTGGATCGTGGGAGATAAATAGGAAACATCTATGTAGATCCAAGAGGAGTTCCTTTCCAGGGAGAGAAAACCGCAGCATAACACATCTGGGGAAATGTGAAGGAAACCAAAATATTTCACTCCAAAATATACTTCTTTGATATATTTCAAGATGGCTATTCAGAAGGGCTAGAAATATAAGAACAGCCGAAAAGTTGTCTTCTGTAGAAGAGATTTACATCTGTAGAGAAAATTGGCATTGATGCATCCATGCTTTCTCTGACCCTCTCCCTTGTCCAGAGTTAGGAAACATGACCTGAGGGTCTGATACCTAATAGGTCTAAAGAAACATTTACCATCTATTTTCTCTGAGGGCTGCCACCTGTGAGGTTTCATCTACATAAGAGGACCACCCTTGCTAGCCAGGCCTGCTCTTCTTGCCCTCTCATAACCTGTTTTGCCATAATCAAAGTTTTCATTCTTTCTGTAACCTCAAAATGGTATGAAAGTGTCAACCAGGCTAGGCGTGGTGACTCACACCAGTAATGCCAGCACTTTGGGAGGCCGAGGCGGGCGCATCATGAGGTCAGGAGTTTGAGACCACCCTGGCCAACATAGTGAAACCCTGTCTCTACTAAAAATAAAAAAAATTAGCCGGACGTGGTGACAAGTGCCTATAATCCCAATTATTCAGGAAGCTGAGGCAGGAGAATCGCTTGAACCTGGAAGGTGGAGGTTGCAGTGAGCCGAGATCATGCCACTGCACTCCAGCCCAGGCATCAGTGAGAGACTCCATCTCAAAAACAAAAAAAAAAGAAAAAAGAAAAAAGAAAAAAAAGAAAGAAAGTGTCAACCAGTACAGGCACAGTGGTTCATGCCTGTAATCCCAGCACATTGGGAGACCAAGGCAGGAGGACTGCTTGAGCCCAGGAGTTTGAGACCAGCCTGGGCAACCTAGTGAGGCCCTGTCTCTACAAATTATATAAAATTATATATATATATATATTTAAGTCAGAGTCTCACTCTGTTGCCCAGGCTGGAGTGCAGTAGTGCAATCTCAGCTCACTGCAACCTCCACTTTCTGGGTTCAAGTGATCCTCACACTTCAGCCTCCTGAATACCTGGGGACTACATGCACATGCCACCACACCCAGCTAATTTTTTTGTATTTTCAGTAGTAACAGGGTTTCACCACGTTGGCCAGGCTGGTCTCGAACTCCCAACCTCAAGTGATCTGCCCAGCTTGGCCTCCCAAAGTGCTAGGATTATAGCCATAAGCCACCATGCCCAGCCCAAATAATAATTTTTTAAAAATGATTTGGGTGTAGTCATGTGCACCTGTGGTCCCAGCTACTCAGGAGGCTGAGGTAGGAGGTTTACCTGAGTCCAGAAGGTCGAGACTGCAGGGAGCCAAGATAGAACCATAGAACTCCAGCCTGGGTAACAGAGTGAGACACTATCTAAAAAAAAAAAGGTGTTAACCATCTGGCCATTTCTTTGAGTTCTTATATTTTGTTAAGACTCCAGTGCATGTTAATAAACATGTAAGTCTCTTCTCCTATTAATCTGTCTTTTGTCACTTGATTTTTAAGCAAACCTTTAAAGGTTGAAGGGAGAGTTTTCGCTTGGCTAATTGCAAAGGGTTCAAAGTGTTCATAAGCTGAGGAACAGTTATATAAGTAAGGAGAATCATATTGAAGGCTTTTATAATTCAAATGATTTCTCACTTGGAATCTGACCTGTAGAGGAGGAAGGAATGAATGTACTGAGGAACAGTAAATGAGGGAAAATCCTATGAGCAGGCTTTTTAATTTTAGGATACATCAAAAGATATTTCTGGCCGGGCACGGTGGCTCAAGCCTGTAATCCCAGCACTTTGGGAGGCCGAGACGGGCGGATCACAAGGTCAGGAGATCGAGACCATCCTGGCGAACACAGTGAAACCCCGTCTCTACTAAAAATACAAAAAACTAGCTGGGTGACGAGGCGGGCGCCTGTAGTCCCAGCTACTTGGGAGGCTGAGGCAGGAGAATGGCGGGAACCCGGGAGGCGGAGCTTGCAGTGAGCTGAGATCCGGCCACTGCACTCCAGCCTGGGCGACAGAGCAAGACTCCGCCTCAAAAAAAAAAAAAAAAAAAAAAAAAAAAAGATATTTCTGGAGACATCGTGCAGATTAGACCAGGATGGTGAGAAAAACTGGTGACAGGGAATCTAACTAAGACAAAACGATGACAGACCAATAATATTTGTGAATCATAATGGAAAGAATTTGGCATAAAACTGAGTGTGGAAGGAGAAGACACTGGAAGATTCTTTAAGAACTTAGGTCAAGAGCAATGCGTCAACCTGAGATAGAATACAGTACAAATGCAGACGAGGGTTTAGAACAGAACGCCATGGAAGAGGATGCCACCATTCAAGGAATGAGGTTTCAGCTGTAGTTTGGTCTTTGGCACCTTTTGAGAATCACATGAAACCTACAAACCCTTTTCTCAGAAAAATGTAGGTACCCACACCATATATGTAACATACGATTTTTTAAAAAATTTTTTTTAATTTTTAATTTTTTTTGAGATGGAGTCTTGCTCTGTCGCCCAGGCTGGAGTGCAGTGGCACAATCTTGGCTCACTGCAAGCTCCGCCTCCCAGGTTCACACCATTCTCCTGCCTCAGCCTCCTGAGCAGCTAGGACTACAGGCGCCCGCCACCACTCCTGGCTTTTTTTTTTTTTTTTGTATTTTTAGTAGAGACAGGGTTTCACCATGTTAGCCAGGATGGTCTTAATCTCCTGACCTCGTGATCCACCTACCTTGGCCTCCCAAAGTGCTGGGATTATAGGTGTGCGCCACCGCGCCCGGCCTGTAGCACATGATTTTAGGGCATTCACAGTTCACCTTTGAAGCCTCTTCTTTTAAGAACCTCCTCACACAGAGTAAGTAAAGAAGAATATTAAAGTTGAAACCCTGAGGGACATTGTCACCAAAAGGGTTAGCACAAAAGGACAACTCAGCCTAAGAAACTGAGGATGAAGAAATGACACTATGGATTCAAGACAGCTGCCGATTTTCAGAAGTAGGAAAGATGCAGCAATAACAAATGTTAGTACGAGGCTAAATGAAGTGAGAAGTAAACTTTGGCCACTGGTATGTATTGGTCTAGAGATTTGCTGGTCCAGAAGTCAGACTGTTGTAATAAGACAGAGACATGAAGAAGAAAAATCAGAATTTGTGTAGGCACACTTTCAAGAAACTAGCAACTAGGAAGTTTGAATGAGTAACAGAGGTAAGATAACAGATTTTTTACTTACTGTTTCTGGATAGGGTTGAGTTAAAACACGGGCCTGCTTCTTGGCCAAAGGAAAATAGCAGAAGAGTAAGAAAGATTGAGATAAAGTAGTGAGAAAAAAAATTAATGCAGGAAAGAAAGGAAAAGAAACATATAGCAAAAAGAGAAATTATTGGAAAAAGTAATGCCTAGAAAGAAACATTAAAGAAAATTATCTTAATCATGGCAATTTAATGGAGGAGAGGTGACACTTTCTATGAGACAGAAAAGAAAGAAAACACCTTTCAGCTGCGGATAATGGCAGATACGGAAGAAAGGAGAAGACAGAGGAGATTGTACTAGAGGATATTTATCTTCCCTGTAAATTACAAGGCAAGGTCACAAGTGCTGGGAAGGGATGTTACATGCTTAATGGTGGAGGTGGGAAAGGCAGTCATATGTTACAGATATTAGTACAGTATCCTTTTTCATCACCATGTGTCCAATACCTAGCACAATGCATGGCACACGATGGAAAATCTCTAGATATACATTGAATGAGCAACTGCAATTTGAGGAATTTCGGTGCATGGAAAAATGTAGAACAAGCTGATAGGTCAAATGAGAACAAAAGTCAACCAGGGAGTAGTAAAAGGTGTTCCAGATATTCTTAAGAGGTTTAAGAAAAGGAAGCCCAGAAGTACTGTAATTTATGACCTAATGGAGAGCTCCAGATGACCTCCAGTGATCCTAGGAAGAAAAGATCTACAGCCTCCTCAGGAGCTATTCAACCTTGCAGTCCTCATACATCCTTAGAAAACAGGTATTCATTCAATGAATAAGTAATTACTGACAGTTGGCAGATAACACATGTAAGTTTCTTATCCACCACCAAATACTCTTAGCAGAGATGGACAGTGTAGAAAAAATAGTTAATTACACTGTCAGCTGGTCAGCTGGACTCTGTGGATCCCACAAAAGTAAAAGGAATGAAAAGTAGGACTGACCCACAGCTCTGCAGCACACGTCAGTCTAGATAAACGAGGGGACTCACTCATCTGCGCTTTGTATCCTTTCTCATGTTGAAAACCATTCAAACTGAAAAACAAAAATCCCTCTCAAAAGCCAAAATAACAGTCACTGAACAATGGAGAATGGAAGGCATATTACTAAATCTCTCCCAGTGAAGGGCTGTTGAACTAGTGTCCCAGTGACTTGGGCTACATGATGTGTTACAGATGCTGTGTTCAGGTGTCTTTTGAATTCACATTATATCTAATAAATCACAGTATGTTCACTTGTCCTATTAAAACTGTATTCTACCTTACCAGGTCTGAATAATTTGTATAAAATTGATTGCTACAGTTCTCACTAGAAGCTCTAATTGCATTCCTGGTATAACTTAAAATGATAACCTTATCTTAATTAGTAGCATGATGCAGAAATGCTTTTGAAAGCCTCTGAGAACTAACCTGCATTTTTAAACACAAGCCCTGGGGCTTAAAAAAAAAAAAAAATCCTGTTGAATATTGCTGAATACATGAGCCAATGTTAATTTATCAAAACTACAAAAGAAAATTATCCACACAGCAAGAGAGAACAAACAATGCAGCCCACACCTCCTCTGATCAAGCAGTTTTGCGTCTCTCATTGTGGAATCACACAAGATGTCATTCTAATGCTTAGTTAGACCTCTGCAGATTGTTGACACCCACAGAAGAGTCTTTCTCTGGTTTTCCTAATGACACTATCGATAATCAGTAGAGCATGACAATGGCGGAATGAGTAGACAAACAGATTGGAGGGTACGTTTTGTCTTCACACGGGATTAATTACCATACAGATCTCCACTAACAATCCCATAGGCTCCCATATCAGTCTTCTTCCCCAGTCAATCCTAGTTCATTTAATTCCAGCCCTCCTCATCCATCGCAAGCTTTCTAACACCCCTTTCTGCTCTGCCCATGTTTAGAATGTCGGAGTGACGCTCTAAAAATAAAGGTTCCCTGTGAGAGAGGTTACACTCTGTGTGTGTTTTCTGTATTATCACTGCGGTGAAAAGATGTCCAATAGCTCGCCGATGATAACCATTACCTAAGAGAGCACCTCAGAACATCTGAACATAAACATATCAAACAATTGCCTTAAACTATATTATGGCAAAATAAAAGACTTTGGAAGTAAGTCATTATTGTAAACACCCAAAGTAGATGTCACAAGTTTTTCAACATAATACTTGTAAATTGAGGCATTTTCTAATAATCACTATGTAGCTGGGCATATCTCCTCAAATTTCCACCAAAAAATAAATATTAGGTAGACTTTTGTTAATCAACCAGAACTATTAACTATAGCTACCCCCAGAAATGTTGAATAGATGCTATTTCAAGAGGAATACTCTTCCAAGCTTGGCTTCTGAGGTCTGTGGTTTCTTCCTATAAGCCAGTATCACCAGGGGAATAACTACCTTCCTATAAAGCAATTTAGCATTCCCTTATTTGAAAATGTAAATGGTTCAAAAATTTTAAAAGTATCTTCTCCTTACTAGAAGTCAACAATTTTGTCTAGAAGACAGTGGTTAGCACTAACAGAGGATATTATAGTATGATACTATCATTAGAACTGAATAAAACTAGTGGAAAGTAATATGATATAAACACCTAACATTTTATTGTAGTTCCATCTAGCTTAATTTGTAAGCATAGAATATAGTAAAATTAAATAGGAGAAAACACGTACATGATAACATTAATGTGTGCCAATATAAATGTGCTTTTAAAAAACAATTTTTTAAATTATCAAGTTCTTTTCAGTAAGAGCATTAAAGCACTATTTTAAAATACCCGCTACATGCAAGAAGCTATGCATTGTAATTGATGTGAAAGTAAACTGCTCTTACAAAATAGCAGGGCATTGATTTAATTCATGTTAAGCTTGTCTGCAATAAGATATGTCATTTCAGAGAAGTATTAGTATGTGTAGTGTATATGGGCATATATTTACATAAGCAAATTATCCATACCTTGAAAGTCCCATAAATGTGTATATTACTAGGCACATTTCTTCTTATTTAAAACTGTATCTCTGGACTTGAGTAAGGAGATTAAAGACTAAACATATATTAGCACTGTGAAAATTCAGCCTGAAAAACTTCAGGATAAGAGATATTTTCATCAACAGATATTTCAAATTGACTGACCCCAAATCTGTTTAAGACTGTTCTAAAGAAGGAAAAGCCCTCATATAATTTAACTTGCTTTTCATTTCGTTGGTCTGACAGCCACATACTGATAGCATCTTCAGGTTGCAAATCCTGCCTTTCTACCATTGCAGTTATAGTCTCATTTACAACATTAATGTGCTAAATAGGGACTGCATAAAAATCTTCAATTATTTTCAGACAGTCTGGCAACATTGCTGCTAATTCTAATGCCCACGAAGCACAATCATCATAACCTCTGCTATGATCCCAACAAGGATTCCTCAAGCTCCTTAAAAATGCATTAATAGCCCCTATGAAAGTCACTGCTTGCTTTTAACGAAGATAATGTATGTTACTGGGATTATACCACTGCATGCAAAATCATTAAAGAAAGGGAGACCAGAATTTATATTAAGCCTTTGGACAGCAGGGCACTATTTTAACCATAAAAATCACAATCTGTAGAGACAGTGGCCAAAGCAGAGGAACCATTAAAGACTTATAATTAGCATCAATCAAGGTGACACTACTGTTGGCATCTTTATTACCTTAAATACACTAATCAAATATTTCTGCATTGAGATGGAAAGATTGATAGGCAGCTAGACATAGAAAACATCTCTATGGAGAACAACTTTAAATTATCTGTTCGAAAGGTTAAAAAAAAAAAAAAAAAGTATTAGTATTAGTCAAGTGGGATTCCAACACACAGCTCCAAAAGAGAAGTACTCAGAATGGACCTATGAGGTTGTCAGGGTCCTCATCTGGATGCTTTAACACTAAGCATTTCTCCAAATAAACACATATTTGCATGTCCCCTCTGGGAACCCACTGGACTTGCTTAATTTGGATGAAAATAAATAAATAAATAACTCAGGGGAACATAAGCATCAGGCTACTGTGTCATATAAATAAACAGCCAAGGACTCCTGCCCAATATTTATATATTTTCTAGCCTTCTCCGTACATGTGCACACGGAAATGAAAGATAAAAGGAGAGCTGAACTTAGTACTATTTGCATAATTACAATAGGGGCTGTCAATATTATCTAATTGCATCGCTGCTCAATTTCATACCACACAGACTCTGAAATATGCTGTTATTATTACTGCTCATATAAATATTTCAGTCTTAATGAACAAGAAGCCGCTCAGCCTCTCTGCCACCCCTTGAGCCCATATGGCATTATACCTTAATGACTGTAATTTTTAAAAGGCGTTCTTCTCCAAACACTTTCCATGAACACTATTCCAGTGTTCATAAACTGAATTCTTGAGGTTAAAGGCACACACCACAAAGAAAGGATATGAAGTAGTTTGCCGATCACAAAGTCTGGCTGGAATCAATTCAGAATCACAGATAAAGATTTGACAAGGCATCTCCCAAGGGTACAACTTCATCTTTGCCAAATGAAATTATAATTGCAAAGACTTTCGTTATGAAGATGATGAGCCCCAACAATCGTTTTGGCTCCAAAGTTCAACTTTTACTTACAAGTTCCTTAATTGACACACTCACCACTAGGTTTAAAAAATTTATTACATTTCCTTTACACCTGCCTCTAAAAAAACAAAAAAAAACAAAAAAAAAAAAGGTTTGTGTGTGTGCATAAAAAACTGGGCAGAGTCAAAGGACATTCTTCATTGCTTCCCCTCAGCAGCGAATAAAGGACTTAGGAAAGAGAATGAATGATAAAGATGAAACAATTGGAAGAAGCAAATTACTTAAAAGGAAATACACACAATTTACTGAAAGAGTACTAGCTAACTCAAATCCAGTTTCATTTTAAATTTTGTGGCTAAAGAGAGAAGATTTTCCAATATACCATGATACCCTTACAGAGCCAAAGATTAAGGAAAATGCTACACTTTGACTATTGAAACTTCCATTAGTTGGCTGGGCACGGTGGCTCATGCCTGTAATCCTAACACCTTGAGAAGCCAAGGCAGGAGGATCACTTGAACCCAGGAGTTTGAGACCAGCCTGAGCAACATGGTGAGACTCCAGCTCTACAAAAACTACAAAAATTAGCCAGGTACAGTGGCACACCCCTGTGGTCCCAGCTACTCAAAAGGCTGAGGTGGGAGGATCACTTGAGCCCAGGAGGTTGAGACTGCACTGACCCTTATCACACCAACACCACTGCATACCAGCCTACATGATAGAGCAAGAACTTGTCTCAAAAAAAGAAAAAGAAAACAGGAAAATCATACTAGTTTAAGTCAATATTTAACAAATCACTCCAAGACATTATGCTGCAATTTTTAAAAGGTTCCAGTATTCCCAACTTCTCTCAAATGATGACAGCAAACACTTCTCCTTCTTAAAAGGATAGCAGTCCCTTAAATATGAATAGGGTTTTACATTTTACCAAGTCATTTTATACATATTCACTTTTGCATCAACCTTGTGAAGCAGATAAGATTATTTCCATTTTACAGATGAAGTTATAGACTAAGAGAAGGAAACAGGCCTCTCAATGAGCACCCAGATGGTACACATATCTATTGACTCAACACCTTCTCCACTATATCATGCTGACCCTAAGTTGCTTTCAAATATCCCATAGCCTTGTTAACTAAGGAGAGAAATCATGAATTACAGATGTTGATTACCTGTGGTAAAGACAAATATTAAAAAGTACTCTTACCAAGAGAAAGCTCTTCATAAAGAACCAGTAAGATGCATGTTAAGCATGAGAGAATCCTACCTAGTCTGAACATCAGTTTGCTTTGTTTAGAGATGGGTCATCTTGCTATTCCAGTCCAAGAGTTTGCTTTTCACTGTTGAATCATTTGATTCTCACTGACGCCAAAGGAATGGGAAAGGCTGTGCAATACTGTATGAGGCTGACCTTACCACTTACGGAAAAGTTGGCAGCCAGACACAGAGTGTTGGCTAATAATGAGTCAGAGATGGACTCAATAGTATCAAAGACTTTTATGTTGAATCCTTAACAAAGGAGCTTGATGTAAAAACAAGGGTTTAAGACTGGGAAATGGCAAAAGAAAGGAACAGTCACTTCCCCATCAGAGGACGCCCTTTTGCCAAAATTTGCTGAAATGTGTACACAATACTTTTAAATAGACATGAGTTAGAGAATTCATATCAGTAAGTGCTGCATGCTAGATTCAAATGAGGAAATAACTTGAAACCTGGCAGATTATCTTTTAACATATTAAATAGCTCAAATCTTATTGGTTTATATTTTCCAGTTAATGTCATTTTCATATCAAAAAGAGGAGGAAAAAGATAATACGAAAACCAAAGGACAAAAATAATTGCATATAATTATATAATACTTAAAAAAGAAAAAGAAAACCTTCATCTAACAGCAATGGCAGGAGTAGGCTTGTTACAAGGACAACATTACCACCCTGGTCCACTGCATTCTCTTTTGCAGTGTTTCAGTGCCTCTCTTATCTTGTTGCTCCAGCAATAATAACTCAAGTTATATAACTACAGTCCTGAGTTGACTACAAAATACAATGTGTGTGAATTAAATTGAGGTTTCTCAATTTTGAATACAGGTAGGGATATTTTTCATTATATTTATATGTTGCACAATGGAGTCATTATCATAGGAAAAATGAGCTGTGGATATTAAGGACATGGAGTTAATTAACAAATAATATGGAAAACTTTGATAAATCAAAGGAGCTTCTTATCAGTAGAAATGTTCTCCCAATCTAGCAATAAATATTTCAAACAAGTCATTTTAAATTATATACATGCTGTGTTGTCATTTTTCTAAGGTGATGGATAAGGAGATTTAATTTCTTTAACTTGGGCATGTTTTCATTTGTTGGAATTCTATCAGATAATGACCAATATAAAGTATGTAACAAAGAGGCTAGCCATTACAGGCACACAAAAGCATGGGTTTGCCCATCTCATGCCCTGTCCTCAATGGTGATCAGTGGAGAGGGGATGGAAAATTTCTGCTTGCATATGAAGACTCTAAAAATATGAATATAAAAGAATCCCAAACAAATGTAAGGCGCAAATTTACAGCACTCTGGTGGTTTGTTTGGTCTGACTTTGAAAATAAAAGTTATGTAAAAGGACCAACATGCTATTTTAACATCCTAAAAACAAAAAGTCATTTAAATAGTAAGAATAAGTTATGAGATAATGGAGGTACTAAATGGTCCACTGAACCCTGAAGGGAAATTAAAATTCCTAAGAGGAAAAAACTGCTTTGATGCATACCTCTCAGAGAAACAGAAAAACTGGATTTATCTATAAACCTGGCTGGTCACAAAACACATTAGCAATGAAAAATGCCATTCAAGAAAACCCTATAGATCTATTTCTGTACTCATGACCAATAGCTCCACAGATTCAACTAGAATGAAGATCATGAATTAAAAGCTTACAATAAATGGTAGCATGCAGTGGGCAAACATATACAAAGGAGGTAATCCCTGAGCACCAAATTACAGCCTCTCCCCACAAATTATAACGGCACCCCTCTACTATCTAAGATCTGGATTATGGATATGTAATGCACACTCACTCTCCTAAAATGTAGCCATGGAAGCATGGCAAAGACACACACTTCTTAGGGCTCAAGGTCAAGAGCACAGGCCATAAATTCGCTAATGCTAAAAACGAATGAAAAGCCAAAGAGAAGAGATGGTCTCTATTACTTTGTACTGAAGCCCATAAGAGGTTTGCAATTATCGTACAAAATATGTTTGCTCTCTATCCTTTGTATTCTGGTGTGGGAGATTTATTTATTTATTTATTTATTTATTTATTTATTTATTTATTGGCCATTATATGGCCAGATCTACTATACATCAAATAAAAGTGGATCATTTCTGGCCGGGCACGGTGGCTCAAGCCTGTCATCCCAGCACTTTGGGAGGCCGAGACGGGCGGATCACGAGGTCAGGAGATCGAGACCATCCTGGCTAACACAGTGAAACCCCTTCTCTACTAAAAAATACAAAAAACTAGCCGGGCGTGGTGGCGGGCGCCTGTAGTCCCAGCTACTCGGGAGGCTGAGACAGGAGAATGGCGTAAACCCGGGAGGCGGAGCTTGCGGTGAGCTGAGATCCGGCCACTGCACTCCAGCCTGGGCGGCAGAGCGAGACTCCGTCTCAAAAAAAAAAAAAAAAAAAAAAAAAAAAAAAAAAAAAAAAGTGGATCATTTCTAATGTAATAGTGACACAAATCCTTTGGAACTCATTATTGACATTGCATACAGTATTGACCCTGAATTTATAAAATATTGACTCACCTTTGTTTCCCAGCTTTTCTCTAGGATGTGAAATGATCAGAATGAATTTGCCATGGGCTATTGTTTTTGTTTTATTTTGGTTGGTTTTGATGCTCTCAACTAAATCACCTGGACAGACTTCTGGTAAGATTCTGACTAACCAAACCAAATTGAAAGAATCAGTTGCATGCTAGATAACAAGAGACTATTTTCATTTTAAATACATCCTGAAAAAGCTTTATGGCACTACTTCATTAAATTTCAAAATACATGTGTAAGAACTAACAAAATAACCATACCCAGACTGTCGCAAACAAAGTGCACGTGTGGTTTCCAGAGGAAAACAAAATGAGACTCAAGACCATAGCATTTGTAGTGGTTCCTAAGCATGGAGAGAGGACCTGAGCTGTAAGCTGTTCTCTCTTCTTTCTCTCTCTCTCTTCAGCTGTCTGCTCTTGGACAAATCTTCAACTTCCTGAAACATAAGCATAATAATACTGACATTACCTCATTGTGTTATGGTAAGGAACGGATGAGAGGGCGTATGGGAAAGCATTCTGTACACCATAAGATGCTCCAAACATATACATTATAAATGAGAACACTATACATCTGCAAGTTAAAAAGAGAGATTGGAAATGTATTCATTATAATACAGATGTGCAAAAAATAATTTTTTTAAAAAAACTGCGTTTTCCATCACATAACTGACTTCACGTTGCTCACAAGTCTCCATTCTCCCTTGGTGATAAAAATGCAAAACAAAACAAACATTTTAATCTGGTTCATTTGGTATCACTCAGGTTCTCTGAAAAATAGTCAATTTGGGGCAGATTTTCAGTCTTTCGGGTTGTTTTCTTTCTTCCCCCTCCTTCTGGCATGCTAGCACCTCCTCAGAGGAAGTGTAAGTAACGCTGTGGTGGCAAAAGAACATCTGCTCTCATTACTGCCCTTCTTGGGTGGGCTGCTAAAGTCTGAGTAAGGCATGGCTAATCTTGCCTGGTCGCTGGTGGTTACTGGCTTCTAACTTAACTGTAACTGTTTCTGATGTGCCTGGGATGGTCCTCTGGTCATAGGCACCAAACAATGCCTGCTTCTGGCCATCTCCCCCAACTGACTAGACTCCTCATCTCAGCTCTATCTGACACTCAGACTCAGCTGTGACCCCAGCTTGGAGAGGGGCACCCTGTAATCTCTGCCACCGATTTCCTTGCTTTGAGCTACTGGGACCTGGCAAGGTGTGCTGATGCCTACTTATAAGGTCACAACATCTGTCCCTCCAGAACATCTGGCTCAATTTTAAGACATGAGGTCCCTGGAAAAGACGTGAGTAGAATGGTCTTTTCTTCAACAGGCCACTTTTCAACTCTACTACCTGTGCCAGAGTGGTTTGGAAATCCTCAAAAGGCACTCCCCCAGGGTTCCAGAGGATCAGGGAGATAGAGCCTCCTCTGCTTCTCCCTCCTCAGCCTTCCCAAGAGTTTTGTGTGGTTTTTAATCACCTTGTTCTTGATCCCTATCCTCAATCTCTCCTCAAGCATCACTTTGCCCCACTGGAAGGGTCCTCCTTTCCTATGTGGTTGCATCTTACTTTACATAAGATCCTGTCTCAGATCCTCAGGGTTTCTTCTTCATATTTAAATGTAAGCTTTAGAATTTTCAGCAAATCCTGGTTTTTATACAAACTTCTCTGACGGCTGCCAGGGCACATGTGTTCTGGACTGTAGGCTGTCCCTGCCCTACTCCTAAAGCAATAGAGGCTCTCAGTCCCTCATCCATGAGCATGGCACCTGCAGAGCAAGATTTACAGGGTTTATTTTTTTAAAGCATCAGGAAATGTTTCAAAATTGTATCCTTACTATATTAGCTAGGCAGTTTAGGATTATGGGAGATTTTCAAGAGTTTCCCGAATAAAGAAAGAAAGAAATATAACTGAAATAACACTTACATGGGGTAGATATTAGCCTATTTTACAGATGAAGAAATGAAGGCTCTAGGAGGTGATACCAACATTTAAACTCAGGTATTGATATTATCATTCCAGTGTTCTTTTCATTACGAATATCATAGTTCTTTGACAGTCTCAGTAAACACAAAAAAAGAAATATAAATTTCTGCCACTTACCTAAGCAAAAAAATATAATGATTTTGGTAAAGATAACAAAATAGAGAGATCCTGATGTTTCATTAAACTTCATTCACCATTTTCTTCATTCAACTACCCTTTATTGAATAGTTCTGCTATAAGAAACTGTGAAATTTAAAATCTGGAAATTTAAAATTTGTCCCTGCTTTTAATGAAATCACAGTATGGGGATGGGGGAAGACAGACAAATGTAATTACAATACACCAGGCAAGTTAAGTGCTGTATGATTTTTATTATCATAGGGCTTTCAGGGTTTCCAAATCAATTTTTTCCATGCTTCCAATGGTTACTAAGATTACACAGTAACTCTACAAGTAGGAATTTCATTACACATGTTAGGATGTGAAGAATTACTTAGTTGAAAACATTTGTATCAATAAATCTGCAAATCACCAAGGGAAAGATAGAAATATAGGGTATATAGTGACATGGAAGTGACGAGGGCCACCCACCCCAGCTCCCTACACATGTATCACTGGTCATTTTCTTTTTCAACAATCTCAGTGTCCTACAAAGTGTACCTCTCTGGAGCAGCCACAGTTAGCCCCATTTGTTCCCATAGCAGTGTTAGAGAAATCATCAGCACTTCACATCTGTACCCAGCAGTAATGACTCACTGACCTGAGCTAACCAGAAATAAAATGCAGGCTGGGCGCAGTGGCTCACGCCTGTAATCTCAGCACTTTGGGAGGCCAAGGCCGGCAGATCACTTGAGGTCAGGAGTTAGAGACCAGCCTGGCGAACATGGTGAAACCTCGTCTCTACTAAAAACACAAAAATTATCCAGGCATGGTGGTGGGCGCCTGTAGTCTACTGAGGCAGGAGAATCACTTGAACCCAGGAGGCGGAGGTTGCAGTGAGCTGACATCGTGCCACTGTACTCCAGCCTGGGCAACTGAGTGAGAATCCATCTCAAAAACAAAAAAGGAAATGCAAAGGCATGTATTTGTGTGTGTGTGTGTGTGTGTATACATGCACACGCCTGTGTCAGAGGCCTTTGGATATAAACATATATATGTACACATACACATATATAAATATACATACATATATACATATATACACACACATAAAAGATGTATAACTTTACTCATAATCCTTATACATCTGTGTTAGGTGAAAGATAAGATGTCCAATTAAATGATACTTTAACTGGTTTATTCTCTGCATGTTTTAATCATTGAAATACATTCTCTATAGTGTGCTTCTCTCTCTTTTTCACTCAACACATATATATACACACACACACAGCATTAAAATAAATTTGGTAAACTTCATTGAAATATTTGCCTCAAACATTTCCCAGATATTTCCCAGGGATCTGAGAAGTTACAGAGAGACTACCTCCAGAAGTAAGTTGACTTCGAGATAGTATTTAGGTGAACAGTTACAGAGAGACTACCTCCAGAAGTAAGTTATGACTTTGAGATAGTATTTAGGTGTGTAGTTGTATGAAGGTTTTATGAAAATAATGGAAAAAAAATTGATAGTTAAAGAGTGACTACAGTCTTCAAATACTAAGTGTGGTGAAAGGGAAAAATAATATGTGTTCAATTCTATTCCTCCAAATTCTGAAACTCAAACACCTGCCCTGAAACATTAATGTCTTTGACTTAAAAACGGGACTTTAATAAGCTGCCACATGACTCAAACTAATAATTAAAAAGAAAAAAAATACAATTACTGTCTAAATAACAAATAGCCTAGAAGTATAGTATTAAACAAAATAAAAACCCACAGTCATTTGACCTATTTGGGGAGTAGGGAGTATTTACATATCCCACTATGGAATCATATGTATGCTAATTACATGCTAATGTAAACATGAAAAAATATTATATGGAAATTGCAAGTTGAAGAACCACCAAAAACATATAAAGGCAAAAAAAAAAAAAAAAAAAAAGGTCTGCCTGAAAACAGTTTCTGCCATCTTGCTTATTCATGTGTAAATGTTCAATATGCTCAAGGCTTTGACATCTCTATTCATTTTGGGATTTGAATCAGCTATAAATATATAACCTCTAATTATATGATTGATTTGTCAAAAATTCTGAAATGCTTTTATGTATCAGGCTAATTTTATAAAAATATATATATATTCATGCTTCCCATTTTGAGTGATAACTTTCCGGGAAATTGAGAGCCCCCTTAATAAAGAGTACATGTTTGTTAATTGGCTCATTTGCCTGACCATTCACACCTAGAACTGTATTCTTCACAGTACAGAAAACATTTTTAATCTTCCTTTTTCTTTTTGCAACTGTGTTCCCAAAAATGCTTGACACGAGCATTCTATAAATCTCTAGTTTATGGAAAGCAAAGAGAAGCCTCATTCTCCCATTCGTTCTCTATTGTACAATCAGATCTCTGTAGGCAAAAATCTCAGCAAAAATAAGACCCCCCAGTGGGTTAAACAGCACAAGTGCCAAGCCTTTCCTCCAGATTTTTGTGCCCTCCAGCAATAAACTGGCTGTTGCATCTGGCAAACATATGCAGAAAACTAGGCCAAATATGGTTGACAAATTTGGCCAGGTTCTTTCCTGTGACCCACTGTGACAGTTAACCTAAAGTTCCCAATGTCAACTCAATTTCCAAATGTAAACTTTTAATTTTTTCCTTAATATGTTTTAATATTTAAGATATTGGTATAAATAAAACCATCTCCTGTTTGGAGTACAAACCAATGCATTTTTAAAAATAACAAAAGTACTACACTTGTATCAATGGAGAGAGTGAATATTGAGAATAAGATGGATACTATGGGACTGGAGCTGATGATACCATCTCAAGTTTTAGAAGCATAAGGAAAGGATGTTTCCAGTGCTTCTGCCGGGTGCAATGCCTTCTAGGTTGCCCATAGTAATTGGCCATCAAACTAAATCTCTAAAGTCAGCTGAAACTTCATGGCTGTAGTTGAAATTCCAGGACTTCTGGAGGTTCGACTAATTGTCACACACAGGATTAAATAATTTAAAATAGCCATGTGCTTTAAAATATTGATAATAAACCTAAACGAATGTATCCTCTTTTCCCATACCTTTGACATTCTGAGGCATCCACCATTTTAGGCAATGGTGATAAAGACATGAAAGTCTTCACGGTCCTTGCCTCCAGAGCTATCAACTCCGAAGGTATCGCCTACAACAGTAGAAAGCCTAAAACCTGTGCTAACTAGAGTTTCAACCTTGTTCTTTAGGCTGTGTTTTTCAAGCCATTTTCTTTATTATGTCAAGTAATATGGAATGATTGAGTTATTGTATCTATTACATGTTACCACATTAGACTGACAGTTTATTGCAGCATTACCAAAAAGCTGTATTCTGACAGAATGCATATCAACACACAGCAGCAAAGATGAAATAACTTTTTCCTGGCTAGCTCACTCAAAAAAATTTACACAAGAAGTATGTGAAATTCACATGTGTCTTTAAGTATAGATAAAAACTTAGCTCCCATAAGGAGTATACTGAAATTGAGCAAATTAGACATCTCTTAAAATAATACTATAAGAAGCTAAAAAAAAAAAAAAAGTAAGGGTGTTTGTACGCTCAGAAAACTGCCACAAAACATACCCCAGATAAATCAACAAACCTCCTTATGCCTATACTCTATTTTATAAACTATTACCAACTACATTGTACTCAATTTACTCTTCTTTCTTGTGAGGACAAACTTTCTCATCCTACTGGCTTTGTCACCCTGTCTCATAAGCAAGCCCAAAACACTTTTATCTTTTTCTTTTTTTGAGATGGGGTCTTGCTCTGTTGCCCAGGCTGGAATGCAGTGGTATGATCTCGACTCACTGCAACCTCTGCCTCCCAGGTTCAAGCGATTCTCCTACCTCAGTCTCCCGAGTAGCTGAGACTACAGGCGCATCACCACACCCAGCTAAGTTTTGCATTTTTAGTAGAGATGGGGTTTCACCATGTTGGCCAAGCTAGTCTTGAACTCCTGACCCCAGGTGATCCATCCGCCTCAGCCTCCCGAAGTGCTGGGATTACAGGAGTGAGCCATCACACCCGGCCCACTTATCTTTAAAAACTACTCCTCTTTGCATGTCACTCCATACCTATGCTCCAACTCCTCGTCCTATCCAAACTTTTGGTGAAAGTGGGCTATTTTTACTAACTCATCTTCATCATTCTATATTCATTTCTGAATCCAGTGAATTCTGGTTCCAATCTTCACAATTATAGTAAAACGGCTTACTGTTAAAAGTTGAACAAAATCCCCTACATTGCTAAATCCAATGGACACTTTTCCTTTCTCACCTGTTTCAACAGCTCTGCTAAATTTGATCTTGTCAATTGCATCCTCTTTCCTAAAACCACATGGTCTGTTGGCCACTTCTGTTCATTCCAGGATTGTCACTCTTCTGATTTGCCTCATTGCCTCCAAGTCCCTACTCTCTTACCTCTGCAATATTGCATGGTGGTTATGGGGACTTCGGCACCAGACTATCTGGGTTCAAATCTGTTTTTCCATTTACTGGCTGTGGGACTTTGGGTAACCCATTTAATTCCCTGTTCTTAGTTTTCCATTTGCAACCTGGGAATCATCCTGGTATAGCCACTTGTCACTTGTTGGCTAGGTGATGTGTGTAGGAGGTGTTCTCTGCTGCAATGATTAACTGGGCTGACAGTGAGTCCCGGGTCTTGAAGGTAGGGCTTTCCTTTGGTTCCTGCTCCTCCCCCATCTATAGGTCTGGGCCTAAGATGTGTTCCTGCCTCATCCCAGGGGAACAGAGATTTTTCTGTACCTCCCTTCAGCTGCAGAAAGTTTTTGCCAGTTCCCTAAGGACAACAGGGTTTGTTGCTTTTCCCCATGAAATTTAAGGCTTTCATTCCGTAGGAGAGAGAGGGGAAAGTGATAAAGGCGGGTCTTTATGCTCTCCCCTGAACACCCTCTCAGGCTTGCACAAGGGAATTTTTTTTTTTTTTTTTTTTACTCTTGCCCTGTCCTTTTTATGCATATCCTGAACATCAGTGAAGAAGAACCTGCCAAGAAGTGCAAATCTCCCTTGTGTCTGCAGTCCCCAGGGGTTTTAGTTGCTTTAACTAGCTCAATCTTGGCCTTTATCAATTTGTTAAACATTTTAGTGGAATTCTTCTTACCAGTGTCCTAGGCATCTGCTCCAGATAAGGGGCTAGCCCCTTATCTCTCCTGAGACACACTTGTCCCTCCTTGGATTTTAGGTTTTAGTTGGCTTCTCTGAGACCTCAGTTCTCTCATAGGTTCAAGAACAGCATGTATTTGCAAATTTTCTGCTATTTTGTTGTTCTTGTAAAGGTGAAAATATTCTTTTTTCAGCTTTCTACATCCTAATTGGATGCCCCAAATCTTGATTTTTTCAACCAAAGCCCCAAAGTACTTCTGTATCCTAGATTATAGATCTTAACATAAACATAAGACAATAAACCTTTTGAAGGAAAACATAAAAGAGTATCTTTATGATCTTGGGAAAGACAAACATCTTAGCATAAGAAAACATTAAAAATAATAGAAAAAAACATATAAATGGATTTCATCAAAATTAAAACATTTGATCTTTGAAAGACACCATAAGGAAGCCAGGCGCAGTGGCTCATGCTGGTAATCCCAGCACTTTGGGAGGCCGAGACGGGCGGATCACTTGAGGTCAGGAGTTCAAGAGCAGTCTGGCCAATGTGGTGAAACCTCGTCTCTACTAAAAATACAAAAATTAGCCAGGTGTGATGGCACACACCTGTAGTCCCAGCTACTCGGGAGGCTGAGGTGGGAAAACTGCTTCAACCCGGGAGGTGGAGGTTGCAGTGAGCCAAGATCATGCCACTGCACTCCAGCCTGGGTGAGAGATCAAGACTCTGTCTCAAAAAGAAAAAAAAAAGAAAGAAAGAAAAGAAAAGAAAGACACCATACGGAAAATAAGTGGTTAATGCTACCAACTAGGAGAAAATATTCACAGTATATATATCCGACAAAGGACTTCTAACTCCTACAACTCAATAATAAAAAGACAGTGCAATTTAAAATACGGGCAAAAGACCTGAACAGGCACTTCACAAAGAAATCTTTATGAATAACCAAAAAGCACATGAAATAGTGTTCACCATCATTAGTCATTATGGAAATGCAAATCAAAACCACATGAGAAACCACCCTACACCCACTCACATGGCTGAAATTTAACAGATTGATGATGCCAAATGTCAAAGAGGATATGAAAAAAACAGAACTCTCCTACATTGCTGGTGGGAGAGTAAAATGGTAAAACCTCTTTAATAACCGGTATGGAATTTTCTTATAAAGTTAACCACCTACCCTTTGGTATTTACCCCAAAGAAATGTAGGTACAGATGCATAAAAAATGTGGTATAAACAGGTTCCTAACAGCTTTATTTACAATGGACAAACACCAAAAGAAATCCAAATATTCTTCATCAGGTGAATGGATAAACAAATTGTGGTATATCCAGACAACAGGACACAATAAAAAGGAATGATCACAATAGAGCAATAACATGGGTACACACCAAAACCCTCAAAAGGAACAAAGGAATCCATCCACAACAGAGTGTATACTCTGTGATTCCAGAACAGGCAAAAGCCATCTATGAAGAAAGAATCAGAACAGTGTTCCCCTTGGGGGCAATGGGGGAGAAAAGTGCAGGAGCAATCTTTATGTTTTATAATCTTTATATTTATGTCTTTATATTTTATAATCTTTATATTTTATAGAAGTATTCTATATAGGCTGGGAGCAGTGGTGCACGCCTATAATTCCAAAACTGTGGGAGGCTAAAGCAGGAGGATCGATTGAGCCCAGTTCAAGACCAGCCTAGACAACATGGGGAGACCCTGTCTCTACAAAAAATACAAAAATTAGCCAGGTGTGGTGGCACTCAGGAGGCTGAGGTGAGAGATCGAGGCTACAGTGAGCCATGATAACTGCATACCAGCCTGGGTGACAGAGTGAGACCCTGTCGAAAGAAGAAAGGAAAGGAAAGGAAAGGGAAAGGGAAAGGGAAAAGGGAAAAGGGAAAAGGGAAAAGGGAAAAGGGAAAGGGAAAGGAAGAGAGAGAGAGAGAGAGAGAGAGAGAGAAAGAAAGAAAGAAAGAGAAAGAAAGAAAGAAAGAAAGAAAGAAAGAAAGAAAGAAAGAAAGAAAGAAAGAAAGAAAGAAAGAAAGAAAGAAAGAAGAAATAGTCTATATATTGATGGAGGTACAGGTTATATCAACGTGAATGTGTTTATATATATATATACACACACACACACACATCTGCATGCTTAAGATTTGTGCGATTCACAACCTGTCAATCTGTAAATATATATATATACACACACACACATATGGGCTGTCTCTGACCACCCTACATAAAATTTCACCTTCCTCTCCCTCATTTTCATGTTAGCCTTATTCTTTGTCATAGCACTTATTTAGATCTGATGTTCTAGTATTTGCTCTTCTATTTATAGCCTACCTTATCAGAATGTAAGCTTCTTGAAGGTGAAGACGTTTTTTCTTATTTGCCATTCTATATCCAATAGCAATGAGTATGAATAAAAGGCAATAATTAATATAAATGGATGCTGAGCTTTGATTTGTTTTCTTGGTTATTTAGGTTTCTTCTTTGCTTGCCTAATGGGGGGTTTAAAAAATCGTAAGAGACAAAGTGGAGTGAAACTCTTTATAATCCATAAGTACTACACAATCTAAAGGATGATTAAACACAAGAAATTAGCTATTTATAGAAGATGTTCAGTGTGAGATAGCTTCAACATTTATGTAGCACAGCTCATTGTGGTTGTAATCTAAGAACCGCCACCCCAAAGCAAGAACAAGACTACGGGGAAGCAGATAGCGTACTGGCAAAGCAAAGCTTCTATCTAACTGGCTAAGTCACAGACATTGCTTAATTTCCTCAAGTTCATGACTTTCCCTTAACTCCATGGCTAATGGAAATTCATTTAAGACAGCTTTCTGGGATTACAGTATTACAGCAGTATCAGTCAGATGGAGAATTTCCAGCTAGCCTCTGTTCAAACATTTACAGATTTATAACTAATTAGATCCTGTCCACACCTCACCTGAAATCATGTTAGCAAGATCCAAGTTAAAGTACATTAGTAGCTAGCAGGGGTGTAACACAGTCCTTTAGGCCATCCTAAGTAGCACTGTAATAAGATTTTTTTTTTTCCATTTCAAGATTCCTTTAAAAGGAAAGAGTAAATGAGTTGGTCTCAAGGAAGCCACAGATATAATGCCAAGATTCCAAAATACAAGCACCTTGGTCACCTGTCAGATATATATAAATTGAACAATAATTACAAACATAAGCAGACAAATACATACACACACTATCTTACCTGAGACTAGAAGCACAGTTTTACAATTGTTAAATATATTCAATTATGAAAGAAGAAAACTGAAGGGATAAAAGAATACCTGATGGAATATGGAATAAAATCTATATTCATTTTATAATGTGGGGGTTACTCAAGGTTTAAGTAAACAATTATCTAGCCATCTGTTCTAATGTAGATTTTAAAGTGCCTTGTGGTGGTCAACAGTGCAGATATCTAAATCAAATTGAGAGAATATCTGGAGCGAATGAAAACATAATTTATTTGAGTATAACAATCCAATGTTGTTCATATAATTTGAACAACATTGAGCAGCATAATTCATTACAAATATGTAGGAGCAACCTCTGACTCCCAGAATACAAGAAAATATTCAGATGTGGACAATTCATATTAATACACTGTCTAATAAGGTCATCATGTACCTATATTGTATGAATAGAAATACTATTAACCATCAGGACATAATATTTCGATTTAGTTCAGAGGACAAGAAAGAAATGGAGTATTCTAAACATCTCTACAACTGGGTGAGAAGTTACTGATGGCCCTGGTAGAGAGTGGGACAGTTTTCTGTACTTACTGTGGACATTTATTTAGAGATCTGTGGGCACATATTCCTTATATAAACTCTCTTGTGTTATTCATCAAAATTGGGACTCAGCTCAGCTAAGGGAATGGTACAATATGATCTCTGTGGAGCTCTAAGTCTAAAGAAACTAAATAAGAAAAAAACACAGAGCTCAGCATCCACTCAGATTCATTATTGCCTTTTATTCATGGTCACTGCCAAAGCTTACCCTCCATTAGGAGACTTCACCCAGCCTCGTCTGTTTACTCCAATCAGGTTTCTACTGAAATGAAAAGAGTCACTTATAAAGCAGCAAATTCATGCACACATAAAAAAATAAAGAAAAAAATGAAAAGAGTGTGCTGATAGTTCAGAATAATTTTTTTAAAGACCTTCTTCTTTCCTTTTGAAAAGACCAGCAATCTCAGGAACTGTATTCTAATGTGATGGCAGAAGCAGTCAGTTACTGCATTCAAAATGTTATCAATAGTCAAAGTTTGAATCACGCAGTACCCTTAGGAATTCCAGAAGATGACAACTGTCCAACAATTAGACAAAAACACAAGCCACTGTCTATCTACCTCTACTTTTCACTCATGTCCTCATGTGATTTTGTATAGAAAGGAGAACTTTGGGGAAATTGTGTTGTTTTCAAAGTAGGTAAACACCTATAAGACCCCTACATGTTTCTAATTCTGTAACTTCTCTCCTGAGAATGAGCTGACTCTGGGGTCTTGGGGATCCTGCTCACAGTAGAAAGCGCAATTCTACCAGGTTATCTGACACACTCACTAGATGCTCCCACCCTTAATGTTAGTCATTAACATTAACTAGTCACAATGACAAAGAGCTGGTCCAGCTTGGCATCCATTCAGACCCATGGCTGAGATGCCAAACACAGCACTGGAGACCACAGGCTGAGACGACAAACTGACAGTCTCTGACAGTTCGTGCCTGGGCCAAGATCTGAACCACGAGGCAGGGCAAAACTCCCATCTGCTGTCCATCTGCCGCTCTGCCCCTATCAAAAAAGGTTATACCATGAGCCACAGACAGATGGGCATTGCAATGATCAATTAGAAGGAAAAAAAGGGAATCTGAGACGATTAGAATGATGACCTTTGATCCAACATGGAAATCCCAGTAGTAATAAAAATCATGCATAATTCCAAGGTCTTTTAATTGTGTAAAACAGATATTGTACCTTTTGCCAACAATAAAAATAACCAAAGTGATGTTTATATTCTATGCACTAAGTATACAGTGTGCTAAGTACTACATACTCTTGAAGAAAAAATCAGTTAAAGATGTGTGTGTGTGTTGTCCTCACTTGAAGTTATTTTTTCTCAATGACACATCAGTAAATTTTAACAATGTTATTAAACTAATAAAACAGAAACCCTTTATAAGTTTCCAGTAGTGTGTATTTTCATCAGAAGCATACTTTACATGAACAGGAAACTAGGATAAGTCAGCTCATGTATTAAACAAAAGCCTTAAGACATAAAAGGAATAGTAAATTCTTGAGCTAAAGCTAAGTGTATGTTGTGTTTCCATAGCAAAAGCAACTTTTGCAAAGCAAATATATACCCTAGACAAAAGGCAGTTGTTCGGTTCATTCAACATATAATGTGCACCTACCATGTACCAGGCAAAGCGCTAGAAGTCAGGGATAAAAAGAAAAGACACAGATGGTCTTTGTCTCCAGGGAGCTTACAGTCTCATGGGGAGATGGGCGAATACACTGCTTATCATAGTGTAGTAAAATAGCATGGTGGAGAAAGGATATGAGTCATGTGGCTGGCCCTTGAAGGGAGAAATGGTCACATCAGTTGTTTGGAAAAAGTGAGAATGTCATGTGTGTAGTGTTTTAATTTTCATATGCTTTTTACAGATTTATAAAGTTTAATTTTTCCTTGCAGTTTACACAGGAGAATCAAATATGGATAATCCATATTTTAAATAAGGGAGAATAATGTTTCAAATAACGTTAGAATTTTTTAGTGTAACTTTTACCTTTTGGGACCGTTTTTTATAGCAAATTAGATTCTAAAAGTTGACATGAAATAGAAATCCAAATAGGCAAATTTACATATCAATTTATAATAAATTTATTTATTATCTCATGTAAAAAATGAGAACTGTCTCCACAAAAAGACATACAGACTGTCCTAAGTGGCTTTATTCATGATAGCTCAAAAATGAAGGTGAGTCAAAAGTCCAGCAAGAGAAAAATGAAGAATGAAACTGGGGAATATTGATACAATTGAATATTCTCCAACAATAGAAATGAAATAACACACAACACATGGATGAAAATACAACATATGCATGACTCTTGAAAACATTATGCAAGAGTGCACACTGTTTGCTGCCACATATATACATGCACCTGAGGAATAGGCAACTAATCTAAGCTGACAAAGGTGTGACTAACTCTAGTTGGAGGATGGGAGCTACTGAAAGGAAAAGGGTACAAGAAAAAATTTCAGGAATGACAGAAATGTTTTATATCTTGATCTGGGTAACATATGTAAAAAGTGTATGGACTTCATGTGAAAATTCACTGAATTTTATGTTTAAGATCTGTGCATTTTACCAAGTGCCAATTATATCTCAATTTTGAAAACTGTAAAATATTGAGGTCATGTGATACAATAAATTAGAGATTAATCAGGTAAGTATTTTTGAAAGTCTCGTGGTCATATAACATAATGTCTAAATAGCTCATCATTTCACAAATAATAACATATATTCAGAGACTTGCTATTTCTATGTCCACCATTTCAAGAGGCAAACAAGAATAATAAATATTTGGAAAGTTTCCATTAGGATACCCTTTCATCTGAACTGCAATGTGCTTCTTATCTGAGCCATATTTAAATAATTTGATCCAATTCAGGGTCAGAAGGATATCATAAGCATATGGAAAATCGTACAGTTTATCATATGCCCCATACCTCCTTTTTTTTTTAAAGAGCAATTTAACTTCAATGTTACATAAAACGGCCTTGCTGCCCTCATTCTTTCATTTCCTTAAAAGTCACTAATCACCATCAAAAAAGTAGAAACACATAACACAGGATTCACATTCGCCCTTGATTATTCTGAGGAAAAAAAGAAGAAAATGGTACTACATCCAAAATGTGCATCAAACACAGCAATTTATCCTTTGCTTTTTATATTGTATCATTATGTAAACTTGACTTCATAAGGAAGTTGTCACTGACCACTATTTGCACTTGACAACAAGAAACACTGTCACCAATGTTAATTTTAAACTTTATATTTAACTAAGTCTTATACTTAAATCATCTCAAAGAATCAGTCATAAGGGGCTTTAACAATATCTAAGAATTAGTTATGCATTAGAAAAATAATACCACTGTAATTTATATACAACTTGATTCTGATGGCACCAAACACTTCAAATATACAATTGGTTTTATCTTTAATAA
The DNA here is from genome assembly GCF_007565055.1 of Rhinopithecus roxellana. NCBI lineage: Eukaryota > Metazoa > Chordata > Mammalia > Primates > Cercopithecidae > Rhinopithecus > Rhinopithecus roxellana. Next base: position 60,987,637 of record NC_044552.1, on the reverse strand, counting down.
CCCAGTGGAGGAGGAAAACATAGTGTTGTCTTTTACTCACTGACAATAATACTAAGTACACAGAATAGGTGGAATGTGAAATTTAAAGTATCACAAGCAGCTATTTTATTAAATTAGGTGTGTGTAATAGTCACAATTTAACAATCGCTTTTGCCCTTCTCTACACAACTGACTCATGAAGACAGGACTTCATCTGTTACAATGGTTTGGTTAATTTATTTATTTATTTATTTTTTTGAGACAGGGTCTTGTTCTGTCACCCATGTTGGAGTACAGTGGCGCGATCACGGTTCACTGAAGTCTTGACCACCAGTGATCCTCCCATCTCAGTACTACCATAGTACCAATCTCAGTTACTACCCTCTGGAGTAGCTGGAACTACAGGTGCAAGCCACCACATCCAGCTAATTTTTAAATTTTTTTTGTGGAGACAGGGTCTCACTATATTGCTCAGGCTGGTCTCAAACTCCGGGGATCAAGCAATCCTCCCACCTGGGCCTCTCAGAAGGCATCAGCTGCTGTGCCTGGCTTGGTTTGGTTAATTTTAAAAGACAGGTTCTATACCTTGACATATAATCAGTATTTTTTCTGGCAAAAAAAAAAATTAATAAACATTCTATTTCAATCATGGTAGCCCTTTCCTCATTCTAATCACAACTAAAAACTGAATAAAATACATTTAAGAAAACAATCACCTCTCAAAAGCAAGCATACCATAGAAGAGAGTCAAAAGTTGGAAAAGTGATCTGCACAGTGATGAGTTTTCCACGTTGCTTCTTTCTTGTGCAGTATGATCTCAAGGGTAGACCTCAGTTGCAAAATGGTGAGGAAATGGCAGCTGCACAAGCAGATAAACTCTGAGGCCAATCCTGTTTCTCTGGCAAAAGAAACCAAAAAGAAAGTCTCCTGCAAGCCCGAGAGTTTAAGGAGAATCCCACAGATAAAAGAGAAAGCGAAGGGAATCCTTTAATTTGTGAAAGAACCTCACAAAACTATCAGCATAATTCCTGAACTAAGCTTCTATGAGACAGTCCCAAATAAAGACTGCAAATGCTTTGGAAGCCAAACAGAGATTTGAGCTGTCTGCACAAGTCTTATTCTAACCCCTGAACTGCATATGCATAGGAGAGACACAAACCAATAAAGCCAAGAATTTAAAAACGTAACTGAGATTTGAACTACCTCTCACAGAAGATGATACACAACTTACAGTCTGCATTTAAGTGGCCTGATTGCTTGTTAAAATAAGTATATTAGGAATGTTCTAACAGACTGTATACAACAGAGATTCACAATATCCACACCACCCAAAATTACTCAGTAGACCAAAAAAAGACCAATTCTCATGACAAAAAAACCAAAAACCTATCAAATTACCTGATGATCTAGCTAGTTTAAGACAGTTTAAGCAGCTCTTACAACTATGCTTTATAACTAAGTAAAAACACTCTTCAAATGAATGAAAACATAAAAATTCTCAATAGACAATAAACTATAAAAAAATTAAATTGGGAGGCTGAGGCGGGAGAATGGCGCAAACCCGGGAGGCGGAGCTTGCAGTGAGCTGAGATCCGGCCACTGCACTCCAGTCCGGGCGACAGAGCGAGACTCCGCCTCAAAAAAAAAAAAAAAAAAAAAAAAAAATTAAATTGCTGGGAAGTGAAATATACAGTATAGTCACGTGTCACTTGATGGGGATACATTCTGAGAAATGTGTCATTAGGCAATATCATCATCGTGTGAACATCACAGAGTGTACTTACACAAACGTAGATGGCATAGTCTACTACACACCTAGGTTATACAGTAGATCCTATTGCTCCTATGTTACAAACCTGTACAATATGTTACTATGCTGAATACTGTGGGCAGTTATAACATAACGTTATGTATTTGTGTATCTAAACACAGAAAAGGTAATGTATTGTGCTGTGACATTACGATGACTACAACATCACTAGGTGACAGAAATGTTTCAGCTCTGTTATAATCTTGAGACCACCGTCATATATACATTCTGTTGTTGACTGAAACATTGTAATGCAGCACATTACTGCATTTAAAATGAAAAACTCACTACATGATATGGTTTGGCTGTGTCCCCACCCAAATCTCATCTTGAATTGTAGCTCCCATGATTGCCACGTGTTTTGGGAGGGACCCAGTGGGAGATAATTGCATCATGGGGGTGGTTTCCCCCATACTGTTCTCGTGGCAGTGAATAAGTCTCATGAGATCTGATGGTGTTATAAGGAGAAAACCCCTTTTGCTTGGCTCTCATTCTGTCTGTTCGCTGCCGTCATGTAAGACGTGCTTTTTGCCTTCCACCATGATTGTGTGGCCTCCCCAGTCATGTGAAACTCTGGGTGTATTAAACCTCTTTTTCTTTACAAATTACCCAGTCGCCAGTATGTCTTTATCAGCAGTATGAAAACAGCCTAATATGCTAGGTGAACTTGAAAGCAGTATGAAAACAATGCTGAAAAAAAATCAGCAAATTTGTGTTAAAAGAAAAACTTTAGCCGAATTAAGTTTCACAGAGCTTAACTGAGCAAAGAACGATTTGCAAATTGGACAGCATCCTGAGCCAAAGAAGGCACAGAGACTCCAGCATAGCTATGCAGTGGAAGAAGACTTATGTACAGGAAAAAGGAAAGTGACCTACGGAAAACAGAAGTGAGGTACAGAAGCAGCTGGATTGGTTACAGCTTGGCATCTGCCTTACCTGAACATGGTTTGGACAGTTGGCCACCTTGGATTGGCCAACATTCAGTGATTGGAACAAGGGTAGACTCCAGTCTGTATACAGCTCCATTTAGGTTATAGTTCACGATGTACAGATAAACCTTTAGGCTGAACCTAAAATTTGTAAGGAGGTGGGTTTAGGCTAAACTCGATTTAACACTTGGAAATAGCTTGACAGAAATAATCTAATCTGAAGAACAGAGAATGAAAGTGGAGAATAAAGAATAAGTGAACAGAGCCTCAGGGATCTGTAGGAAAATTTCCAAAGATCAAAAATAATGTGTTTGGAGTACCAGAAGGAGAGGAGAGACTGAGAAGGAAAATTGTTTGAAGGTACAATGCCGGAAAGCTTTCCACATTTAATCAAATCCATAAATGCACAGGTCAAGAAGCTCAGCAATACACAAGCCCAAAGAAAATCACACCTAAACACATCACAGTGAAACTGGTGAAAACCAAATATAAAGAGAAAATTATTCAAAACAGCTAGAAATATATGCCTCATTATAGAGAGGAATAGGTGGAAATACTGAAGATTCCTCATCAGAAACCATGGAGGCCCGATGGCCGACAACTTCTTTACAGGCTGAAAGAAAAGAACTGTCAACTCCAAACTCTATATCTACTGAAAACATTCTTTAGAAATGCAAGCAAAATAAATGCATTTTTAGATAAAGGAAAAGTAAGTTAATTCATCACTAGGAGAGTTGAATATAAGATTGCTAAAGAAAGTTCTCCACGCTGAATGAAAATAATACGAGAGAGGACCATGGATCTTTAGGAATGAAGAAACAGCAAGAGAAACGGTAAATTTCGGGGTAAATACAAAAGATTGTTTTTCCTTTTGAAGTTCTTTAAAATACATATAACTATTTAAAACAAACAGTACTTTATTATCTGCTGGGATTTTTTATGTACATACGTACAATACATACAAAAATTACAACATAAGGCTCAGTGGAGGATCATTTATATTATTGCAATTTGTCTACTGTGTTTAAATTATTTTTTCTATTTTTGCAGGCAAGGTTTTGTGTGTTGCCCAAGCTGGTCTCAAACTTCTGGACTCAAGTGATCCTCCTGTCTTGGCCTCCCAAAGTGCTGTGATTACAGGTGTGAGCCACTGCACCCAGCCCCAAAATTGTTCTACTTTTTATGTGAAATGGCATAATATTAACTCTAAATAAACTGTGAAAGGGCTGGTATGTATAATAAAACTTCTACAGAAAACACACAAAAAAAACAGACTTAGCCAATATACATTAGATAAATAAAAATGGAATGCGAAAACATATTCAAATAAACTAAAACATGGCAGGAATAAGAGAAATAGAGAAATGAAGATGAAAAAACAGAGGAGACAAACGGAAAATATGTAATTTAACCTTGGACTTAAATTCAACCATGGTCTAAAGACTCAAAGTAGAAGGAAGAAAATATCAAAAAGCAGAAATCCAAGAAAGATAAAACAGATAGACAAAAATCTAATAAGCTAGTTACTTGAAAAAAAAATCAATAAAATTTTAAAAGTCCTAGCTGGGATGTATAAGAAAAAGAGAGAAAAGACACAAATCACTAATGTCAGGAATGACACAGAACCAATAGACTTTAAAGGGGTAACAATACAACATTACAGCAAAATATGCAACAATTACATAAAATTGACAATTTTCTTAAAAAATACACTTACCAAAATTGACACGAGAAAAACAAAGTTACAATATATGTATTTAATAACAAACATATATTTAATTCAGCAATCCACAAGTCCAAATATATATAATACATACTATATACAACTATATATAATTATATGAAGATAATTAATAATGTATAATTATATATAATTAAATTATCAAATATCTTTCCTAAAAGAAAACTCCAGGGTAAAATGTTTTTAGTAGTAAACTCTAGCAAAGGTTCAAGGAAGAAATAACACTTATCTAATATAAATATTTTCAGAAGACAAAGAAGTTGGTATCACTGCCCAACTTGGTTTTATAAGGCCAGCATAAGACTAATATCAAAATTAAAAAAATTATTTAAAAAAATTCCAAAGTACTTCATATGGATGTAAAGATACTAACAAAATGTTATCAAATGTAATTCATTATATACAGTCATGTGCTGCATAATGATGTTTCAGTCAACAATAAACTACAGGGGGTGGAGCAAGATGGCCGAATAGGAACAGCTCCAGTCTCCAACTCCCGGCGCAAACGACACAGAAGACCGGTGATTTCTGCATTTTCAACTGAGGTACTGGGGTCATCTCACTGGGGAGTGCCGGACAATCGGTGCTGGTCAGCTGCTGCAGCCTGACCAGCGAGAGCTGAAGCAGGGCGAGGCATTGCCTCACCTGGGAAGCGCAAGGGGGAAGGGAATCCCTTTTCCTAGCCAGGCGAACTGAGACACACAACACCTGGAAAATCGGGTAATTCCCACCCCAATACTGCGCTTTAAGCAAACGGGCACACCAGAAGATTATACCCACACCTGGCCAGGAGGGTCCCATGGCCACGGAGCCTCCCTCATTGCTAGCACAGCAGTCTGCAATCTAACCAAAAGGCAGCAGCGAGGCTGGGGGAGGGGCGCCCGCCATTGCTGAGGCTTAAGTAGGTAAACAAAGCCGCTGGGAAGCTCGAACTGGGTGGAGCTCACAGCAGCTCAAGGAAACCTGCCTGTCTCTGTAGACTCCACCTCTGGGGACAGGGCACAGATAAAAAACAACAGGGGAAGCAGCAGAGGCCTGTGCAGACCCGATCGACTCTGTCTGACAGCTTTGAAGAGAGCAGTGGATCTCCCAACACGGAGGTTGAGATCTGAGAACAGACAGACTGCCTGCTCAAGTGGGTCCCTGACCCCTGAGTAGCCTAACTGGGAGACATCCCCCACTAGGGGCAGTCTGATACCCCACACCTCACAAGGTGGAGTACACCCCTGAGAGGAAGCTTCCAAAGTAAGAATCAGACAGGTACACTCGCTGTTCAGCAATATTCTATCTTCTGCAACCTCTGCTGCTGATACCCAGGAAAACAGGGTCTGGAGTGGACCTCAAGCAATCTCCAACAGACCTACAGCTGAGGGTCCTGACTATTAGAAGGAAAACTATCAAACAGGAAGAACACCTATTCCAAAACCCCATCAGTACGTCACCATCATCAAAGAACAGAGGCAGATAAAACCACAAAGATGGGGAAGAAGCAGGGCAGAAAAGCTGGAAATTCAAAAAATAAGAGTGCATCTCCCCCTGCAAAGGAGCGCAGCTCATCGCCAGCAACGGATCAAAGCTGGTCAGAGAATGACTTTGACGAGATGAGAGAAGAAGGCTTCAGTCCATCAAACTTCTCAGAGCTAAAGGAGGAATTACATACCCAGCGCAAAGAAACTAAAAATCTTGAAAAAAGAGTGGAAGAATTGATAGCTAGAATAATTAATGCAGAGAACGTCATAAATGAAATGACAGAGATGAAAACCATGACACGAGAAATACGTGACAAATCAACAAGCTTCAGTAACCGACTTGATCAACTGGAAGAAAGAGTATCAACGATTGAGGATCAAATGAATGAAATGAAGCGAGAAGAGAAACCAAAAGAAAAAAGAAGAAAAAGAAATGAACAAAGCCTGCAAGAAGTATGGGATTATGTAAAAAGACCAAATCTACATCTGATTGGGGTGCCTGAAAGTGAGGGGGAAAATGGAACCAAGTTGGAAAACACTCTTCAGGATATCATCCAGGAGAACTTCCCCAACCTAGTAGGGCAGGCCAACATTCAAATTCAGGAAATACAGAGAACACCACAAAGATACTTCTCGAGAAGAGCAACTCCAAGACACATAATTGCCAGATTCACCAAAGTTGAAATGAAGGAAAAAATCTTAAGGGCAGCCAGAGAGAAAGGTCGGGTTACCCACAAAGGGAAGCCCATCAGACTAACAGCAGACCTCTCGGCAGAAACTCTACAAGCCAGAAGAGAGTGGGGGCCAATATTCAACGTTCTTAAAGAAAAGAATTTTAAACCCAGAATTTCATATCCAGCCAAACTAAGTTTCATCAGTGAAGGAGAAATAAAATCCTTTACAGATAAGCAAATGCTTAGAGATTTTGTCACCACCAGGCCTGCCTTACAAGAGACCCTGAAGGAAGCCCTAAACATGGAAAGGAACAACCGGTACCAGCCATTGCAAAAACATGCCAAAATGTAAAGACCATCGAGGCTAGGAAGAAACAGCATCAACTAACGAGCAAAATAACCAGTTAATATCATAATGGCAGGATCAAGTTCACACATAACAATATTAACCTTAAATGTTAATGGACTAAATGCTCCAATTAAAAGACACAGACTGGCAAACTGGATAGAGTCAAGACCCATCAGTCTGCTGTATTCAGGAGACCCATCTCACATGCAGAGACATACATAGGCTAAAAATAAAGGGATGGAGGAAGATCTACCAAGCAAATGGAGAACAAAAAAAAGCAGGGGTTGCAATCCTAGTCTCGGATAAAATAGACTTTAAACCATCAAAGATCAAAAGAGACAAAGAAGGCCATTACATAATGGTAAAGGGATCAATTCAACAGGAAGAGCTAACTCTCCTAAATATATATGCACCCAATACAGGAGCACCCAAATTCATAAAGCAAGTCCTTAGAGACTTACAAAGAGACTTAGACTCCCATACAATAATAATGGGAGACTTCAACACTCCACTGTCAACATTAGACAGATCAACGAGACAGAAAGTTAACAAGGATATCCAGGAATTGAACTCATCTCTGCACCAAGCGGACCTAATAGACATCTATAGAACTCTCCACCCCAAATCAACAGAATATACATTCTTCTCAGCACCACATCGCACTTATTCCAAAACTGACCACATAACTGGAAGTAAAGCACTCCTTAGCAAATGTAAAAGAACAGAAATTATAACAAACTGTCTCTCAGACCACAGTGCAATCAAACTAGAACTCAGGACTAAGAAACTCAATCAAAACCGCTCAACTACATGGAAACTGAACAACCTGCTCCTGAATGACTACTGGGTACATAACGAAATGAAGGCAGAAATAAAGATGTTCTTTGAAACCAATGAGAACAAAGATACAACATACCAGAATCTCTGGGACACATTTAAAGCAGTGTGTAGAGGGAAATTAATAGCACTAAATGCCCACAAGAGAAAGCTGGAAAGATCTAAAATTGACACTCTAACATCACAACTAAAAGAACTGGAGAAGCAAGAGCAAACACATTCAAAAGCTAGCAGAAGGCAAGAAATAACTAAGATCAGAGCAGAACTGAAGGAGATAGAGACACAAAAAACCCTCCAAAAAATCAATGAATCCAGGAGTTGGTTTTTTGAAAAAATCAACAAAATTGACAGACTGCTAGCAAGACTAATAAAGAAGAAAAGAGAGAATAATCAAGTAGACACAATAAAAAATGATAAAGGGGATATCACCATGGACCCCACAGAAATACAAACTACCATCAGAGAATACTATAAACACCTCTACGCAAATCAACTAGAAAATCTAGAAGAAATGGATAATTTCCTGGACACTTACACTCTTCCAAGACTAAACCAGGAAGAAGTTGAATCCCCGAATAGACCAATAGCAGGCTCTGAAATTGAGGCAATAATTAATAGCCTACCAACCAAAAAAAGTCCAGGACCAGATGGATTCACAGCTGAATTCTACCAGAGGTACAAAGAGCTGGTACCGTTCCTTCTGAAACTATTCCAATCAATTGAAAAAGAGGGAATCCTCCCTAACTCATTTTATGAGGCCAACATCATCCTGATACCAAAGCATGGCAGAGACACAACAAAAAAAGAAAATTTTAGACCAATATCCCTGATGAACATCGATACAAAAATCCTCAATAAAATACTGGCAAACCGGATTCAGCAGCACATCAAAAAGCTTAGCCACCATGATCAAGTGGGCTTCATCCCTGGGATGCAAGGCTGGTTCAACATTCGCAAATCAATAAACGTAATCCAGCATATAAACAGAACCAAAGACAAGAACCACATGATTATCTCAATAGATGCAGGAAAGGCTTTTGACAAAATTCAACAGCCCTTCATGCTAAAAACGCTCAATAAATTCGGTATTGATGGAATGTACCTCAAAATAATAAGAGCTATTTATGACAAACCCACAGCCAATATCATACTGAATGGGCAAAAACTGGAAAAATTCCCTTTGAAAACTGGCACAAGACAGGGATGCCCTCTCTCACCACTCCTATTCAACATAATCTTGGAAGTTCTGGCTAGGGCAATCAGGCAAGAGAAAGAAATAAAGGGTATCCAGTTAGGAAAAGAAGAAGTCAAATTGTCCCTGTTTGCAGATGACATGATTGTATATTTAGAAAACCCCATTGTCTCAGCCCAAAATCTCCTTACGCTGATAAGCAACTTCAGCAAAGTCTCAGGATACAAAATCAATGTGCAAAAATCACGAGCATTCTTACACACCAGTAACAGACAAACAGAGAGCCAATCATGAATGAACTTCCATTCACAATTGCTTCAAAGAGAATAAAATACCTAGGAATCCAACTTACAAGGGATGTAAAGGACCTCTTCAAGGAGAACTGCAAACCACTGCTCAGTGAAATCAAAGAGGACACTAACAAATGGAACAACATACCATGCTCATGGATAGGAAGAATCAATATCGTGAAAATGGCCATACTGCCCAAGGTTATTTATAGATTCAATGCCATCCCCATCAAGCTACCAATGAGTTTCTTCACAGAACTGGAAAAAACGGCTTTAAAGTTCATATGGAACCAAAAAAGAGCCTGCATTGCCAAGACAATTCTAAGTCAAAAGAACAAAGCTGGAGGCATCACTCTACCTGACTTCAAACTATACTACAAGGCTACAGTAACCAAAACAGCATGGTACTGGTACCAAAACAGAGATATAGACCAATGGAACAGAACAGAGTCCTCAGAAATAATACCACACATCTACAGCCATCTGATCTTTGACAAACCTGAGAGAAACAAGAAATGGGGAAAGGACTCCCTATTTAATAAATGGTGCTGGGAAAATTGGCTAGCCATAAGTAGAAAGCTGAAACTGGATCCTTTCCTTACTCCTTATATGAAAATTAATTCAAGATGGATTAGAGACTTAAATATTAGACCTAATACCATAAAAACCCTAGAAGAAAACCTAGATAGTACCATTCAGGACATAGGCATGGGCAAGGACTTCATGTCTAAAACACCAAAAGCAATGGCAGCAAAAGCCAAAATTGACAAATGGGATATGATTAAACTAAAGAGCTTCTGCACAGCAAAAGAAACTACCATCAGAGTGAACAGGCAACCTACAGAATGGGAGAAAATTTTTGCAATCGACTCATCTGACAGAGGGCTAATATCCAGAATCTACAAAGAACTTAAACAAATTTACAAGAAAAAAACAAAGAACCCCATCAAAAAGTGGGGAAAGGATATGAACAGACATTTCTCAAAAGAAGATATTCATACAGCCAACAGACACATGAAAAAATGCTCATCATCACTGGCCATCAGAGAAATGCAAATCAAAACCACAATGAGATACCACCTCACACCAGTTAGAATGGCAATCATTAAAAAGTCAGGAAACAACAGGTGCTGGAGAGGATGTGGAGAAATAGGAACACTCTTACACTGTTGGTGGTATTGTAAACTAATTCAACCATTATGGAAAACAGTATGGTGATTCCTCAAGGATCTAGAACTAGATGTACCATATGACCCAGCCATCCCAATACTGGGTATATACCCAAAGGATTATAAATCATGCTGCTATGAAGACACATGGACACGTATGTTTATTGCGGCACTATTCACAATAGCAAAGACTTGGAATCAACCCAAATGTCCATCTGTGACAGACTGGATTAAGAAAATGTGGCACATATACACCATGGAATATTATGCAGCCATAAAAAAGGATGAGTTTGCATCCTTTGTAGGGACATGGATGCAGCTGCAAACCATCATTCTTAGCAAACTATCACAAGAACAGAAAACCAAACACCGCATGTTCTCACCCACAGGTGGGAACTGAACAATGAGATCACTTGGTCTCGGGAAGGGGAACATCACACATCGGGGCCTATCATGGGGGCGGGGGGAGGGATTGCATTGGGAGTTATACCTGATATAAATGACGAATTGATGGGTGCTGACGAGTTGATGGGTGCAGCACACCAACATGGCACAAGTATACATATGTAACAAACCTGCACGTTATGCACATGTATCCTAGAACTTAAAGTATAATAAAAAATAAAATAAAATAAAATAAAATAAAATAAAATAAAATAAAATAAACAATAAACTACATATATGACAGTGGTCCCATTACACTATAACAGAGCTGAAAAATTCCTGTTGCCTAGTGACGTGGTAGCCTGTCAGTGACATGACATCGTAGCTATCAGAATGTCCTAGCTCAACACATTTCCTTTTTTGTATGGTTAGACATGTTTAAACACACAAATACAATTGTGTTACAATTCCCTCACAGTATTCAGTACAGTACCATGCTGTACAGGTTTGTAGCCTGGGAGCAATAGGCCCTACCATGTAGCCTAGTAAGCTCTACTATCCAGGTTTGTGAAAGAACACTCTATGATGTTTGCACTATGACAAAATTGCCTAATAACACACTTCTCAGAACATAACCTCGTCATTAAATGACACAGCTGGCCGGGCGCGGTGGCTCAGGCCTGTAATCCCAGCACTTTGGGAGGCCGAGACGGGCGGATCACGAGGTCAGGAGATCGAGACGATCCTGGCTAACATGGTGAAACCCCGTCTCTACTAAAAATACAAAAAACTAGCCGGGCGAGGTGGCGGGCGCCTGTAGTCCCAGCTACTTGGAAGGCTGAGGCAGGAGAATGGCGTGAACCCGGGAGGCGGAGCTTGCAGTGAGCTGAGATCCGGCCACTGCACTCCAGCCTGGGCGGCAGAGCGAGACTCCGTCTCAAAATAAATAAATAAATAAATAAATAAATAAATAAATAAATAAATGACACAGCTGTATATAAAAAAATACATCATAACAAAAGTAGGCTTTCCTAGAAATGCAAACTTGGTTAAACATGCAGAAATCAATGTCATTTACAACAGTAACCTAGTAAAGGAGGAAAACCATATGATCAGGTGCAGGTTTGTTACATTGGTATATTGCATGATGCTGAGGTTTGGGGTACAATTGATCCCATCAAGAGAAGAAACAAATGAATAATAACCAAAAAGGAAGAAACAGAGCTGTCAATATTGGCATATTATATATTGTTTGTACAGAAAATACCAAGAACTCCCCAAAACTTACATAAACCATGAAAGAATTAAGCCATGTGCAGGATAAATGTTAATATAAAAAGTATCCTATAATTATGTATTCTTAGTAAAAATAAATGAAAATGATTTTCTTTCAAATTCCTATTACAGTAGTTGGGCAGAGAGAAGAGAATACCTAGTAATAAATCTAAGAAAATATACCCAATACCTCTCCCCTAAAAACTACAAGAAAACTGCTATAATAAATTAGACAATATATAAATAAACGGCATATTCGTGAATGGTAATTCTCCAAAAACTGATCTATAGATTCCATGTAATTCCAAACAAAATATACCAAGATTTTCTTTTCTTTTTTTTTTTAAGAAATTGTCAACTTGATTCTAAAACTGACATGGAAATGCAAAGGATCTAGACAGTGAAAAGGTAGAGAATTCACTTAACCTTCAAGATATACAATAAAGCTATAGTAACCAAGAATGTGGATTATTGGCAAAAAAAAATAGAGACATAGATCTATGGAACAAAATAGAATGTTTAGAAAGAGACCCATGCATATATGATCACTTGAATTTGGACAACGTGTGAAGAGAATTCAACAGAGAAAAGAAAGTCATTTCAACAAATGATGCTGGATCAACTGGAAATCAACACTGAAAAAACAAGTACAATGATCCCCAGCTCACACTGGACACAAAATTTGAGTAAAAATAATCATAGACCGAAACGTAGAACCTAAAACTATAAAACTCCTAAAAGAAAATATGAGAGAAAACAGCTTTAATCTTATGATAGGCAAAGTTTTATTAAATAAAACACACACACAAAATACAAAACTTTCAAGCTAAAATGGATAAATCAGACTTCATCAAAATCTAAAACTTTCGTTCTAAAAAAATCACTAAAAAATGAAAAGGCAAGCTATATTGTGCAAGAAAATTTTCTCCAAACAACTATCAGATGAAGGACTTGTATTCAAAATATTATAAGGAACTTTTGCAGTTAAATAATAAGAAACAACTGAAGTGTTTAGAAAAATGGACAAAATATTTGGACACTTCGCAAAAGATAAGCAAATGGACAAAAGTGCATAAAACCTACAGGCATCATTAGTGCCCATAGGAAAGCAAATAAAATATATAAGTGATACTGCATATCCATTAGATTGGTTAAAATTAAAAAGACTGACCATATCAAACACTGACAATGACTTTGAGCAACCAGAAATCTTATTCACTGCTGGTGGGAATGTAAATGGTATAATCATTTTGGAAAAACATGTTGGCAGCATCAAAAATAATTAAGCATATCATATAACCCAATTATTCCAGGTCTAGATATTTGCCCAAAAGAAAGGAAAAGGTATTTCCACACAAGGACTTGTATACAAATGATCATAGCAGCTTTATTTGTAACAGCTATTAAGTGGAAACAATGAGTGTCCAACAAATAGGTAAGCAAAGGATGGCATCCTTATCCACATAATGCCTACTGAGCAAAGGAAAAGAAAAAAGAACAAAATTTTGATACACACAATGACATAGATGAATTGCAAAAATACACTAAGTGAAGACGCCAGGCCAAAAAACTGTGTATGCTTTTGATTCTATTTATATAAAATTCTAGCAATGCAAACTAATTTATGGTGAGAAAAGACAAGTCAGTGGTTTTCTGGGGACGGAGTTGGAAGGAGAGAAGATGGCAAAGGGGCTCTGAGGAATGTTTTGAGGATAACAGAAATGTTCTTTATCTTGATTGTGGTGATGGTTTCACCAGTGTATAAACATGTCAAAACTGATAAAATTGTATTTAAATATGTACAGAATACAGTATTTCAATTATACCTCAATAAAGTTGTTTTAAAAATATATGTAATATAAAGCTGACAAAACACAAACACAACCCAAAATTTAAAAAGCTGCCAATGCACATTTGGTTTAAAGAAATCTTATTTAGCCTGTTTTGCCTCAAAATGGCTTTTGGCTTTTTAAAGATAAAAAGAAAATACTATATTTGACAAGATGTCATTATATTTAGTTACAGTGTTGCAAAAGTTTTATTATTTCAAAATGCAATGCTGTGTAATGTGCGTTATATACTTTTCCTCAACCGGGTCCCAGTGGAACATCCACAATTGAAATACTGACTCTTGTAATTTATTATATATATTGAATATTACACTAAAGAATAATCTGTAAAAAGGTCAAGCATATTGTCAAGTGGTCAGAGTATTAAAAAAAATGATGAATTTTACAAAAAGGACCATGTCCCTACACATAGATTGTTATATATATGTGATTATACAGTTACAGATTCAATATAAAAATATTAATATGCGTAACTCAAAAGACATACTTTCTAAGTAAAAATGTGCATACCATATTTACACAATCTAATAAAGAAATATCAATACTTTGCATTCCTATAGTATCTACATCCTTGAAGTATATCCATAGCTATGGACTAGAGATCATTGTGATGAAGCAATTACACTAACCTCTAAATCAGGTTAAAAAAAATCACTTTTTGCTTCTATCCAGCTCAGTTTCCTTGAGCGAGGCTCATTTTCTCACTAATAAAATAAGGAGGTTGGGCTTGATTATCTTTTAACTCTCTTTCAAGTTTGAAATTTGCTTTATTTTTATCCTCACACTAATAAGGAAAGCAGGATCGAAGAATGATGCTGAGAGAGGTTAAAGAAGTTGTACAAAGTACAGGAACTGCAATTAGAGGCCCGGTCTCACATACCCAGCCCCAGACTCTTTCCACTGCCACACACTGCCCTAAGCCTGTCCTGTAATGATCTTAGGAACAGGATACACACTCATCATCTGCAAGACTTTGATGATTTTCTGCTTGGAAAGGCGAAGAAAAAAAGACACATAGTCATGAGCTTATGATTCGAAGACACTTGGCCTTTTATTTTTGCATCTAGAACTATCAGCACCTGAGCTTAGGAAGAAAAATAATTCTTTGAGAAATTGACTTATACTTTATTTCATCTCAGTATTTATCTTCTTTTATGGATATTTAGTAAATGTGTGCTCAACAACCTGACTACTAGCATTTCTTCCCTCAAGAATAATTTTTGTTTAAGGAAAGGTCAGTTGATTACGAAATTGGAGAGTCATTACTGGGGTTCAAAGCAAAGCAGAGGTTTCATGTTCACTTCCGATTTTAACCAAAGGTCTCTGGGTGTTTGGATTTGGAAATTTGTGCCGCAACACAGGAAGGATATGGATTGTAGGATTAAAGCCACCTGAATTTTAATATTAGCTCTATTATTTGACAACTTTGGATTTTGAGGGATTGAATTTCAATGCCATCTTCACCTGCAAGCAAGATCATTTCTACCCTTGAAGGTTAGAACATAAAAATAATTGCTTATCACAATATTTTATGACAAAAATTTTCACACACACAGAAAAGTTAAAATAATTATGCAATGTAAGCCCATTTTTCCCTCCACCTAAATTCTATCATTGACATTTGGTTATATATACACCTATGCATCTTCACATCCCTCTCTTAATCAATTTATTTTGTTTTTTGATTCATTTCAAAGTCAGTTGCAAACATCACTACACTTTACCTCTAAATGCTGCAATGCTTTACAGTATTTTATATGCAAAATTTACATACAGTGAAATATACAAAATGTATACCACTCAATAAGCTCTAAAAAATACATACACCTGTATAACAAAAACCTCCATCAAGATACTGAACATCACTATCACCTCCAAAATTTCATGCCCCTTCCTGGTAAATCCCTGCTGCAATCCCTTTTGTTCTGATATATTTTCATCAAAACTTAGTTTTACCTGTTCAAGAACTTCATAGAAATGGAAACATACAGTAGGTATTCGTTTGTATAAGGGTTTTCATGTAGAATAAAAGTTTGGGGGATTCATCGATGTTGTTGCATGAATGTGTAGTTTCTTCTTTGGCATAGCTGCCAAGTATTCCACTTAGGAATCCCATAGTTCATCCACTCTCATTTTGGCTATTCTAAATAAAGCTGTTGTAAATATTCCTATAAGACTTTTGTAGATATTTTTTTTTATTTCTCTTTGGAAAATATCTAGAAGTAAAATTGTAGGTTCCAGAGTAGGTTTATATTTAGCTTTATAAGAAATTTCTAGGCTTTTATTCATAGTGGCCGCACAATTATACACACTCACTAAAAACATAAAAGTTCCAGTTGCTCCACATCCTGACCAATATTTCCTGTTGGTCTTTTTAAATTTAGCCATTCTAGTGGATGTCTCTCATCATGGTTTAATTTGCATTCCCTTGATAATTAATAATATTGAGCATTTTTTATCTTCCTTTGCAAAGTACCTAAGTCTTTGGCCTCTTTTTTATTGAATCGTCTTTTTGTTATTGAGTTTTAGAGTGCTATATATTCTGGATACTAACCCTTTGTCGTATATATATTCTGTAAATTTCTTAACAATGCCTTCTGATTAGCTCAAGTTGAACTTGAAGTTTAGTTTTTCAGGGTTTTTGTGTATGTGTGTGTGTGTGTTTTTGACAGGGTATCACTCTATCACCCAGGCTAGAGTGCAGCAATATGATCACGGTTCACTGCAGCCTCAATCTCATGGGCTCAAGTGATCCTCCTACCTCAGCCTCCTGAGTGGCTGGGACTACAGGTGTGTACCACCACGCCCAGCTAATTTTTTGTATTTTTGGTAGAGATATGGGTTTCAGCCATGTTGCTCAGGCTTGTCTTGAACTGCAGGGCTAAAGCGATCCACCTGCCTAGACCCCCCAAAGTGCTGGGATTACAGGGATGAGCCATTGTACCTGGCCCAGTTTATCCATTTTTATTGCTTTCTGTGACCGAGGACACATTCACCTATCCACTACATTGCAAAGATATTCTCCTATGTTTTATTTCAGATGCATTATAATTTTGGCTTTTATTTTTAGGTTGGTGAACCATCTCAAAATAGTATTTGTACATGGTGTGAGGTAGGGATTGATGCTTCAGTTATTCCAGCACCATTTTCTACAAATATTTTCCCCTCTCCATTGGGCTGCTTTGGCGCATATATTGGAAATCAGTCCATTGTGTAAGTGTGGGTCTATTGCCAGGCCTTCAATCCTATTCCATTGATCTGCTTGCCTCTTTTTATGTAGGTGTCATGAAGTTTTGATTGCTGTAGTTTTGTAGTAAGTTATGAAGCCAGATAGTGTAATTCCTCCAACACTGTTCTTCTTTTTCAGTGTTGCTGAAGATATCCTAGCTTTAGCTCATTTTAAATGAATGTTAGAATTAGGTTGCCTTCCTGCAGAATAAATAAAACAGCCTGGTAGGCTTTATAAGTGATTACACTGACTTTATAGATCAATCTGGAAATAACAGACATCTCAATATTATTGAGATTTCTAATCAATAAGCATGGCATCTCTTTCTAGACATTTAGGTTGTCTTTCATTACTTTCAGCAACGTGTTATAGTGTTTGGTGTAGAAGTTTTGCATGCATTTTGAGAGCTTGTTTGGAGGTCCTAGCAGGGGAGCACAGCTACTCATATACTCTTCACCGAACACAGGTTCTCCTGTATATCAGGGGTGGCCTTCCTCTTCGACCAAGTGTGCAGCTTCAGGAAGGATACACACAGAGCAGTAAGGGAGGTAGGGGACACCCGCCTGGCCATCCAGATCAGCCAAATCAACCTTGGGGATCAATGGGGTGACACATGTCACAGCCAGATCACCCTCACATCCTTCCAGGTATTTTGTTAAAGGTATTCCTCAGTATGTTGTGTTTCATCATGATATTGTAAGTGGAATTTAAATATTATTTTTCCACTTATTTGTACTAGCATCTAAAAATACATTTGAATTTGCGTATCAACAATATATCCTGCAACCTTGCCAAATTCATTTACTATTCCTCATAGTTGTTTTGTAGAGTCATTAGGACATATTGTGTCATCAACTATATCATCTGCAAACAGACAGTTTTATTGCTCCTTTTTCAATCTGTATTTCTTTTATTTCATTTTCTTATCCTATTGCACTAGCTATGATCTCCAACACAATGATAATTAAAAGAGCTGAGAGTGGGCATCCTTACCTAGTTATAAATCTTAGGGAGAAAACATCCAGTATTTCCCTATTAAGTGTAATGTTAGTTGTAGATTTTTCATATATTCACTTAACAGATTGACATTCCTTACCATTGCACCTTTGCTTCAAGTTTTTATTATAAATAGATGTTCCCTTTTGTCAAATAATTTTTCTATATTATTTAAACTATCATATTTTGTCTCCTCTATTGTGTGGCTCTGGTGAATTACACAGGTTAGTCTTTAAGCATTTAACTTTGCATTCCACGGGTAAATCCCAATTTTATGCATTGCTACATTCCATTTCATATTTTCTTAAAATATCTATTTTTAAAACTTATTTTTTTGAATCAAGTTTACGATGGCTACATAAAATGACATGTTCCTACCTCCTCTATTTTCTGAAAGACTTTGCATATTAGTGTTGTTTCTTCCTTAAATGTTTGCTAGAATTTACTAGTAAAACCAGTTAGGCCACAAGTACCTTTTTTTTTTTTTTTTTTTTTTTTTGAGACGGAGTCTCGCTCTGTCGCCCAGGCTGGAGTGCAGTGGCCGGATCTCAGCTCACTGCAAGCTCCGCCTCCCGGGTTTACGCCATTCTTCTGCCTCAGCCTCCCGAGTAGCTGGGACTACAGGCGCCCGCCACCTCGCCCGGCTAGTTTTTTGTATTTTTTAGTAGAGACGGGGTTTCACCGTGTTAGCCAGGATGGTCTCGATCTCCTGACCTCGTGATCCGCCCGTCTCGGCCTCCCAAAGTGCTGGGATTACAGGCTTGAGCCACCGCGCCCGGCCCAAAAGTACCTTTTAACAATCATTGCAAACCAGGAACTGCATAAGATATTTTATTATCATCACTATTTACAACAACACTTCAAATTACATAAAACCTACTTGAAACAGTCAAAATTTAGGGTTGAGAGAAATTAAATAACTTACCCAAGGACATGCAGCTATATGTCATGTATAAACATCAGGTATGTTTAGCTCTGAAGTTTTTACTCTACCACAGACTGCCATGATAGATTTGAAGTTGTACAGATAAATATCACTTCAAAACTCCCTTAATACATGGCACTCATAAACTGAGCAAGCACCTCTACTGGTCACTAGTTGATTTTTCAAGACAAGGAAGTTGTTTTTTTTTTTTTTTTTTTAATGTATTAGAACCAAAATCCAATTTTAGACATGCCACTAATCTCATGCTTAAAAAGAAGAAGGCACATTAGACAGTGAAGTTAGTTACATTTAATATCAACTATAGATCAGGACTCATTCACTCCAACCCCTTTTTGTTTCAACATTGTATTTATGTAACTGTGTTTACTAAGAACCTACAAGTATGTTAAATAAGTTATTGGCTACGCTTACTTCTTCACTAGTAGTTCTTCATCATATACAAGGCATGAGAAGTTTCTTCAAATAAATTAGATAGTGGAGTGTCAATTAACAAATAAAAGAACCCTATAAAGAAAGTCACATTGGTGCAGCATGAATTACCCAAAAATGATCTAACATTTTTATTTTATCTGATGCTGAATACAGGTAAACAACATAGATCTCTAGTTTCTTTATGGTTCCCTAGTAACCCAAAAAAAGCAGATCATATGTATTTCTCAAGATGAAATATTTCATTGTGTAATGGGTTTAGATCATGAGTCAAAAATAAAATAAAACAAACACCAATCATATCAGGCATACAGACAAACTGTGCATTGACTTTGTTATGTATAAATACAGTGTGAGAAAGAGGATAAAGGCACATAATCCCAACATATATTTTCTAATACTATTTCCTTCAGTTGGACTTACCAACAGAGCAAAAAGGAGCGAGATAGCTAGGTGGTCATCCAGTTTTTCTTTTAACAAATAAACTCTATCCATCCATTTTTCTCAATCATCTTAATAGTGTGAGTAAAGAGTGTTTTCAGGTTCTCAGAATACAGAGCTAGGGAAAAAATTAAGTTGACAGGGTTCAGTTTTGACAGTGTATCCAGCTGTTTATAGCTTTTCATTTTTTCCATAAACCTAACTGGTATCAGTATATGTAAAGTTTCTAACACTTCCAGCTAGGGAATACTTCACAGAAGAAAAATGCTTTCCTTGGAGTTTACAAATGCCAGTTTGGTCTAATTTTTCAGCAAGGGTTTGTCTAGTTAGATTATGAGATTTTTCCTGGAGAGCAACAGCAAGAGAATGTCCCTCATGCTGTCAGAGAAAGAGAGTTATATTTTTGTTCCTTGGAAGAAACATATAATGTAATGGGCAAAAAGTCAAGTGGGTGGGGAGCCATTAGCCCACATAAACCTCCAGAGAAATCTCTAAGAAAAAGCATTCTAAATAACACACTCCACTAGCATATTTTCTTTTTAAAAAATACTTCCAAGAAAGTAGATGCAGGCTGGGTTTTATGGGACAGGACTCATGCTGTCCTACCCAGACAGCAAGAGTTACTTAGGGAAAACAAAGTTTGAAACATTGGTAAGACTAACGGCAAAAATTGAGCCCAGAAGGTCAGAGATTAATGGTGGGACTACAAAGATGTAAGTTAGGAGCTGATTCAGAGAAAGAGAACAGGAACAAAAAAAGAGCATCTCGTAAGATTTCTGCAAGTCTTTCTACACCTGAATTTCTCATCTATCAGATGGGCATGTCTATGGCAGTGTCAGAATAGCTTAAAAAGCAAAAAAGCAAGACATAGGCCAAAATTTAATTCTGAACTATCAACTCTGAGTTAGGAACCAAATATCCTGCCGTATTATTATACAGTACACACTTCCTGAACAGTTCAACAGAAGACCTTTGTGTTTTTTTCTTTCTATAAATGATCTCCATTTTAGGTGAATCTGATTTTTTTAAATCTGCACTTTCTTTTTTTTTTTTTTTTTTTGAGATGGAGTCTCGCTCTGGTGCCCAGGCTGGAGTGCAATGGCATGATCTTGGCTCACTACAAGCTCCGCCTCCCGGGTTCACGCCATTCTCCTGCCTCAGTCTCCCGAGTAGCTGGGACTACAGGCGCCTGCCACCATGCCCAGCTAATTTTTTGTATTTTTAGTAGAGACGGGGTTTCACCACGTTAGCCAGGATAGTCTCGATCTCCTGACCTCGGGTTCCGCCCACCTCGGCCTCCCAAAGTGCTGGGATTACACGCGTGAGCCACCGCACCCAGCCTAAATCTGCATTTTTAAAACCACTAAATTTTATGCTAATAATGTCCCACTGATGTCACAAGGACTCACTAGGGGATCACATGATGTTTAAAACCCATTAGGTGCTTAATATGATTTGATCTGTAAAATGCTTTTCAGGTATCCGTTCATCATGGACATGGATATTTACTTAGTGTGGTGATTAAAGGGAGGAACTCCAGAGTGAGGCTGTTTGGGCTCAAATCCCAGCTTTACCAGTTACTAGCTGTATAACCTCGGGCAAATTAGGAAACCCTTTTGGAATCAGTTTATTTCACTGCACAATGAGGAAAAGAGCAATACCTATCTCATATGACTGTGAGAATTAAATAAGTTCTACATAAAGCATTTTTAAAAGTGCCCTAGCCAGAGGAGGTCACGTCTAGCCAGAGGAATTACTTCTTATTGCTATTATACTATGTGACTATAAATAATACTTTTTTTTTTCCTTTTGACTGGATTCAAAAATGTTCTCTTTCAAGAAATTCCATAAAATCAGGTTTTCCCTTCTATTTTAACATCTGCCAAACTCTCTTCTTAAAGAAATTGAAATTACTTGGCTTATGGTCAAATTTAATGGTGAAGACTGAATCTATACATCTACAAAGACTTAGAAAGGGATTTATAAAATAGTAACTTATAACTCAATTACTATTTTAATGGCCTGGTTGTGCCTGAAAGTAATTAACTGAGCAAGACCTGAGTATGTGTGTACCTCAAAGATACCCACGACCGACCCCGTGGTGGAATCAGATGTAGTTAGAGAAACTGTGATAACTCAAATTTTCCCAGCTCTGATCATCGCCTCCGTCATTAAATCCTATGGCCAGTTTTTTGTGTCAGGGTCCCCGTGAACACCACTGGACACTCCCACAACGGCATGAGAACCCCTGGGAGTGATAAAGCCAAAACGGCAGTGTCTGGCACTGGTGCTGCTTTTACTAGTGTTACAGGACTTTGGAGTAGCCCTGCTATAGTGCTGCAAGTTTCTCAAAACTTTTACTCAAATGGCTCTGTAGCATCTTATTTATGGCCCTGCTGTTTCCCAACTCTCAAACTCTAGGTTGTCTTATACTTTAATTTCTTTTTCCTTTTTTTATTTTGGAGACAGAGTCTTACCCTGTCACCCAGGCTGGAGTACAGCTGTACGATCATGACTCACTGCAGCCTCGACCTACCAGGCTCAAGCTATCCTCCCACCTCAGCCTCCCGCGTAGCTAGGATTACAGGCACATGCCGCCATGCATGGCTAATTTTTTAAAAAAGTTTTTTGTAGAGACAGGGCATGGTGGCTCATGCCTGTAGTTCCAGCATTTTGGGAGGCTGAGGTGGGAGGAGCACCTGAGCCCAGGAGTTCCAGACTAGCCTAGGTAACATTGTGAGACCCTGTCTCCACACATAAAAAATTAATTTTTAAAAAAATTATTTAGGCATGGTGGCATGTGCCTGTAGTCCTCGCTACTACTTGTGAGCCTGGATGGGAGGATTGCCTGAGCCCAGGCAGTCTAGGTGGCAGTGAGCCAGGATCGTGCCACTGCACTCCAACCAGGCTGACAGAGCAAGACCCTTTCTCAAAGAATAGAAAAATAGAATTTAATTTCTTAGAATTTAAATTCTATTAAAAATCATTTAAAATATAGGTGTTTTGCAGTTTATATGAACAGTTTCTTATGCAAATTCCAGATAATTCTGTCTTGGGGGGATGAGTTATAGATTAGTGAACATACATATATTTACTTAAATTGTGCAAAATGGATATTACTAAGCTGTATTTGCAGGTTGGGCCTTCAGTGGCCACGACCTCTGAGTCCTGTTTCAGATTGAAAACAACCAATAGAGCACATATATCCCCCTTGAAGAGGGAGAAGGTGCGATCTGTATCGTTCTAAAGTCTTGCCAAATGACTCCAGAGCCAGTTATTGAGCTGGAGCGAAGGGTGAGAGAAACACTAGTGAGCTAATTTTGCAATTTTTATATTTGTAACCAGTTACCTAGTAAGCACATGAGAAATTTAGGCCAGGCACAGTGGCTCACACCTGTAATCCCAGCACTTTGGGAGGCTGAGGCAGGTGGATCACCTGAGGTCACAAGTTTGAGACCAGCTTGGCCAACATGGTGAAACCCCATCTCTATTAAAAATAGAAAATTAGCTGGGCATGGTGGGCAACTGTAATCCCAGCTCCTTGGGATGCTGAGGCAGGAGAATTGTTTGAACCCAGGAGGTGGAGGTTGCAGTGAGCCAAGATTGTACCATTGTACTCCAGCCTGGGTGACAGAGCGAAATTCCATCTCAAAAAAAAAAAAAAAAAAAAAAAAGAAAGAAACTTAAATGAAGCCAAGAAAAGAAAACTCTATTGAATATTAGAAGTCCTCCTGGCCGGGCGCGGTGGCTCAAGCCTGTAATCCCAGCACTTTGGGAGGCCGAGACGGGCGGATCACGAGGTCAGGAGATCGAGACCATCCTGGCTAACACGGTGAAACCCCGTCTCTACTAAAAATACAAAAACTAGCCGGGCGAGGTGGCGGGCGCCTGTAGTCCCAGCTACTCGGGAGGCTGAGGCAGGAGAATGGCATAAACCCGGGAGGCGGAGCTTGCAGTGAGCTGAGATCCGGCCACTGCACTCCAGTCCCGGCAACAGAGCGAGACTCCGCCTCAAAAAAAAAAAAAAAAAAAAAGAAGTCCTCCTTATATCATACTTTGCTGTTCATCATTGCTGAGTAACTGGAGGACAGCAATAATAATAATAACCTCAGCGCTTGTAAAGTGGTCCATACCTGTAATCTCTTTCAAAGAAAAAGTAAATTAGTTTCACAAATTAGCTTAAAGATTATTGCTGGGTTATTACGGTTGCTACTGTTTTTACAAAAGGCCATTCATCAGGGAAAGCCAAATTCTGAGCCCTCTCCAATCCTGTAGATCTCTGCCAAGAGCCACATGTGGCGACGGAGTGAGGGCTTGACATGTGACTAGTCTAAATTGCAAAATACACACCAGAATTCAGACTTCGTACAAGATAAGGAATGTAAAATATCTCAGTAATTTTATAGTGATGACCTACTGAAATATTTTGGTTTAAACAAACATTATTAAAATTAATTTCCCTTGTTTCTTTTCACATTTTTTATGTAGCTCCTAGAAGTTTTGAATTTCTTGATATGGTTTGCACTTGAGACCCATATTACATTTCTCTTGGACTGCACTGGGCTAGCCCAGTCGGAGAAAAAAGTAGAGAAGAGTAAGCAGAGCCCACAACAATCACTACAGGGAACACAGTCCTTGTCCTGGATATTCCATTCCTCAAAGTGATGTAGAAACTTGGATATGAAGAACCTATGAATGGCTAACGTTCCTTCTAACAGACAAGTCTTTTAAAAGCATCAATTTATTAAATTACATCTATGGCTTTAGGTGATAACAGATGAGTTGTGTAAATAGAGCATTACACATAAAAATTATCAATAGATGGTAGCCTGTTTTGAGTGTGTTTTGGCTGACAAGTGATACAGACAAAATAATTACCCACTCATAGCCACAATTCAAAACCACTTGGCAAATGGTCTAGTTTAGTGGTTGGCAAACTGTGGCATGGGAACCAAATCCAGCCTGACACCTGTTTTATAAAAAATAAAGTTTTATTGGAACACAGCCATAGCCTTTCACTTCCATATTGTCTATGGCTGCTTCTGTACTAAAATGGCAGAGTTGAGTAGTTGTGAAAGAGATCATACAGTCTGTAAGGCCTAAAATATTTACTATCTGGACCTTTACATAAAAATGTTTCTGATGCCTGGTCTATGGTTAACACTAAAGTAAGAGTGGTTCTTTTAAGTCAGATCATGTCTTTGCTCTGCTCAAACTTCGTGACTGGCTTCCCAGCTTAGAGTGAACAAGGAAAAATAGACCTCATAGCAATCAGCTTCTGGCTCTTCCTGCCCTGCCCCAGGTGGTCTCCTTGCTGGTCCCAGAATATGCCAAACAAGCACCTACTTCAAAGTCTTTGTCCTTATGGCTCCCAGGTCCCCTACCTCACCTCCTTCAGGTCCTTGTGCAAGTATCAGTGACTGCTGTATACAAAATAGCTGCCTCCTCCCCTTTGCTGCTTTGTATTTCTCTGTAGCATCAATCAGTCACTGGCCTACCACAAAATTCACTTCTCTGTTTACTCTTTTTCCTCCAACTAGAAAGAAACTCCACGAGAACAGGTATTTTTGTCTGTTTTGCTTGCTGCTGTATCCTTAGCACCTAGAAGGATATCTGGCCCCCAAAATACATGAAAGAGTGAGTAGGCAGTTCACTGTTTCTCTAACCACATATGAGCTAGAAAAAAATGCGGGCAAGATATGGTTCCTACACTCAGTGATAAGAAATATAATCAAATAATTAAAAAATACATATGCCTGGACATAAGAGGATCAGACACATGGAGATAAATGCATGCCCTCTCTCCCTTCCTTCCTGCCCATCCTTATGAATCCATTCATCAATCTAATCATCCACCTGCCCAGCAAGAAAAACATTTATTGTATTAGGAGAAGCATGGTGGTCTGAGGAAAGTAGTCAGCTCCAGCCATAATTAATGTTGAAAGGCTTTTTGGAAAAGTGTTGTACACGATGGGGGCAAAACCACTGTCCAAGCTGGGATACTGGAGAAAGGAAGACATTTCCGCAGTTATGATGGCTTAGACCATTGGTCTTCAAACTTCATTCAAAAGG
Organism: Rhinopithecus roxellana; assembly: GCF_007565055.1. Lineage (NCBI taxonomy): Eukaryota > Metazoa > Chordata > Mammalia > Primates > Cercopithecidae > Rhinopithecus > Rhinopithecus roxellana. The sequence goes on along the minus strand of NC_044552.1, from coordinate 60,961,576 downwards.
TATTTTTTCTATAAGAAATCTTACAGAACTCTAATATATAAATAGAAGTCTTTGATAAAGTCTTCTTTTCCTGAGGAACCCAGAGAGATGTTACCTTCCCCTTCTCTGACCCCTGTTCTCCATGGCATCAGAGGCAACTCTGTCCTTAAGACTCCTTAGAACACAGTTTGAAAATGAACAACTTCTAGAAACGAGACTTCAGAGTTTTCATCATTTTCATAATTCCAAAAACTTATTAAAAGCTAGAAAAAATTAGGAAACCAAAAATTAGGAATCTGGCTTGATAAAATTAAGACTATGTCCCATCATAGATGTCATAGGAGATGTGATAGACATATGAGACATGCGTTCTCGGCTACACTCCTAGTTCTGCCTTAATCATTTGTCGTCTTATTATTATTATGATTAAATGGCAGTCAAGGTAAACGAAAATGTAGACATCAGCAGCAGTAACCGGATAAAGATCAAGACTCTAATGCTGCTGACAGAGCAGACACACAGCCAGGTACGAAAGCGAGCTCTTACTGCAGTTCTGACTGTAAGGACTGCTCTCAGAACAACCCTTTTACAATTTTCCTTCCCCTTCTTCATATCCTATTGCTAATATCTGGACATATGCTTCTGGGAAAACAGAAAAGTCTGCTTTTCTGTTAAATACTTTAGTTGCTTATCAGCCTAGGCAACTGTTTGAGCTCACCTGAAAAGTTAAGTGATAAATCACTGTCATTTATTACCACCAATCAGAAAAAAAAAAAAAAAAAAACATGCAATTTATCAACATCATCCTACAAATACTGAGATAGGAAGTTTCATGTAGTACAGGAACATGTTTACACAAAGTTTGGTAGTCCTATGTTGTATTGATTGCTTTAAACAAAGAAATATTTCATGTGTGTGTATTTGCTGTGAAAAAAATACATATATATGTATATTCTACGTTTATACTGTACTTGAACAAATGCTTCTATTTTTCTTTTTCTAAAAAGTAAAACTAAAATTAAATTTGTCTCCATGCCTTTGTCTGCAACAAACAACTCTTAACCACCAGAGGCAATACCATAATATTCAATAAAATGCCTTCACCTTGGGCTTTGACATCAGCAAAGTGTTTAAAGGTTAATTACCTGAAAGCTTAGGGTAATTTTACTGGATCAAATAGATAAAGTTATTTTTATCTCTTAAGTGTACATTTTAAGGCTAGGCGCAGTGGCTCACACCTGTAATCACTTTGGGAGACTAAGGCAGGAGGATCACATCAGCCCAGGAGCCTGGGCAACATGGCAAAAACCCACCTCTACAAAAAAAAAAAAAAAATTATCTGTAAGTAGTGGTGCATGCCTGTAGTCCCATCCACTCAGGAAGCCGAGGTAGGAGGATAGCTTGGGCCCGGGAGACGGAGGTTGCAGTGAGTTGAGATCATGCCGCTGCACTTGGGCCTAGGCAATAGAGCGAGACTCTGACTCAAAAATAAAACCCTAAAAGTATACATTTTAAATATGATAAAAATATAAATATTATAGCATAACAGGCCAACTATCAACACTCAGCCACAAGGGAGTCTTTGTTCTGCTACTCTATCTGCAGCCTCATTTCTAACCCTGGAAACTCTATTCAGATAGCTTTATTCTAAATATCAAGTAATACACATTTACGTTTTCAGGACTAGTTCACACAAGAAATAAAACTTTTCATTGATGAGAAACTGACCGATATAATGCCAAATTCTAAGTGGTACAATATTTCTTCTTGAGTTTTCTTGAGCCAAAATATACTGACAGCCACATTTCAAAATTGAAGCAGAATTTTAGGATGAAAACAGATATAGTAAGGAGGGCCAATTATTGTTCCCTTTGAATGAAGTTGTTAAACTTTGTATATTTTTGTAGAGAGCTTTCAAAACAGAAGTAGTGCTGTGACCAGTCAATTCAATTAAGGCCTGCTCTGATTCCAGGTTAAGAATCCAAAGTCCACATACATGGTTCTCCCGTTCCACATCAAGATAGCCTTTAAACAAGTCATAGAAATTAGCACTCAGGAAAAAAAAAGTTTAGTAGTATCAACAACTGCGCTCTGCTCTCCAATTCAAGTCCTAACACAACAAGCCACATTTATATTTCTTACCATCTAAGAACAGTTGGCCTTAATTAATTTATTAATTAAATAACCCAATACCACCTTGCCTCTAGACAGTAGTATATATAATATACATCAAACCACGCTCCAGGAAACAATCCCATGTGGTCATAGTACTGAGCAGAAAATGTATAGAAAATATTCAGACACAAGTTGGATTTGTTATATTTATATACCTGTAGTATTGGACAATCAGACTGAAGATGTTGGAGAAGGAGAAGATGGAGAGGAAGAAGAGCAGGAGGAGAAAACAAACAATATCTTTTGCACATAAGTATATTATGATTTTTATATAAATGGCAATGAATGATAAAAAGCAACATAATAGTAATTAAATAATCCAAATTAAAATGATGAAATTCTATTTTCACAAATAAGCTACGCAGTGGTTTCATTTTTTGTTATTGTGAGTTAAATTTTGGCAAATTTGGTCTTGGGCTTGATGGTGTATGGCACTCTAAAAGGATTATAGACATGTATCTCCACAGCAAACAGTCTTCATCCAACAATTTGACTCTCTATATCCCTTCATAAGTAAAAAATTCAAAATATGGAAAAAAGATATTGTAAAAAAAAGTCTATCTTAACTAACAACAACAACAACATATATTCTTTGGCTTAAGACTCCATACTGTATAATTTGACATATTTTCTGATGTTGTCTTTTTTTAAAACTAGACCATAAACTCCTTGAGGGCCACAACTGCATGCTTTTCATCTCTCTGTGTTTTGCTGCTGGTCAGTTCTCATTATTTGTAATGTACAAGTCAAATCAGATAGCCAGTCAGCAACTGAGATGGTTTTCCTAAGTAGTCAGATTATGACACTGGAGGGTATTTCTAGATGTCTCTTCAAATACTCACAGGAATTTTGAATTTACTATGTAGATCTTTATAAAAGATCAATTCCTGGTAATGTGCTAGTGTTTTATACCAGTGTTTTAATGTACTTCAGCACACATGTCAAAAAAATAAGGGAATCAAGAATGAGCTCTTAGAAATCAAAATTATTTTAAGTTCTGGGATACATGAGCAGGATGTGCAGGTTTGTTACACAGGTAAACATGTGCCATGGTGGTTTGCTGCACCTATCAACCCATCACCTAGGTATTAAGCCCAGCATGCATTAGCTGTTTTTCCAGGTGTTCTCCCTCCCCCATCCCTACCCTGACAGGCCCCAGTGTGTGTATTTCACCTCCCTGTGTCCATGTGTTTTCATTGTTCAGCTCTCACTTACAATTGAGAGCATATGGTGTTTCATTTCCTGTTCCTGCATTAGTTTGCTGAGGATAATGGCTTCCACCTCTATCCATGTCCCTGCAAAGGACATCATCTCATTCCTTTTTATGTCTGCATAGTATTCCATGGTATATGTTCCACGTTTTCTTTATCCAGTCTGCCATTAATGGGCATTTGGGTTGATTCCATGTCTTTGCTGTTGTGAATAGTGCTGCAATGAACATACACATGCATGTATTTTCATGATAGAATGATTTCTATTCCTTTGTGTATATACCCAGTAGTGAGATTCCCGGGTCAAATGGTAAGAAATCAAAATTTTGATTGCTGAAAAACATTAGTGAAAGGATTAGAAGATAGAGTCAAAATCATCCAGATCATAAAGACAAAGACAGAAAGATGAAAAATATGAAGGACAGAGAAGAGATGCAGAGGCTCAAGTCAGGGGACGCAATATCTGACTGATAGTAGTCCCATTAAGAAAGACCAGAGAAAACGTAGGGAAAACACATCAAAACAATGCGAGAAAATGTCTCAGGGCCAAAGGGAGGAGTAGTTTCCAGATTACTTTAAGTACCACTCAGGATTAATAAGCCCCAAACATCATTATGAAATTTGAGAACACTGAGATGAAAAGCAATCTGAAAAGTTTAATGACAGAAAACAACATTGAATCTAGACAGAGAATTCCTTTTTTTAAGGCTTGTATTTCTTCTCCCAGCAAGAAAAAAACAAAGATCAAAAACTTGAGGGTTAAGAAATTGTACAAGAAGGTTATAGGTCAAGTTTGAAGCAAACTAAATGTTGTATGGTTTCAATCAGTGATAAAATTAAATAAAGAATCTTCATTTGGCCTCTTGCATTTGACCCCTTTCACAGAGAGACACAGGGGTCAAGAAATTGGAAAAGAAAAGTATGTAATCAGAGCATCCCAATTGGCCCTTTGTTGAAAACTATTTGCATATATAGCATAAACACTGCTTACCGGCTTTCAATTTTTACTATCAAGCTGAATAGGAACCATGAGAGATTTCATAATGGTTACAGAAGAGCATTACTAACAACCTTAGAAATAGGAAGTAAATGTACAGTTTATATATGTTGGAAAGTAGAAAGGTGCAGAGGGCTAGAGAAAAGGATACAGTGCCTGTATCTTCAACTCATGAAGTAGATTTTTAAATATACTATGTAAAATTACCCAAGGAAACCAGAAGGAGAGCTTTTCAAAAAGTAGTATCATTAAAAATTTCTACTGAGGAAAATTATAAGACATAGAGACACTTCTCTTGATTGAGACTGTTGAGATTCCTTTATATTTGATGCAAAGTCCGTATATTAGTAATGAACAATTAAAGATCAAGAAAAAGCACATGTGCATATTAGTCTAGTTTACAGAAGGCAACTCTAGAAACTCACATGAAGCACCACTTAGGGACACATTGTGCAAGGACAGAAAATGTGTCATTTAATTTACAGGCCAGATAAGATCATGTTCATTCTGACATTGTATCCCACAAGTGACTTGGGAGGCTTATGAAGGTGTATTTTGGTATGAGCTCATCTTTAGAGTGCCTCTGTGCTTAACATGTACTTTCTCATTTCAAATGGAGAGGAAACTGGCTGATGCAATGACCATGCCAGAGAGGCCTCCTCAAAACGCTGGCTTTGTTGGGATGGGAACAAGTCCCAAATACTTAGTACTTGTCTGGTCAACTGAAAGAGCTGGTAACACCATTTCTTTTGAAATTCTTTTGTTCTTCAATATAAAATGTTCTTCCTCTGCTTCCATCAGCCTACACTTTTGCAGGACTTTCCCTCCAAATAGTCAGGCCACATTATTCATATTATTTTGATTGTCCTTGCATGAAGAAATGATTTTGCAACTACACGAAAAGTGGAAAGGCCAGCACTATTGATCTCATTTTTTAAATGGACAAAAAGGAACAGAAGTTAAATAGTGACATTATCACCATAAAGTAGCACCAGAATTCCTGTTTTCTGACTTCCTAAAGAGTTTCTTTTTGAGCAACAGCAAAGTTGTCTCACAGCACTTTAATGATGTTGCTGTAGAAGTTCAAAAATTCAAGCCAGAATAGTGATCGTACAACCCACAGCAAATGGTCATCATGGGTTTCCAGTCCTGAGCTAATTTAATTCAACCTGTTTAAAAAATAAAATGAAACACTTGAGCTCCAAATGTAAATAAATAAATACATATATGTATGTGTGTATATATATGGATATATATGTATGTATATATGGAGATATATATCTCCAAACACATATGCTTTCCCTAAGTTTACCTCAGAAGAAAACTAGCTATTTTTAAAATTAACATTAGAAATGAAGGGCCTTTGTATTGACTCTGAACAAAGAAAGTTAGGAGAGAGAAGGGGAGAGAAAGAAAGGGTAGGGAGAGGGAATGTCTTTTCACTTACTTCAGCAGGATTCTCGGTAAGCATCATATAACACAACTGTGTTTCTGAAACATTTTTCATATACTTCCTAAGTATTTCACGAACTCATACGAACACAGGGGGGAAAGTAAACTTACATAGGGCAGGAAAAAGAGAAAAGTTTTTTGGTGGAATTTGAATTAATGAAAGTCCAAATAATGAAAAATAACTCTGCAGTCAGATTTCAGGACTTACTGGATGTTTTCCCTTCTAAAGAGTCCGAGGGTTACAAAAACTTCTTTCCAGGGAAAACAACGAAACTCAAATGAATCCTGGGTTTTTCCTTTGAGGGAAAGTTTATTGTAAACAGAATTGTAAGGGAGGGAGAAAAGTGCCTATAGCGAGCTCTGGCATTAATGAAAGCTTGCAGCCACCTTCAGAGCTGGTCCTGTCTGTCAGAGAGTCAAGAGTGCCCTGGAGGAGAAGTGCCTCCCACCACAAGAGCCATGTTTGCCAACTAGAAAGCAAAGCCTGGGAACTCTTCCCCCAGAGCAGTCAGCTTTGGTTCCATTTCCTACCAGAGCAAGCAGACGGGAAGCATTTCAGCCTGACAAAGAGGCATGCAGAAGCCAAGGCTAAAAGTAGATTGCCTTTCAGAGGTTCTAACACTGAAAGAACGGAAACCATATGGGAATTACTTTATTATTCAGCTGAAGCCTTCAGGTGGCTTTAAATTAAAAGGAATATTGTCAACCACATCCATGGGCTCTTTTTTTTTTCTTCCTTTGGTCGCCTTCTCCAACCCTCCCCCTCTTTTCTTTTTAAAACTTTACAAGCACTGATTTAGCAGTGGAAATTCCCCAAATATAAATTAAGCATTATATCCACCCAAGAAATTCTTCCTGGCACTTAACCAGTAGTCCAACATTAAAATCTCTCATATAATTCTTGGGAGAATAAATTACAGCGTGTGTGTGTGTGTGTGTGTGTTTGCGTGTGTGTACATACTTTGGGTTTTTTTCCTTCTTTAGAACTATGCTTCATTATATAAAGATATTCACTGACAATTAGACATACAGTGAAGGGATGTAATTTCCCTATAGGTATTTAACGATACTGAAATGTAGGTCACACCCCTAAAAAATGATGCCCAATTTTTTGTGCATCAATAACTACCACATGTATAGATTTTCCACCGCTGCTGCCACCATCACAAGTGAGAACATCCCCTCCACAGCCCAACACTGAGGCCTTAATTCCTATAACTCTAAAGAGATAAGAATGCTGACTGCATTACTTAGGACAGGCTGGATAATGCTGCAGGAACATTGTAGTAACTGAAGCTTACTTCTTGCTTCCATGACATGTTCAACCTTGGTCGGGAGGTCTTTCCATCACAGCCCCTCATCACAGGACCAGACTGTGTAGGCTCTCTCTTGGCCTGTGCTTCAACCAATGTAGGGGGAAGGGGGTGAAGCAAATCACATGGCGACTCTTAAAGCTTCATCTGGGAAGTGACACATGTGACCTCTGCCACATTTCATGGCAAGTCACTTTCATGGTCATGCCTAGACTTAAAGGAGGCAAGAAAGTACTACTGTACTGAGTATCCCCAAGGAAGGCCATCAGGATATCTGTGAGCCTCCCTAATGACCATAGGAGTCTCACAAAGGCTTGAAAGAAACACACACACACGCTGACACACACACACACACCCACACACACCCATACCAGAGCACATAAAGACTATCATTTGATTCCTAAGGCACACAAATCCTATCTTCTTCTTACTTACATTCCTAGCGCCTGGTGCAGGGAACTCAATGTCTCCTTGACAAAAGAAATAACAGAGCAGTGGGGCCAAGTGTCTCTGATAGGTCTCACTTCTTAGCATCCCAGGGTTAATATGGCAGGTTAAGCTGGAAATTTCTTTCTGCTTTTAAAAACAATGATAACAACAGGCTGGGTGTGGTGGCTCAGGCCTATAATCCCACACTCTGGGAGGCTGAGGCCAGCAGATCAGAGGCCTCGAGTTTGAGACCAGCCTGGCAAAACCTCGTCTCTACTAAAAATACAAAAATTAGCTGGGCATGGTGTAGCACACCTGTAGTCCCAGCCACTTGGGAGGTGGAGGCAGGAAAATCACTTGAACCCAAGAGGCAGAGGTTGCGGTGAGCTGAGATCGTGCCACTGCACTCCAGCCTGGGCGACAGAGCAAGACTCCGTCTCAAAACAGAAACATAAAGAAAAAAAAAAATGGAAAAAATGAATGAGTGACATCATCTGTGTTCTTTAAGTACATCTCTGGTTCTCTATAGGACAGTGAAGGAGTGTTTAGTCTCTAGTAAACTTATTGAGACATAAATTCATAAAGATACATGCAAGAGTTTCCTTGCTAATCACTTAAAAGAAACCAAGAGAATATTTTATCACTCACCTACCCCTTAACACAAATGCAAACTTTTTTTCCCATTAAGCACTCAGGGACAGAGTATTCCATTTTAACACGAATAAGTCTCTCTTCACTTAGTACATACGAAACAGCAAAAGAATATCTGTATAAATCTTGCTTTCCCAAGAAATAGTCCAAAAAAAATGTGTTATCTTAGAGAGAAGCTAGAAGGTCAAATGGGAAAAGAGACACAGAAGAAGAACCTTATTTTCTCCAGCTCAGAAATACTTCCCTACCATTCCTTCTCTGGTACATTAACCTTGCCCTACACCCTGAACTTTTAATGAGGAAGAGTGAAAGAAATTTATTGGTGGGAGACTTAGGAGGCTTTTAGTAATGTTAGAATAGTGCTTACTGTTTACTAGATACATAGAGAGACTTAAATAAAAAATTCATGCCAACAGTATCTGTACAAGCAACCAGCTGTTCTTATTTATTCCAACAGACATGGTTACATAGAACTCCAAGCTCTATTATCCAGGCTCAGACGGCCACTCTGGCAATAACTGCATAGGGTTTGAAGTACTTCAGGTCCCAGAACAAGCCCTTCATTTCACAGAGAAGTGCTGAAGATAGTTTATTCCAGTAAGAACTCAAAATTCTACCCAAAAGCTATCACCAGGGGGGAAAAAAAAAAAAAAAAAAAAAACCTCACCAATCTTTCCGGCTCAGCTCCTAAATTAAACTTTCTTTCTCCCTCTCATGCCCGAGACTAACCAGAACCCACCAGCTCTGTCATCAATGACTGACTCCATCACATGAAACAGGATCAGAGGCTGATAATCCCAGTCTAGCAGAGTCTCTCCACGGTAAATTTTGAGAGAATTCATATCCTCCCATCCTAGAGTGACTTTGTATACAGGCATCTCATTTGAAAGGTGTGTGAGCACACTTTTTTGTTATTTTTACTTTCTGATCAATACCAGTAAATGCCTGAGAACTGTATAATTATGAGAAAGCAGCTCTAAAGAATACTAGCTTTCATGTATTGAAAGGGACTACTGCAAAGGCAGCAACTACAACTGACATTCATGAGTGTTTTCTAAAGCACTGGGTTTTATGCCACAAGCTTCATCATCTCACTTAAACCTTAAAATAACCCTGTGACATGTGCCTTAGAATTTCATTCCAAAGAGTGCAGTATGGGAAGAAGTTGGGGGAAGGCAAGTTTGCAGTGAAGAGACTTGGCACCATGACCTCAGCCAGGTGATCAAGGTCAACATCTATAGTGATATGTCATGGTGATCATAGGTACTCTTGATATGATGATAGGAGAATGGTGCTTCACCTCTGCAGTCTTCCTCTCAAAAACCCATACCAAGTCCAATCATGAGATAAATCCCAATCGAAGGACGTTCTACAACTTATCTGACTAGCACTCCTCAAAACTGTTAAGCTCATTAAAACAAGGAAAGGCGGAGAAAAACCTCATAGTTCAGAGGAATCTAAAGAGACATGACTACTAAATGCAGTGTGGTATCCAGTATGACCCTGGAACAGAAAAAGGACATTAGGGAAGAGCTAGTGAAATATAAAGATTAAAAAAAAAAAATACTCCAAACTGTGGAGTTATTTAATAGGAAAGTCCCGATGTTGAATTTTTAGTTTTGACAAGCATACATAATAAGGTAACAATAAAAGAAATTAGGCAAGGGATGTAAGACTACACTCTTCCTATTTTTGCTACATTTCTGTAAATCTAAAACTACTTAAAAATTAAAAGTTTATTAAAAAAAAAAAAAAAAACTCTGAGGATGATTCTCTTATCTCCATTCTAGAGATGAAAAGTTATAGGTTCAAAAACTAACTTCTCAACGTTATAATACAGAGCAAAAGAACCCTTCAGATATGCCTACTTCGCACTTAAGCAATCAGTGGAATAGGGCTGTGGGATAGGCCCTTGCATAAGATTTATAAAAACTACTTATGCCAGATACATGCTGAGAAAATTAAACTGAAAGAATGTGTTTCACTTACATTCCTCATAATGATATACTTTTATTTTAGCATATACTCTTAAGCAAAGGGGCCATAACATACTTTCTAAATATTTCAGCTTTATTTTCCATCACAAATTTCAATTACTCAGTCAATGCTATGTGATGATCACATTTAAACAAAATTAGCTTAGGATTTTGCCAAAATGTTGACATTTTAACATTCCCTGAGAGAAGGCGGCATCAGCCAATAGACCTTTCACCGTATAATGTCCTATCTTTTAGCTACTCTTACTTGTGACACCCACATTTTCTCTTCTGATACACTAACTGGACATTTTGGTGCTGGTGAACTCAGCCTCCTGCCATAACACAGGATCAGTGGGTTACAAGTTAGGGTGCCCTTCAAAAGAGAATGACTACATCAGTATAAAGAAAGGCTAGCTTATACTCCAAGTTTCTTCAGATCCTGAGACATAGAAGATAATCTGTGGCTGCTCTAAAAATCTGAAGACAACTAAATGCCCTCTGAAATATAAATTCTAACAGTGTTATCTACCAAACCAGTGTTTCCCACAGTGTGAAGCCAGCCTCTCTGGGAAAACTCCAATATCCTCCCAGGAAGGCTCAAGCAGTCCAAGACATATTCTTTTTTTCCTTGGGACTTGCCAAAATCAGACAGTAGGATTCAACAAATATTTCTAAATACTGTACTTAATATATTGTTCCCTGTGAGAATATAAAGTGGAAGTGATCCAGCAAGTAAGAAAACAGGCTGCCTTCTGTGTGTGATTAGATTAGCCTGCCTAAAGACATGTTTTTCTCAATCTTGTTCTATTTACAAGTCTTTTTTTTTTTTAAAGGGCAAGTGATTTCTCGAATTATTGATTTTACTACTCAGGGCTTGTCTCAGGAAGAGCTAAATCTCTTTTTCTTCCCTTTGTACTTCAAACTATCCCAAGGCAATTCATTAAAGGCACCATGTCTGTTTTAACAAGAGGATAGGATGGAGAGAAGAAGGGGGAAGTGAAAATCACAATTTTCTCACAAAATCATAACAAAAGAGCAATAGAATAACCAATGGGCTAACTCTCCTGATTCAATGGACAATGGAAATAGAGCCAAATCCAAAGTTTAACTTCTTCCCTTCACCAATCAATAGGAAAGAAAGAACCAAGTTCAAGAGTCCATAATCATCCCCCCCAAAACAGGCAGAGAGAAGGCACAGACAAGCACACAAACACACACATGAAAAGCAACTTTGACACATTGGCACTGACCCAAAACAAACCCTTCCTCTCAAGAATCTTTGCTATTTTTATAACTTATGAATAACGTTTTCAGAGTTTTGAAACTCAAAAAAATCCCTTCACTTTGGAGCTCTTGATGGTTCAGGCTGGAATTTTTTTTCCAATCACACCAGCAGGAGAAGTCATATTAAGAGGTCATTTAAAGGATTAAACTTCTAAGATCATTTTCATGAGAACGAGACTGGACATCAGGAGAAGACTGTCCTTTGGGTAGATTCTTAGGGACTCAGAGAAGCATTTAAACTCCTCAGTGAACATCTCCACATCAGCCTGAATCCTGACCCTCTTCCAGTCAGACATCCCAAATCTAAACCTCCTATTTATAGCCTCAGAGTCTCAACATTCCAGGCAAGTGGACACTAAAGTCATCACACTCAATCTCCCCACCCCTGCAAATCCTGTTCTTACTTCCCAAAGGACACCTGCAGAACATTAAACCAAGATTAAGTATTAAAGCCAAAACCTCACAAAATATGGAAAAGTCAGATTTTTCAAAGCATTTGCAAATAAGCTTTATAATGTCCTTTAAAGTTTTTCATTAATGATAACAACTCTTCTCAATTTTTGCTTTTGACTTTCCAGACAATTCATGGTGTCAACTATCTACAGTATAGAAAAAGTTTCACACATTTAATATGTGAAACAGCATAAAGCAGATAAAACACATATGTAAAAATATGAAGCAAAATGTCAGTCTGACATCATAATTTTTTTTTTTTTTTTTTTGAGATGGAGTTTCACTCTTGTCACCCGGGCTAGAGTGCAATGGCACAATATCGGCTCATTGCAACCTCCTCCTCCCGGGTTCAAGCAATTCTCCTGCCTCAGCCTCCTGAGTAGCTGGGATTACAGGCGTCCACCACCACACCCACCTAATTTTTGTATTTTTAGTACAGACAGGATTTCACCATGTTGGTCATACTGGTTTGGAACTCCTGACCTCAGGTGATCCAGCTGCCTCAGCCTCCCAAAGTGCTGAGATTACAGGCATGAGCCACCATGCTGGGCTGTGACATCATAATTTTTACCTGCCCATATTACTTGCATATTCATATTACTGACTCTCTATTGGCAAAGCTACATTGATACAGAATATCAAACAAAACGGATTCAGCAATTCATGTGAAAAATACATAGCAACGTGACCAGAGTCTTGTCCAGTACCCGGCACATAGAGGCACACAAATATTTGTGGAACTGATTAATCAATCACTAGTCTTTAATACTTTCTGCTAAGCCATCGTCTAGGAAAAAAAGAAGAAAAGAAAAGAAAGAAACCTCTCTCCTTTCCTCATCTTCACAAATATCTCTAGGTAACTTATGAGTATACTCCCAAAATGCTATTTCCATGTTTGCCATTTTCTGTATTTAATGTGCAGGTAATACACTTGAATGTTAGAAAATTATAACAACAGATAGGCAAGATAAAGCCATTTAATTATTCTCTAATTACACAGCTGTAACAACTTTTAGGTTTATATAAATCTCACAAACTATAATATATCTGCACATACTGAATGCATGAAACACTGACTTGTTAGTTTTTTTAAAAAACAGGGTCTTAGAGAAATCTACACCACTGCTTAATGCCTCACTTGGTATTTTATTGCACATTTCTACTACAGTTCATTTGACCACTGTAATATTGTTTAGACATTTCTAGCAAAATATATTAAAAGTAAGTAAGTTTGCGATCAAGCATTCTTGTAGCTAAATTTTTTACACATTTGATCACTGTCTGAGAAAAAATTTGCCTAGAAGCTGAACTGCTGAAACTCTGAGTAAGAATATTTTGTGGCTTCTGATTTTACATATCATGAAATCATCTTCAGAGAGTATATAAAAAATTTTCCCCAAAATAGAATGATTTTTCCTTAGCCATAGTAATACTGGTTTTTATCATTATTCTCCAACTGAATCAGTTTAGCAATTTAAAAGTATGTCTTGTTTTACTTTACATTGCTTAAAGAAAGGGTGATTGTTTCACATATTTAAATGTAAATAATATGTATAATATTTTGAAGTGTCAGCTCAAAGTAGACACTCATAACCAATAGCAGGTACTAGGAGCCTTGAGAGACTGGCCACTTTTTACAAAGCACAATATATATTGAAGTCTTGGTATTAACTGTGTCTGTATTTTTAAAATTAAGATTGCTCAAAACTTTTGTGAGAATTTTCTAAACCTCAATACATATCAAGATGGTTCAACAGGATAAGATATGCATTTTTTTACTAGCCCCTTCACTTTATCAGCAGATATTTTAAAATGTCTAGATATTCACATTCTTTCTTTATCTCATGGCCCACTTGAGTTTTGCTTTAAATTGGTGCCTGTGTTGATGTATGCACACATATATTTACATATACATATATGTGTGTATACATATATCTACTCTACATATGCAAACTGCACCTCCTGGGTTCAAGCGATTCTCCTGCCTTAGCCTCCTGAGTAGCTGGGATTACAGGTGTGTACCACCACACCCAGCCAATTTTTGTATTTTTTAGTAGGGACAGGGTTTCTCCACATTGTCTAGGCTGGTCTCAAACTCCTGACCTCAGGTGATCCACCTGCCTCAGCCTCCTAAAATGCTGGGATTACAGGCATGAGCCACCGCGCCCAGCCTTGTGTGGTTTTTAAAAACCACTCCATACATAAATATTTGATATATGTTGATAGATACGTATACACACATATGCATACATACAGAGATTCAAGACCTTACATTTTCCCCCTTAGGCTTAGCAAATCAATTAATACTAATGTTTTCTTGTTTACTATTTTATCTTATTTTATTTATTTATTTATTTTTGAGACAGTCTCGCTCTGTTGCCCAGGCTGGAGTGCAGTGGCACATCCATGGCTCACTGCATTTTCCACCTCCCGAGCTTAAAGGATCTTTCCATCTCTGCCTCCAAGTAGCTGGGAGAAGAGGGGGACACTACCACACACAGTGAATTTTAAAAAAAAATTCTTTTAGAGATGGTGTCTCCCTATGTTGCCCAGGCTGATCTTGAACTCCTGGGCTCAAACAATCTTCCTGCTTTAGCCTCTCAAAGAGCTGGTATTATAGACCTGAGCCACCACACCCAGCCTCTTGTTTACTATTTTAAAGGAGTAATCCCAGGGGTATTCTCACTGCAAAACACCACAGAAAGAAAATAAAACACTATTTCTCCCAGATTCTTCTACTCGCCATTAAACAAGTGAGTAAACAGCAAAGAAGCCTACTTCAGAACTATCTGACCTGCTCACCCCACTGAGCTGCCAAGAGCTGCACCCGCTTTGTCCCACAAGCATGACAGGCTCAGCTCTGCAGGGAGCGGGCACAGCCCCACACAGTCATCGTAACCGACATCTGTGGGAAGACGCCGAGGTACACCTCAATCACGTGTGCCTGTCACAGAGTACTCGCTCACGCACCTGCTTCAACCGTGTGAGCTCAGCCTGTGGGTTTTCCTTGATTGATGTTGGTGTAACTGCTTCACGCTCTCTGTGGGTGAAGGGAAGTGGGCTCTGCTCAGAGCAGTTTGTGGTGCTTCGCACTTCCACTTGACATTACACAAGGAATAGCAAGTTACAGAGGTAGGCACACGCCTGCAGGCTCTCCACACCCTCACTGACGGATGGAGAAGGCATCGAACCTTAAAATAAAACAACAATGAAATAGGGGCTTTGAGAACCAGGAAACAAGCAGGCAAAGGAAGCATCTGTCTCTTTCACTCCGAGCCAACCCCAGATGAGTCACACGCGTGCGTGCGCGCACACACACGCACACACACCATGCCCACCAGAGGACCACTGATTTCACCACTTCTAGGCCTTCTTAGAGGCTTTTAATGTTTCTTGACTAAGCAAATTTGTTCTTTGCCCAAACTATTACAATATTCATGAAATCATTCTGACCTAGAAAAAAAGAGAAAAAAATGACTATTTGAGCAAATTTCACAACTTTCAACAAGGTTCAATCTACCCTAACTAAGAACAGGTTTCAATAAATCATGCCCATGTGTATAACTTTTCAACTTTTTTATATTCATTTCTTATTTTCAAAGTAAATATTCAAGTCAGTTAAGTTAGAACACCTGATTTTGGATCTTTGGAACCCGACAACTGCCATACAAGTTCCCAGGTGAGTGATCTGAAAACACTCCATGGTCTTCAGTCACCCCCACACTTGGCTCTCCTTTTCGTTGCCTCTACTCCTCTACTAAGAGATTCGAGGCAATAACTACAATATCAGAAAACTTACTTTCTTATTAAGAAAGCCTGATTATAGGCCGGGTGCGGTGGCTCAAGCCTGTAATCCCAGCACTTTGGGAGGCCGAGACGGGTGGATCACGAGGTCAGGAGATCGAGACCATCCTGGCTAACAGGGTTAAACCCCGTCTCTACTAAAAAATACAAAAGTCTAGCCGGGCGAGGTGGCGGGTGCCTGTAGTCCCAGCTACTCGGGAGGCTGAGGCAGGAGAATGGCGTAAACCCGGGAGGCGGAGCTTGCAGTGAGCTGAGATCCGGCCACTGCACTCCAGCCCAGGGGCGACAGAACGAGACTCCGTCTCAAAAAAAAAAAAAAAAAGAAAGCCTGATTATTTTTTTTATTTTTATTTTTTTATTTTTAGGAATAATTTTTTTATTATTATTATTATACTTTAAGTTCTAGGGTACATGTGCATAACGTGCAGGTTTGTTACATATGTATATTTGTGCCATGTTGGTGTGCTGCACCCATCAACTCGTCAGCACCCATCAATTCATCATTTATATCACGTATAACTCCCCAATGCAATCCCTCCCTCCTCCCCCCTCCCCATGATAGGCCCCAGTGTGTGATGTTCCCCTTCCCGAGTCCAAGTGATCTCACTGTTCAGTTCCCACCTATGAGTGAGAACATGCGGTGCTTGGTTTTCTCTTCTTGTGATAGTTTGCTAAGAATGATGGTTTCCAGCTGCATCCATGTCCCTACAAAGGACGCAAACTCATCCTTTTTTATGGCTGCATAATATTCCATGGTGTATATGTGCCACATTTTCTTAATCCAGTCTGTCACAGATGGACATTTGGGTTGATTCCAAGTCTTTGCTATTGTGAATAGTGCCGCAATAAACATACGTGTGCATGTGTCTTTGTAGTAGAATAATTTATAATCCTTTGGGTATATACCCAGTAGTGGGATGGCTGGGTCATATGGTACATCTAGTTCTAGATCCTTGAGGAATTGCCATCCTGTTTTCCATAATGGTTGAACTAGTTTACAATCCCACCAACAGTGTAAAAGTGTTCCTATTTCTCCACATCCTCTCCAACAACTGTTGTTTCCTGATTTTTTAATGATTGCCATTCTAACTGGTGTGAGATGGTATCTCATTGTGGTTTTAATTTGCATTTCTCTGATGGCGAGTGATGATGAGCATTTTTTCATGTGTCTGTTGGCTGTATGTATGTCTTCTTTTGAGAAATGTCTGTTCATATCCTTTCCCCACTTTTTGATGGGGTTGTTTGTTTTTTTCTTGTATATTTGTTTGAGTTCTTTGTAGATTCTGGATATTAGCCCTTTGTCAGATAGAAATAACTAAGATCAGAGCAGAACTGAAGGAGATAGAGACACAAAAAACCCTCCAAAAAATCAATGAATCCAGGAGTTGGTTTTTTGAAAAGATCAACAAAATTGACAGACCGCTAGCAAGACTAATAAAGAAGAAAAGAGAGAGGAATCAAATAGATGCAATAAAAAATGATAAAGGGGATATCACCACCGACCCCACAGAAATACAAACTATACCATCAGAGAATACTATAAACACCTCTACGCAAATCAACTAGAAAATCTAGAAGAAATGGATAATTTCCTGGACACTTACATTCTCCCAAGACTAAACCAGGAAGAAGTTGAATCCCTGAATAGACCAATAGCAGGCTCTGAAATTGAGGCAATAATTAATAGCCTACCCACCAAAAAAAGTCCAGGACCAGATGGATTCACAGCTGAATTCTACCAGAGGTACAAGGAGGAGCTGGTACCATTCCTTCTGAAACTATTCCAATCAATAGAAAAAGAGGGAATCCTCCCTAACTCATTTTATGAGAAAGCCTGATTATAAGAAAACTCAAAGCAGAAAATATCTGCATGTGTTAGAAAAGCATATGCAAAAGGAAAAAATCCACCAATCAGATGCCCAAACTTGTGTGGTTTTTTTATTTTTATTTTTATTTATTTTTGAGACAGAGCCTCACTCTGTTGCCCAGGCTGGAGTGCAGTGGCACCATCTCAGGTCACTGCAAACACCATCTCCTGGGTTCAAGCAATTCTCCTGCCTTAGCCTCCCGAGTAGCTGGGATTACAGGCGCGTGCCACCACACCCAGCTAATTTTTGTATTTTTAGTAGGGACAGGGTTTCCCCACATTGGCCACACTGGTCTCAAACTCCTGACCTCAGGTGATCCACCTGCCTCAGCCTCCTAAACTGCTGGGATTACAGGCGTGAGCCACTGCGCCCAGCCTTGTGTGGTTTTTTAAAACCACTCCATACATCTCGGTGGTGGACCTAGAGAAGTTCTAGCAAAAATGTAACTGTTGCTTTCATTTGAGCTATGTGAAATTGTCTTTTTTTAACCCTTGAAATACTGACAATTTCAAGGGATTCACCTAAATATTTTCTCAGACTTACACATGCCACATACTTTTGGTGATTAGGACAAAAGGTTTACAAAAGACAGGAAATCTTCATTCTCTGCATCCTCTCCTTTTCATTCACATTCTTTCCTCTTTTATTATTCACTGCCTTCACTCAAGTGGGCAGGAGCAGATAGAGGAAGGAATGGGAAGGGACCCTGAGCAATCACCTAGAATTGGACCTGGATTTCAGCCCAATTTTAGGTTCCAGAGGTAGTCTTATTCCTCCATTTACAAAAATGTCAAAAAACAAACAAACAAAAACCTAGGGCTCTGAAAACAATATTTTATCTTCCCACATCTTCCGTTTCAGGGTCTTCTACTCTCATGTTGAGGTTCACTCACTCAGGGTGGGCTTAAGATCACATTTGAAATGTAACTGGTTACCTACAAACCTGGTTGGATTTTTGGACTCCATAACTGATGTAATCACAAGTCACTTTTTACCTTTAACATCTATTGTCTCCTACTGATCCCTGAGCTGCCTTAACAGTTTCTAGCCACCTTGCCTTCTTCTAGAAAGCATTTTATTGAAAGATGCAAGTTTCCCAGTCACTTTCAGAAGCAGAAGAAGAAACCACTACACTGGTATCCCTTACCATTTTGAGACAAGACTATGCATTTAAGTGAAATATCCACATCTAAAGGAAACCCATCTATGCAGGAAGTATAAAAATAGGGGGGAGAACCTGTATTTCTGAACCATGACTATAATAACCAGGTAGTCCCTGCCCCCAGCTGGTGTGGCATCAAAAGACATACTGAAACTTTCTGATAGATGTCAAAAGTCAGACATTAGAGAAATGATGCCAACTGAATGCAATACTGTAGGGGAAACATCCTCAAAAGTTTTAAAGAATCTGTGTGCACAAAATGCTGACAAACCTTCAACGCAGCATTGCAAGCCTAACAAAAGCTACATTCCGTGCCCACCTCTAAGGAAATCTATTAATTTCTATAGGGCTTTCATTTCTTTGCCTTTCCCTCCATGAGGATTCAGCACATGTTCCATGTACAGGATTACCGTCAGTCTGATTTTGAATGTGATTGGGGTGGGGTGTGGGGCAGAAACTTCAGGAAAGTAGATGCAAAACTACAAAGTCTTGACTCCGTCAAAAGGAAACTAAGAGTCCACCTAATATGAACTAAATTATAAGATTTTTCTCTCTTCAAATTGTGCTACCCTTAAGAAATCTGTTTCTATTAGATTTTTTTCCCATAGAAAAACTACATATTTTATTGTAGAATAAAACCCAAAATATGGGAAGCCGAGGCACAGGTTTCCTCCTTTGTTCTGAGTAACAGAAGTGTTTATCAAATTTTGTAACATGCTCAACAGGACACTAAAGGATTGGTATCAACTCACCTGTGATACACAGCAACTGAAAACGACAGTAACAGCAAATGTGTACAGCAATCCTCCTGTGTATGCACATAGTTGTTTTAGAAACTTTAAATATGCTGTTTTGCTTAATATTCCTTCCAGCTACCATGAGAGTGCAGAGTATATTCCCATTCTACTCTGGAGGAAACTACGGCTCAGAAAGTTTAATAATTTCCCCAATGGATAAAGCTGCCTCTGAAGCTGAGATTCTAACCCATTATTTCCCAATCCCAAGGCTTGTCTCTTTTCTCTCCTGAACTTTTCTTGCAAAGGCCAATCTGTGCAATAACAGTGGGGGTAGGGGGTGTAAATGCTAGTGAATTGGAAAGCCCCTGCCCTGTCCACCCAGGAGAGGTATGGAGTACTTGTTATTCAGCCACAGCTGATAATGACCATGGGAGACCAGCGAAGCCAGATTCTGGCTTCTTTGGAAAAATTGACCAAATGTTTATATAAACATTTTAAAAATATTGGCAGCAAGTCATTTAAACATATATGCACCCATGCATGTACATACACACACACAACTCCTTATATGAGCAAACACTACATTTTTGAAGGATTGATTAAGCTCTCTGGTCCCCCAGGTTACGGTACCTGTCTTACCTCGCCTATTTCTCGTTTATTATATCCACCAGGAAGCCATACTATAGTCCAAAAGTCCCAATGGAGCCATTATTAAATTTATATTAGAGTTACAAGCACACTGCAAATCAAAATTATCCTCAAACCTAAGCCTAGTTTCAGTTGTCTGAAAAGAGCCACAAGCTTTCACAACAAAAGCATCCATTTTATCCCATATTCAGTACCTGCAAATGAACAATAAAACACCATCATGGCCACTAAGCGGGTCTAGTCTGTGGCAGTGACAGCAGCTCTTGGGTTCAATTAGCCCATGTTTTGCCAGATCCACAAACTAGTAAACATTTCACAAAAGGTAGATCACAAAAGCAAAAAGCACCTGCAGGAACCACTATCCCTATAACCTTTCTCGTCCCTCTTTCCCCTTCAAGTTTGATGATTTGGCAGTTCTGGAACTCTTCCGAGAGAAGTCAAGACTCACTCTGCCAGCCCCAGCTGTTCAAAGCTCAGCCCAATCTGTTCCATATAGTTGGCTGTATTCTAACAATAATGTGGCTACAGTTCACCTTCATTTGCTGCAAAGATCATTAACTATCCCTCAGAGAGATATAGTATTAAAGAAAGAGAGTGCTCGAGGCATAATAAATGGAAGTTCCTGGGTAACATAGTTCAAAACAGGTAGGATGATGCCAGCAAGGCCACCTGACTGTTTCTATAGCCAGAGAAAAGGGAAGAAAACAAGGGCAGGAAGGAGGCAAAATCAGAAAGAGAAATAAGAAAAGCCAGAACGTGCCTGGCAAGAGTGTATGTTCATGTGAGCAGAAAATAGAGGAAAAACAGAACATTTGAAATAAAGACACAAGGACATTTCATGTTAAGTCACAGCAGTGACATGATCCTACTTGTCTGGCAGCTCAAACATTCTATGACAGAGGTAGAAGTAAATTTGGAAAGAGAGTGAGAGCAGAGAGAATGAATTACAATCCTATACAGGAAGAATGCAGGATCCCAAACCTTTTTTTAGTACCGTAAAAGATACTGCATTAAATGAAACCTGTATTTAAATCATGTATCTGACCTCCCATTCAAAAAACTGCTGAATTGCAGTGTAGAGTAGGCATGTTTCTTCATTCAACTCATACATTCAGTCATTAAAGTCTTGCATTAGCCTTATTTGAGTCTTTTTCTCCAACCACTCCCTCTTTTTCCCCCAATAAGCCAGCCCTGTGAAAACACCCAGTGATCAGAACAGCCACTTCATAGGAAGTGCTGCGTGTTTAATATAAACACCTGGGAGTTCTTCAGTTGATAACGACAGCATCAAAGTCCATACTTGTTGTAAGTGAGTTGTAACTGTTATATTAATCCAAACTAAATTCCAGTCAATAACAGAGAGAGAACTGGTGGCTAAATGGGAGATCTAGTGGCAGACTGCATTGTCTTAGGATTTACTTTCTTTGGAAATTCACAAGGTAACATTACAAAATAAACAAACAAACAACAAAAACAAAATTCCATACGTGACATCTTTACTATTTTCTTTACCTTCTTTTCCTTTGTTGAAAACCCTAGAACAATGGTTTTCAACCAGGGGCAAATTTCTCCCCCACAGAACATTTCTGGTTGCCACAGCTGGGGAGAGGAATTCCGCTACTGGCATCTACTGGGTAGAGGCCAGGGGTGCTACCATATATTCTGCAATGCACTGGACAGCTTCTCACAATACTGAATGATACAGCCCCAAATGCCAGGGAACAGAGGTTGAGAAGCCCTGCTGAGAGTCATTTCAGGTAGCAAACTTCCTTTTTTGATATACAATATGGATTTTAGGAGTGGTAGAATGGGAGCTGTTTGTTTTGTTTTGAGCACGGCTCACTGCAGCCTCAACCTCCCTGGGCTCAAGCAATTCTCTCACCTCAGCCTCCTGAGTAGCTGAGACTACAGGTACATGCCACCATGCCTAGCTAATTTCTGTATTTTTTCTAGAGACAGGGTTTTACCATGGTGGTCAGCCTGCTCTCAAACTCCTGCGCTCAAGCCATCCTCCTACCTCAGTGCTGAGATTACAGGCGTGAGCCACCATGCCCGGCTGGAAGCATTTTTAAGTAACATTCTGTTATCATTAAAATACAAAGTAATAACACTTAACATAAATGGAAAGGAAGGCAGGGGGCAGAAATTTAAAATGAACTTAGAATCACAATGGAACCCTGGTAAATCCCAATATAACACCAAACTTTGCACAAGCCTTCAACCTGTGATTTAATTATTACAATGCTTCCCCCTGCCAAAAAAAAAAAAAAAAAAAAAAAAAAAAAAATCAACCATAGTCCGATTCAATTTACCTAGGAGGATACTTCAGAATATATCCACCCAAGACTGTGATGTGAAATTTGTATTTATAAATAAGAAACACAGCCTGGCCTCCTCTTATGAAGGCACGCACACAGGCACACCCACTCATACCAAAACCAGAGGACTCTGTGTTCAATTAAATTGGCTCTATGTGGCCAGGCGCGGTGGCTCATGCCTGTAATCCCAGCACTTTGGGAGGCTGAGGCGGGCGGATCAAGAGGTCAGGAGATTGAGACCACGGTGAAACCCCATCTCTATTAAAAATACAAAAAAATTAGCCGGGCGAGGTGGCGGGCGCCCGTAGTCCCAGCTACTCCAGAGCCTGAGGCAGGAGAATGGCGTGAACCCGGGAGGCGGGGCTTGCGGTGAGCTAGATCGTGCCACAGCATTCCAGCCTGGGCAAACAGAGTGAGACTCCATCTCAAAAAATAATAATAATAAAATAAATAAATAAATAAATAATAAATTGGCTCTATGTAAAAAGTCTCTAGGTAACACTTAAATTGGCATGAAACAAAATAATTCATCTGAGGTAGGGAAAGGGGAAGAGTTAGAAATGTCTTCCTGAAAGAAGACAGACAATTCCCCCAGCCACACCTGGAAACTCAAGAGCAGCCTTTGATGTAGTCATCTGTCTTCAGCCCAAAAGCTCTAGGGAGTTGACCTAACATTTACATGGCTTGGTAAAAAATAATTTGCTCTGAGGTAATTTAGTGTAAGCTCAGGTCATGGCCCGAACTTGCCAAATAAACAGAACCGCCCGGGATTCTTTCCAGTGGCGCTAGCCTCCAGACTGATGAGCTTGCTCACCTGGCTGGCTCCCTTCTTCCCATTGATCCTCACTCATTTCCTCTGGGTTTTCCATGCGTGTGGCAGGCTTCGGGCAGGGCTACATGCTCGGGCTCTTTGGCTTTGCTGGATTCCTCTTGGCAGTCACACTTGGACTCCACGGCTCCTGGGAAGGAAGAGAGAAAAAAGGAGGTGGAGTCTTGAACGGGGATAGAGCTGTGACCTCCCAGCCCAAAAAGAACATGTTTTGCCTTGCCGGGATGGGGAAACAGCTTTTGAAGTCTAGCCCAGGCCTCCCTGGTGCAGATCATCTACTAGCTATTGTTCCAGCACAGATTTCCACTCTACATAATAGAGACACAATGACAAAGGGATTCATTCACTGACTCTTTATTGAAGGCTCACTATACTCAAGGTACTGAGAGCGGTGGAGAACACACTGGGGAAAGGCAGGCATGTGTCCTCAGAGTAGAAGAAAATATCCAAAAAGAAATTTTTATGTAAACAGACTTTGGGCTAAACGTTTCCTGATATGTGAACAGAATATAAAATGTGAATTTGGTAACTTAATTGTTGAAACTGTCCATACGTAATTTAGAAGAAAAACAGCGATCTAGTTTTGGTAAAATTCTAGCCACTCTCCAGATCCAACCCCAAAGCTGCTTTTGTAAACCACTGTTGGCAGAATTTCTCACCTTGGTGATAGAGATAACACCAGGTTATTAATCTGCGGTTTCAAAAAAGAGAAAAATGAGTGGCAGGAGTACTGGACCATTTTTTATTAAAACCAGGTCAATTAAGGGAACCTTTACTAGCCAATATACTTATACCCACTGGAATGCGTTAAAAAACCAAAATCCTGTCCAGTTCAATCCCAGAAGAAAAACATGCAGAGAACAGCAATATTCAGCAATGAGTATTGAAAGTATTTTCAAGTCTAGGCAGAATTCTAGAAATTACTAAATTAACCAATGACGATGTGTTGAACAGAACTCTCATCCTGAATATAATTATATTAAAACTTCTGACGATTTCTTCCCTCAACGTGCTATCCTCGGGTTGTAGAAGGTTAGGGTAAGAAGGAAGGACATATGGATGGGACAAGGAGGAAGGGAAGAAAATACTCACAAAAAACCATATTCACAATTCAGCAGTTTTGTAGAATGACAGATCATTCATGTACTATTTTTTACTCATGAAACTAAATTCATTCATTACCCAACATTTATTAGGTTTATTGAATAAATTATAGAAATGTAAATCACAAAATGAATTATATAACAAAATGTTGGTTTTTATTACATGCCAACATTAATGTATTTTCTCCTCATCTAAATTTTCCTGGAATAAATACAAAGTTGATCATAATACTTTCAAATCATCTTCCAGTTTCCATGAATTAGAAAACACTATAAACAATGTATTCAGGGGTGTGTGTGTATGTGTGTGTGTGTGTATTTTTGGCATCATGCTCATATAATATTTTGGCACCATATTCTTTTATCTTACAAAATCATGTTTCATCTATCATTTACTAAACAAAGTTAACAATTGGAATTAAGTTGCTTAACTATAGTAATCAGTGTTAAGGAAGTTTTATTTCCTTAAAAACATATTTTTCTGAACAAATATGGTGAGCACTACAGTTCTGTGGGTTGCCTTGGAGAACGTAAATAAATGCTACCAGTTGATACCTGTCAATTACAGTCCTTATGTAGTTTGTGGCACTTGTAATTTACAATAGGAAAATCATTCATTTTCCTAATGATCATGGACAAGTCCGCCGAACTTTTTATAACGTAATTGAAGAGACAGTAAGTCAAAACATCTTCATTCTTCTCTTAGCCATCTGCAAGGTTTATTATAGGCACAAAACATCATGTCAGGTCATTTTTATGAGTTTCCCAGGACTTATAAGTTATTTAGACATGAGTGTTTTACTGTCCTAACATAAAACTCTAAATGTGCAAATTTAAACAAACAGAGGAAGTCACCACATGGACGTACCATGCTCATAGATGATGGCCCACAAAAAAAGTTGGGAGAAGCAGTGATTTGGGCACATAGGTAGTGATCAAAGAGATATAGTCTAGTAGAATGGCAGAAAAATCCAATTTCCCAAAAAAAGTAATATGAAAATGACACAGAAGCAAAATGGTAGAAAACTTTCCATTTCATTGGGTGACAGTGAACAGCTCAGTTTTTTTCCCACTGTCTTAGTATGGTTAAAGCCTGGATACAGATGGGGCACATTAGACTACCTATTGGCTACTATGCTCACTACCTAGATGATGGGATCTGTACTCCAAACCTCAGCATCACACAATATTCCCATGCAACAAATCTGCACATGTACCCCCATATTTAAAATAAAAGTTTTTGAGGCCAGGCACAGTGGTTCACGCTCCCAGCACTTTGGGAGGCCAAGGCAGGTGGATTATCTGAGGTCCGGAGTTGGAGACCAGCCTAGTTGACATGGTGAAACCCCTATCTCTACTAAAAATATAAAAATTAGCTGGGCGTGGTAGTGCATGCCTGTAATCCCAGCTACTTGGGAGACTGAGGCAGGAGAATTGCTTGAACCCAGGAGGCAGAGGTTGCAGTAAGCTGAGATCGCACCACTGTACTCCAGCCTGGGCAACATAGAAAGACTCTGTCTCAAAAAAAAAAAAAAGAAAGAAAGAAAAGAAAAGAAAAGAAAAGTTGAAAAAATGAAGAACTAAAACCTGATGTGGAAAATGCCTATATCTAACCCAAATCTATCAAGCTAACCAGAAAAGGAACAAGAAAAAGCAGCAGCAGCAGCAGCAGCAGCAGCAGCCGCCACCACCACCACCACCACTGCTGTCATCCTCTAATTTTACACAATAATAAATGAAGACCGGTGGGGGGAACCCACAGAGGTAGTAGCATTTCCTTCTCAGGTAAGCCAAGCTGGTTACAGGGATCAGTGTTCCTAGCTGTGAGTTAATGATAGTTACTCTGTCCTTTTCATACTCTAGGCATTTGAGCACCTTTTCTCTTGGGCCCTCCCTGCCCACTTGGCCTACCCAACCTTATTATTCATCCTTTAAAAGACTTAGCTCAAATTTCTGTTCATAACCACAGGAGGAATTACTCCCTCCCTCCTCTGTGGCCTTACAGAACTTTTCATTCTGCTAGTGTAGCACTTCTCAAACTGCAGGGGCTAACTGGGTACACAACAGTTTCTGCACCAGAATCCAAATGCTTGGAGGACAGATTCAGCATCTTATCTACCTTTTATCCTCAGGGTCTAGCAGAGTGTCTGGTATATAGTAGGCGTTCAATAAATATCTGTTGAATAAGTATGTGAGTGAATGAAGAAGCATTTAAATTACCCCAAATACTAAAAGAAAAAGATCAGAATGAAAATAATCTAGTTTGTAGTAACCAAAACAGCATGGTACTGGTACCAAAACAGAGATATAGACCAATGGAACAGAACAGAGTCCTCAGAAATAATACCACACATCTACAGCCATCTGATCTTTGACAAACCTGAGAGAAACAAGAAATGGGGAAAGGATTCCCTATTTAATAAATGGTGCTGGGAAAATTGGCTAGCCATAAGTAGAAAGCTGAAACTGGATCCTTTCCTTACCCCTTATACGAAGATTAATTCAAGATGGATTAGAGACTTAAATGTTAGACCTAATACCATAAAAACCCTAGAAGAAAATCTAGGTAGTACCATTCAGGACATAGGCATGGGCAAGGACTTCATGTCTAAAACACCAAAAGCAACGGCAGCAAAAGCCAAAATTGACAAATGGGATCTAATTAAACTAAAGAGCTTTTGCACAGCAAAAGAAACTACCATCAGAGTGAACAGGCAACCTACAGAATGGGAGAAAATTTTTGCAACCTACTCATCTGACAAAGGGCTAATATCCAGAATCTACAAAGAACTCAAACAAATATACAAGAAAAAAACAAACAACCCCATCAAAAAGTGGGCAAAGGATATGAACAGACATTTCTCAAAAGAAGACATTCATACAGCCAACAGACACATGAAAAAATGCTCATCATCACTCGCCATCAGAGAAATGCAAATTAAAACCACAATGAGATACCATCTCACACCAGTTAGAATGGTAATCATTAAAAAGTCAGGAAACAACAGTTGTTGGAGAGGATGTGGAGAAATAGGAACACTTTTACACTGTTGGTGGGATTGTAAACTAGTTCAACCATTATGGAAAACTGTATGGCAATTCCTCAAGGATCTAGAACTAGATGTACCATATGACCCAGCCATCCCACTACTGGGTATATACCTAAAGGATTATAAATTATTCTACTACAAAGACACATGCACACGTATGTTTATTGCGGCACTATTCACAATAGCAAAGACTTGGAATCAACCCAAATGTCCATCTGTGACAGACTGGATTAAGAAAATGTGGCACATATACACCATGGAATACTATGCAGCCATAAAAAAGGATGAGTTTGCGTCCTTTGTAGGGACATGGATGCAGCTGGAAACCATCATTCTTAGCAAACTATCACAAGAAGAGAAAACCAAACACCGCATGTTCTCACTCATAGGTGGGAACTGAACAATGAGATCACTTGGACTCGGGAAGGGGAACATCACACACTGGGGTCTATCATGGGGAGGGGGGAGGAGGGAGGGATTGCACTGGGGAGTTATACATGATATAAATGATGAATTGATGGGTGCTAATGAGTTGATGGGTGCAGCACACCAACATGACATAAGTATACATATGTAACAAACCTGCACGTTATGCACATGTACCCTAGAACTTAAAAAAAAAAAAAAAAAAAAAATCTAGTTTGTATATCTCAGCCCTCCAATCATTATACTTAAAAGAACTCTAAAGACAAGATATTTTTAAATATAAAAAATGTATATTCCCAAATAGAAAAAGATAAACTATCCCACATAATTTTCACAAGGACAGTGGACATTATAAATTACAGTCATAAACCTCCAGTCCTTTGTAACTTATATGGTATTTCCTTTAGTTCTACTCTTTCATCTTTCCCAAGATTTGTTTTTCCATCCTGAGTGCTTCAAGCTAAAGAAAAAGATGACACAGGGACACCTATGTATATAGACACAAAATCTCTCACTTTCTCCAAACATTTCGGGTCACTATGCTCAGTTAAAACATTAAATTCCTGGAAAGGTACACAGAGAGCTGTTCCTAACCATTCCAAATGACTAAAATCTACTTTCTCATTATGCCTTGAGTTATATTTTACAACTACAGTCCTGAAAATCGTGGACTACTTATAATTAATGAGAAAATATGAGAGATTTGGAAGTACATACACACACATAAAAATATTTTCTAAATCAACTAAAGCCAAAGTCAAGGTTCTTAGGGAGCCACCAGTTACTAATGTATCAGGCTCCAAAGCAGCACTGGAGAGTGGCTGTGGAGCCAGAGGACCTGGATTGGAACCCACACTAGCTTTGGGACCTTGGCAAGTTATGCATCTTCTTGTGCCTTAACCTTTTCATCTTTAAATGAAAAAAAAAAATGGTGCCTTCCTCATAAGAGTATTATGCAGAGTGAAAATATTAATGCAGGTAAGCAAATGGAAGCATATGTGACATGCATTAAGAATTTAATAATGGTTAGAGTTAATATTATAGAATCACCTTCATATGTCCTTGTCTTTTAAGTTATTTCATTAGTAGGACATTCCAGAAGATGAGAAAATACTTCTCCTGAGCCAATCTCTGCCATAAGGTCACTGCCATTTGGGGCACATGTCATAGATGGAAGTATAACAAACCTGATCCTGGAGTATTATGTTCCAATCAGACAAGAAATCATAGTAGGCATGAGAAATAATAATTCCATTAACTACACTTACATTGGTTTTGCTAACATCCATATGAACGCACACAGAAAAAACCTTTTAGAGCCACATATAACAGAGTAATCAAGGAACATGCTATGCTGCTTATTAGCAAGATGTTCAGGCCCAGGTGACTTGCCACTCTGAGCTGGCTTCCTTATCTGTACAATGGCCATAGTCATTGTCACAATCATTGTAATTAGTCCATTCTCACAGTGCTAATAAAGACATACCCAAGACTGGGTAATTTATAAAGGAAAGAAATTTAATGGACTCACAGTTCCACATGGCTGGGGAGGCCTCATAATCACAGCAGAAGATGAAGGAAGAGCAAAGGATGTCTTACATGGCCACAGGCAAAGAGAGAATGAGAGCCAAGGGAAAGGGGAAACCCCTTATAAAACCATCAGATCTCGTGAGACTTGTTCACTACCATGAGAGCAATATGGGGGAAACCGCCTCCTTGATTCAATTATTTCCCACTGAATCCTTCCCACAACACATGGGAATTATGGGAGCTATAATTCAAGACGAGATTTGGGTGGAAACACAGCCAAACCATATCAATCATCTTCACCATACCTAATGCTGTTGGCAAACCTTAAACCTGATAGTGTGTACGAAAGCACCTAATAGACAGTTCATCCATGTTACCTTTACATTTTTATTCCTCCTGATTCCTATGTAACTCTATGGGCTTGCTGTGACTCTCTTCGGTTTTCCAAGAGACTCTCGTTACTTTCTCTCCCACCTAGATTAGATTGGGTCTAAGGGAAGAAAAAGTATATATACACTAAAAAAAGCAAAACAACTTCTTGTTTCTGAAAAAGCCAATCAAACATTTCTAATGGATAAGTTTCTTATTTGGTAAATCAAGAAAATCTATCATAATAAGTATGTGAAGAGGCCAAGTAAGAGTAGACAGTTACCATAAAACTACACAAAGATGACAGATTATGGAATATGCAATGTTAGGATCAAGTTTGCTGTAAAGGGAACAAATAGTGACCTCTTTGCCTGAGTTTAGACTGAGCACACAAAGGGAAATAAAGGCACAATATGAACGCTGATTTTTCACTTTGGTAACAGATGGTGAGCAATGTCTATGAACACTGGATTTTACATCCTCCTAGATATTTCCACAGGATTAGATAAGACCAAAAAACATTATATTGAGCATAAAAGTAATCCAATAAAAATCCAATTTTATGTTCTCTCTCCTCTTCACAGCTGAACAACCTGTTAAAATTAAAGAATGGACACCTGCCTGAAAAATGTGTGTGTAGCCCTTTTTATTTGTTAAATTTAAAATAGCTTATTTGTATCCCAAATATTTTAAAGCATCATTGTGGGCCAGGCACGGTGGCTCACGCCTGTAATCCCAGCATTTTGGGAGGCCGAGGCAGGCAGATCACGAGGTCAGGAGATGGAGACCATCCTGGCCAACATGGTGAAACCCCGACTCTACTAAAAATACAAAAATTAGCCAGGCGTGGTGGCGGGTGCCTATAGTCCCAGCTACTCAGGAGGCTGAGGCAGAAGAATGGTGTGAACCCGGGAGGCAGAGCTTGCAGTGAGCCGAGATCGCGCCACTGCACTTCAGCCTGGGTGACAGAGCCAGACTACGTCTCAAAACAAAAGTATCCTTGTGGTCAAAGTGTTTTGATAATAAGTAATGGGAAAAGAAGAATTCACCATCTAACTAGATGACAAGGAAAGGGAGAAATGCTTGAATTCCAAATAGCCTGTTTACGTACTGCAAATTCAAATCAGCCACCATAATTAGTTCAAGAAACATAACTACATTTCTGACCCTGAAAGATATCACATGGTATCACAGATGAAAACAAAAGTCAATATGTTTATACACATTTTACCCTGTAAGAGTCTAGGGTTCAGAGGCATGATGTGATTTGACAAATTTCACATTGCTAATAAATAAAGCACTAGGGTTTGAACCCAGAGTTTTCTAAATCTAGTGTCTCCCCTCCCCATCACAGAATGCCTCCTCTCAGAGTACACATCTGACAAAGGACTGGGTGTGGAGGCCATTATTGAAAAGACAGATTGGAGTCAACTAGTGGAGATGAGATCACTGGGTCTCTGCTTTTTAGCCTGCAGGCATATGGAACCATTAAAACTGTTTATGAGGAAAATAACATGTCAAAGGGGAACAGAAATATCATCTGTGTAGACAGATAAAATTTAGGAAAAGAACTGAAAGCTTTTTCCCTCTTAACAGGGATTTCTGGTCAGATAGTGATCTGTTTGATTGATAGATTCAGATACATTGTTCAGTGTAAGAGTTGTCAAGTCGCTCTTTCCAACTTTCCAAAATTTCCAGGATACATCATATTTATAATAACAATCTCCTGTATGCAGACATCATCTCCCACAAAAAAAACCCACTCTCCTATATTGTGACAATCCAAGATCAGTTTTAATGAAACCCACTAAATGCACTAAAAAAGTAAAATACAATCATACTGATACTTACAATTTTACTCTTAGAAAAAAATGCATGGTACTCCTCATCTTCTTCAATACAATCCACAAAAACATATTCATGGATAACTAAATTCCATAATATCCTCTAAGGAAATGAACTATTTCAGGTGGGAGGCAGTACTGAGGGCTAAGATACGATGAGTAAAAAACACTTCCTGGTTCCTCAGTCCAAGAATTCACTTAAAAGGTATATTTGTTTATACATAGGTGGAAAGTTGAAGCAGTTTAAAAAAAAAAAAAAAAAAAAAGCGAGACCTAGTTACGATACAGTAATAATATGTGCTGTCCTTTGACAAGCATAAAATATAATATTCTAGCTTATGCCGATTTGGCATGTAAAAGGATAACCTAGAACACCACCATCAAAAAATACAAACGCCTAGCTAGCAATCCAGGCCAGAAAAAAATCTAAAAGAAAAAGCTATCACATGGTGTTAGGTATAAACCAGTACAAAAATGATTCACTCCAGAAATGGTGTTTATGTTGGAAAGGTATACAAGGTTATAAACAAGTTTTATTCAGTTGGTTCCATACCAATGCAAAGCTTCATGCCTTAAGTGGCTTCATGTATTGCTCATCAGGAGCCAATTACAGGTCTACAAATATGCTTATTTTAAAACAAGAACAAGGACAGTCTGGCTCATTGTTTGTTCATCTTTCTAGAAAACAAGTTTCCATGTAAATCTTTCTAAGGGAATACATCTACCTTCCAAGTATAGGTTTGTTGGCTTTCATAAGCCCCTAGATATTTTTTCCTACATTTCTTCTGAAAAGAATACACAAACTACCAACAGAGGCCTATGTTAAAGAGAAGCAACTAAACACTTGCTGAGTTTGAGAGATGGGCATTAGAAGGACAAATACAATTCTGTCTTCAGAGAATACCTACATACATTCTGATCTGAAGATCCCATTTTTTTTTTTTTTTTTTTTTTTTTTTGAGACGGAGTCTCGCTCTGTCGCCCGGGCTGGAGTGCAGTGGCCGGATCTCAGCTCACTGCAAGCTCCGCCTCCCGGGTTTACGCCATTCTCCTGCCTCAGCCTCCCAAGTAGCTGGGACTACAGGCGCCCGCCACCTCGCCCGGCTAGTTTTTTGTATTTTTTTTAGTAGAGACGGGGTTTCACCATGTTAGCCAGGATGGTCTCGATCTCCTGACCTCGTGATCCGCCCGTCTCGGCCTCCCAAAGTGCTGGGATTACAGGCTTGAGCCACCGCGCCCGGCCTGAAGATCCCATTTTTAAAGCTTCCAAAAGAAGTGAATCCAAAAGCAACATCTATTCTTGAACTCAGTTTAGAAGATTTTTTGTTTTGTTTTGTTATACCGAGTCTCCTTTCCAAAGATCGGATAAAAGACACAATAAAAAGACACGTCTTGACCAGGCGTGGTAGCTCACACCTGTAATCCCAGCACTTTGGGAGGCCGAGGCAGGTGGATCACCTGAGGTCAGGAGTTCGAGACCAGTCTGACCAACATGGTGAAACCTAGTTTCTACTAAAAGTATAAAAATTAGTCAGGTGTGGTGGTGGGTGCCTGTAATCCCAGCTACTCGGGAGGCTGAGGCAGGAGAATTGCTTGAACACAGGAGGCAAAGGCTGCAGTGAGCTGAGATCATACCACTGTAATCCAGCCTGGGCATCAGGGCAAGACTCTCTCTCAAAAAAAAAAAAAAAAAAAAAAAAAAAAAGACACGTTTACTTCAGTTTCTTCAGTTGCTTGCATGAGGAAACTGGCCCTTACCACTCTCCTTCACAGGATGGGGGAGAACAGTCAGAGTCTAGAAAAACTATGTGCTTTGGGTATTGAGCATGTCAATGAAAATGAGCAGTCTTGAATAACATAAGATATTCTTTAGGTTACATAAGACACAGATGTTATAATCCTTAATCAGACAACTGAACTATGGACAGTTCAGTCCAAAATCTTATTTTATATATAAGAATCTGAAGTACACAGACATCAAGTCACTTTACCACATTTACTCAGTTGCAAAGCCAAAAAGAGATCTCCAATCTTGACTCCTGATGAAATTTTTCATTATGTCACTGGAATGAATTTTTAAACTATGCCTACAATTTTTACCCTGACCACGAATTCACTTCTTTCTCATGGCTGGAGGTTAATAAATTGCTTTCAGAATTGATCAAGGGTTCTGATATTGCAGAGTATGTGCTCACGGCTGGGCCAGGAGCAAGGCCTAGGAGAGATCAGGACACTGGTTGTTGTGATAGAGTGTGGCCCCTGCAGGGAGAGGTGCCATGTGTAATGTACCATGGGCACACATACTAAGGAAAGGTGACTCTTCCATACTGGTTTCAACAAAAAACAGCTAAGAGATCAATAAGAAAAAATGTAAAAGAAAACTCTTACTTTTTAATAAAGAGAATACCAAAAAAAAAAAAAAAAAGGAGCAGTCGGGTGTGGTGGCTCACACCTGTAATCCCAGCACTTTGGGAGGTCGAGGCAGGTGGAACACGAGGTCAGGAATTCATGGTGATCAACCATGGTTGGCCGACATGGTGAAACCCCATATCTACTAAAAATACAAAAATTAGCTGGGTGTGGTGGTGTGCGCCTGTAATCCCAGCTACTCGGGAGGCTGTGGCAGGAGACTTGCTTGAATGTGGGAGGTGGAGGTTGCAATGAGCCGAGATTGTGCCACTGCACTCCAGCCTGGGCGACAGAGCAAGATTCCATCTCAAAAAAAAAGAGCAACACTATTAGGAAAGAATTACCTCTGCTACATTAGAACAAGGCAAGGATGATGGAAGATACAGAAAGCTTTCCTTTATCTAAGTTCCAGGCAGAACTAGATAGAACAGAAACTTGGAGTAGAGCTATTGCCAAAGCCCTGAGCTCAGGTTAAAGGAAACTGTCACTGTTCCATTTCTCCTTTGAGTTTCAAATTTGGTTTCCTAGGATGCCATTGTAAAAGAGTCCAGTAATGGGGAGAAAACAAATTCCCAGCTCCCACAACCTACAACAATTGAAACTAGTTATTTAGGATTCCCAGAAAGGATATTAAAAAAAAAAAAAAAAAAAAAAAAAAAAAAAAAAACCTCACTTGTTTATCCTTGCAGGTTAGTTAGGTTAATAACCTCAATTGACTATCATGAATGAAAGTAGTTAAGCAAGAAGGATACAAATATACAAATAGGGATCTTGTATTTATTGTTTGTTGTTTACCAATTGCAATTTGGGGGCCTTGAGGCAATTGCAGTTGATGGAAGTTAAACAAGGAAGATTGTTGGTTTACAGCCTACTCTTGGCAATTTGGAAGTAAATGATAACCAATATTTACTCAGACTACTAGTTGTATATGCTTTCTTCTCCTCTCTATCAGATGACACAAAGTAGTGAGCACCACATAGAGGGTGCCCCAAAATTTACAAATTGCACATGTATCGTATCTCATCTAACACCACAAGACAAAACTATTCTTTCATCATTTGACAAATGATAAAGGGAGAATTCAGGGAGTTACAAAAATTTCCCAGTGCTCACTAGCTAATTGGAAGAGGCTGGATTGTAACGTAGAGTTTCTGACACCAAGTGTCCTGAGCCACGTGCACTCACTTAAGTTAATATCTTATCTCTCATTCTCCTTTCCTTTGCTCACATATAAAGAGCTGCTCAGAGGTTTTTGAATATTGGCTTTTAGGAGAATTTGTAGATTTCAACTCTCCATTTTCTTCCTATGCCCAAATTATTATCGATAACATAGAGTTGGCATTACATGATCTTTTGGGTCTCTGGAGAGAAAAACCAATAAATAAATAAATAACCAATTTATTTCCGACAAATTGGTTGGAAATAAAACAAATATAGGCTTAGCATACATTTGGCAGGGTTGGGGAGGGGGTGGTGGGCAAGGAAACTCTAATAGTCTTACCTATCTTGGTACTGGAGCTAAGAGCATCAAATCTCCAGTAAAAAAGTCAAACCTGCTTTCCAATCAAATAATGAAGGCTTCCATATTAATCCCTACATAAGAGATACAAAGAGAATGTATAGAGGGATCATTTTATGGATGTTATGGAAAGACAACACCTGTTCTTTGGACACTAGTGCCTTTGGTTACACCCAGGTTTTAAGGGGATGAATATACATCCTTTTGGGAGATTAAAAAAAAATCCGAAAATTATAATATTCTTCTGCCTCCCAAGAAAAACAATCTTCAGATAATTGGGATTTGATGAGAGTGGGGGAGCTCTGCAAATCTTATGCCAGTATGAGCATGCAATAATTAGCATTCAGACTGTTAAAGTTATGAAGTGATCCCTTTGCTGCATGATTCAGAGGCCTTGGTTCCCTACTTTCAGATTAAAATGAAGACTGAAAGACTAAACTTCAACTATGTCTGAATGTCTGTGGGCTGTTTTCCCCACAACTAACAACCTTATTTAAACTCCCAACTTTTAAACTGCTAAAACCATGGAAACATTAATAATGGCCCTCCTTCATTAAACCTCAACTTCCCCTCCTACTTGTACTTTTGACCAATTTACTGACTTCAAAGCAAGCAACAGCATCCTGTTCAGTTACTCAGTAGGACCTCTGTATCTTCACCGAACACCTTAAACCAAAAGAACACCAAAACCCACAGAAAAAGTCATGATCTCTACACTCCTCCTAGTCTATTGAAGGCAATTATGTAACCTCAAAGTTTTTGCTTTTATTTTTTATTTTTTCAGTTGCCATGGGAAAGACTGGGCAGCTCCATCTGCACAGGGTAATTACTGGCCTCCCAAAACACACTCACTCTCTCTCTCACACACACACACACCCACACACACAAAACCTGCAATGATATAAAGAAAAAGTAAACATAATTTTAAACATTTTTATAGAGGCCAAAAAGGTGTTAAACAATCAATGTATTGCTTTGCTACTGGCAGAAATAAACAAAACAGCCATTTACTGTCAGGAAAACAGCATTTTCAGAGTTGAAGTAGTAATCATAGCAATTAATATTTCTTCAGAATTTAATATTTGTCAGGTACTGTGGACTAAGTATTTTACACAGATCATCTTATATAATCTCCATAAATGTAAATCTACAATTCCCATTTTTACAGAAAATAAATGAGGTTAAGAGAGGCTGAGTCACTTGCACAGGACTGATTAGTAGTGGAGCCAGGATTCAAACCCAGAGCCCACAGTCTTGGTGCTCTCACTGTGCCCCATGGTGCCTGCCTGCCCACAGCCTATGTTATCATCACAGCTCGCTTCTGGTCTGGTCTAATGACCTGTTGAAGGAACTCAAATGATCACTCATCTCATCTACTGAAACTAAGAATAATTTAAAATATTTTGGGGTGTCAAAATGCTTATGACCAGCCTGAGCTGAGAACATGCCTCTACAAAAAAAAAAAATAATACATTTACAAAATTAGCCAGGCACAGTACTGCATGCCTGTAGTCCCAGCTACTCAAGAAACTGAGGTGGGAGGATCACTTGAGCAGCTGGGAGATCAAGGCTGCAGTGAGCCATGATTGCACTACTGTACTCCAGCATTCCAACGTGGGCGACAGAAAGAGACCCTGTCTCAAAAAAAAAAAAAGAAAAAAAATGCATTTGACCACAGGCTGCACCAGTAACAATGATCTTATTTCATTATCTACAGTACAATATAAATATGCATATGTAACATTCAAATACTATGGCCTTTTCCATTTTCTTAATCAGTTTCAATTTCTCAGTGTTAACTCCTTAATTTAACACTTTTCAATAAAAATGCTATTTGCTAATGTGCATTGTAACATTAATTTTGAGTTTTAGGAGATTTGTGAGTGCGGGGTAAGGAGAAGAGCTATTTAACTCTCATCTATTTTATTTTATTATTCCCAAGGGAAGAAATATTTTTACTTTGGCTTCTTCATGAATTTAGGTAATTAATGAGATTCTTGCCATCTTTATATGCTGGATTTGATTCCCTGTGATGGAAAGTATATACAATTCCCAAAGAAATCTATGTTAATAGTATAGCGTTTGAATATTAAAAGAGATTAGGTGGTATCAGAAGCACAGCCTTGGACCAGGCCACCAACATGAATGGGTAGATCATTTAACAAGTCAACACATGCTAATAGAATCTTCTAAGGGGCTGGACACCTATCACAAGGTCCCCCTGCACACCTTGACTCTGTTTATCAAGGGAGGAATCCCGACACCATGGAGCCCCCAGGCCTCCCTTCCTCTATCAGCACAGCATGACGGCAGTCACCAGCTGCCTGCGAGTTTGGTAAGACTCTGGCTCCAATCCCTTGGCCTCATCTGACCCGTCTTTCTGCTGTATCACTCATCTCCTGGAAAGGAAAATGTTTCCAAGTTTCTTCCACATCAGCAGTAGGAAAGGAATTTGCAGTCTTTGAGTATTAAGTGACCTGGGTAGAAAAAAGTCTTAGAAGGGAGGTGAGACTGAGGGGTGGGGAAGTACAATGAAATACTTTCACTTTGCCAAATTCCCATCCCTTTTTGTCCGTAGGCAATGCCAGAAGAGAAAGCCAAAAGGAGATAGGAGGGTAAGTGGAAACAGCTCCTCCTCTTCCCTTGCACTTCCTGGCTGGTTATCTGTAAACATCTCTCTACCACCCTTCCCCACGCAGGGAGCCTGGGGAGATACACACACTTGCCTAACTGCTGGAGCCTCACCATCCACATTAGCTACCTCTCTAAGTCCTTGAGAAGCAGGGCAGGCACAGTGGCCAGGGTGGGGACAGGGTGGATCCACAGAAGCCCACCTGATGACCTTTCCATTAACAACCAGAGCTCTTGGTGCTGCCTCCCAGAGATAAGTAGGGGAGGTGTCTAGACAAAGAAGAAAATAAAAATGTTTTCTTCCTTCCTTTCCCTCAGTCATACTTTAAACCTTCCTCTGGGCACTGCAGTAAAAAGAAGCAAGGAGGTGCACCTGGCCAGAGAGCAATCTCCAGGAGGCTAGATGAGCCGTCCTGTGTGTGGGAATAAAGGCAGACCAGAACAGAAAGCAGTGAGGTTGTGATTCCAAAATCCCAGCTCCCAGACCTGTGGCCAGAGCAGAGTCAAATGTGAACTTATGTGAACTTGTGAGGCAAAAAGTTAATGTCTGATGGACTGGAGCCCATGCCAAACTCCAGCTCAGTTGCCACCCCACAGGGGACTAGTTCAAAGAAATGAGATCTAGTGGTAGTGAACAAGCCAAGTAAGTTGCAGGGAGGCCCCAGCTCACAGTTCTGACTTTGGAGCCCCTCCTCTGGGCTTCCCTAATACTCTATGCACAGCTCCTCCCCGGGTACTCACAGCCACCATTCATCCTTTATTGATCTGTCCTGTCTATGAAGCAAAGTTGAGGGCTGCCCTTTTCTGGACTTTACGTGCTTGGTACTGAATACACTAGGTCTGCACTGTCTAATACAGTGGTCACTAGACACATGTGGCTCTTGAGCCCTTGAAATGAGATCAGTCCAAACTGAGATGTACCTCAAGTTTAAAAAGCACAGTGGATTTCACAGACTTACTATGAAAAATACAGTTAAATACCTCATTAATTTTTATATTAATTAAATATTGAAATAATATTTTGGACATATTAGGTTAAAGTGTGTTATTAAAATGAATTTCACCTAATTCTCTTCATTTTTTTTTAGCATGGCTACACATGTGTCTTATATTATATGTCTATTACACAGTATTGTTCTGGGTATTCCACGAGGGAAGGAGGGAGGGAGGGAAGGAAGGAGGGAGGGAGGGAGGGAGGGAGGGAGGGAGGGAGGCAGGCAGGCAGGCAGGCAGGCAGGCAGGAAGGAAGGCAGGAAGGAAGGAAGGAAGGAAGGAAGGAAGGAAGGAAAGAAGGGGAGGGGAGGGAGGGAGGAAGGAATGAAGGGAGGGGGGCGGCAGGCGGGCAGGCAGGCAGGCAAGAGAGAGAAAGAAAAGACTGGGGAGAGGGATGGAGGAAGGAACAACAAGAGAAAGAGAAAGAGAAAGTTGACTGGAGATCAGTATGAATGCTTTTAAATCAACATATAATAGAAATGGTTTTAAAGAAGTGAGGATATTTTCAGAAATAATTTTTATATCTAGAACTACATTTCATTCTGAATCATTTACTGTGAGAAAATGCTTACTAATCACCCAGGACTCCTAAAGGATGAGAGAGCAACAGACTGTCAGCCAGGCCACATCACAGAGGCCAAACTCAATCTTCAGTCCTGTGGTAAAGACTTGGGAGAGCAAAAGGGAATTGTCACTTGGAGATAAAACAATGAATCTGGAAACCTCGCAGTTTTCCAAACTTCTCTTTATCCTAAATGTAACAGTTCCCTCAGTTCAGCTGATTAAATATGTTCTTTAAAACTGTTTTTAAAAATACACAACCTTCCACCAAATATTTAAAGAAGTAAGCCAGGCGCAGTGGCTCATGCCTGTAATCCCAGCACTTCAGGAGACTGAGGCAGGTGGATCACCTGAGGTCAGGAGTTTGAGACCAGCCTGGCCAACATGATGAAACCCTGTCTCTACTAAAAAATACCAAAAATAGCTGGACATGGTGGCGCATGCCTGTAATCCCAGCTACTTAGGAGGCTGAGGCAGGAGAATCACTTCAACCTGGGAGACAGAGGTTGCAGTGAGCTGAGATTGCGCCATTGCACTCCAGCCTGGACAAAAAGAGTGAAACTCTGTCTCAAAAAATAAAAATAAAAATAAAGAATTAACACCAATCTTTCTCAAACTCTTTCAAAAAACTGAAGAAGATAAAACACTTTTCTGTCTTTTTTTTTTTTTTTTTTTTTTTTTTTTTTGAGACAGGGTCTTACTCTGTTGCCCAGGCTGGAGTGCAGTGGTGCAATCT
This sequence comes from Rhinopithecus roxellana, assembly GCF_007565055.1. Taxonomy (NCBI): domain Eukaryota; kingdom Metazoa; phylum Chordata; class Mammalia; order Primates; family Cercopithecidae; genus Rhinopithecus; species Rhinopithecus roxellana. The sequence continues at coordinate 60,921,116 of NC_044552.1, read as the reverse complement.
CTGCTCACCACAGCTTCTGCCTCTTGGAGCTGGGACTACTGGTGCATACCACCATGCCTGGCTAATTTTTGTATATTTAGTAGAGATGGGGTTTCACCATGTTGGTCAGGCTGGTCTTGAATTCCTGACCTCAGGTGATCAACCTACCTCGGCCTCCCAGAGTCCTGGGATTACAGGTGTGAGCCACCACACCCAGCTGGTAAGACACTTTTTAATTCATTCTATGAGGCCAGTATTACCCTGATACCAAAGCCAGAAAAAGAAAGAAAACTACAGACCAATATACTTTATAAACACTGATATAAAAATTCTCAACAAAATACTAGCCATCTGAATTCAGCAAAATATTAAAAGAATTATACACCACAAACAAATGAGATTTAGTCCTGAAATGCAAGGATGGTTTAACATAGAAAAATTGATATAATATATAATGTTAACAGAATGAAAGACTAAAACCACATGATCATCTCAATGTAGTTGATTCAGAGAAAGCACTTGGCAAAATTCAATACCCTTTCATGTTGAAGATACTCAACATACTAGAAAGAAATCTACCTCAATATAATAAAATCCATATATGAAAAAACCCATAGCCAACAACATAATGGTGAAAGACTAAAAGGATTTACTCTAAGATCAGAAATAAGGTAAGGATGCCTGCTTTCACCACTTCTATTCAACATGGTACAAGAAGCTCTAGCCAGAGCAGTTAGGCAAGAAAATGAAATAAAGGCCATCCAAATTGGAAAGGAAAAGTAAAACTATTTCTGTTTGCAAATGATATCATCTTATATGCAGAGACTCCAAAAGATGCCCCCATCCTGCACTCAAAAAATTGTTAGAGCTAATAAATTCAATAAAGTAGCAGGATACAAAGCCAACATAAAAAAATAAGTTGCATTTTTGTACACTAACAATGAACAATCTGAAAAGAAAATTACAAAAATGGTTCCATTTACAATGGCACCAAAAACAATGAAATACTTAGGAATTAAGGAATTAAGAGACTTATACAATAAAAACTATAAAACCTTTCTGAAAGAAATTTAAAAAGACATAAATACATAAAAATATACACCATGTTCATGAATTAGAAAACTTCATACTGATAAGATGTAAATACCACCCAAAGCAATCTGTAGATTCAATGTAATCTCTATCAAAATCCCAATGACGATTTTTGCAGAAATAGAAAAATCCATTCTAAAATCCACAGGGACTCTCAAAGGATCCTAAATAGCCAAAAACAATCTTGAAAAAGAACAAAGCTGAAGGATTCACACTTCCTGACTTCAAAACTTACTACAAAGCTACAGTGATCAAAACATGGTGATACTAGCATAAAGACAGAGAGATGCACCAGCAGAATAGAAAACCCAGAAATAAACCCTCACATATAGTCAAATGACTTTTGACAAGGATGCCGAGACCACTCAATGGGAATGGGCAATGTTTTCAATACGTGGTGCCGGGAAAATGAAATGTCCACATGCGAAAGAATAAAGTTGTACTTTGCATAACACCATATACAAAAATTAACTCAAAATGGAACAAAGACCTAAATCTATAAATCTTTTAGAAGAAAATGGGACAAAAGCTTCATGTCATTGGATATGGCAGTTATTTCTTGGATATGATACCAAAGGCATAAGCAACAAAAAGAAAATTATACATAAATTAGACTTCATTTAATATTTTTAAACGTTGTGCATCAAAAGACAACACAGTAAAACGGCCACCCACAGAATGGGAGAAAATATTTGCAAATCATATTTCTGATGAGGGATTCATATTCAGAATATACAAATAACACCTAAAAATTCAACAACACAACAAACAACCTGACTAAGAAACAGGCAAGGGAATTAATAGATATTTCTCCAAAGAAGATATACAAATGGCCTATTATAAGCACATGAAGATATGCTCAACATCACTAATCACTAAGGAAATGCAATCAAAACTTTGAGATACCATCTCATGCCCATTTGAATGACTACTATCAAAAAATCAGGAAATAAATGTTGGTGAAAATGTGGAAGAACTGGAGCCCTTGTGCACTGTTGGTTGGAATGTAAAATGGTACAGCCATTGTAGAAAACAGTATGGTAGTTCCTCAAAAAATTAGAAATACTATTACCATATAATCCAGTAGTTCCACTCCTGAGTATGTATCCAAAAGAAATGAAGCAGGGTCTTGTAGGGATATGAGTACACCCATGTTCATAGCAGCATTATTCACAAATACTAAATGTGGAAGCCACACAAGTGTGTCGATGGATAAATGGATAAGCAAAAATGTGGTATATATTAATACATATATATTCAGGCTTAAAAAGGAATATTGAATACTATTCAGCCTTAAAAAGGAATGAAATTCTGATACATGCTACAACAGGGACGATCCTTGAAGGCTAATTATGCTAAGTGAAATAAGCCAGTCACAAAAGAACAAATACTATATGATTCTACTTATATGAGATACCGAAAGCAGTCAAATTCATAGAGACAGAAAGTAGAATGGTGGTTTCCGCAGGCTGTGGTGGGAGGAGGGCAGGGGGAGTCAGAGTTTAATGGGTACAGAGTTTCAGTCTGGAAAGATCAAAAGTTCAAGAGATGGAGTATGGTGATGGTTGCACAAAATGTGAAAGTACGTAATGTCAGCCAGGCGCGGTGGCTCACGCCTGTAATCCCAGCACTTTGGGAGGCCAAGGCGGGCACATCACGAGGTCAGGAGATCAAGACCATCCTGGCTAACACGGTGAAACTCCGTCTCTACTAAAAATACAAAAAAGTACCCAGGCATGGTGGTGGACGCCTGCAGTCCCAGCTACTCAGGAGGCTGAGGCAGGAGAATGGGTGAACCCACGAGGCGCAGCTGGCAGCGAGCCGAGATCATGCCACTGCACTCCAGCCTGGGTGACAGAGCGAGACTCCAGTCTCAAAAAATAATAAATAAATAAATAAATAAGAAAGTACATAATGTCACAGAACCATACATGTACAAACAGTTAAGATGGTAAGTTCTGTGGCGGGTGTATTTTACCACAATTTTCAAAAAAGAAGAGAAAGACAAGGAGGAGGGGGAGAGGGAGGAGGAAATGGAAGATGGGGAGAAAAGGAGCAGAAGGAGAGGAGAGAAGGAAAAAGGAGGAGAAAATCTGAGAAGAGTGAGAGGAAGGGGAAGGAGGTGAGGAGCCAGGGGATTAGAATGGGGGGATTAGAATGGCCTTGGGATCATGAGAATGGGAATTCACACATGTACTTCTATGATTGCCTGGAAATGTTGACAGAGCAGGGCCACTGCTCACTAAATGTCTCTATTACAACATTTTATCTTCCAATACTTGTACAACCTTTTCATTTTGCCACTTGAATTTGCAGGGAGATTCAAAAAATAGACTGAGGGTGAGTACACAAATGAAAAAAGACAAAGAGAATGCATGTGTGGATGCTCTATTTTTTGTAAAAATTATAATTTCTTTCCATCCACCATCCACATACTTAGCCCCAACCTGTCCTTACCTTGGCTAAAGTCAGGAACAACACCAAAATTAGTAATACTAAGAGCAAGCATATGCTTTCAGATGCTATAAATGTTATTTCTAAATTGATCTGACAGGATAATAGTAACAATAGATATTATGTGGCAAGTATCTTGCAAACTACTTTAAAAATTACAATATTTTTTACAGTAGTTTTGTATTAATGCCATTTCACAGATGAGACAACAGAGGCTAATAATTTTATCCAAGGACATAAATAGATGAGATTTGAACCCCAGGTCTGGTAGACTGCTGGCAGTAAGGGCATATTTTGTAAATCGAGGCCATCTAAACAGGAGTAATATTGACAAATGAGAAGAAACAGAAGCGTCAGTGGAGGTAAGAGCAAACAGAAACTCACTAGCTAACCTGACTGCCAAGACATGATAACTGCACTGCACATAATATCTGAAACCTAATATGGGTTTGTTGTTTGTTTGTTTGTTTGTTTGTTTGAGACAGAGTCTCACTCTGTAGCCCAGGCTGGAGTGCAGTGGCACGATCTCCGCTCACTGCAACCTCCGCCTCCTAGGTTCAAGCAATTATCCTGCCTTAGCCTCCCAAGTAACTGGGATTACAGGCACACACCACCATCCCCAGCTAATTTTTGTATTTTCAGTAGAGACGGGATTTCACCATGTTGGCCAGGCTGGTCTTGAACTCCTGACCTCGTGATCCACCCGCCTCAGCCTCCCAAAGTGCTGGGATTACAGGCGTGAGCAACTGTGCCCAGCCAACCTAATGTTTTAGGAGGGCTGAATGCCATGTCCCATGTCCCTTTGAAAGTCTTTTTTTTTTTTTAATCTCTAAATCTCAGCCTTATAAACAACAGTCAAAAGAAAACAACTCAACCTAAGAAAGAGAAATTCTGGTTGGGCAAGAACGTTAATAATCCGCCTTCCTACAGGGTCATTTTCTCTAAGTTATATATTAAAGAAGTTACACAGGAAGAAGAAAAAAATCAGAGGGTAAACAGAAAATTACTCCAGCAAATGTATTGACCTTTAATGAAGGGTAATTTCCTCAAAAGTATTTATGCTTTCTAAAGTACTACATTTTATCTAAAAGTAAAGCCACAGTATAGAAAGCATCATGAGGGAAATTGATTCTTAACAAATAGCTGTCAGGGATGGTTTACCTGAACCCACATTGTAATCCTAGAGTGTAAGAGCAACTTGGTGAAATGGGACAGAAAACTCCCTCTGGAGCCGCAGACTCTGGAATCTGTTATACCCATTTCCAATCTCACCTAGAAATCCAGAAAAAAAGTCACTTTCAGACACATTACAGGATTAAAACTTTGCCTTCTTACGACAAGGTTAGAACTACAGGCACACTTGCCATTTGCTAAGCTCTTCCATTTACAAGGTTTTTTTTTTTTTTTTTTTTAAACAAACTTCTACATTTGACAACAAAGCGTTCTTACACACAACACTGCCCACCCGCTCATCTTTCTGTATCCATTTTTAAGTGCCTGGAAAACACAAGAAGGGGAAACAAAGGGCAAATGCCAGTCTGTGACCTCTGTCTGGACTTAGCCAAGCGTGATGTGTGAATCAGGTGTGTGGAATGGAAGTTTCCATAGCAACGAGACTGCCAGGCACGCAGGGACTTCACACAGGCTTTCTACCAAGGTAATAGAAACAATGAGGCCACCTGAGGGACCTCAGCAAAGAGGGAGGCGGCAAAGTTCAGAGATCTCCAGCGAGGGCAAGGACCTGGGTCTGCACTGACTTATTTCCCACCCCCATCCCCCTGCTTTTGATTCTGTCCTGCCAGCTCCTTGAGATAATCTCTCATCTCTCTTTTTGGAAGGGAAGGGAGGGATAAATTAGATAAGTCTCTAAAGAGAAGTATCTAAAGAGAATTCCTTATGAGAAAAATGTAGAGGGGTCTACAAGAGTTTTCTTTAAGTAGAAAAAAAGCAGCTCTGCGAGTCCAAACGTTCAGCCACGTTGACAAGTATCTGCCTGACAGAAGCACTTAACATTTTCTCTAAGCTTCTTTGATTTACCTTGCAATGTGCTCTTTGAGAACCCAGACCATAATGAAAAGATCCTGAGCTATATTTTGTGTTTTATGGATGTTTAAAATTATATTTGCTATAGATAGATACTTTAAAATTATTCTAAACTGTAGAAACATACATATTTTTTAAAGAGTTGGCCTTTTTAGTCCCATGACTTGGAGATAAAGTACACAATTTTAATGAAATCAAGCTTTATCTTGGTTAGCTAACTGAAAGAAGGTAATCTGAACGCTAGAGCTATGCTGATATTATGGCTTTTCAAGCCATTTGCCTGACTTGAGACACGCAGATGTTAAAAAGACCCAGAACAAGGCTTGTGCATTTAGAACCAAATCATGGAAGACAGCAAACTCTGCTTCTCCCTTCTCCACCATTTTTAGCTTTGCTCTGGAAGAGGTCTTTGGATTCTTTCAGAACACTACTGCAGAGACTGAAGAAGAGAGAAGCACCTTACGCTATCGCACCTGTGCCATCAGCTAATGTCTCTGCTGTAACAGATTGCAACAACTGTTGCAACAGTGAGCCTATCCTTCCCACTGCACCAGAGGAATTCTTCTAGGCTGCAGATTTGATCAAGTCACTCTCAGGCTCCCAGCCTTTCAAACGGTTCCTCACTGTGCTCTGGGCAGTGAAGATCTCTTAACCATGGCTTCCACAACCACACATGATCTGGCCTCGGCAGATGTAAGCTAAGGTGTCCTTAGCTTCATCTTCCAAACTTCCCCAATTTGCACTTCACATTCCAGGCAAATTCAACTACTTTTAATTCCCCAAATATACCATTCCTCTCTCTGGCCTCTCACCTTTTATGTTACTGATTTCTGTAAAGAACATTTAAATCTTTCCCAGTATCTCAGCTCTGATATCACTTCCTCTAGGAAGCCTTAGCCCCTGGCACAATTTCACCCTGAAAGTCCTTCCTAGGGGCAGCCAAAGCACCCCAGGCATCATTCTATAGCCCTTACCACGTGAGACTGTAACTGCCGGCTTTGCCTTTCTGATCCCCATCCAACTGGAACCGGGAGCAAGAAAACGGCCTTGTTTACCTTTGTCTTAACTTGGGATCCAGTGCTTAGTAGATGGTCAGGCAAGATTTATCAAAAATGAATGAATGAGTGAATGAATGAATGAACAGAAGAGCAGACAAATGGCCTCTGACCACAAACAGCGCTGACCACATCTGGGCCAGAGTCTCACAGGCCAGTTCTGCTGCTTACCAGTTTTGTGGCTTCAGGAAAGTTCCTTAGCCTCAGAGAACCTCAGATTCCTACTTGTAAATTGGTATAACAGCACTGTTCAAGATTATCACATGCATCAAATGAGACAGTGTTTGAAAACTTCTTAGAGAAAAAAAAAAAAAAATTTTTTTTTTTGAGACAGAGTGTCACTCTGTCACCCAAGCTAGAGTGCAGTGGTGTGATCTTGGCTCACTGCAACCTCGGCCTCCTGGGTTCAAGTGGTTCTCCTGCCTCAGCCTCCCAAGTAGCTGGGACTATAGGTGTGCACCACCATGTCCAGCTAATTTTTGTATTTTTAGTAGAGAAGGGGGTTTCAAAATGTTGGCCAGACTGGTCTCGAACTCCTGGCCTCAAGTGATCCGCCCACCTCAGGATTACAGGCATGAGTCATTGCATCCGGCCACTCTTTGAGAAAATTGTAATAAGTCTCTACATAGCAGCTCTTCCCAGTGGGAGGCTAAACAGGAGGGAGAAGAAAGAAGCTGGCATGGCTACCACAGTCAATAGGCCATGCATAGCACCTATTGACTTCCTTCTGAGAAGTAACTATGTCCTCCTCTTGCCCAGCTAGACATCCTTGTTATATACCATTTCCCATGTATATACCCCATTCATTTCTACCAGGCATTATTACTAATAATAATGGTTTTGGGGCTTTTGTTTACTCTCATTCCAATTGTTAAGTGCCCTCTCTTTCCTCATGCCCCATCTAGATCCTACCCATCCTCCCATATCCATAATAAATCTCCTCTGTATCTATAAAGCTGTCCCTGAGTCAATCGGCTCATACGCATCTGTCTCCTTCTGATCTCCTAGTGCATTAGGGCCCATATTTCACTATTCCACCCTTTATTCTTTAAATATTTCACACACATATTTAGTACCAGCTCCCCTTTCCTAAATGTGGGAGGATCTCACACAATCAGAGGAGCCAAGTCCAGAGAACTCGACCATGGGTAGCTCTGGGTTATAAAGCATGGAGATTTGGCAGAGAAGGTGAGAGGCAAGAAATGTATGTCAGCAAATAACATTGATGAAGCCACCAAGAAAAACAAAAATATACAATGAGAAATTAGTTACCTAACAGTTTCTGATGACATCAAGTTTCTCTGGTAGAAATGCAAATCTATGAGATACCAACTCACACCAGTCAGAATGGCTATTATTTAAAAGACCAAAAAACAAAATGCTAGTGAGGTTGCAGAGAAAAAGAAACATCAATACGCTGTTGGTGAGAATATAAATTAGTTCAGCTACTCTGGGCAGCAATTTGGTGATTTCACAAAGAATTTAAAACAGAATTACCATTTGACCCAGCAGTCCCATTACTGGGTATATATCCAAAGGAATAAGGAATATAAATCATTTCACCAAAAAGACACATGCACTTGTATGGTCATCTCAGTGCTATTCACAATAGTAAAGACATGGAATCAACCTAGGTGCCTGTCAATAGTGGACTGGGTAAAGAAAATGTGGTACATATATACCATGGAATACTATGCAGCCATAAAAGAGGAATGAAATCAGATCCTTTGCAGCAATATGGATGTAGCTGGAGGCCATTATCCTCATCAAATTAACATAGTAATAGAAAACCAAATACTGCATGTTCTCATTTATAAATGAGAGCTAAACATTGAGTACACATGGACATAAAGATGAGAACAATAGACACCGCAGACTTTCTAGACTGGGTGGCGGTGGAGGGGGTGGGGGAACCAAGGAGACATGGACTGAAAAACTACCTATTAGGTACAGTGTTCACTATCTGGGTGACAGGATCATCCATATCCCAAATCTCAGCAGCACACAATACACCCATATAGCAAACCTGCACATGTACCTCCTGAATCTAAAATAAAAGTTGAAATTATTTAAAAAAAAAAAAAAAAAAAAAGACTCTCTGGTATTTGAACATGACATATTATAAAGAAGGCATAGGATAATGTTTCAAAGGGAAGGGATCAAATAGGGAACATGGCTTCCAGTGTGAGTGTACCAAGTGATTCTTTATCCTGAATAAGAAAACCAACAATAGACTGGACACAGTGGCTCACGCTGTAATCCCAGCACTTTGGGAGGCCGAGGCAAGAGGATCACATGAGCTCAGGAGTTCGAGATCAGCCTGGGCAAGATAAAAGACCTCATCTCTACTAAAAATGAAAACAAATTAGCTGGACATGATCATGCATGTCTTGTAGTCTCCGCTACTAAGAAGGCTGAAGTGGGAGGATCACTTGAGCCCACGAGATGGAGGCTGTAGTAAGTTATGATCATGCCATTGTACCTTAGCCTCAGTGACAGAGCAAGAACTTGTATCACTAAAACAAAAAAAGAGGCCAGGTGAAGTAGCTCATGCCTGTAATCCCAGCACTTTGGGAGGCCAAGGTGGGTGGATCACCTGAGGTCAGGAGTTCCAGACCAGCCTGGACAACAAGGTGAAACCCTGTCTCTACTAAAAATACAAAATTAGCCAGGCGTGGTGGTGCATGCATAATCCCAGCTACTCATGAGGTTGAGGCAGGAGAAGCATTTGAATCCCGGAGGCAGAGGTTGCAGTGAGCCAATTTCGTGCCATTGCACTCCAGCCTGGCAAAAAGAGCAAAATTCTGTCAAAAAAAAAAAAAAAAAAGAAAGAAAGAAAGGAAAGAAGAGGGAGGGAGGGGGTAGGGAAGAGGAAGGCAGGGGAGGGACAGAAGGAGAAAAGAAGAAATAAGATGGAAAAAGTAAAGTATCATGAGAGTCATCAGTCAACAACATATTGCTAAGTGTCTCGTTGTCTCATGCATGGAGCACTGTCCTAAGTATTTCTGGGTGGTGCCCAAGATGGGGATAAGGCTTACAGAGAAATTAGACAGATAGCATCTGTGCTTACAAGGACCTGGCAGCCTACATAGGGTGACAAAACATACACACATGAAGGTATAACTAAAGATATAAATTAGTGCGTAAAAAGTGCAACATGAGGACTGAAAACAGAGCAAGAACAGATCACCACATGCTGAAGTGAAGGAAGGTTTGATGAAAGAGGTGACATACCTGCTCTGTCATAAAAGAGAAAGAAGAACCTGCAATAGTATATCAAGGGAAACGCATACACAGAGCTGGAAGTGGAATTTGCCAGGTACAGTGGCCCTCCCTCATCCACGGGGGATAACACTACTAGCAAATGCCTGAAACAGAAACACAGTACCAACCCCTATGCCATACGCACTCCGTTTTTTCCATTTCACGGCTAGATGGCTACCAAATGACTAATGGACAGTGAATGTATATGGTGGCTACACTGGGAAGGGGATAATTCACATCCAGAGCAGGAACGGCACGGGAAGGCGTGAGACTGCATCACATTACTCAGGATGGCACACAATTTAACCCTTACAAATTGTCTATTTCTGCAATTTTCCATTTAATATTTTCAGACCATGGTTGACCGCAGGTACCAGAAATCACCAAAAGCAAAACTGTGCATAAGGGGAAAAGTGGAGAAATCCAGATGAAGCAAGACTTGGTTGGAATCATGGCAGGAAGTGAGTTTGGAAAAGTAGTCTGGGGAAAAGACGGTAGAGAAGTGGAGAGATAAGACCGAGAAGCAAAGAAATTTGAAGGGCATTTCAGAGGGAGAAAAATTAAGAGAAGATAAAAAAAATCAAGGGAAAGGAAAGAAAAATGATGTTACAAAGCATTTATCACTAGTTAAAATTAGATTTTAAATGTCTGTATGTATAAAAAAGGAAGTAAGCCAAACAAGAGTTAACAACCTGAATAAATAAGAAGTCACACTAATCTATACAGTCATCATTAAAATCCCAGTAGAAATACAGAAAAGGCGCTTGTAGACAATTTACAGCAGCCAATAAGTAAATAACTAATAAAACATAACAACAAAAGTTCCAATAAAACAAATAATTCACAAAGAATGAAAGTTAAAGTAACAAATAAAGTATTATTTTTCATGTTAGTTGAAGGAGGTCTTAAAAGCGGGTCAGTATTGTCTGAGGTAAGAAAGATGAGCCATCTGAAATGTTAGAGCTCAAAGCATACAACTTTTCTGGGAAGTGATTTAGCAATGTGCAAAGGAGTCCTTCAAAAGACACAGTAATTCTTATATAGAAACATAACTTGATAAAATAATCAGGTATTCAGAAAAACTATTCACACCCAAAGATCCTCTTTACAGCATTTCTTAACCTAACCCATAAATCACTACCAACGTAATTAGTGAAGAAGAAAACCCACAGGGAAACGGTAAAATGAATTGTGATCCAGTCCTACCAAGAATTGCAATGTAACTATTAAATATCATGTTTATTGTTATAGAGAGAAATGAAGAATCTAAAATGTACCTACAGTGTGATTCCACTTATATAAAAAATACATACAGACATAAGCATATAGAAACACATTCTAAAAGCAAATACACTCAAATTACCTCTAGATTATATGATTGCAGGTTATTTTTATTTTTGTCTGGAGGTCTTTCGGTATTTTCCAAATTTTCTATACTAAGTATGACTTACTATATCGTTAAAAATTATACTTGGATATTGAAAAATGAAATAACTATTTTAATTGCAAACACTGTTTGGAGATAACTGTGCAGGGAAAGCGAAAATATCTGTACTCAGCTGCTTAGCAAGAGTCCTAATTCCCCAGATAAGAGCACATTTCCCCTCTAAATCCTGTGACAATGTATGACAGTAAAGATGATGTACAGGATTTTTCCCTCCACATTTTATCGTCCGCAAAAAATTACTTCTGGAAGTTCTTTCATCATTGTTTCCTCAGTAGGAAGGTATATTTATAAGAAGTAAATTTCAACCCTATTTTGGGTCTTGATTTTTCCAAAAGGCCTACACTTCACAGAAAATACAACTCCACCCTCCTCTCTCCTTGTCAGTCTCCATTTCTGTATGTCTTTCTCTGCCTTGATCTGTGTGTGTGTTTCTCTGTTTCCATGCGTGTCTGTCTCTCTCCTAATGTACAGGCTTTTCCTAAAGATTGCTCTCAGATCAGAATGGTAGTGTTTTCTTTGACTTCTTCTGTACTTTATGTAATGTTCAGAATAGCACCCTCTGTTCAAAAACAAAAAGTTTCAAAAAGACAATTCGATTTCATTGTATATTTAGGATATTTACAAGCACCACAGGAAATGACTGCATATGTGATATCACACAAAAAAAGGCTAAACCGGTATGTCAGAAGTCCACATGATACTCATTTCAGATGACATGTGAGGAACTGCTTTCTCAGAGCAAATATTCAGTCCATGCTGGGACTGGGGCAGGAAGTAAAAGCTGGCAACAGCCCATCACTGCAAAGAGGGAAAAAAACGTGGTGGTAACTCCAAATCAAAGAGAGAAGCTTGACATTTTTCTATTACCAAACCAGGCAATTAAAACTTTAAATGTGAAATCTGAAGCACTGTAAATTTCCTAATATGGTAGAAGTGCTGAGTTTCCCAAATGATGTTTTCTCATCTTTCAACATATCAAAGAGCATGCCAAAACCCCGAAGAAACATTTCCATTTTGAAAACAAAAATAAACCACACACATCCACATTCTATTAATAGTGTTGTCTTGCCTTAGAGACCCTGTGTCCTTAGTCAAAAACCCCACTGTAGTTTATGTACATTTTAACATTAATGAAAACTCCTGTCCAAAGTAAACTGGACATGTGTAGGTGAATTAGGTGGGACTGGGGCAAAAGTAATCAAATCCCTTTTTTATTTTCCTTACTGGAGACCAAATGTTATGTTCTTCATCATCACAGCTAAGGACTTTGTAAATATGTTCTACCTCTTTAGCAGCATTTCTTAAGAGAGGAAAGTTGGCATAAGATACGCAGGTTCAAGCCAACTCCACACATTTAGAGGGATTGCAGGATAGAGGGACATGGGCTTACAACTGGAAATCCCAGCAGAAATTGCCAGATGAAGCAAAGCACACGTCAAAGATCTCCAAATCCAGACTCTATACTCTTGATCCTGCCACCAAGAAAAAGAAAAAAGCTGCCCCATGGCATTTTATGTCTAAAGACAGGGAAAAGCCATTTAATATCATGACCTCTTCCTCCATTCAAATGCCCATGAGCTGCTACCAATGTGCTCAGCAGAGAGTCAGTTGCTTGGGTGAGTACAATAGGAAGTACATGACATTGAGGCTGCTCACTGGATGCTTCTATTTTTGAGGGAAGAATAGAACCAACACATCAAATAACTATAAGAAAGAACAAAAGATCATTTATTCCAGCCCAAAAGATTGACCATGCAACTAAAATGGTTCGTTCAACCCCAAAGTGGTTTGGGGGAAAGAAGCTATTATCACCTGCCTGCACGGAAGATGTTAAACGTTTAAGCTCTGAGTCCTGGTCCTACAACGTCTCTATAAGAGCAAGGAATAGGGAAAACTGGACTGATACAGCAACCACCCCTGATCAGGTAAGGTGGGAGGAATGGAGAGAACTGACTCAAGGTACCACCTCAAATGTAGCTAGGAAGAAAAGAAAATATGGTGCTACAGTAAGGTAAAAAGATAGTATCTCTCTCTATTTCTATTTTTTGAGACAGTTTCTCCCTCTGTCACCCCAGGCTAGAGTGCAGTGGCACAATCACAGCTCACTGCAAGCTCCATCTCCCAGCCTCAAGCCATCCTCCCACCTCAGCCTCCCAAGTTGCTGGAACTACAGGTGCGCACCACTATGCCTGGATAATGTTTGTACTTTTTGTAGAGACGAGGTTTTGCCATGTTCCCCAGGCAAAAAATCATCCCTTTTAAGCCAACAGCCCCAGACTCAAATCCTGCCCCAGCTACTTGATAGCTGAACCGGGCAAGCGGATTAACTTCTGTTTTCCATTCCTTTCATGTAACACTTATTTATCACTGCATGCCAGGCACTCTTCTAATTACTTTACAATTTAATCTCAACAACAAACAATTGAGGTTAGTTCTGATACTATCCCCACTTTACAAATGGGGAAACTGAGGCACCAGGTAGTCCTATACCTCGAAAGTGGCCAAGTTATCATTTGAATCCTGGCAAATGATTTTTCCAGGATTGATTTTGGCGGTCTGGCTCCAAAATCCCATCTCTGAAGCTGTACATTGCCATATTTATAAAAGACTTACTTTTCCATGAAATGTATGTACAGTCCCCAGCACAGTGCCTGACATTTCGCAGAAGCTGAATAATTTATCTCCCTTCTCTCACTTCTCCCTATTCTCTCTCCCCACACTGTGGGAGGCTGGAGGCAAGATTCTGCACACACAGAAAGGCAACTATGCCAATCCACAAAGGCTCAGGGGCTCTAGGGCAAGCTAGAAAACAACCCTCTGTCTTAATCTCCTGAGGCCGGGAACAAGAGCTCTAACTCAAACAGAGATGTCCGGCATTTCCAGACAGACTGCTTCTATTTATTACAATCTGCATTCAAGGCACAAGGGCTGCACCCTTAGGGAAACTGAAAGGTTTGTGATTTTTGCACTAGCAGCTGAATACATATGTCTAACACAAACACAACACCCCCCCACACCCACGTCTAAAACTTACATTTTTCCTACCAGAGGGAAAAATGATCTACTTTCCAGAACCTTCCATTTCCTAGAAGTTGGCAAAGTTTCTGTATCAGGCTGCAGCTTTCTTTAGGATACCCTGGATATTTCTGGGGAGCTAAAGGACAGAGTCTCTTTTGAAAATTATTAAGAACAAATTAGGCCCAGTGGCCCAGGGGGACCTGTGTTGTAACACATGAGAAAATTTTGGTTTCCAGCTCTTTGGCAGTATTTTCATAAAACTGATGACAATGAAAGGACAGAGACTATTTTTGTACATTGATATTATTCTAAAATATCACGGAGAAAGGTGTGAATGTTATCAGTTAAATGATTTATTTAGTTGGGCAAATAGTGGCTACACAAAATAGAGGATTTATATCACTGGATTTTTCTAAGTGCGCAATGAGGACATGTTGCTAATTATAAGAAGTTCACACATGCTACCACATAAGAATGCTTTCTACACACTCCCTTCCTCCTTAATTAATAAAAAGACCTATTTTATGCTACGGGAACATAAGAAAATTATTATGAGACAAAAATATCACTATACTCAAGCATTGAAACTATCACTATCACACTGACCCTGAGAATTTGCTAACGTAGTTTAAAAGTAATTAAGAAGGAAAGCTAGCCTTCTACATTTTCAGTCTCGGTCACCGTGGCTACTGGGTTCATTGATGCCTGCCAAATCTTGCAAAACTACAGTCCTCTTATCCATGTGGTTTTTAAAACTATAAGCTTCTATTGTGAATAAGCTTGATTTTCTGCTTTAGAAATCCATCAACTGCCAGTCTGTTCTCACGGCATATTGCTAAGAGAGACTCCACAAAGAGCCCAGGTGCACACACCATGAATCAAGTTCTTCATACATTTTAATTACAGTTTATCACAAGTGGGAGAGGTAAGTGAAGAAGGCTTCTTCATAAAATGTTCATTAGAAATGGCAATTTTCCATAGGGGAAACAAAGATGGCATCCTTCAACTTGTTAATCCGAAAAAGTCCCCAGATGTGAATTGTGCCTCTGTAAAATCGTATGCAAACCACATTTAGGCCTGTGGTTCAGCCCAAAACTTTTGAAGAGGGGAGTAAGGGACAAGGAAGGAAACGGAGTTAACAGTGAAAGAGGAAGATGAAGTTTCCCAGACTTTGTGGACATGTACAAAACAGCTCTTTCTACTTACTATTTAAGCTATTACCTCCTTGCAGGGGGGAGGTTTCTTATCTCCCCAGCCATTTCAAAAGCCTTGGGAGCGAGCAAGCCAGTAAGGGAGTTTTTCTGTGTGTGTCTGTGAGTCAGCAGAAGCCGGAAGCCTTACAAAACGACTTCAAACAACAAGCTGGAGAGCAGGACAATAGCTTCCACCTCCAGACAGTGAGAAATTGCATTATCCTGAGGGATCACGGCCACCCATGCTCAATGGAGATAAGTAAGAACATTCTCTGCTCTGGCCAATAGGAGATCTGCCGCTACAGCTGCTCACAGAAGCTCTGGGTGGCCTCCATTCCAGCGGCTCCAAAAGGTTTCAAGACACAAAAACACTGCTGCCGGGTGGTGCTCCCAAGTGCAGGGGGTGGAGGGGAGAGCCTGACGAAGACGAGGGTGGCAAGCTGCATCCCCCCACCAGGTGCTCCAAATTCCCTCTCCCAGCTTAGGGAAATCACAGAGAGGTCTCCAGGCGGATTCCAGGCAGGCGGCCTGTGCAGAGCCTGTGCCTCACCACCACCCACAGCAATGAATGGAAACTGCCCCAGAGACTCCAGAAAGTGGGGAGAAATTCCCTGCGAGGCAGTTCAGTGCTCTAAGAGCAATAGTGTAATTAATGGCACTTAGTGAAAGAGCAGGGCATTCCAAATTCAGCCACAAGGAAGAAGAAGCCTTACCACACGCCCTACACAGCAGACACAAAGCCCCTTGTCGTGTTCCCTTTAAAGACTCAGGCAAATCTGATCAGGAACTGACATGTACAGTACAGTTTTAAATTTACAAAAAGGTATTAACCGTCCTCTGAGAGAAGAAAAAAATCTTCACATTTGAGGGAAAGTATGTGAAAGTTACAGTATGAGCTCACTTTGAGGACACCATAATTTGCATATAGGAATTACCTCAGTAAAAACATTTATTTCACTTATTAATAGTATCTGATATCCAGTTTTATAGTATTTCTTAGGTTTCCCATTGTCATAGGTTATATATATATACATACATATATATATATATATTTTTTTTTTTTAATTTATTTTGAGACATGGTCTTGCTCTGTTGCCCAGGCTGGAGTGCAGTGGTGAGATCACAGCTCACTGCAGCCTCCAACTCCTAGGCTTAAACAATCCTCCCACATCAGCCTCCCAAGTAGCTGAGACCACAGGCATGTGGCACCACATCCTGCTAAATTTTTTTATTTTTTTGTAGAGGCAGAGTCTCACTATACTGCCCATGTTGGTTATATTTTTAAATGTTTCTATGCATACAACTAATATCTACAGAGTATGTTCGATTGACAAGAAAAAAAAAAAACTAGTTGGAAAGTATCAGATATGCTGCTAATACAGAAATATCATATTTGCATATAGTCCCCAGACCAAGTAACCCCCTCTGCAGAACCTAATGTTGTATATAAACTTTTTAAAGAAAGAGTATATATTTTTATTTTCTTTATTTACATATATACATACACACATAAAAAGACAGACACACTTATGAGTGTGTGCGAGTGAGTGTGACATGCAAGAAGGGATTCTAGAAGGATGCAGAAGATGGGAAAGGTAGTACTAAAACTGGAGCACTGCTACCACTTGAATGCTGACAATAACATTTCACGCAAAACCAAAATGGACGGAGGTTTTAAAAATTAAAATTAACTTGTCTGGCAACTAGTGCATTGAAATGGAGGTTGAAAGACTGGGGGAGACATTTTCTACTCAGCCCTTGATTTGCTGTGGGGCCTACATCAAGTTGTGCTATGCCTCTGTTATAACATCTGCAAAATGGAGATAACACTTCCTGCTACCTACCTCAGAGAGCTGTTAGAAGATTAGATACCAGAAAAGAAAATCCTCAAAGCCCTTTGAGTTTCTCATAAATATAAGACATGCAATGTAATAAAACACCCGTACTCTCTACAAAAGCCCTGAGAGACTCATGGCTATAGAAATAGGAAACAGACGCCAGCTGTACAGCATGGATGCATTCACAATCAGGGAGACTGGCTGCAGATTCCAGTGACAAGGCAGGGAAAATAACTTTGACATTCCATCTACTCAGACAAGACACGCAGGAAAAGGGAGGAAAATAGTATTGTTTCAGTAGAGCACCAGTAAGTGAAAAGAAGCAATCCTCACAGATAACATTCCTAATTCTTGCTTAAAAGTCTGCATCCATAAGAAGACAATCAAGTGATAACATTACACTGGTAGCCTTTAAGGTTTAGAAAAATCTCACATTAAAGTAAATTGGGCCAAGTAGAGTGGCTCATGCCTGTAATCCCAGCACTTTGGGAAACTGAGGTGGCAGGATCACTTGAGCCCAGTTTGAGACCAGCCTGGGCAACACAAGGAGACCCCTGTCTCTACAAACAATAAGAATTTTAAAAATTAGCCAAGCATGGTGGCACACACATGTGGTGCCAGCTACTCGGGAGGCTGAGGTGGGAGGACTGCTTGAGTCCAGGAGGTCAAGTCTGCAGTGAGCTGTGATCAAGACACTGCACTCCAGCCTGGATGACAGAGCAAACCTCCGTCTCAAAAATAAAATAAAATAAAAAAGTAAATTGGCTCTCTAGAGGGGTAAGGGTAATAACCCCCAGAGTGAACAAAATGTAAAGAAGAGAATGCATAAATTACAGTATTTTTAATTAATTTGTACTGAAAACAAAAGCCATGCTTGACTGTACGTAGCCACCTAAGGAAAATAATTACTCTTGGGTCCATAAGGAAATCAGGAGAAAAATTATTAAATGTTCATCTATTCTAAGATATTCTGAATTATGAAAAGTTTAAAATTCAAATCAATTAATTAAACACATATTATTATATCAAGGGTGTATTGTGAGTTACACATCAGGTTAAAATTAAAAAGATGAATAATATCCTTTTCCTGGTTCTCATGAACCTCAAAGTCCAGCAAGGAGAGACAGAGACAAAATAAAGTATAACACAACGTGGGAAGGGTTTGAGTAAAGTATAAACAGAGTGCTAAGGAAGAACAGAGAGAAGATGTAACTGATTCTGTATGGAAAAAAGGAGGGAGAGGGGCTTAGGAAAGTCTCAGAGAATTTGACACTTAAACAAGACTTTGCAAAATGTACATTATTTCACCCATTACAGAGCAAGGGGAAGGGGCATTTTAGATAAGTAAATGGCAGCCCACATCTCAAGGCATGTCTAGGTATGTCCGAGTTAAGTGTCACACAATGCAGATAGCCTGGAAGGGCCTGGATTGCAAGGTCTTTGTGAGGAAGGGAGCATCACAGGATGAGATTTTTGAAAAGAGACTTGGTATTTTCTACAACTCAATAAAAGAGAAGGAGGCAAGTGTACAGGAAGCGAAGCAGCAGGAGCGGGAGGTAGCCCTGGCCCCTGGGCCTGAGACAGACCTTGGGGAAACTGACAGCATTGCTAAGGCCAGTTCTGTAGGTAGAAGTGAGGAAGATAAAGAGGCAGAGAAGCGGGAAGGCGTGGTGCACCGAACCATGACTCAGAAATGGCCAAGAGTGGGACTTCCAGGAGAAGTAGCAGGCCCAACCTAGGTGGACAGTGTAGTACGTGGAATAACGGCCACCAATATATCAGGTCCTAACCTCTGGGACCTGTAAATGTTACCTTCTATGCAAAGACTTTACAGATGTGATGAAGTTGAAGATCTTGAGATGGGGGGATTATTTTGAATTATCTAGTTGGGCCTTAAACATCATTACATGTATGCTTCTAAGAAGGAGGCAGAGGCAGATTTGACTACGGATGGAAGACAGGAAGGCAATGCGGCCATGGAGGGGGCAGATATTGGAGTGATGCAGCCACAAGCCAAGGGATGTCAGCATCCGAACTGCTGGAGGCCAGGAGTTCGAGGCAGCAGTGAGCTATGATTGTACCACTGTGCTCCAGGCTGTGCAACAGAGCAAGACCCCATCTTAAAAAAAAAAAAAGAAGAAGAAGAAGAATTCAGATGAAAGGCACTCCAACTGTCAAGAAGAAATTGAAGTCTAAGCTGCCACCTTAGAGGAAGACAAGATTATTAACCTGAGTAACTAGTCAAAATTTAGGAACGGAAACCCAGGTATAATCCTAGACTAGGTTAATACAAGGTGGCTGGAAGAACTATAAATAGAAGCCACCAAATGACGACATGTCGGGGAAGGAAAGTGGGTCTGAATAGTAGTGGGAACAACAGGAGAGACACAGCAACCCAGAGGTCATTACTGGGCCACCAAATTTCTGGTAGGATAGTCATTTTCATTTTAAGTGCCCATTGGATAGGGGAAGAGATGAGGGGAGAATGGAAAACGTTTACCTGTACCCTGCCTCAATCAGCACTGATTCAGGAACTGGACCAGAACTAGACCACCAAATCAAAGACATCATGGAATACAGGTGTGGGAAGACTATGGTAAAGAGATAGATGGGGCATGAAATGCTGAAAATCTTGAAATATGCTTTTCAGTCAATAACAAAAATAACATAAGGAGATCTACTTGAGAAGGGTGGGAGCAGTAGGGACTGTCCATGGTAGACTAGATAGCCCAGTAAGAAGGTGACTGAACCAGCCAGGGCTGGAGATGATCAGGGCCAGATAGGAGAATGGGGAAATGGGGGTGAATTAGAGAAATATTTGGAAGGTATGGCAAACTGCTTGAATAGGGAATGAGTGATTGGGGAGCAGGGGACAGCAGGGAAATGAGAACAACGATCTTTGAAGCACAAAACTCAAAGGAAAAAGTGTTAAAACAGGCAGAATGAGTTTGTCTCTGGCTCTATTGAGTTCATGTGTGGGTGGGTCATGCCAGGAGTGACAGGTAGAGAGCACTGGGATCTGAAACCAGAAGAAGGTCGTAAATGTTTGAATGTTTGAAAAAGTTATCTGTACTGTACTCTTTCATCTTTTTTCTGATTCATCACTATGAAAGGACCCAACGAAAATTCCTAAAATTTTGATTTCCTAAAAACAAAATGTTTGAACTACACTCATATTACCTACTTACAAGAAAAACCTCACATCTCCAACACTTTAAAGTAAATGCATTAAAAATTTTCTAGAGGGAGAAAAAATTCTTACCATTAGTCACTTCCTTCTTCTGTCTGTTTGTTTTGAGGACATCTGGTGAAAGAGACAATGGAGAACAGCCATCCATGGGTCGCGGGGAGGTGAGAAAGATGTTCAGTAGTAACCCAGGGATGACTTGGTGATGGAAAAGAAGGCATACATTTTAAATCTGCAGAGGGCATCAAATTAGATGTGGTTGAGCAGTAAATGCAGTTCCTATAAAGAGGAAAAAAAGACCAATATGTTCACTGATATCAACTACCTGGGTAAAGAGGATCAGGAAAAAAAAATTAATGAAGATATAGGTTTTTCTGGGGAAGAAAAGGTGTGTTAATCAGATGTGAAAATGACTTGTTTTCGCTTACGGCTACAGATTCTATATCTCCCTTCACCAAAGAGTTCAGGTGTAGAGTGCTACCCTATTGAAGAATGCAGGCAGCTCCTCGCTCTCGCCTGTGATTTTTCAATGCCGGTACTAGCTGAGACACGGAAATGGCTTAGAGGGAGCAACATGTGACATTCTGGATTAGGTAGTTGGTAGGCATGACAATGTGTGAAGGCAGCACAGTGTAATTCAAAGATGCAAAGGATGATGATATAATCCCTGTCCTCAAGCAATTGTGTGTGTTAAGATAAATAAGGTTCTTGGCCCAATAACAAAGACCATGGCAATGCAGAGGTAACCAAACAACACCTCTATCTTAGTCAGCTGTTACATTAAAAAAAAAAAAAAAAAAAATTCACAGTGAGGAAATAAAAGACCTAGGAAAATATGTCAATAAACAAGTAAACATATGCGCAAATAGAAGTCTTATTTTTTATGACCTATTATTGGAAACACATTTTGGTTGTCTCCAATTAAACTTTGAAGCTCAGGGAAAGTCCTGACCACATACTGCTATTCCGGAATAGAGAACAGCATCATCAAAAACCCCAAATGTGCCCAACAATTAATGACACTGCCTTACATTTGCACAGTCCTTCGATGAATGCTGCCTCATGTACCATCTCCCTGGATCCCAAGGAGGGCAGTGTATGTGTTGACCTCCCCAAGTTTTGGGAGAGGATTACTCCACATTCTCTTATTTAGTACCTACTATGGTATATAAATCATGCCGAGTGACACAGAAACTTAAGTAATATTAATAATACCTGCCCTTAGGGAGTTATCAAAATGGACAGGTAACAGGTGTTTGCACAAGGCAAGAAATGAGAGATAAAGAAAGTGCAGGTTCTGAGTCTCTTAGTGAAGAGGCATAGATGAAGGAGGACAGGAAGGCTTGAACTGAAGCTTGAAGGATGGCAGAGAGATACCTGAGTGGAAATTGAGTGAAGGAGATTCTAAAGCATTCAAATAAAGAATGGGCCTGGTGTAATGGTGGCTTTGACACTAAACACAAAAAGGAAATTCCTGCTGCAGAGTAGAAGATGCTGAGAACAAATTAGGAGCAGGGTCAAATGAAGACACGCTAATGGAGGAATCTGGGCTTTACTCAGAACCACTGTAAGTTTTGAATCAGGAGTGAAAAATAAAGTATGGGCTTTAGAAGCTTAGTCAGAAAGTTACCAAGGAAAGATGGGACGAAATAACCACATCATAGAGACTGGTTAGAAGGCTGTTATGCTAACACAGGCATGAAGCCATGAGTTCTTGACCAGGGAGATGGTTGGGAGAAAGAATACTAATGAAGAATTTAAAGGGTTTCAATGACTGTGGGGATAAGAAGGATAAAGGAGAGGAAAAAGTGAAGAAAAGCTAGGGATTACACCTCAGTAAGCAGAAGAACAAGAACATCACCAATGAGCCATTGGGAAGGAAGGAGGAAGAACCAGTTTAGGAATTCTCTTTTGAAGACACCTCAATTTGAGGTGAGGATGGTATTATAACCCAGGCGAGATATCTTCTGGAGGGGTCAGAACAAATGGGAGCAGTCTAGACTGAAGATGGATTAGAAGTCATTATGAATGGGAGTTGAAGTCATATAGGTTTAGAGAAACTATTTAGAGAAAGAATTCAGGGGTTAAGGGCTGAGAAGATTGTGGAATTTCTCAAACACACATCACAGCTTTTGATTTTAGTGGCAAACCATCAGGAAAAATTCTAAACCGAAGAACTTGGAAATACTTCAGAGACGAGATCGGACTTATACAGGGGCCACAGTTCTTAAAACGTCCCAAAGACAAACATCTAACAAGCAAAAGTCATCCTAAAATATCAAACTGCCAATTTCATGGTCAGTAATGACATTAAATAGAATTCTGTGGAATTTGACGCTATAAATAAAGTATGGTTCACTAATAACCTGATTTTAATCACTTAACACCATGACAAAAAAAAAAAATCCAATGTCACCAACATGTATGTAGGGTCTGATATTTTTAGCCCTCCGCTGACAACCGTAAAAACAAACACTGGCATACATGTGTATGGTTTCCTAGAACCCTATATGCTATAAGCTTCTGTGTCAAAGAGCCACTGAAGGTTTTGAGTAAACCAGATATTCTCTTTGGTTGTTTTCAAGCTTCTGGTAGAGAACATGAAGCTAGAAGGTTTTCCAAGGCTGCATAAACAGACAGAGTGTTCAGGAGCTTGGCACTGACTGGGCAGGGGAGGAATAACAAGGCTTCTGCATACATATGAAAACA
Organism: Rhinopithecus roxellana; assembly: GCF_007565055.1. NCBI lineage: Eukaryota > Metazoa > Chordata > Mammalia > Primates > Cercopithecidae > Rhinopithecus > Rhinopithecus roxellana. The sequence continues at coordinate 60,897,837 of NC_044552.1, read as the reverse complement.
CATAACAGTCAAATCCTATCGTCCAGTTACAGATGACCCAGTGAACATATTAGAAACAAAGATTTACGGCTCCCTTCTGCCTCACTTTCTCTCCCTCCTCCAAAAACCCGCCAAAAGTGAGAAGCCACTTTTTCAAACAATACAATCTAAAAACAATAGCTAACATTTATTTGTTACTAATTTATTTAGCAACGATGGTTAACACTTATTTAATACTTATTATGTAGCTGGTACTGTTCTAACCTCTTCACAAAGAACTTATGCAGCAGGTACTATTATTATCATTCACTCCATTTTACTTAAGGAGAAACCAAGGCACAGAGAGACAAAAGTTGCAGCCTTAGTGTACAGTGGAGCCAGGACCAGAATCCAAGCAGCCTGATTCCATTGTCTCACACTCAATTCCCCTTCTAGCTATACTGTTTCTCAGGCCCATGCTCCAACATGTCACCTGTTAAAAAAAAAAAAAAAAAAAAAAGTAAACTATTGTTTAAAGATAGTAAACACTGTCAATGACATAAGCGTTTTTGATTATTTCAAAAATCTCCAAGAGGACCAGACACAAACAAGTCCAAAGAGAGTACAACATGCATATACACAGAAAACTTTCTGAGGATAGTTTAAATAAAAAAGATTCCACTTGGCTATGAGGAAACCTTTCACCATTTTAGGGTGACCAAAAGAAAAATGAAATTAGCTGTTTTAATATTAAAAGAAAAGTTGGAAGCATCCGCTCCTGAACAACTTTTCTTTTTAAGCAATTCTCCTGAAAGACTCATGTTTATCTATCTTAGAATTTGAACCAAATGTAGATTTGCTTTTGTTAGGATCACTTCAGGATTTTGTACTTACTCTCCTAATTTTTCTCTCATTTTCTGTAATTTTAGTCTAAATCTGGGTTAAAAATAATTACACAGGGATTTGGCACTTAATCCTTGGTAAGCATCACAGCTTTCATTAAAAACTTAACGTTTCAGGCCAGGCGCGGTGGCTCACGCCTGTAATCCCAGCACTTTGGGAGGCCGAGGCGGGCGGATCACGAGATCAGGAGATTGAGACCATCCTGGCTAACACGGTGAAACCCCGTCTCTACTAAAAATGCAAAAAAAAATTAGCCGGGTGTCGCGGCGGACACCCCAGCTACTTGGGAGGTTGAGGCAGGAGAATGGCGAGAACCCGGGAGGCGGAGCTTGCAGTGAGCCGAGATCGCGCCACTGCCCTCCAGCCTGGGCGACTGCGCGAGACTCCGTCTCAAAAAAAAAAAAAAAACCTTACGATTCAGCTGGGTGCGGTGGCTCACACCTGTAATCCGAGAACTTTGGGAAGCCGAGGCAGAAGGATAGCTTAAGCCCAGGAGTTTGAGACCAGGCTGGGTAGCAAGGGGAGACCCCATCTCCACAATAAATAAACCAGGCATGGTGGTACAGGCCAGGCCTGTAGCTCCAGCTACTCAAGAGGCTGAGGTACGAGGATTGCTTGAGCCCAAGAGGCCAAGGCTACATACAGTGAGCCAGGATTGCACCAATGAACTCCAGGCTGAGTGAGAACCACAGCCTGTCTCTCTCTCGATCTCTCTTGCTCTCGCTCTCACTCTCTCTCTCAAACACACACACACACACACACACACACACACACACACACACACACACACACAACCCTGATGTTCAACCTGTCTTTGCAAAGAACAGATTTTAATTGAAGACCTTCACAACTAAGAATCCAGTTAATTGTATTATTGATTCTCCTAACATTTCTCTAGATCCAGTGTTGTTGTCTAATTTTATCTATAAGGCGGCATATTTATTTGTCATCTTATTTCAAAACGTAGAGTTAAAGAAAATGCTCCTAAACATAGCTATTGAAAGGCAGAGAAAGGCCGGGCGCGGTGGCTCAAGCCTGTAATCCCAGCACTTTGGGAGGCCGAGACGGGTGGATCACGAGGTCAGGAGATCGAGACCATCCTGGCTAACACGGTGAAACCCCGTCTCTACTAAAAAAATACAAAAAATTAGCCGGGCGAGATGGCGGGCGCCTGTAGTCCCAGCTACTAGGGAGGCTGAGGCGAGAGAATGGCGTAAACCCAGGAGGCGGAGCTTGCAGTGAGCTGAGATCCGGCCACTGCACTCCAGCCTGGGCTACAGAGCGAGACTCCGTCTCAAAAAAAAAAAAAAAAAAAAAAAAAAAAAGAAAGGCAGAGAAAAAAGTAACCAAGGATTTTTTGAAGAAATGGTATTTTCCACGTGATTCTCATTCAAATATGGGCAGAGGAAGATACAATTTTTGGAGTCAATCTCCCGTGATCCTGTGATGATCCAGAGGCTGACAACACAGAACACAGATACCAGGTCCATCCACAGGGTTCTACCAGGCCAAATTGTCAGAGAAGGGTTTTAGGAGTAGGGTGCTAGAAACAGCAATAAAACCTTTATCAACAGCTGCCAGAGGGGCTGAACCTTACCTCACCCCAACCACGTGTGTATTGTTACACAGGGTCCTAGTGAATCCTTCCTTCAGTGCCATGATGGTGTGGAGAGCGTTGCATGAAATGGGTGGCCACACTGCTCTCTCCCCAGCCACACACCTCTAACAGTGCTAATGCCCAAAAGCAATTATCATCCAGGTGGGCAGCATCCTGATATAGTCAGATACCTAAGATGAACAAGCAAAAAATACTTTTTTTTTTTTTTTTTTTTTATTAAAGACAGAGTCTTGCTCTATTGCCAGGCTGGAGTGCAATGGTGCAATCTCGGCTCACTGCAACCTCCCACTTCTGGGTTCAAGCAATTCTACTGCCTCAGCTTTGCGAATAGCTGGGATTATAGGCATGCACCACCATGCCCAGCTAATTTTTTGTATTTTTAGTAGAGACAGGGTTTCACCATGTTGGCCAGGATGGTCTCCATCTCCTGACCTCATGATCCAGCCGCCTCAGCCTCCCGAAGTGCTGGGATTATAGGCGTGAGCCACCACGCCTGGCCACTGCAAAAAGATTTTCAAACTCAGCATCAATGAGAACAACAGGAGCCAGAAGCTCAGCATTCAAAACAACAACAAAACAAACGTGGAAAGTAGTTCCATCAGTAGCTTTAGGAAGGCATGAAATTTCAGGACTTCTCTCTACTTTTAAAATCTTAGCTACTTAGATCAGCAGACCCAAAATTTTTGGCACCAGGGACCAGTTTCATGAAAGACAATTTTTCCACGGATGGCAGTGGGGGCCAGGGGATGGTTTTGGAATGAAACTATTCCATCTCACATCATCAGGCATTAGTTATATTATCATAAGGAGCACGCAACCTAGATCCCTGGCATGCGCAGTTCACAATAGGGTTAGTGCTGCTATGAGAATCTAATGCCGCCTTTGATCAGACAGGAGGCGGAGCTCAGGCAGTAATGCTCGCCCACCCCTCATCTCCTGCTGTGCGGCTCGGTTCCTAACAGGCCACAAACTGGTACTGGTCCACGGCCCAGGGGTTGGGGACCCCTGGCCTAGATCTATGCCTGCAGGAATAAAAAAAATTAAAAAAAAAAAAAAATGCTGCAGGCAGATTTAAGTAACATAAAGCTTTTCTTAAATCATACTTTTGGGCAGTGGCTCATGCCTGTAATCCCAGCCCTTTGGGAGGCCGAGATGGGCAGATCATTTGAGGCCAGAAGTTCAAAACCAGCCTGGCCACCATGGTGAGACCCCTGTCTCTACTAAAAATACAAAAATTAGCTGGGTATGGTGGTGCGTGCCTGTAATCCTAGCTACTTGGGAGGCTGAGACATGAGAATCGCTTGAGCTCGGGAGGCAGAGGCTGCAGTGAGCTGAGATCATACCACTGCACTCCAGCCTGGGAGACTCCATCTCAAAAAATCATCATCATCATCATCATCATCATCATCATCATCATTATACTTTTTTCTTATCGTTCTCTTCTTCCAAAATGTTTCTTTACGTTTCATCCTACATGGAGCAATGGAAGCCAGTGCTTTTCAAACAGCATTACACAGAAAACTAGCATGCAGAATAGCTATTCGTGAATATTCTGGGAAGAAGTCTGTGTTCAAAGTGTGAGAGACATGGCATGCTATGATTCTACCTCCTTGGGAGTGCATAGTTATGTATTAGCAAATTCAGGACTGTGTGAAGTCCATGTACACTTTGTGAACTATGATGTTGCCTACACTTACGTGATCACAGAATACATTTTCACAAATCACTTTGTGGGATAACTGGGCTGCAGAGAATACAGTGGAGGAAATGTTGCTCTACACCCCAGTGCTTACCATTCAAGACTTAACAATATGACCCCGGCCGGGTGCGTTGGCTCACGCCTGTAGTCCCAGCACTTTGGGAGGCCGAGGCGGGTGAATCACAAGGTCAGGAGATCGAGATTATCCTGGCTAACACAATGAAACCCTTTCTCTACTAAAATTACAAAAAATTAGCCAGGCATGGTGGCGGGTGCCTGTAGTCCCAGCTACTCGGGAGGCTGAGGCAGGAGAATGACCTGAACCCAGGAGGCAGAGCTTGCAGTGAGCCAAGATCGTGCCACTGCACTCCAGCCTGGGCGACAAAGTGAGACTCTGTCCCAGAAAAAGACACACACACACACACACACACACACAAAACAAAATCTGACCCCAATTATTCTTAACCATATTCAACAACAAACATTCACAATTCTGATGTGTACTGGGGATCTTACATACCAGTTTTCCCTAGAGAAAATCTCTCCTCTGGTCAAGTTCATCTCCTTTCCATGTCCTAAACAGACAGTGGTTCCAATGTTCTGTTCACATACTCCCCGCGCTAGAATTTCTACCTTCAATCATTTTGTTCAATTTACTCCTTCAACACTTGAGATAAAATCCCACCTCGTATGAGACTCTTCCACATAATGCCATCTTTCTTCCCCTGGAATAAGCCACCCCAAACACAATGGTACTTGCTTGGGATTCACCTGTGTCTGTAGTATTTTAAGTCCCTATTTGCCGTACGTATAGTCTGGTCCCCCAGCTACCCATGGACTGGCTGAGAGCAGGCTCTAAGCTCTTAGTTTCTTCCTACAATATTTAATACATGATATTTTCCTCCAACACAGCAGATACTCCATACATAAGTGCTGGTGGATTAGGAAACGCATGGTATTTCACACATCGCTTTCATCATTAAATAACCAATGGACACTAGAATAACTCAAAACACTTAAGAAGTAGGCACTTTTGTTGTTGTTGTTGTTGTTGTTGTTGTTGTTGCTGTTGTTTCGAGACAGTTTCACTCTCGTTGCCCAGGCTGGAGTGCACTGGCGCAATCTCGGCTCACCGCAACCTCCACATTCCAGGTTCAAGTGATGCCCCTGCCTCAGTCTCCCAAGTAGCTGAGATTACAGGTGCCTGCCACCACGCCCAGCTAATAGTTTTGTAATTTTAGGTGAGATGAGGTTTCACCATGTTGGCCAGGCTGGTCTCGAATTCCAGCCTCAGGTGATCTGCCTGCCTCAGCCTCGCAAAGTGCTGGGATTACAGGCATGAGCCACCATACCTGGCCGGAACATTTTTATTTTCTGGAAAATAGTGTGGCCTGGTGTAAAAAGCATCTAAAGAATACAATTAACTTCGATCCCTAAATTGAAATCTCAAAAATCCTGTAAGAATGACTTAATGTACATAGATACAGTAGGCAACATGCTCAGACCTTTAAAAAAGCATTGGAATTTCCATACCGTCTGCAAGCACAGGGTTCATTCCTTACTGACTACTCTGTATGTCAGATATCACAACTTCAGATATATTTATGTATTAAATATTATACAACAGTTTATACACAGGCTTATTTTATTCCCTCTCCAGGATATCCACATGGTCTCGCTTTTAGGAAGCCTCAGATGACACTTGCCTACAAGATAGCAACTACATGGCATATCCATCTTTATGGAGGAAATAAGTTCATACCTAGAAGTATCTGATATTAGCAAAATTAAACCAAAAAAGACTATAGATGTCTAAAGATGCAGAGTACTCAACACACAATTCCAGACTTCAAAGTAAGTGGATGATATACCTGGATAGAATACAAAACATATTTGCCAATATGACACATGTAAAACTGTTCAGCTAGGATAGCTAGCACAATAGTCAAGTTTTGGGTTATTCAGATGAAAAGAACAGCCAATATACCATTAATATATAATGGTTGAAATACTATAAAAGTAGAGCATTATGTCCATAATCAGAATGACTGTTCATGGCATAGATTCAGGGGCATTCACACATGTCCTTCTGAAGCAGGAAAGAGGACTGATGAAAAGTCCTGGGGCAAGTTGTCCAGGTTCAAATCCTGGTTCCATTACTTACGAGGCATATGACTCGGGGCAGATTTCTTCTCTGAGCTTCACTCTGTTTCCTCGTCTAACAAATGGGGACAAAGTGATATTGACTCCATTGTGTTGCTGTGAAGTTTCAATGAGATGATGCCCATGAAGCTCTCTGAACATGGCTTAGCACATACAAAGCACTGGATACATGTTAACTTTATTACATTCTTGTGACTTAAGTAAAAGACAGATCCTAACACTGGCTGCAAATAGTAACTAGCATGCAAACCTCCATCAGGCTGTCTAACGTTATTCTGTGCTGTTGTGTGGACTTCTCATTGCGAGAACGGAAAAGGTTGCTGTGGGAGGTCATTACCAACAAATACCAGCAGGCCCTACATCCTGCTTACTTCCTGTAGAGGAGGTAAAATGACAACTCTAGGCAAGGGATCATCGTCTCTGGGAAATCCGGCAGGCAACCTAAATGACAATTCTGCTATCAGCATATCTGTGGAAGTTGTGAGTGGGTGTTACATGGTCATTCGTGGGCATGTATTTACATTTTACCTGCATGTGATTTTAGCACTGTACACAATATGAACAAGTCATTCAGTACAGAATGACTTGTTCATGTTCCTGACTTTGAAAATGAAAAACATCAACCTTTTCCTCTCTTTTCTGGATCAAAGGAAAAAGTCGCACAAGGAAAATCTAGGTTTTAATCATTCATTTCCTTTAACAGGATAATGAATGCTTCGTGTTAAAAGGGGGGAGCATGTATTTCTATCCTATTATAATTAAAAAACTCTTCAAATAACAAGACATTCGGAACTTCTTTTCATTATCAAATAACTGCAAATTAGTTTATCAAAGTCTTAAAAGGTGTTGCTTAGGGAAAGATCTGAAACTCAAACCTACTTGCTAACATTTCTGATTATTATTTGTTCTTTCTTTCCAGTCTCTGTTTCTTAGTCTTTTTCCTATATCTCACATGCACAACTCTTTCTGTTTTTACTTTTGGATCTCATCCTTCTTTCATGTCTTGTAAGATACCTTTTTCTTTCTTTCTTTCCTTCCTTCCTTTTTCTTTCTCTCCTTCCTTCCTTCCTTCCTTCCTTCCTTTCTTCTTTCCCTCCCTCCTGCCCTCCCTCCCTCCCTCCTTCCTTCCTTCCTTCCTTTCTTCTTTCCCTCCCTCCTGCCCTCCCTCCCTCCTTCCTTCCTTCCTTCCTTCCTTCCTTCCTTCCTTCCTTCCTTCCTTCCTTCCTTCCTTCCTTCCTTCCTTCCTTCCCTCCCTCCCTCCCTCCCTCTTTCTTTCTTTATTTAATACAGAGTTTCACTCTGTCACCCAGGCTGGAATGCAGTGGCGTGATCTCCGCTCACTGCAACCTCTGCCTCCTGGGTTCAAGCAATTCTCCTGTCTCAGCCTCCCGAGTAGCTAGGATTACAGGCACATGCCACTGTGCCCAGATAATTTTTGTATTTTTAGTAGAGACAGGGTTTCACCATCTTGGCCAGGTTGATCTCGATCTCCTGACCTCGGGATCCACCCGCCTTGGCCTCCCAAAGTGCTGGGATTACAGGCGTGAGCCACCATGCCTAGCCTGATATCTTTTCTTTTTACCTTTTTATTAGGCTGACTAAATTTTTTAGTGGCTAATTTAGCACATGAATTTTCAGCATCATTACTTACTAAAAGTTAAGTCTCTCCAGCCCGGCCAACGTGGTGAAACCCCATCTCTACTAAAAATACAAAAATTAGTCGGGCATGGTGGTGTGTGCCTGTAATTCCAGCTACTCGGGAGGTTGAGGCAGGGAATCCCTTGAACCCAGAAGGCGGAGGTTGCAGTGAGCTGAGATGGTGCCACTGCACTCCAGCCTGGGTGACAGAGTGAGACTCCGTCTCAAAAAAAAAGTCGAGTCTCATTTTTCCCCTTACTCCCCGCCCCCTACTCTGCTCCTCTTGTCCTTTGAGAAGGATTGGTTTTTGCTGTCTGATAATGATATAAAGTGGAAGTGACAGAGTGTAAACTGCAAACTACATCCAGCTTCAAAGCAGCTTATGGAAGTCAATGCCATCCATGAGAACCTGGTCCCCTCTAAAGATGGAAAGACCAGATTCCCACACATTGTAGTATTCCCCGCCACAGGGTATAGAGACTAAATGGATTAAATGGTAAATACATAAAATGAAAATAGTTTTATATTATAGCATATATTGAAAAGTCATGATACACATATAAAATATATATCAAATATTTGTCATCTATGTAAAGATACATATAATAAAATATTTTTATACACATATATAGAAACAAGTAATTTTACATCTTCTCTGATGAAATCTAGTGATGATTCTATTATTTATTTAAGAAAATGAGATTCTGAGATTTTATTGTGGTCTGATGAACACATTCTCATGATAAAAATGCCTGAATTTTGCAGGATAAACATTTGCCTGGTGGAGCACGTCCTGGAATAACATCATCATGTTCAATATTGTTTTGTTGTAATGATGATAAGAAAAAAAAAAATCAGTTCCTAGATGGGAGCCACTGTCTGGGTGGAGTCTGCATGTTCTCCTCATGCCTGTGGTAGGTTTTCTCCAAATAGTCAGGCTTCCTCCCACATCCCAGAGATGTGCACCTCAGATGAACTGGCGTATCTGTATTGTTCCTGTGTTGTAGGTAGGGTGTGGGTGCGTGTGAGCACACCCTGTGATTGGATGGCGGCCTCTCCAGAGATGGTGCCCACTCTGAGCTGCGTACCGGGTAAGGTTCCCGGTCACCTGTGACCCTGAACTGAATTATCTTGTTTTTATTTTTTTTAATTTTATTTTTATTTTTTTGAGATGGAGTCTCGCTCTGTTGCCCAGGCTGGAGTGCAGTGGCCGGATCTCAGCTCACTGCAAGCTCTGCCTTCCGGGTTTATGCCATTCTCCTGCCTCAGCCTCTCAAGTAGCTGGGACTACAGGCGCCCGCCACCTCGCCCGGCTAGTTTTTTGTATTTTTTAGTAGAGACGGGGTTTCACTGTGTTAGCCAGGATGGTCTCGATCTCCTGACCTTGTGATCCGCTCGTCTCGGCCTCCCAAAGTGCTGGGATTACAGGCTTGAGCCATCGCGTCCAGCCCTTACTTGTTTTTAATAATCTTTAAGTCTATGTATAGCTCACATTTATTTCAAAGTTTAACTTTAGAAGTGTTTTGGGTCTTAGTTTATATGTCTGGTGATGTTTCTGTGACCAAACTATGCCATATCCATTAGCCTATGGTAAACTGGTTTTGTTATATATAGTTTCACTTAAAGTCACAGTTTACAAGCAACTATTACCAATGTTCAGTGAAGACTGACAACTGTCTACTAAAGCGCCCCCAGAAATCATAACATCACATGCTTTAGTTCATGCTGTCATTACTTCTATGTAGTAATATTTCATTGAGATAATCACCAATATGTTAACTTTCCAACCTATGTTCATTTTCAAAAGATTTTGGCATTTTTATTCAGATTTAGGGAATCTCCATTAAATTAAAATCTCTTAACAACAGATTTTAAGGTCATTTAGCTCAAGTTCCTTTTCTGCTCTGTCAACCGCAGAAGAAATTAGGGGATACAACTCTGTTTCCCTGAATTTCATATAAAACTGGTTCATCTTTGAATCCACCTAAAAGTAGGATTTGTGAATGAAGAACTATAAAGGATATGAAAAACAGTTTTATCTCAGCACCATTTAAGCACATAAACTCAGCATTAGCATGAGGTGCCACCAAACTTATGAGGCAGGAGGGTCGGCTCTCTGACTACCTGCCTGGCACCCCCACCTCCCCGTCTAACTGTTGTTCACTCCATTTCTTTGTTGTGCAAGCGACAGACCCACCAGCGGCTAAATCAAAAGGGTCTGACACCATTTTACTCTGATTTGTAGAGGTCACTGACCCCAATTTTCATAATGAATTGCTTTAAAAATGAATTTTTTAAGTAATCCAGAAAACAGATGTCAGGTTTACCTTCAATTATTTAATAATCGACCAAGATAGCCAGCTACAGGCCAAATTGTGAAGTCAGTTAAATTTTGGGAGGGCTTTCTGAAATCCTTTTCTAGCTCCCCTTTATTCATTCCAGCCACCTATAAAATCACCATCCTTTTATTCTCAAGCATCCATGGCTCTCAGCCTGACCTCCTCCACCTTTCCCATCCCTCCCCAGGATCCCTCCTTGCAGCACTCACGCAGGCCTGGCAGGCTCTGCTACACACCCGACCAACATTTCTTAAACCTAAGTGGTCTATAAAAGTTTACCCATACTCCCACTATTGACTTACATTATTGTATTAGGTTTTCAAAATTTGCACGAATACAACCAGGAGTGACTCCTTAGGCTTGGAACTCCTAGGCAACTACAAAACCAAAATAAATTTATAAGAAAAATTCAAGAAAAGTTATAAAACAAACACAATTTAACAATATTCATGGAATGTGGCAGAAGAGGTTTGGCTACAACTAACTGGTCACTTGCAGTGTGATAATGGCACTGAGACTACGGCAAAGGTTCTTGTGGGCTGGGAGTGTTTTCCTTACTCTAGGCAGAAGGACAGCTCAGTTCTTGTGCCACTCTTTCTATTAGACATAGCAAAAAATGATGTCATCCAGCCTAATCTTGGTGAAAATACATCATTTACGAGTCAGTCGTTAGCCAGACATAAAGATTTAGGGGCAGACCCAAATATAAACACAGGTGCTGAAGTTTCGTGGGATGACCTTGTTATGAAATTATCATTCAGATGATTCAGAATGTGTTGATATCAGTTTATTATTGTTATCAAAATAAAAACACAAAGTTAAGATGCTCTAGCAGATAAGTGAAGTCCCTGGGAGTAGACACCCTAGAATGAGGACTACAGAGCCCCAGTAATGGATACCTCTCCAAAAACACTCGTTCCTCCTCTACTCAGTCCAAGCCACCATATACCAAAGCAATCGAATGCGTCAACCCTTCACAGGGAGACGCCATGTCTTACCTTCCAAGAACAGTCATCATTTAAAAGGAAATGCTTGGAAAAGGCCACAGTGTCTTTAATCCAAAGAGCAAATATCAAACTGCACAATTCCAGGCACTATGGTGGACTGGAGAGAGAGGGAGGGGGAGAGATAAAGAGGGAGAGTGAGAGCTAATTGGGGAAGGAAGGAGAGGGGAAGCAGAAGCAGAATGAGATTTATTTAGGGACAGAGAATTTTGAGAGAAATTGCTTAATTCTCATTGCTCAATAATAACAGGGTGCTCAGGTACACTTTTCATCCCTCATTCAACAGCAATGTGCTATTAATGACATTCTCGCAGCAAATAATTTATGTATGCCTGATGCTAGTATACCCGTACGTATGTGTACACACACACACACACACACACAACACAAACATGCACAGCCTGTGTGTCATTTAGGTCTATAAAGTTAGGTCTCCAGAGCCCCAAACCACCAAACCTTCCCTTCTCTTTTCTACCTTCTCCTAGAAAAAGCACAGATATGATCCTAAAAGCAAAAGTAGCTCTGGAGTGACAAATTTGTCTCTCATTATCTATTGCTGCTGCTTGCCCAATCCCAAAAGGCAGAGAACCGTGTTGAAGCTGGAGGCAGAACAGAGATGTGTCTGTCCCTAAGAGGGTGCTCACAATCTCACTCTAAACTGTTTGAAACTCAGACCAGCGGAAACAGCTATATTCTCTACAAATTTAACTCGCCACCTTTTTCCCAAGGTCTACTAGATGAGATTCATTTTAGAGCCTATACCTCTTAAGAAAACTAAACTGCAATGAAATAAGCATAAGAAACACAGTACTAGTAATAATCACAGCTAACACGTATTATGCCAGGCACACATTATAAGGACTTTACCAAGGTTTTTCTCATTTAACCTCCCAACTAGGAGGTATAAAAGCACTGCAAGTGATAGTGCTGTCACATTTTAAATATTTACACATAGCTACTCCCATAGTTTAAACATTAAAACTGGAGTCCTGAAAATGTCATTAACACGCTCTGACACAGAAGGGCAACTTTCAGGCTCAGTATGACATTATCCATTTATTATTCATTTGCAATTGACTTACAGTGGATACAAAAATGTTTATGACTTGTGTAAAGATAAAGAACTTTTTAAAATATAAATACTGTATTAGTCTGCTAAGGCTGCCATAACAAAAGACCATGGACTGCAGGACTTAAACAGAAATTGTCCCACAGCTCTGGAAGCTGGAAGCTCAAGATCACAGTGCCAGCAGGGTGAGTTTCTCCTGAAGTCTTTCTCCTTGTCCTGTAGATGGCCACCCTCTTACTGCCTCTTCACTTGGTGGTCCTCCTGGGTGCAAGCATCCCTGATGTCTTTTCTTAATCTTGTAAGGGACATCAGGCAGATTAGATGAGGGCTTACCCCAATGGCCTCATTTTAATGTAATCACCTCTTTATAGGCCATATGTCTAATAATAGTCACATTCTGAGATTCTGAGTTGAGACTTCAACATATAAATTATAGAGGGATATAATTCGGCTTGTAATGGACACCAATATAATGCGTCAGCTAAAGAAATTGAACATTTGCAGCCCCTCTGTGGGTATCTCCCAAATCACATCCCTTCCTTCTTCAGGGGCAACCATTCTTCTGATTTTTGTCTGGCATTTCTTGATAGTTTTAATAACTATGTTTGTATACCTTCAAAATCTTACTTTTTAATTTCCTAACAGAACCATTTAAAGCAAATAAAATTCCCTCTAAGCAATGTTTTAGCTGCATCTCTTCCAGATTTTGATATATTTGGGTATATATCATTATCATTGCAAAACCTATTCTAACTGTACTTCTGATTTCTTCTTTGACCTATGAGTTGTTTAGAAGTATGTTGTTTAATTTTCAAAGGTGGGGAATTTTCTTGATGGCTTTGTTATTAACTTCTAATTTAATTTCACTATGGCCAGAGCGAATACTTCGTGTGATCTCAGTCCCTTTTAAATTATAAAAACTTGTTTAACAGCTCAGCATATTATCTTGCATTTGGAATTAAAATAATAAAGTAGTAATTGCCTAATTTAGCATAGGTACATTCACCACTGAGTTACATACCTGCATTCCCAGATACTCAGGAAGCTGAGGCGGAAGGATTGCTTGAGCCCAGGAGCCCAGGAGTTCAAGGCTGTAGTGCACTATGATCACAGCTGTGAATAGGCACTACACTCCAGCCTGTAGAACATAGTGACAATCTGTCTCTTACTTTAAAAAACAAACAAACAAACAAACAAAAATCAGGGCTGGGGGCAGTGGCTCACGCCTGTAATCCCAACACTTTGGGAGGCCAAGGTGGGCAGACTGCTTAAGCCCAGGAGTTTGAGACCAACCTGAGCAACATGGCAAAACCCCGTCCCTACAAAAATTACAAAAATTAGTCAGGCACAGTGGTGCATGCTTGTGGTCCCAGCTACTTGGCAGGCTGAGGTGAGAGGATTGTTTGAGTCCAGGAGGTCAAGGCTGCAGTGACCTGTGTCATAACCACAACACTGCACTCCAGCCTGGGTGACAGAGTGAGAACCTGTCTCAAAAAGAATAAAAATTAAAAATTAAAAAATCAGTCATTTATAGAACTGCTAAAATAATTTATTTGGCCAGGCACAGTGGCTCACGCCTGTAATCCTAGCACTTTGGGAGGCCGAGGCGGGTGAATTACCTGAGGTCAGGAGTTCGAGACCAGCCTGGCCAACGTGGTAAAACCCTGTCTCTACTAAAAACATAAAATTAGCCAGGCCTGGTGGCGCATGGCTGTAATCCCAGCCACTTGGGAGGCTGAGGCAGGAGAATCATTTGAACCCAGGAGGCTCAAGTGATTGGAGGCAGAGGTTGTGGTGAGCCAAGATCGTTCTACTGCACTCGAGCCTGGGCAATAGGGTGAGACTCCATCTCAAAAAAAAAAAAAGAGAGAGAGAATTTATTTAATCAGGTAAAAGTTTGATTTCTATTCATGGGGAAATGGACAAAGTATTTATTTTTAGGAACACAAGTATTGTTCTTTACCCAAAGTGTTGACTCAAAGAGGATGAGAATAGTGTAATCAAATAATTGTACCTTAGAGTGTCACCATTTTTTAAACATCTCATACCATTTCAAAACCAAATAGTAATCACTTGCTCTACCTGTAGGAATTGAGTATTGAGAGATATCAAGAGACCGAGAAAAGAGTTTAAAACTTATAGCAAATTACACTGGAATGGTATTTGATACTTCTTTAAGAAATATTGACCGGGCGTGGTGGCTCACGCCTATAATCCCAGCACTTTGGGAGGCCAAGGCAGGCAAATCACGAGGTCAGGAGATCGAGACCATCCTAGCTAACAGAGTGAAACCCTGTCTCTACTGAAAATACAAAAAAATTAGCCGGGCGTGGTGGCGGGCACCTGTAGTCACAGCTACTCAGGAGGCTGAGGCAGGAGAATGGCGTGAACCCAGGAGGCAGAGCTTGCAGCAAGCTGAGATCGTGCCACTGCACTCCAGCCTGGGCAACAGAGAGAGACTCTGTCTCAAAAAAAAAAAAAAAAAAGAAAGAAAGAAAAAAAGAAAAAGAAATATCCAGGGTTGGGGGCGAGGGGAAGAAACTTGGAGGACAGGTCAATAAGTGCAGCAAACCACCATGGCACACATATAAAACAAATCTGCACATTCTGCACATGTGTCCCAGAACTTAAAGTAAAATTTAAAAAAAAAAGAAACATCCAGAAAGATTGTCCAGCCTCAAGGTTTATATTATAATGGCTATAAACAACAAAAACACAAACCTATTTTCCAAAGGTTTCCTAATGTACTACAGAAGAAACAAACATACAGAGCGACTTTGATATTTCTAAAAAGGATAACTTCACTTTTTTTTTTTTTTTTTTTTTTTTTTTTTTTTGAGATGGAGTCTCATTCTGTCGCCCAGGCTGGAGTACAGTGGCCAGATCTCAGCTCACTGCAAGCTCTGCCTCCCGGGTTCACGCCATTCTCCTGCCTCAGCCTCCCGAGTAGCTGGGACTACAGGTGCCCGCCACCTCACCCGGCTAGTTTTTTGTATTTTTTAGTAGAGACGGGGTTTCACTGTGTTAGCCAGGATGGTCTCAATCTCCTGACCTTGTGATCCGCCCATCTCGGCCTCCCAAAGTGCTGGGATTACAGGCTTGAGCCATCGCGCCCGGTCCAACATTTTTTTTTAAAAAAGTTAATGAAAAAACAAACACTCAATGCTTACTGCCTTACTTTAAGAAAAAACCATTTAGTGAAGCACATCTTCCCCCAAAGCTATTTAAACACCAAGATTCAGAAGTAAACCTTATTTAGATGAGTTTCTAGTCAACGAATCGACCTACATAATCTAAGTTATATAAATCAAAAAGCTAGGCGATATCCTCGAAGGAAGGGGCTAAAAATGCTTTAAAGTTTTTCAGCCTAGGGATAAACATGAACTACAAGCGACATAAATTTTCCTGAACACTTTGTATCACACAGCTAAGTAGAGAGGACATTGATGTTTAATTTTTAAAGTTATTTAAAAATGAATTTCTGTAAGTATTATAAAAACAACAAGCTCTAATTCTGGTCATAGTCATGGTAAGTATTCACGTGTTAGCAATCCGATTTCAAACTAAGACTTTATAGATGCAGCTCTTGGGTTTATTACCCTCTGACAATACACTGTTAGTAATACCGTGTGTAGAGCTGTTGGGCTCCTACTGGTTCAAACAGGGCTTTGAACAGCCTGTGTTAGTGAAAATTCTCCTTTCCAAAGATTCTTATGGGTCCCTCTTACAAAAATTCTGTATTAGAGCCAGCAAACAGCCTCATGCACCAGATCTGAAACTGTACATTTTTGAGGCATTACATGAAAATTTCTTATACAGTTCCCTACTAAAATGGTTTAAATTCCAAACCAAGCCTTGGGAAACAGAGCTTCCACTATCTTGAGCCTTTCTATAGCATCGGGCAATGGGATGAGAATGCCGCAATGAAGACAAAAGTAGTGTTAAACTCTCACGCTGGAACAGCAAATTAACCCTTACTATGGAATAGAGACAAAGCGCTTTGTTATCATCAACTGTGAAATATTCTTCTTTTTTTTCTTTTGAGACAGAGTCTCGCTCTGTCTCCCAGGCTGAAGTGCAATGGCGTGATCTCAGATCTGCAACTTCCGCCTCCCAGGCTCAAGCGATTCTCCTGCCTTAGCTTTCCGAGTGGCTGGCATTACAGGTGCCCACCACCACACCCAGCTAATTTTTGTATTTTTCATAGAGACAGGCTTTTGCCATGCTGGCCGGGCTTGTCTCGAATTCCTGACCTCAACGGATCCACCTGCCTCGGCCTCAAAAAAGTGCTGGGATTACAGGCGTGAGCCACCGCGCCTGGCCAACTGCGAAATATTCTTATGACAATTTTGATTTTACAAAATTAGGTTTTAGTCATAGCCCCTGCAGGTATTTTCCTGTTGCATTCTGGATTAACCCATCTTTTTAGTTAATTCCTGTCAAAATGACAAAGGAGAATTGATTTCTTTCAATGAGGTATCCTTATAAATGGGAGAATCTGTGTTGATTGATGGGGTGTTAAAGAAAAGAACCGTAAATGGATTTCTAAAAAAATAGATAAATAAAGCAAAATCTCCACTTATTACCACCAATTGATAAAAGCAGCTCTTTTTTCATTGGAAAATTTTTTTTAATTTAGAAATTTTTAAAGCAGTCCAACTCAATCATCACTCTACTTATTAATAAAATACAGCTTTATTTAAGCAATTCCCACTGACATGGCCCAAGTTAAAGGTCACTCAGCATGGTTATCATAATACTAAATAAGTTAAAAATTTAAAAGTCAAATGGAAAACATCATTTAAAGCTACGCTGTGCTGTAATGGAAAAATCTGAGGCTCTGCAGTCAGGTGATCTAAATTCAAATTCCAGTTTGGCACTTATTAAGCACTGTATTAAAGCTGTCTGAGCCTCAGTTTTCTCATCTCCAAAATGTTCAAACCCTTAGCCTTGCAGAGTAATTGCACTACATAAGGTAATAAACGTAAAATATCTGATATACAGCATAGAATAGCTCTTCACTAAGTAGCAATTTTTATTAGTATTATTGTTTAGAACAAAACTTTAAGAATATATTATTTTAAATTATATTATTTTTTCATGCCCATATTAACCAGGCAAACTAAAAATTGGATTTAATGGGCTGTCTGGGGCTCTTCAGAACAACAAAAAAAAAATCTAGCTTTTTAAATTGTTGGTTTTGTTTTCATAAGGGAACTAAAACACCACTGGATTTTAAAATGCATTTATATTAGGTAGGAATATATTTCTAAGGTCTTCCCATTACATGGATTTTAACTATTATGAATTTAGAGCAGTAAACACATCCCACTGCTGCTAAGTATTTACCACAACCTCAGCAAAAATGAGATGAACCACCAAATGTCAATGTGACTGCAACCTGGACTCAAGCAAAAGTTAATTGCTCTCCAATTCCCCTTCCTGGAAATACTGATGGAGAAACAGAACTGGTGCCAGAAGACTGGAGATGGGGGAAATGAGTTCCCACTTTGAAGAAGACAAGAAAGAAAAACAAAAAGGAAAAGAGAATCCCAATACTGCACACCACCAGTGCGTTTACTGTTGATCCTGGACAAGATTCTTGGCAGAGTGTTAAAAGAATGGTTTGTGACTACTCAGAAAAGAAAGCATCAGTCCTGGTGGACAGTGTGGGTTCAATAGGGATGAAACAAACCTCATTTCCTTCTCTGACAAGGCTGGTAGCCTGGCAGATCAGGGAAACACTGTGGACATAATATATTTGAACCTGAGTAAGGAATCTGACAAGGGCTCCCACGACAACTTAAAGGACAAGATGTGAAAATATGGGCAGAAGGCTAGGGCAGTTTATTAGACTAATAAACACATGAGCCAAAGGCTGTCAACATCCAATCAGTGCCACTCTCTGGAAGGTCCCTAGAGACAGGGTTTTGTCCTTGGTCCCTTTGCTTCATCATTTTTTTAAAAACAAATGACCTGGATGAAGCCAAAGAAAGAATATTTATCATATTTTCAGGTTGCTTAATTAAAACTAATATTTGTGTGGTGCTTTATTTTTTCAAACATCTCTATATGCACTATTATTCTTTACCTTCACAACTATTCGACAGGGGAAGTAGAACATTTTATTTTCCATTTTACAAATGAGAAAACTGAAACTTACTGCAGTTAAATTATTCATGTGATGTAACAAAGCCAGAACACAGTAAAGCCAGGATTTAACGTCATGTATCGAGTCTTTTTGACTTCACATTGGGACAGACAACAGCTATAGATTCAGGATTCAAAAAGATTTTGACAAGCAGAAGCGAGGAGCAATATCTGATAAATAACTTCAAATAGATTCCCAGTGTGCCTATATAGGTAACATTTTGTCCCCAAGGATGTCCTGAAACATTCAGCTCAATATGATGTGTGAGATGGTACATTCACTAATACAACCAGGCTGTGCTACCTATCTAGAATAAAAAGGATCATAGTCTCTCCCAACTCTTGTCACAACACACCTGGGTAAAGAGGTTCACCCATTAGATGTGATCTTTAAGAGCCTTTCCTGCTCTGGGGTAGCATTATTCTAGTACAAGGCATAGGATGGTTTAAATGAAGCTGTTTTGAGAGGAAATGCTCACAGCTTGGTCATGTAACCATCACAGAACTCTACAAGAAAACAGATCACAGAGCCTGAAATCCAGAATTCCAAGTTTTAGAGTTTATTCAGTAGTCAGTCGTAAATTTTAAAAAACAACAATATTCACAGTAGTGATAAAGAAATACAATTTTCTCTTTCCTAGTGTTATATTAGTCCAGATTCCCCAAACACAGGAGAAGCATCTGTCAAAGGTGTCCTGCTGCTTGGAATACAATATGGAAAACCCAAGGACATTTCTGACATAAGGAGGTAGGAATGGTGATGTCGCCCCAGGCTTTCAACTGGCTGGAGCTTAGACCTCTCCTTCCTCTTTAACTTCTCTCCAGTGAAGCTCTATCAAGCAGTATCTTGCCTGCTTCTCCCACCAGCTCCCCCACCACCTCTCTCCACCCACAGCTAGACACATGCAAGAAAGAGTCTGGTACAATAACAGGAGGGAGGATCATGGAGGCAGCTTCTAGAACTTGTGAAACATCCTAAGAGGCCCATTCCTTGTTCTCATCCTGACCAGGTGCCAATCAAGCTTGGATTTCCAAGATCCAATCCAAGGCAAGAGGTATTCTATCCAAGACAACCAAATGGAGGGTTATGGCAGCCTACCAAAACAATAAAAAATATAAATTCTCCAAATAGCAAAGGAAATCCATATTTAAGCATATGCTCAACTTCCTATGCCAATATCTTCTAAACTTGTAAAACTGTACATGCCCTTTGATATCTAAATATCCTATTCTTGGTTCCACTTTTGTATCAAGGTTTCTTCTTTCCAACTATATTCACAGATACTGAAGTTTCTGCCTCACAGTGTCTTATCTTCAGAACTTTTAAAACCCACTTTCCATGTCAGATGCCATCTTTTGCTTTTCTCATTTTAAAGTGTATCCTCATCTTCTATTTCTGACTCTTCCCACTAGTTTTCTTTTTCGCAGCTTCCTGTGATCAACACCAAAGGCGAAACGTATTAGGTAAACAGGCTGCCCCAGAGGGGAATGGAAGGGAAGAACTACTTAAATCAACACTACCAAACTCTGGTAGTCAAGGGTGTGTGGTATTTTTCCACGAGATGTAGTCTAACAGCTTACACTGGAGCAGTTCAAATACCTCCTGCTAGTGGCATTGCAGCAGCTCCAGCCATATGTACCAGAGTCACCAGCCAATGCATCTGATGCCAGGGAGAATCTGCAGTTTAATGAAATTCCCTACCAGTGCTGCAGACATACCCACAGCGTTATTTCATTTAACATCATATTAATGGATTTCAGGTCCTGAGTGTATGGCCTGTGCTGATTTTTTTGATGGCTGAGTTACGCCCACCAAGACAACATAACATCCAGACAGCAACCCCAAGGGCAATGTGAGGAGGATTTTCTGATTATGTCATCAAACAGGAAACCTCACGGAGACTCTGGGATTAATGCATTTTCCACTGGAGCTGAAAGCAGGCAGGATGTAGTCACTGGAAAGGAGAGAGGGAGGGAAAAACGTTGGTAGAGGTGGAGGTGGTGTTTTTCATATAACATTTAAAGAAATCACTCATATTTACTCATATCCTTAAGCCTCCAAGCAAATAAAGATTTTAAAACTTCAGTTGAATGTGGTAATAAGCAAGCTATATAAGCACTGGATATGAATGCACCCCACAAAGAGTTTCTCTAAACCACGGCACCATTCTTGCTCCAGATGGCATGGAAAATAATTTATAAATGACAAAAGTTCAATGGGTGTACAGCAGCTGTTCAGTTTCAGCTCTTTGGCCACCCACTTCAGGAAAACTGAGAGCTTTCAATCAACTCTTGTCTCTCACAGGGCCTTCAAACAGCATCAGAACATGTGTACAATATGTTCTCAGAAAGTAGCTGGCCAAATACGAAAGATTAGAAAATCAAGTGAAATAGAAAAGAGAAATACATTCCATTTTCCTCAAAGTCCCAAGCAAGAACTAAGAACAAAGAAAACCCAAACGTTGCATAACCTTCTTTTTTTGTTTTTTGTTTTTTTGCATGTACACTCACAGCTTCCTTTGCCACAGAATGAGATCTAGAATTTCATCAGTGTTATTTTAATAGCATATAGTCAATATTTTCCTTGCCCACCTTCATTCACTCCTATAAACCCTTATGTTAAGAAAGCACTTCAGCTTAACCATGGGACAACCGCTACTTAGAAACCTTGCATCTCCCATTTTATATATCTCTTCTGTTCTGAGCTGCCAAGCAAAACAAACAAATTTTAAAAGACCACCATACTGCAAAATAAACATTATCCTCCCATTTTTTTCAAGAAGAGTTGCTCAGTTGCTGTTCAAGTCTTGATAAATCATTTGCAAAAAGGAGGTGAATAGAGATGATTATACTAACCTAATTATTCGGCTTAAAACCAAACCTATAAAACTAATGCAACCTAAATAATTTGCCACTTTCAGAAGAGCCAGTTTCAAGGATGGCAACTGCAGTAGGTAAGGTTATAATTTAAGGAGAGAAAACTTTTAGGATAGTCGATGTTGTGAAGCCCATCTGCTACGTGGGCTCTCGGGCATGCACTTTTGATTGACTACAGAAGCTTTCTAAATTTTAGCCCAACCAGGTTTACATTGGATAGAAATGTGGAAGGATGATAAACAGCTGTCATCCTTTGTGAGCTCCCAAACACAGGAAGGCAAGATTATATCACAGGAGACATGAACCCACCCACTCTCTCCTGCTTCAGCGTTTCTCTATAAATAGATCTCTTAAAGGAAGAGGCTCACTGGTGCCTATGCGGTGACTGTTTCTTCATGCTTATAATATGCGTGGAGTCTGGTTACAAAAAGGGGGACAGAATCAGAACAACATCTTAAAGAAGAAAACACTTCCTATTAAACCTTACAGCAAACAATTTTAAATGAAGAAATTTATAATCATAAAAGACGTTAAAGAACAACCAGAACTGGCTGAACACAAAATTGTTCTCCAAGTTCACATTCAATTTCATGTAAGCCCTTGGTGGTGAGCCTTAGCCAGTCATTTTTTATTACCATTGAGCTAACTGTGCAGTCTGTAAATGATCTTTCAAACACTGTTCTATTTGTCCATCAATGAAGGAGAAACATAAGAATTGGGAGAGAAAACTGGTCAATAATTATATGCTTGAAGGGAGCAAGATCAAGAGAAACATTAAAACCAATCATCTTCCTTATTTTTTTTAAACATGTATATTTTCTGTACTTCCTGGCTGTTACTAGGAATAACAAATCAGCAATGCAGAGTAGAGTTCTTTTCAACAAGTAAAGGCATTTGGACATTTACCCAGAGCTGGGTAGTAGATAGAGAGATCTGGCAAGTGTTAAAATTATTCTCAAGATA
The DNA here is from genome assembly GCF_007565055.1 of Rhinopithecus roxellana. Taxonomy (NCBI): domain Eukaryota; kingdom Metazoa; phylum Chordata; class Mammalia; order Primates; family Cercopithecidae; genus Rhinopithecus; species Rhinopithecus roxellana. The sequence goes on along the minus strand of NC_044552.1, from coordinate 60,875,456 downwards.
CTATGAGGATTAAATTTCATACTAAGAAAATTTTACTCACTGTGCAAAATATCTCTAGTTAAGCAAATTATTCAGAACTTGGGACTGAATACATTCAATAAAGCTGTCAAAAACACAAGGATCCATTGTCTCTTCTTTTTGCCTCAAGGAACTTAGACAGACAGCCACCAGACAGGCTTGCTGAACTCCCTGCGGCCTTCAAGGGTGAATTTCTGTAGGACAATCTCCTGACTACAAAATGAACTTAAACAAGTAGTTCTGTAACTTAAGACTCCCTGCCTTAGGATTTCTTTCTAAATTAGCTTGAGTTTGTGGCTGCTCTTTATCTGGTCCACTCACCAGAGAAGCAACAATCAAAACCAGTGAGTGCCACGGTCAGTGTCTTTAATAAAATGATAGCTATTTAGAATACAGATTCTGAAACCAGGTAAAGTTGGCAGCAACCAACACCATTATATACACTAGAGCAAACACGTAATATGTCGCTCTCCCAGAGTTTCCAAAGCACATTACGCATGCCGGAACCTCTTCCAGCTATCAGATCTGGCTACCTTTTATGGCAATAACCCAATTCATACTGTTTTAACCCAAATGAACAGATTATCAAAAGCAGATCATTACAATGACCCTAGATCATCGCTGTCCTATAGAACTTTCTGCAGTGATGGAAACACTCTATATCTAGGATTTCCAGCCTGGTTGTCCCGAGCAACATGGAGCTATTAAACATTTGAACAGGGCTATTGTGACAGAGGAACTAAATTTTTAGTTTTATCTATTGTCAATCAATTTTACTTTGAATTTAAATTCAAAGTAAATTGAATTTACTTTGCACCATATTGGACAGAATGGCTCTAGGAAGCTAAATTAGTAGAGAACAAACAAACAAACAAACAAACAAAACCACCACTCGAATCCTGTTTCAAAACAATTTTAAAATCTGGGATGGAAGAATAATTTTGAAACTGGAATTACAATTCAATTATAACAGACCAAACATGCAATGGGCTCTCAAAATCACTGAGACAGTAGCAGGGGGCAGTAATCTAAAGATGTCTGTGTTTTAAAGCATTGTGTCATTTGATTTTCCACAAACTGGAATATTTTGCATATAATATTAGGCTCTTTTTAAAAAGGCAACCCATTATTGAAAAAAAAAAAAATACGGGAATCAGGCTGTTCCATGAGTATTTTAGGAAGGAAAAGTACAATTGAAAAAATATTCATTTCACTCTATTGGTATTGTTCGCCCCTAATTTTAAGAATGAGAACATGATAGAAAAGGCCTTTGTCTAGCACTTTACAATTTGCATTCTTGTACCTTGATAGACATAACAGTGAGTTGATTTTGTCAGGTGTAAACAGTGTTTTCACACTTCTTATAGAAGTGTGCCTTCATTATTATTCAACATTTAATTAAGTCATAACACCAGAAAAGATCTGGTAGTGAGTTTCAGCACCCATACTATCCATAGCTAATGACAAAATCAGAGTGTTGGATCTTGAACCTGTAAATAATATTTCAAGCAGAAAATACGGTATTGATATAAAAGGACACAACATGACCCTAGATCATCGCTGTCCAATAGAACTTTCTGCAGTGATGGAAACACTGTATATCTAGGCTTTCCAGCCTGGCTGTCCCGAGTACCATGGAGCTACTAAACATTTGAACAGGGCTATTGTGACAGAGGAACTGAAGAACCCAGGATTCATGATCAAATGGACAACTGAATTGTGGTCCTACAACTCTCTGTGTACAACTGTGAGGAAGTCAATCTCGCTAAACCTCAGTTTTCTAATCTGAAAAATGGGGATAATACTGTAATACTGACTTAATGTCAAGTAAATCCTGGATAGAATGCCCTGCATAAAGCAAGCATATAATAAATGTGTGCTTTACTAGGCACATTATAATAATAATATCATTTTTGGTTATTGTGAGTTACAAAAACTCTGGGGCAATCACCATCCTTTTTTTTTTTTTTTCCCCAGGCTGGAGTGCAATGGCGTGATCTTGGCTCACTGCAACCTCTGCCTCCTGGGTTCAAGAGATACTCCTGCCTCAGCCTCCCACACCATCTCATTTTTAACCACTCTTGATCATAAATGGACAGATAAAATCCTATTACTCAGGGTTTTTTTTTAACTTCTTTACCACAGGACTAGTGAGAGCCTTTGATGCATTCATTCCCTGATATTCAAGACACTGCTGTCATTAACACAGTAAGAAGGAAATAACCACTTCATTCAACAGTCTTTCCAATTCTTGCAAACATGCTATCTTAATTTCCTCAGATGTTGTCAGACATAAGGTTTCTTTTGCAGGAGAGATTAATGAGGCAAGATGCAGACATAAAGGCATAGACTCTAAAGAATTTTAAGCCGAAGGAAACTTACTTAAAGACCATCTAGTCTAATCCTCTAATTTTGTTTTTTTGGAACCTAGGTCCTGGGAGGGTAAAATTGCTTGCCCTAAATTTCTGAAAATTATATTCTAGTGCCCTGTCTTAAAATCTTGCATCAAAAGTTGACATCAAGATATACTTTGGGTTCAGTGGTTCTGTGATCCCGATGTCTGTTTCCTGGGGCTTTTAAACTCATGATGGCAATAATGAAATAATAGAAAACTATAATGTATATGCACAAAAACATGCATCACACACATTGGCTGCTCTTATTAAGTTTATATTATAAGTGAATGACCCAGATCAATAATTTGGATGAACACATAGAAGAATATAAACTTTGGTAAAAAGCACACACGCACACAAAGAATATAGAAGGATGGATACACACACACACACACACACACACACACACACATATATACGAGAAATCTGTTAGATGTTAAAGACAAATTCAAAACTTGTGATTTTATTACTTCAATTTCCAAGCAATTGTTTTAGAAATTACACTTATATCCCTCTCTTCTTGTATTCAATATAAATCTAAAACCACATTTGACGTGCTTTAAAACCAACAGGTTCTTTCCACTAAACAAGCTGATTCTTAAGAAAGTGTAGAATAAAGAAGTCAAAAATAGTTTTCTTACTTGTAAAGCTCCCTAAGGAAAAAGGTTTAAAGAGAATCTTGAAAACCACTGGCTAAAATATATTTCAGATATTATCAATGATATTTTCTTATCTATTTGTCAATGTTTTCCATTTGCTGATTTGATTAAATTCCTGCCCATTCATCTTCTCATGGGAAAACAAAAACTTAAAAGCAGCTTTACATAAAGATGTGTGTGTGTGTGTGTGTGTGTGTGTGTGTGTGTGTGTGTGTGTGTGTTGGTTTTGCTGACGGGCTTTGAGCCTTTCCCCATCTTTCTTACCCTGTCTCTGGTAACAGGTTCCAGAGTAGTATTCAGATCACATTAGAAACCTCATTCTCCTTTCCTGCTATCTATTCCCAAATTTTAAATGCATACTACTTTGGGCCATCATCAGTGAATGACGGAAAGAGTACATGCTTTAAAATCCAACAGACCTTTGAAAGCAGCCTTCCCCAACTATTAACAGAATAAAATAAATTTAAATTTTCTCTTGTAAAATACATGTATAATGTCATAGGATAATTGGAGAATTAATTAGATAATACATAAAAAAAATCCAGTGCAACATATAAAAGATAATACCCCCCAAAATGGCAAATATCATGATCATCTTCAGCAACCACTGACGAGAGATGCAATATTTACAACAATGAAAGTTTAAAGAGGAAGAAAACAAAATTCCATCTTTAAGGGGCTTTCAAGCCAAGTGAAGAGGCCCAATCTACTCATCTGGAGATGAGGGGCAGTGCGAAGAAGACAGAGCCACCCACCAAGTAAAGGGGATAGTAGAAAAGAGAAGTGTTCCAGAGGAAGGGGTGGTCACAGTTGGAGAAACCCCCTGGAGCAACCAGAACTTGAATTGTGAACTAAATTGCAAGTCAGGCTTGAATATACACGAGTGAGCCGGAGAGTCATTCCTGGCAGAGATGTAGCTGCAGCCTAAGCTAAAAGATGCGTCTTGTGGGTCTGGGTGAAGCAGGGTAAGTCTTCATGTAGGAATCATGACGGGCAACTAAGTACAATTCAGACTGGGCAAGCCTTGAATGTCAAGCTAAGAAGTTCAAGCTTATCCTTCAGTGGCTGGGGAAGCATTGAACATTTCTCAGCAGACAGCAATATACACAGTGGTCACCGAGAAAGATTCAGTGGCAGGAAAATTTGAAGGTAGGGTGACAAGAGAGGTGCTGAAGGAGTGGAGACCACAGTTTTAACCTACACAGTGGGCGGGATCCATGTGCTGTTTCACTCTGGTTAAAGACACTAGACTGGAAATGAAAGGACGTACACAGTATACAAAGCAAATGCTTACTCTTTGTCCACTGAATCAGAGAAAAAATTGGCAAAGTGATGGTGCAGGCCTTCTTAGGGTTACACAGACAGGGAGGGAGGCACAGCCCAGAGAAGTAGGCTAGGAAGAGGTAGGCGCCAGGAGGAGGACAAGCAAGGTTTGAATCTGTGGTCAATCTCAAAGGATTAAAAGGCCTGTAAGCAGGATTATAAACAGGGATTAAGGTCCTGGTAATGGACAAGGCAGGTTGAGGCCTCAGCAGGGATCAGAGCCCAGCTAAAGAAAAGCCTAGGCCAAGAATGGGAGGGCTATAAGAACATATCATAAGAAAGTCTATCTCTATCTGATCCAGCAAAAACAAAAATTAGACTGTATATTAAGTTATTCAGGTCTTGCCTTACAATTATGATTCTTCTAGGTATAAAATGCAAGGGCCAATCAAGGTAGATATGGAGGTTCTCATCTCCTACACAGCTATATCTTCAGTTTTAGAAGATTCATCTATTCCACTTCCTGCTACAGCCACTGTGTACCTAAATGGCTTCAGGGCTTGGCGCCTCTGTGTATGAAGCCTGAGTTCTGACTCATAAGTCTTAAAAAGATATCTAAGGCTGACTCCTTCATCCTGGGCTACAGCTGCAAAGAAGACAGACACATCCCTTGCTTTTGCAGAGCTTACATTCAAATGGGGAAAAGGACAGATTATTTTAAAAGTCAGGCAAACAAATGAAAGATAACGTCAGAGATAGAGAGATTTAAAAAGGCAAGAATATAAACGTGATATGCTGGAGAGTATGGGGACAGAGCTGGGCAAGCCTATTTTGGATTGTGTAATCAAGAAGGTGAAATCTGAGCTGAGGGGAAAAAGAGCTCTGGGGACAAACAGCAAGAAGGAGCTTATATTTCTGGAAAAGAAAGAAATCAGTGTTGAAAGAAATTACCATGGAGGGTAATACAACATGAGCACCGATTACATGCCAGGCACTGTGTGCGGCACTTGTATTCATGACGTCCTTCAGCCTCCAAACAAGCCATCAAGTTGTTACTGTTTATACTTGATAGAAGAATACAAACAGGTTCATAAAAGCTAAATAAGCTGCCCAAGGTGAACAGTTAACAAATGGTCACACCAGAGTCCTGGTAAGCTTTGGGCCAGAAGTTTGCAAGATGGCTGGATAAAAAGACAGAGAGCAGGAGCCCAGGCCTGCTGGTGTAGGTGATGAGCCCTGCATTAAGGGATAGGAGCAGGAGCAGAAGAAAGGTATAAGCCTGTGTGATGCTACAGGGCATTCACAAACAGGACTTGGTGGACTAGACATGGTGAGGGATTAGCTTATAAACCTGAGTGTGTTGCTTACACTTAGAGGAATGGAGAGTTCTAAAGGGGGTCTGGGTTTTAGTGAAAGACACTGAACTTGGGTTTTGATGTGTTGACCTGATGGGATCTAGGTAGACAGGGAACAGCTGGGTAAAGAACTCCCAACAAGTGGGTAGAAATATGAAACTGAAATTCAGAAGAAAGGCTGACCCTTAAGATGTGGATCAGGAGTACCTTGGCCATATGGTGGATCAGCAGCATTTCTGTGTTTTCCTATAAGGTATAGTAGTATCCTTGTTGGCTTCAAAAGCATACTCATCTTTCTCCAACCTTCAGGAAACATGCAAGAATTCTCTCTGCCACCATCAACATGACTAGCTCCAGAAACAGGCAGGCAGGCGCGCACACGTGCACGCGTGCAGACACACACACACACACACACACACACACACACAGAGTGAATTTAGTTTTAAGTTAATGGCCCTACTACACAGACATACAGCAAAATGACATGTTATTTAGATTCAAATGCTCAGAGTTAAAATGCTATGAAATCATATGGGCTTTGACTTTTTAATGTTATTCAATTGATGTCATTAAAGCAGAGGAATTAGTCTTGTAATTATTCCCTTATGAGTTCTGCTGTCTGTCTGAAAAAAAGAAAAAGCACTCATTTCTGTCCCCAAACCAACTTATTTGGAGGAAAATTAGACGGGTTAAAGACAGCAAAAACCAAGTTTCAACATGCATGTGGGGAGAGGAAGAAAATGCATGTCAATAATGCAGAATGCCCTGCCAGTCAATCTGAGCCGTGCCTTCCATTTGGATTGTGTAGTCTGGCTGATGCAGCAGTGAGGATAGATCTTTTCTCTCCTGTTTTAGTGTGCTAGCCATTCTTAGCACCCTAACACTTCATTAACATGCTAATGTGTGACAATTATTTTGTGCAAGTACCACCATATCTATTTTTTTAAAGTCACTATCAACCACAGCCAGAATGCAGGACATAATTGCTAAAAAATGAACCAAAATGCTAACTCACGCCATTACTAATAAGAAAACAAAAAGCTGCTCAAGAGATTTTTTCCCCCCTTTCTGTCTTATGGCTTTGGCAGGTCAGTCATTCTTTGTGTGATCATCACTGAAAAAAGAATCTAATTTGTCTGGAAGCATAAGCAAACCTTAACGTAAACTCTACCAAGAGAAAAAACTCTACACTGTCTAACTCTGTAATCTTGAGCGAGTCATTCCTTATAACATTAAAACAACAACAACAACAAAAAAAAAACTAGTCCCTCACTGATGACTAGTTTTCTTATTTATAAAGGTTGAGTACCCCTTATCTGAAATGCTTGGGACCAGAAGTGTTCCAGATTTGGGATTTTTTTTAGATTTCAGAATATTTACGTTACCGGTTAAGCATCCCTAATGCAAAAATCCAAAATCCGAAATGCTCCAATGAGCATTTCCTTTGAACTTTATGTCAGCATTTAAAGAGTTTCAGGTTTTGGAGTATTTCAGATTTCAGGTTTTAGAATTAGGGATACTCAAAATGTTGGAGTCTCTGACATTATCTTTAAGATCTCTTCTAACATAAATATCTGCAATCAAAGGATATTACTACTTTAACAACGGCTAAACCCTCAATTTTTATTTTAAAATCATTTTATGGGTTGTGTATATTATTTGTCTTCATCTTCTATTGGCTTCAAGTATGAACAAGAACACCTGTACCTCTATGGAGAATCATTGAACTCTAATAAGCTACATGAAAGATGCTGAGATAAATGGAGAGATAGTGAAAGCTCCTAGATGGAATAACTTACCAAAAATATGTTAGTTCTTCAATTTCGATTTATAAATTCAATAACTTACCAAAAATATGTTAGTTCTTCAATTTTGATTTATAAATTCAATAACATTCCAATCAAAATTCAATTATAGTTTGAAGAACTCATTCGATTGCATTTATTTCAAAATTCATATATGGCCAGACACAGTAGCTCACGCCTGTAATCCCAGCACTTTGGGAGGCCAAGACAGGCAGATCATTTGAGGTCAGGAGTTCAAGACCAGCACGGCCAATACAGTGAAACCCCGTCTCTACTAAAAATAGAAAAATTAGCCAGGCATAGTGGCATGCATCTGTAGTCCCAGCTACTCAGGAAGCTGAGGCAGGAGAATTACATGAACCAGGGAGGCGAAGGTTGCAGTGAGCTAAGTTCACACTACTGCACTCCAGCCTGGGCGAAAAGTAAGACTCAGTCTCAAAAAAGAAAAAAAAATATATCATATAGAAAAGAAAAGTTCACAGATACCTAAATCCACTATGAAAAAGAACAACAATAAGCAGGACTTACTCTACCAGATGATAGTAAAATATACTACCAAGCCATAGTAACAAAACAGCATAAACTTCAGTGAAAGAACAGAAAGACCAATGGAGCATATCAGAGAGCTGAAGGGCAACACCAGCCTAAATAAACAGAATCACCATATGAAAAATTAATGGATTGCTACCTACCACCACATACACATGTGGACTTCAGATAGATTAAAGTCCTAATTGTGAAAGATAAAACTATAAAACTGATATTAATAGATAATTTTTGTATCAGAAGAAAAGGGAATATTTTTCAAAGCCCCCAGAGTAAAATATTGATAAACTAAATTACATCAAAATTAAAGACTTCCATTCAATAAAAAGTATAAGAGACAAAAGTTAACAGAAACAGGACAGGCTAGGAGAATACATGTAATGTCTAAAACCAGACAGGGACTATCTGGACTATACAAAGAGTGCCTATAAATCAATAGGAAAAGTAAAAAAATTCCAGTAGATAAATGTGCAATGAATTTGAAGGGGAATTTACAGATGAGAAAAATCAAAAAAAAAAAAAAAAAAAAAAAAAAACAAGTCCATGAAGACATAATCAAATCCATCAATAGTCAGATAAAAACAAACCAAAACACAAAATATATCATTTTTCACTCACTAGACAGAAATAGGGAAAATTAGAAAGCTTAATAATGCTAAGTACTGGCGGGAATGTGGGAATAAGCATTCATACTGCTGGTGCGTGCTTTGACTGGTGAATCATTCCGGAGGTAACCAGTGTACTTTTTGAAATTATACTATATACAGTATCTGAGCTGGGTACATAGCCCTCTGGCTCAGCAAGTCTACTATTAGGCTACAGCCCAAATAAATTCCCCTTGGTACTTTCCAGTAAGGGATATATCTGAGGCTGTTCACAGTAGTGTTCATGGTGAAGTGAGATGGAGACAATATAGGTGTCCATCCCTGAGAGAGAACAGAAGTAAAATGTATTCTAGGTGCACTTCAACAACTATGGGCATTTGGATGCAATGGATTAGATGTACATATAACACTATCCATGGATCTTAAAACAGAATACTGAGTGGAGAAAATACAAAGAAACAAAATGAGATATATAACTCACATTCACATGAATTAAAATGCAGTTACAATAAATTCCAAATATGAAACGATGTGAATTTTGTAAGAACACATCCACTGACAAGTGCACGCATTTTGCACGACTGAGTTCTCGAATGACTAGGAATGAGGATGAAGGAGAATGTACACCTGCCAGCGTGTACCCATATGCAAATAAGTAGAGACCTATGAGATTGTGTCTGTGTGTATAGATCTATGTATCAAACAAGAGTTTTACAAAATACACATATTCTTATTCCATATAATGCACTCTGTTTACATTTTCTGTTTCCTTTTTTATTTTTTAATACTGATCTCTGTCCACAAAATTCATTGTATAATCTAGCAATGCATTACAACTTTACTTTTTAAAACACTGATGTAGACAATAATAAAGGCATTACAGTGAGTTCCTGGAAGAATAATAATAACAGTGCCATAAAACTAAGAACTGTAAGCAAGAGCCTGAGCACAGGCAGCTGACTTGAGAAAAAACTCTCTCTTGTGCTCCTTCTCCCAGAGATTCACATTCTCAGGGAATTACCAGGAGTCTGGGTCGACTCCTCATCACGTGATTCTGACCTCACCAGCACTTCCGGATGGTGAACTTTTCACCCCTACTTCAGCCCTGGCCTGTCAGACTGAGGCCAGAACTAAAGCAGGAAATGATATGCTACTTTCTTAAGCAGAAGGGATATTTTAAAACATAAAGGAACATTTCTAAGCATTCCTTAAACACATTCAAACGGGAGGTAAATATATAAAAATATAATCCTTCTCCTTTGAAATGGAAACTTGGAAGATACAAAAAAGGCAGAAATGCTAAGGAACAAAATAATAAAATAGAAAAAACTTGAAAACAGGAGTAGGTCACCCAGATTTCAAGGGAGCAGGAAGCTAAACGTGTGTAGGAGGAGATGCTGTATAAGATAGAAAAGTCAATGGGCTGTTTCCAATTTTCAGTTCAATAAATAAAAATTAAAGCAAACAAAACTTTCTATTCCAAATGAACCGAATATCATCTTGTGAGGGCAGCTTTAGGTCCTCTTCCTACCAGAAGCTCTTATCAGAAGACATTTCTTGGCCAATATAGAACATAGCAAATTTTAAGTATTTAAACAGTACTATACACTTCTGAGCTACACAGGGGTAGATGCTTCTGGGCTAACTAAGGTACAGCAAAAAGTGGGGTGCAGAACTCTGTTTCTACCTTTGCAGCTGTGCCCAAGTGGAGAGATGAGAAGGAGTGACCAGTTTTAGATGCAGAGAGTACCAGGTCTGCAAGCGGAGGGAGGCAGCAGCCCTGGACACGATGTTTCCTGAAGGGCAGCTTTTGTACAGGAATACTCAAGAGCCAGCTGTATCAGCCTGGGTTTGAAACAGGCATCTATCTAGGGCTATCATCAACTGCTTGTAAAACAGAATTAAGTTGGAAGAAGTTATATAAAAGAAAACAAACAAAAAACTAAAAAGAACTACATTTCCTAGAATCCATACAACAAAAGGCAGAAGAAATATTATCTGTACATAGAGAGGAGTAGCTTTTGGTCTATAGGCTAGGAAAGAAAGGTGCAGATAAAGTAGGTGACCAGGGAGCAAAACAAGCAGGCCATAACAGGTGTAGTAAGAAAGGAAGGGTTACAGCAACCATGAAGTTGTTTTAGCAAATTTATCATTTAGTGGTCCTGAAATGACAGGTGTCCACAAAGTACACATGCTATGTTAAAGATAATGGCCAGCTCTTTTCAATTTTTGATGAAAATATAGCAAGAGAACAGTTATTCCAAAAGCCATCATTTATTGAAAAGGCTCTTGACAATACACAATTGCTAATCCTTATGCCAACTCTGCAAGGTAAGTGACAGCACCTTTTACAAATGAAGAAACAAAGGATCATCGATGCTAAGAAAGGTCCTCAGAGTTGCATAGGAATAAGAGGCAGAGCCAAGATTTGAGCCTAAGGGTTTCTAATTTCAAAATATCTTTCTGTTTAGTATACTGACACTCAAAAAATATATGTAGGAGAAAACTGATTAAGCAAGACATCAAAAAGAATTTCCTCCACTTAAAAACACTAAAATGGGTTAAGCATTGAAGGTGTAAACTAACAATGACAATTTCCTGGTTTTAATAATGGTACTGTGGATATTAAAGATAGTATCATTGGGGAAGCTGGGTGAAGGGTACATGAGAACTCTGTATAAGTTTTGCACCTCCTTGAGGCCTAAGATTCCTTTAAACTTACAAGTGTCTTTTTAAAATACGAGAACAGACTTTTTGGAAAGTTATACAGCATCTTTCTCCTTTGGATACATTTTTTTTTTTTTTAAAAAAAAGCTAATTCTCAGTTGTCTGCAGTAACCTAAATACTGCAAGAAATAAAATGATATTGAATCCCTTCAACTCTCATTCAATTTTAATAAACTTTATTAAGTGCATATTAATGAAGTACATGGTACTGTACAATTTCATCTATATAAATTTGTGTGCTCCCACATTCAAAGTTTTCTCATTTTTGTCTTTTTCTACCATGCTGACATACAGGAACCAAGGAAATACAGCTACCGGTGATATGTACATTGAACATCATGAAACTGAAATGCCTACCTGACATTAAAAGAACATTTGATACGAAAATTTACATTTTTATCCTAAGAATTACTACTTTTTTTTTTTAGTAAATATGACAATTTTGAAATAGCAATCATTTATTGAATGTTTTCTGTCACTAAATTCACTTATAATCAGCACTACAGAGGAAAAAGGGATCTTCTTGTTTTATAAATAAGGAAAGATAGACTCTTAAAGATTACTTTGCCAAAGTCATACCACTATTAAATGGTAAAATGAGAATTCAAACTCAGATCTCTAAACATGACACACTTTCCACTATCTCTGCCCCTCCACACTTTCATTCCTACAGTTAAAAGACGTCTATTATATCCTTTACCAACCAAACCTTCACGGCAAAATATCCATTCTAAGTACATTTACACATTTTTTTTTTAATTCTCAATATTCATTCCTGGCTCCTATTTAAAGTTAAAGTTTGTTACTGAAGCTGAAGAAAAATCTTACAAGAATGAAAGAAATGCAAGTGGTATTCCAAGTAACAATATGTGCATGTTCCAGTGGGAAACATGAGAAAAGCATCTGCCAAATTCATTTTGGCCCCATTTGATACTATCTCACTGATCTGGGTCCAACTTACATTTGTTTCTTTCTTTCTTTCCCTCCCCCATTTCCTCATCATTCCAGAAGCATATAAAAACCATAGCAAGGAAGCTAGATAGAATTTCCAAGAATACACTGAAAACACTGTCAAATAAGAGAATGGCTATCTAGTCCAAGTGTAACTTCATTTGAATTAAGAAAAATCTAAAACGCTAAAACAAATCTTTCTGGAATCAGGAAAAAAAAAAAGAAACAACATTATCTAAATATTGATTATAAAAACCAATAGGTTTGTAGGGAGAAATTCTCAAAAGAACTAATTAAATATGCCTTTTAATCTGTACTTATGCACAGGGTACTATAATTTAGTATGAGTCAGCCTTCAAGCCGGATGTACTTTTTAATTCAAACTTACATTTAAAATCTTTAATTATGTTTAATTCTACTTCTAGCTTTTGTTCCCCTGCACTGATCCCTATCTGTTCAACCCTGATGCAAATGAATCTCCGATTTCTGATACTTAACAGTGAAACACATCATTTTTGAAGATCCATAAACTTTACGATATTGTTCTTGACTTCTATCTGCATTTGAAATCTTTAAAGTCTAATCTATGTAACTGGTATTTTCTTTTTTAAAAGAAACAGTTGGTTCTCAATCAGTCAAGCTTTTAAAAAATCAAAGTAAAATGGCTAATTGACTTATACTTTTAAAATCACCTAGGCATTTTCCCCTTACGGTGATATTGTATAGCATCCCTATTTCTTTCCTTCCAACTTCTTGGTGAATTAAGGGACAGTACCATAGTAGTACAACAGTAAAGAAAAAAAAACTTTATAAAAAGTCAAACATGGCTCGGCGCGGGGACTCATGCCTGTAATGCTAGCACTTTGGGAGGCCGAGGTGGGCGGATCACCTGAGGTCAGGAGTTCGAGACCAGCCTGACCAACATGGAGAAATCCTGTCTCTACTAAAAATACAAAATTAGCTGTACGTGGTGGCACATGCCTGTAATCCCAGCTACTAGGGAGGCTGAGGCAGGAGAATTGCTTGAACCTGGGAGGCGGAGGTTGCGGTGAGCCGAGATCGTGCCATTGTACTCCAGCCTGAGCAACAAGAGTGAAACTCCATCTCAAAAAAAAATAAAATAAAATAAAAATAAAAAGTCAAACACAGAGGCTAAAAAATCCTGTCTTTTCCTTCTAACTAGATATCAACTAATAAACAATATTAGTGAATATTTTCATTCTTGTATTTAGGGGATTAAGTAATAAAGCTATGAAGTCTTGTCTATAAGTCTCCCCCCATCCCACTCCCAACAAAAAGATGAGACTAAATAACTGTGTCAGGCATTGTATTAACCTAGGAAATACCACAGGAATATTTTGGTACTCTATCTAACAGGTTCACACTCTAATGGAGGAGATAAAGTGAATAGACAATGATGATTCAGTGTGATGAGGGATGCTACAAGGACAGAGTGCCTGAGAAATATACAGGAGGGACTGATATGGTTTGGCTGTGTTCCCACCCAAACCTCGTCTTGAATTGTAGCTCCCACAATTCCCATGTGTTATGAGAGAGAGCCAATGGGAGAGATAATTGAACCATGGGGACAGTTTCCCCCGTACTGTTCGCATGATAGTGATAAGTCTCACAAGATCTGATGGTTTTTATACAGGGAAACCACTTTTGCTTGGCTCTCTCATTCTCTCTTGAAACTGCCATGTAAGAAGTCCCACCACGATTGTGAGGTCTCCCCAGCCATATGGAACTGTCCACCAAGCCTCTTTTTCTTTATAAATTACCCAGTCTCAGGTATGTCTTTATCAACAGTGTGAAAACGGACTAATACAGGGACATTTAACACAACCTGGAGAGAAAGGATTTCAGGGTGTTCAGAAGAATTCCCCAAAAGAAGTGGTGTCAAAGAGAGACTAGGAAATAAGTAACCACTTTGCATCCACTAAGACGGCTATATTTAAAAAGATTGACAATAACCAGTAACAGGAAGGATATAGAGAAATTGGAAACCTCATACATTACTGGTGAGAAGGTAAAAGGGTACAGCCACTTTGGAAGACAGTTTGGCAGTTCCTCAAAATGTTAGGTATAGAATTACCCTATGACCCAGAAATGTCACTCCTAAATATATATCCAAGAGGACTGAAAACATACATCCACATAAAAACTTGTACATGAATGTACATAGCAGCATTATTCTAAACAGTCAAAAAGTAGAAACATTTCAAATGTCTCTCAACTGATGAATCAATAAACAAAATGTGCTCCATTCCAAAATGGAATATTATTCAGTCGTAAAAAAAGAACAAAATAGCAATTCATGCTACCACATGTATGAACATAGACAAACCTTAAAAACTTATGCTAAGTGAAAAAAGTCAGATACAAAAGGTTATAAATTGTATGATACCATTTACATAAAATGCCCAAAATAGGCAAATCCTCAGATACAGAAAGTAGATTAGTGGTTTCCAGGGACTGAGAAGAAGAGGAAAATGGGGAGCACCTACTAATGGGCATGGGTTTCTCACTGAGGTGATGAAAAAAGTCTGAAATTAGATCATGGAATTTTACATCATGAAGAGTCATGCAATTTTGTGAATATACTAAAAACCACTGAATTCTACATGTTAAAATATTTGTGTAGCATATAAATAATCTCTTAAAAAAGAAAAAAATAATGGTGAATATTTGAAAATACGGAACAAAGGAATCAAAAGGAAGAAAAAGAAGGGGGAAGTGACAAAAATGATAGCTGATAAGGAGAAAGGAGAAACTGAGGTGGGCTCCAGCACAAGAAGACACAGGTTCCAGAGCAGGAAGAGGAGGTAGGTCTCAGAGCAGGAAGCAGGAGGAAGATCCCAGAGCAGGAAGGAGGAGGCAGGTTCCAGAGCAGGAAGAGGAGGTAGGTCTCAGAGCAGGAAGTGGGAGGCAGGTTCCGGAGCAGGAAGGAGTAGGCAGGTTCCAGAGTAGGAAGGAGGAGGCAGATGGCATAGCAGGAATGAGGAGGCAGGTATCAGTGCAGGAAGGAGGAGGCAGGTTCCAGAACTGAAAGGAAAAGGCAGATTCCAGAGTAGTAAAGAGGAGGCAGGTTCCAGAGCAGGAAGGAGGAGGCAGATCCCAGAGTAGGAAGGAGGTGGCGGGTCCCAGAGCAGGAAGCAGGAGGTAGGTTTTAGCACAGGAAGGAGGAGGCGGGTTCTAAAGCAGAAAGAAGGAGGCAGATCCCAGAGCAGTAAAGAGGAGGTGGGTTCCAGAGCAGAAAGGAGGAGGCGGATGCCAGAGCAAGAAGGAGGAGGCAGATCCCAGAGTGGTAAAGAGGAGACAGGTTCCAGAGCAGTGAGGAAGAGGTAGGTTCCAGAGGAGGAAGGAGGAGAAGGAGACTGTCTATAGCCATACCACCCTGAACACACCGGATCTCATCTGATCTCAGAAGCTAAGCAGGGTCGGGCCTGGTTAGTACTTGGATGGGAGGAAGGAAGGAGACAGGCTCCAGAGCAAGAAGAGGGAATTGGTTCCAGAGCAGGAAGGAGAAGGCAGATCCCAGAGTAGTAGAGGAGGCAGGTTCCAGAGCAGATAGGAGGTAGTTTCCAAAGCAGGAAGGAGCAGGCAGATCCCAGTGCAGGAAGGAGGAGGAGGTAGATCTCAGAGCAGGAAGGAGAAGACAGGTTCCAGAGCAGAAAAGAGGAGGCAGGTTCCAGAGCAAGAAGTGGGAGTTGGTTCCAGAGCAGAAACGTGAAGATGGATTTTGGCAATCTCAGAGCAGGAGGAAGAAGGTAGTTCCCAGCTCAGGAAGGAGGAGGCAGGTTCCAGGGCAGGAAGAAGGAAGAAAGAGGAGGCAGTTTTCAGAGCAGGAAGGAGGAGGCAGATCCCAGTGCCAGAAGGAGGAGGCAGATTCCAGGTCAGGAAGAAGTAGGTGGCTCCAGAACAGGAATACGGAGGTGAGTTTCAGCACTTCCAGAGCAGGAAGAAGGAGTAGCAGGTTCCAGAGCAGGAAGGAGGAGGCAGGTTCCAGGGCAAGATGAAGGAGGAGGCAGGTTCCAGGGCAGGAGGGAAGAGAAAGCAGGTTCCAGAGCAGGAGGAGGCGGCAGATCCCAGAGCAAGATGAAGGAGAAGGCAGGTTCCACAGCAGGAAGGAGGAGGCAGGTTCCAGGGCAGGAAGGAGGAGAAGGCAGGTTCCACAGCAGGAAGGAGGAGGCAGATCCCAGTGCAAGATTAAGGAGAAGGCAGGTTCCACAGCAGGAAGGAGGAGGCAGATCCCAGTGCAAGATTAAGGAGAAGGCAGGTTCCAGAGCAGGAAAGAGCAGGCAGACTCCAGTGCAGGAAGGAGAAGGCAGGTTCCAGAGCAGGGAGGAGGAGGTGGTTCCAGAGCAGGAAGGAGGAGGCTGGTTCCAGAGCAGGAAGGAGGAAGCAAATCTCAGTGCGAGATGAAGGAGAAGGCAGGTTCCAGAGCAAGAAAAGGAAGGTGGTTCCAGAGCAGGAACGTGGAGGTGGGTTTTGCAAGTTTCTGAGCAGGAAGGAGGAGGCAGGCTGCAGAACAGGAAGAATGAGGTGGTTCCGAAGCCGGATGAAGGAGGTGGGTTTCAGCAGTTTCAGAGCAGGAAGAAGGAGATGGTTCCGGAGCAGGGAGGAGGAGGTGGTTCCAGAGCAGGAGAAGAAGGAACTAAGTGAGACTGGGATGTGGTTTGCCTTTCACTAGTGACAAAGCACTGAAAGTGAGTACAGGTTAATTGTACAGGCCTGGAGGCAAAATTTGAGGGAGTTGACATCTAAAGCTTCTTTTCTGACTGGCAGTAACTGGCAACTTGGAGGGGTAGGAAATTCGAGGTGAATGCAGGACGTTAAGAACAACCTCTGAAGAACAGGAGACACAGACTGATGAGAAAATAAGCCAGTTATTGGAAGTTTCCCCCTATTTAAAAACAACAACAACATCCATGTTTAACACTGTAAAATAATTTACTTAACCATAAAATGAAGAGGAGCATCTCAGAAGAGATTTTCTCCACTGTCCAGTCTCCTGGCTCCAGGCAGCAGGCTTACCACCTGCTGGTTTTTACAGAAAAATTTGCATCTTTTTCAATACTCTCTTATTCTGTTCACCAACTGCTCCAGTCCTGCAGCAGGTTGTTTCTTAGTTTATTTGTTTTCCTCAAATTTTAAGATTATTTCAACAACTGGGTACTGTAGATATAAAAAAAGGATATGAGGCCAGGTGTGGTGGTTCACACCTGTAATCCCAGCAATTTGGGAGGTTGAGGCAGGAGTTTGAGACCAGCCTGGACAACAGGCTTAGAACCCTGTCTCTGGTTTTTAAAAAATGAAAAAAACTTAGCTCGATGTGGTGGCATGTTCCTGCAATCCCAGCTACTTGAGAGGCTGAGGCGAGAGGGTCACTAGAGCCTAGGAGTTTAAGGCTGTGGTGAGCTAGGATCGTGCCACTGCACTGCAGCCTGAGTATCAGAGTGAGACTCTGTCTCCAAAAAATAAAATTTAAAAAAAAATGGATTTGATGATGCTCATTATAAAGCTTTCCATCACCATAACAGGAAACAAGCTTTTCTCCTTACTCATTGTATCTTATTTTTCTCTTTTTTCTCCTTTTTTTTTTTTTTTTTTTTTTTGAAAGAAGTCTCGCTCTTGTTCCCCAGGCTTGAGTGCAATGGCTTGATCTTGGCTCACTGCAACCTCCACCTCCCAGGTTCAAACAATTCTCCTGCCTCTACCTCCCAAGTAGCTGGGATAAAGGCGCCTGCCACCATGCCTGGCTAATTTTTGTATTTTTTAGTAGAGACAGGGTTTCACCATGTTGGCCAGGCTGGTCTCGAACTCCTGACCTCAGATAATTCACCTACCTTGGCCTCCCAAAGTGCTGGGATTACAGGCTTGTGCCACCACACATGGCCATTTTTCTCTATTAGTATTTCATAATTTTTTCAACATCAAGAAACCAGGATTCTATTTGATACGTTCTAGTTAATAAGACATGTTAATGATCTTTATTTTCTATGCTTTAGTAATGAGCAATTCATACTTAAATGAATAAAATTAGCTTTTACCTTCAGTTGGTAAAGTTGACCTCAAGTCTGAGCTGAAGATTTTCTCAGAAACTTTCAAATCAAGATCTAGATCTCCACAGATAAGAATAATGGAGTGACTCCACCAGCAGATTTTACCTACAGAAAAAGCAATGATTTATTAGAACTTTGTGTGAAGGAGAGGTGTTGCATAGTTATTACTGAATCATGTAAACATACCAAGTCTCCAAATAGTACTGAAGTTTTTTATTTCTACTCATTAGGCAAATACATACCAGTTAACATTTTTTGAAAGCTTCCTATATTGCTGGTATTTTTTCATATGTAACCACATTTGTTTCTTTTTTTTTTTTTTTTTTTTTTGAGATGAAGTCTCACTCTGTGGCCCAGGCTGGAGTGCAGTGGTGTGATCTCTGCTCACTGCAACTTCCTTCTCCCAGGTTCAAGCGATTCTCCTGTCTCAGCCTCCTGAGTAGCTGGGACTACAGGTGTGCACCACCATGCCCAGTTAATTTTTGTATTTTTAATAGAGATAGGGTTTTGCCATGTTGGTCAGGCTGGTCTCAAACTCCTGACCTCAAGTGATCTGCCCGCCTCTGCCTGCCAAAGTGCAGGGATTACAGGCATGAGACACCGTGCCTGGCCCATATTTGTTTATCATTGATATCATTTTGCAGATGAAGAAAATGGAACACAGCTAGTGAATGACAGTCACGATTTGTACCCAAGGATTCTGGCTCTAGGTTCTGAGTTCTTAATCACAGAACAACCTTAACACACTGTCTTGACATAGGTCCATATACTCTAGTAAAGAGTTTTAAAACTTAGATGATATGAGGAATCCTAGATGGTTTATTCCCACTCAATTGCTAGTGCTTCTCAAAATATGTAAATATCATCTAAAATTCAAAATACTATAGTCAGGGTGAGATAGTGACAAGAGTCTGAATCAAGGGGAGACAACCTGGGTATTTCAGATAGAGGACTAAGCAATGGGCTATGTGTTCACAATATATCTGAAACTCTCCTATGCCTAAAAAACTTAGGCTTTTGGGCTAGATGACCAGAAAAGTGCTTATAGTTCTAAAAAAGAAAGCATACACTGTGAAACCCTTGACCTCCTCCATCGCCAATATGTTTCCTTCTTTCTGAGTAGTCATTCATTATCTATTCTTCTAGGCTTTAGTCAAAATCTCTGTCTTCTCTCTCTTTGCCCATTGGTCTTTTCTTTCACTTTATACTTTGTTAATGAAGATCTATTCTGGACAATTAAGCATTTCTTAGGATAACAGACAACTAAATTTGTTCTTTTGAACCCTTTTAGAAACAAAGCATAAAGAAATAAAAATGCATAATGCTCAATATTCTCTAAGTATCATATATAATATAGATCATGAGCTTGACTGGAAGCCCTTTCAGGAAAAGGAACAGGCTGGAGAGCCCGAGCAAGTGGTAGCATGCAGGGTGCACTGTGGACAACATTGATGAGCAGTACATCTGCCTCCTTCAGGGATATTCCATGTTTGCTAACTCAGTGTGCTGCATACATTTACTTACACTTGCAAATAAGTAAACATGTTGAGATTCAATATGTGAACTCGAAACAAGGCCTGCAGTCACTATATTTTCTAGGTATTTCTGCCAAAGTAAACATCTTTCCTTGGATCTTGATTCTCTGATTCTCCAATCTTGTTTTCTTTGTATTTTGCTTTGATCCTGTCTTGTTTCTGCTGTTCTTCTTGAACATTTAAAATGTGTGCTTTTCCCTGAATAAAGGGTAAAGAAACTCTAAAGTGTGCTTGGGTGTGGCAGCTGGCTTTGCAAATAAGAAAGCATCTTAAAGGATCAGTACATGGTGTTAGCATCCAAAATCAATGGCATTAACGGCCTTTCTATCATCAGAGTGTGAGGAGGGATCAAACTTCTAACAAACTGCCATATGAAATTTCCTTTAGCTCGTTTCTCTAGCCTTTGCTACACAATTATTTTTATTTTTTTATTTTTTGCTTCAGAAATGTCCTTTATTTTTTCTTTTTCTTTTTTTTAATGTTACTTAAAGTTCTGGGATACATGTGCTGAACGTGCAGGTTTGTTACATAGGTATACATATGCTACGGTGGTTTGCTGCACCCATCGACCCATCATCTAGGGGTTTTTGTTTTTTGTTTTGAGATGGAGTCTCGCACTGTCACCCGGGCTGGAGTGCAGTGGTGCAGTCTCAGCTGACTGCAACCTCTGCCTTCCCGGTTCAAGCAATTCTCTTACCTCAGCCTCCCAAGTAGCTGGGATTACAGGTGCCTGCCACCATACTCGGTTAATTTTTTGTATTTTTAGTAGCGATGGGGTTTCACTATGTTGGCTAGGCTAGTCTCAAATGCCTGACCTCGTGATCCACCCACCTCCCAAAGTGCTGGAATTACAGGCATGAGCCACTGTGCCCGGCCTGTCATCTAGGTTTTAAGCCTGGCATGCATTAGATATTTGTCCTAATGTTCTCCCTCCCCTTTCTACCCACTCCCCAACAGTCCCCAGTGTGTGATGTTCCCCTCCCTGTGCTACACAAATTACACCCATATTGCAACAGTAACAGCAGCAGCAGCAGCAGCAGCAATAATATATAATGATGATAATAATAACAACAACATAGCATTTTCTCTAAGCCAGTACTCTTCGCAGCACTCTACTAGTATTAATCAGATGGTCTGCAATAGCCACACGAGATAGGTGCTATTGTTACCTACATTTTATAGATGACACAAGAAACAGGTTAGTTCACTTGCTCAAAGTCACACACTGGTAAGTGGTGGGCGCAGGATTTGAGCTCAGGAAACATGACTCCAGAACACCAACTCATAATCTCATTAATCTAAAATGCCTCATAAATATCTCGACAATGGCCTTAAGACACTCCAAGGTTCCAACTATTTTCCCAGTCAAATATGAATGAATTTCCGTAATTACACAAATGATATCACACATCCAGAAAAGTCCCTATCTCATAAAACTATATTCTTCTCTGCACAACCACAGAAATTCAGAACTAAAAGTCTAATAATTATACCCTGTAAGATTCTTACAAAAATCCAAAATAAAAAAGAATTCAGAAACTATTCCTTTTAACTTTGTAAAATAAAGTAAAAACTAAAAGCTCAGATTTCCTGTACAAAGTATGTCTTACTTTTTGTGTCAAAAGAATTTCAAACTTGCAGAAATGTTGTAGGAGTTGTTCAAAGAACTCTCATGTATCCTTCACCGGGAGACCCCAAATTGAGTTAGGCCAACTTTCCCAGTAGTGCTCTTTCTAGTCAAAGGATCCATTTCAGGATCACACTTTCTATTTAGTTGTCATCGCTCTTCTGTCTCTTTTGATCTGGAATAGTATCCTTGACCTTCACGACCTTTATATTATGGAAGGCAGCAGGTGAATTAATTTGTAAAATGCCCCTGAACTGGGATTAGAGATGTTCTCATGAAAAGATCTGAAGACTGCATTGTTTGGAAGACATGCTATGTTCTTCTCATTGCATCCCATCAAGTGACACAGAACACTGTGTGTCCCGTCACTGCTGATGAGATCTCTGATCACTTGAGGAAGGTTGTGTCTTCCAAGTTTCTCCAGTAAAGCTCCTGTGTTTCCCCTTAAAATGCATAAGGATTTGTGGACAGATACTTTATGGTTATATAAAGATTCTGATCCTCATCCAACCTGTATTCACTATTGTTAACATCCGTTGATGTTTCTTACCTGGATTAATTATTACTGTGATGACTGCCAAATGGTAATCTCTCCAATTCCAGAATTCCTTCTATATATCAGACAGTGTTCTATTTTAAGGAAGAATTTTCTCCTCTCCCCACATTTTCATGCATTTATTTATTTATGCAAGTGTGGATTCATGTATTTCTTGTTTAGTGGGATATAATCTGTAACTATCATTGTCATTTTGGTGCTCAAATTGTTCCAGGTTTCACATGGGTTTAGTGACAATCCCTTCAAGCTGACTGCTGCATTCTTGTGGCGTCTCCCAATATTCTTTCAGAGTTTCTGTATCTTCTGTCACAAGACTATTCAGGGTTCATCTTGTACCTTTTCTTTCCCAGCTCTAGAACCAGACATTTTTTTTTCAAAGACCCATAGTTGCTTTAAGCAAAAACTGGAATTTCGAAACTACAATCTGGGTAGCAGATGTGCTCATATTTACTGGGCTGTCACTGCATCCTGGCCCTTTCAGTGAACAGAGTTAGGAAATGGGTGTGGGGTGTGAGGTGTGGGTGTGTGTGGGTGTGTATGTGTGTGTGCATTTATTCATAGACATGCGTACACTTTAACGTTTATATTATTTCTACACTGAAATTTCTATATCTATAAAATTTCTACATATCAAAATCCACACATTCACAATGAAACCTTAAATTCCTACCAACAATACAGGGTTCATTCTAGCTCTCCCCTTTTTTATATCTGTAACTGTTCTCCCACAGTAAGAAGTCCGACTCCTGTTACCTTCAATACGTTTACTTATTTGCCCTGATAGGTCTCCTTGCTGAGACGTGCCTAATGGCTTTTTGACAAATGGAAGGAAGAAAGGAAGAAGGAAGGAAGGAGGGCCAGCAATACCAGCTTTTTAAGAATTGGTCATCTATTTATGATCAAAATATAATCAGGCTAAATTATCAACACAGCAGCTCACTCCCTGGCCATAGCAGATACCAGAGTTTAAAGTAGTCTTCCAATGGCTTGTCATCTTTCAATGTGTGTAGGACACACAACTGTTCACATCTTTACTACAAAAAAATTTTTATGTATATATTATTGGGTAATAAAAGTTTTAAGAACCATGTGTGGCTTTGTCAAAACAGATCAAAGAAATTCTAGTGTATCCTTACTGGACACCCATCCCCATTACAGCGAAGATGGGGAACGTGGGGCCCAGAAGGGTCACAGGTTTTGCTCAAGGTCCCAGAATTAATCAGTAGCAAAGCACAATCCAACCCTGGAGTTGAAGAAACACAAAATGGACACAATAAGACCTACCTACCTCATAAGCATACTGAGAAGATCAAGACAGTACTTGTGAAAATACTGTCCCTGAGGTGTACTATACAATTACAAGTGGCTCCTTTCCCCTTGTCATACATAGACAGCTTCTGTTCAGAAACTGGTTGAACCAACATGGTAAGATGGTTTCCACTCTGGCTCCAAGTTCATTCACATTAAGCGAATCACTGAGCATCATTCAAGCTTTTCGTGTCTTAGTTTTCCCTGAAAGAGGAACTAAATCCCTACCCTGCCTATCCCTGAGGAAGACAAGCACCTCTGGAGTGGGGGTTATAAGGCAGGGCTTTGTCATCAGTATAAATTCTAATCCTGCTCCACCGTTACTGAGCTGGATGGCTTTGGGTAGGAGTAGGTCACTGAACTTCTCTAAGTCTCTATCTCTCATCTGTAAAATGGAGACAATGACACCTAAGTTCTCAGAGCTGCTGTGCAAATTAAATGAGAAAAAAGTATGTTAAGTGATTCACACGAAGTCTAGTGCCCCATTTGATAAATGAAGACTCCTCTATCACCACCACCCTCATCATGCTACCACCATCATATCTCCATTACCAGAGTCATCCCTATTACCGTCAGTCCTTTGAGTCGCTTGCGATGCATAATACCGGTGGAAAGTGAGAACTATTTCAAATGTGCTATGGTCATTAGTATGGACGGAATCTCTGGCCCCCAAAATTCATATGTTGGAATCCTATCCTCCAGTGTGATGGTATTAGGAGGTAGGGCCTTTGGGAAGTGATCAGGGCATGAGGGTGGAGTCCTCATGAACACAATTAGTGCCCTTATAAAAGAGACCCAGAAAGCTCTCACTCACTTTCTGCCATGTGAGGATACAGGAAGCTGACAATCTGCAGTCACGAAAAGGGCCCTCATCAGAACCCAACCATGCTGACACTCAGATCTTAGACTTTTAGCTTCCAAAGCAATCAGAAATAAATTTCTCTTGTTTATAAGCAATACACCCTTGGGTACTTTGTTACAGCTGTCCGAACTCACTCAGGCAGTCATAAATAAAACAAAGCTCATTTTATATTTGCAAGAGAACATTTAGGCAACTCCTAAAGTACTTCCTTGTCTTTCTGTATTGGGCCTCATACAGTGCTTAAGGATGGTCCCAGTTTCTAGCTATTCTCCCCTAGGATATTGAATATAGTCGGTTCCCCCCAAACATCTTGGGTATAAGAGATGAAATTCATCAAATGAAATGTGACAGTTTGATACTTTACCACACAGGAGCTAATTAAAGATG
Organism: Rhinopithecus roxellana; assembly: GCF_007565055.1. NCBI lineage: Eukaryota > Metazoa > Chordata > Mammalia > Primates > Cercopithecidae > Rhinopithecus > Rhinopithecus roxellana. The sequence goes on along the minus strand of NC_044552.1, from coordinate 60,850,791 downwards.
CAATTTCAGACGAGAATAAAAAAATAAAGCAATGGGTTACTTTTATGAGAAGGGGGAAAGTGATAAAACTCTTAAAAGATTTAAAACAGATTTAGGGGCATAAACAGTCTTCACGCAGGCCAAAAACGGTGGATATCTTTTCTTAAAGCGTAAGTCCCGGCAAACTGAAACATTTTATTACTTAGGTTAACTGCTTTTTTCCTTCCCAGAAACATTACACACACACACACACACACACACACACACACACACACACACACACACACACACCTGGTGTTCAATGAAATACCAGGTGCACTGTGGCTTTCACTCTGTTTTAAAAGAAAAAAAAAAAATCTATTGTCACTCATGGGCTTCAGCCTAGCCTGTCAAGCAGGAATTAAAATCTCTTTAAAAAGAAGCTTTGCGTGGTTCATGTGTCATGCTGACATGAGCTGGATCAGCTTACAGAAGGGGCCAGAGATAAGGCATCCAAAGGAGGTTAGAAGTAAGCAGCCCCCAGAAAAATTTCTGATTTCTTTACTCATCTACCCTCTATCCTCCTTACCCCTCCCTCCTTCCCTCTCGCCCCTTTATAAAAATTGGTTCAATGTGCAATACAGAAGAAAGAGCTATTTCTTTCCCTTTATTAACAACAGCACTAGATTCTGAAATTAACAAATATCTACCTCCTTCCAATTTCTAAGGATCTCTTAATTTTTCTTCGAAAATCATAAAACAAAAAACGCATCAGTTTACCCCACTTATCAGGCCTTTCATTTTATTAAGTCCAAAGCTACAAGGCCTGTAGAGCGGAGGACTGTTTGGCTTATTTTAAAAGAATACATCAAATATTAGCTGTAAATTGGTCATAAATGGGGCCACTTAAGCCTCTACAGAAAAGAACTGTAAGGACTTGGGATTAAAATTGCAGGAAGCCAAAAAGAAAATTGAGGACAAGGAAAGGACTGATGGGTTTGGTGCTATTATCTCTGAGAATACTAAGGACACTGAGGCTTTGAAAAAAAATTACATGGGTGACCTTGAGAACAAGTCCAGACTGAGAAGTCAGCTTGGTGTAGCTTCCTGCAGGGGTGGAAGCAGAGCAGGCTGAATTCTTCATTTCCAAATGGATGATGAAGATGTTTCAGATAAGCAGTTTTGATTTCCTTTTAGCATGCGGAGCTGCAAGCTGCACTTCTAAGCAGAATAAATGTCATGCAGCCCTTGTAAAATGCTCCATCTTCAGTAGCTGTGGTTTGAAACTCAGAAATCATCCTAGAGGATTTCATGACTTTGGGGCATATAAGATTGGAAATTAAAAATGGACGCTATGAACTACAGCCTTTTTGTCTTCATCCTCTGTCACTTCACACAGAACAGGAAGCCCTGAGCCATTAAGGAGACCCGACTTATACTTCCTGAAATTCTGCTTCAAAATGAGAACTGGGAGCAGATCCTAGACCCCAGGGAATGTAACTAGTGCAAATTTCTCTACGCTTCAACTTCCTGGAAGATGGATTTACTAATACACTGCTTTTAGAGCAGTGGTTCTTAAATTGGTTAATCTCAGGATACCCTTATGAATCTTAAAAAATTCTGAGGCAGGGCACAGTGGCGCATGTCTGTAGTCCCAGCTACAGGAGGCTGAGACGAGAGGATCGCTTGAGCCTAGTAGACTGAGATTAGCCAGGGCAACATAGCAAGACCCCATCTCCAAAAAAATAACTTATTGAGGACTTCAAAGTGCTTTAGTTCATGTAGATTATATCTCATGATTTCATTTATAACATTTATCATGACATAAATTAAAACTGAGAAATGCTTAATATTTATTACTGCTTAAAAAAGAATTTATGGTCCAGGCACAGTAGCTCATGTCTATAATCCCAGCACTTTGGAGGCCGAGGCGGGTGGATCACTTGAGATCAGCAGGTTAAGACCAGTCTGGCCAACACAGAGAAACCCCTTCTCTACTAAAAATACAAAAATTAGCCAGGAGTAGTGGTGCATGCCTGTAATCCCAGCTACTCAGGAGGATGAGGCAGGAGAATCACTTGATCCTGGAAGGCAGAGATTGCAGCGAGCCAAGATTGCACCACTGCACTCCAGCCTGGGAGTCAGAGAGAGACTTCGTCCCCCCCCCAAAAAAAAAGAATTTATAACCCATTACTGTTAACATAAATAATATATTTTTTATAAGGGATAATTAGATTTTCCTAAAACATTTAGTGAGAAGAGTGGTATTATTTTACTTTGCAATTTTTTTAATGCCCAGCATAACTGAAGATAGGTGCATCCAATCTGTTGTGGTATCATGCTTGGTTGACGTGTGTAGAAAACCCATTTCCACACAAATGCCTAGTTGGCAAATACAGGATTAAAGAAATAGCCTTTCAGATCACTGTGGATATTCTTTCTTTGATACTACGCCCAAACTCAACAACTGGAAGTTTATATAGGAATCTGAACATCTAGCAGTGAACTTTTCATACTCTGATATATTAAAACCCATTAATTTATCTAGCATTTTGAATGGATCTTTTACCAACATATCATTTTGTAACATCGATCATCGGTTGTTTAGAAAATAGCGACTTGCTGAGTTATACAGTGGTTCTGAATATACAGTGGAAAACTTCACTGTACACTTGTGAAAGAAAAAGAATGGAAAAGACAAATAACATCTTAGTATTATTACGAAAATAGATCAACACTGCAGATTCACTGAAAAGGGACCCCAGGGGTTTATGAACCAAACTTTCAGAATCGCTATTTAGGCCATGATGGTACCTGAAAACAGTGACTCAACCTGAGAAGGGGGTAGTGGTTGGCCCAGTCATTGGGCCAACCTTTAGGGGTCCTTTTAGGGGACAGATGACATGAAAATAAAACATATCCCCAAATTGACTTTACTCTAAAACACATGAGCTCTATATGGCTTCCAAGCTTTCTTTCAGACACCAGAAAGGTTACGACTCGTTGGATTTGACATTGATCTCTAGCGCAAAAGTGCCCAAGTTTAAGCAACAATAATCATGATTTAGGCCAAAATCTAGATCTGAAAATAATATTTTATAACTAGCAAGCCAGAATCATTTACTACCAATGTTTTTGTCTTTACTAAATTCTGAGGTTGAGTGGTTCCTCCAAAATCATTATTTGTTAGAGACCCAGCTACTACTAAGAGAATTTTAGATCTTTAATCATTGGACCCTAACTCTTAACCTACATCTTCAAATGTCAGCTCCTAAACTAGGGACTTAATTGTCTGGTTTAATACTGTAGCCCCAGTTCCAGAACCTAAAAGTCAGTGCCCTGTTCAAAGCTCAAAATGTATTTGTAAAATGAATGAATGACTTAGTTTGCACATAAATACCATTGAATAATCTAATGGCAAATATGATGATACTGTGTTCACCCTATTGAAAAAAATGAATATAAAATCCAGCACCAGACTCTACAGCATAATTGTATTTTAATGGATGAGGAAAAATAGATGAAGTGTTTATCTGTAAGTCTACTTTAATCAAAAGCCTTTAATTCACAATCATATTTTCAGTGAAGACCTCACGCCCTTTACAAATTCAGATTTCAAAATCACATCCTCACTCTTTTTCATTCAATGAGATGCAGGAAGTAGCTGAAGAAGAATGAATTCCTGCTGTGGTTAGGCTGCTGCTGAAATGCCATTTGATACTTTATGTAAGGAAAATAAATAAATAAATAGTCTCCTAATCCTCTAAAGATCAAAATTCTGACAAAGGCTGGGCAAGAAATGATACTTGGACTAAAATACACTCTTCTAAAAGGGTGTGTATGTGTGTGTGTGTGTAGTTGCATGTGTGCATGGGCACATGACAGTGCAGGTCTCTCTGATCTTTGTTACAGCTGCATAAGTGAGTCCACTGTTCTTTCACTAAAAAAGAAAGAGAGGGGCAAGGTATAGAGAGGTGGAAGAGAAGGTTAGCTTTACAAGTGCCCTGATATTTCAGAAGTTTTGATCATTTGGATTATGTAGGTTATTTTTTTTTTATAGCCTTGCTTGAAGAGAGAAAAAGTGGGCCTCCTTGGTGAACAGAAGTGACTGTTTGTGCAATAGAATTGATTATCTGTTCAAGATGGCTTATGCTGCAGGACTATAAAAAATTGCAGGTGGCTTTGGTTACAAGGGAGCTATCAGTCATCCTGAACTATTGACACATTTTTATGTACTCTAGTCTCAAATCACTCACTAAGGTTACTTATTCATCCATGAAGTCTAAAATTGGGAGTCCTACCAAAGGGAAAGGGAGAGATTTAAACTGAAAAGTCCACCCTCCCTAGTCTCCTAACGACATCACATTTTAAAGCTTGCAGGAAGGGAAAAGCTAAATTCCCTTAAGCTCACCATCCCAGGGTATCACTGGTGTCCAGCTATCACCTTTGTTCAAATGATAACTGAGAGAGCTATGAATCCCAGGGATTGGGAAAAGCTACTTAAACTCTTTTCACAGCTTTGATTTATGACGGGCCATGAACTAATAAAAATTATAGTGAATATTTATTTTTCTTCTACAGTGCGCTTGTCACTAGACAAATTGCAGATGAAATCAATTCCAGTCTGGTCCCAGGAGCTTAAAAATTACTAAGCACATGCTAACACTCCAGGATTAGAAGAGATAGTCAGATAACTACACACAAAGCCGAGAGTGCGAATCTCCTTCCAGAAAAGGATAAAACTGCTGCCAGCATGGCTGTGTGATTTCCCTACCACAAGACAGACCTCCGGGGAAGGCCCGCCTGCCGGCTAATGATCAGAGGCAGTAATTTCTAAGCACATAATGCTGGATTTGAGATGAGGCAGCAAATTGTTTTTATTGGCATTTTTTTCCTAATATAAAAATTCTCAATCTAGATCTAAATTAATGAATGTTGTTACACCTTTGTTCCACAGTTTCTCTCTTAAATTCCAAGCTCTATGCAACCCCACTTTTTGTCAATTTTCCAAAAACAGCAGGCTTTCCCTGGGACTGTATGATATTCAACTCCATGAACCAAATGAACCATTCTGCAAAGTGTTCTCCCTCTTTCCCTCACTTCTACTGTCCAATATTTGGGCATTTTGTAGCTTATCAGAATCTTTATCCAGCAGAACCTTTATCAAGCAAAAATTCAGACAAGGAGGGGTAAACTCGGTTGTAAAAAAAAAAAAAAAAAAAAAAAACGCAACCACAGGGAATAGAAGAACCCATCAAAGATGTTATGGTATAACATGTTTTTATTTTGTTTTTCTTGGTTATTATTGTCTCAAAATACATTATTTATGGAGTCAGCTATTATTCTATGGAGTAGTCAGAGGTGAAATGTACTGAAATCCATGTGGATTTTTGGAAGAGAAAAAGGAAGAACACCTCTTGACAATAAAATCAATGATAGTCGGTTTCTACTTCTATGTTACTATGAACTTCATGTCTTTATGCCTATTTCTGGCACACTCCCCAGGATTTCCCATTTATTCATTCATATATTCAGCATGTAATACATGTTAAACATAGTATTAGATCACAGAAATAGAAGTCTACAGAAATCATGGTTCCTGAACCCAAAAAGCTCAATGTAGTAGTGAGTTTAGGCGTTCAAAATGTTTTAAATTAAAAAAATAATAATGAAAAAGAGGAAGGCTGGGAGTGGAAGAAAGAAAAAGGAAAGAAGGGAAAGGAAAAAGGAGGAAATCACAACAGTAAATTGGAAATACACACTTAACAGAAAGTAGAAACAGGAGGGAATCGCTGAGAACATTCTAGGGCAGGAGGATGTTTGAGAGGAGCTGCAGGCCAGACTTGGCTGAGAGTCACAACTGAAAGGAGTCGTGGACAGAGACGCTCACCAACTCACCTGTTGAGTTAGGAGGGTGGGAATGCAGGAAGGACAGAGGCAGGAAACAATAGCTTGGAGAACTTCTGTCCCAGGCTTGAAACCCTCTTTATGATAGTCCTCTCCATCACCTTTCACATCTTCACAGTCACCAAGTCCTGACTTTGCTGGCTTTGAAATCTTACATCAGCCCCATCTTTTCTCTTCCTGCTGGTTCCGTTCCAGCAGGGGACTTCCTTATGTACTGTGCACTGCTGAGGTGGCCCCCAACCGTGCCCTGTGCTCTACGGTCTCCACCAGCCAACCAGCATCCCACCCATACTCTACTGTCTACACCATCTTCTGAAAATTGCACTTGGCATGGCCAGTTGTCTTCAGGTGAAAATCCCAATGCACTCACTCAGACTCAGTTCATGGACCCTTATAATTAACAACGATCTCATTATCAAAGCTGTGCTTCAGCACTTGGCTCCATTTTAAGGCAGTGGCTTCACTGCCCGACAAATGGACAAGGCTATAAAATAGGGATGACTGGCCGAGCGCGGTGGCTCACACCTGTAATCCCAGCACTTTGGGAGGCTGAGGCGGGTGGATCACCTGAGGTCAGGAATTCAAGACCAGCCTGGCCAACATGGTGAAACCCCGTCTCTACTAAAAATACAAAAATTAGCTGGGCGTGATGACGCATGTCTGTAATCCCAGACACTCGAGAGGCTGAGGAGAAGAAAATCACTTGAGCCTGGGAGGTGGAGGCTGCAGTGAGCCAAGATCGCGCCACTGCACTCCAGCATGGGCAACAGAGCAGGACTCTGTCTCAAAAAATAATAATAATAAATAATAAATAAAATAGGGACCGTTAGATTAACTATCTTATAGGGTTGAAAATTAAATAAGGATGTATGCACAAACAGAAGACAGTGTCTGGCACTTTGTAAGCCCTTAATGAAAGGGGTAGTAGGGGGAGAGGAGGAGGGGAAGGAAGAGGAGAGGAAGGAGGAGAGGAAGGAGAAGGGTGAGTAGTTTGTACTTTTAGATTCTCCCATAAGATTGCCCTGCCTCTTTCTCATTTCCTCTCCTCCTCAAAATGTCCAATAATAATCTCAACTCCACCACAAAGCTCTTTTCAGCCCACAGTAATTCTCCCTTCTGGGAGCACAATTCAGTACTAATTTTATCCATTCATTATTAACTCTGCCAAAATTTAATTCTCCTCCTAACAGAATCCCAGCACTTAAAGGAAGACTAACCATCCTCTCCATTTACCCAAGCAAAATGATCACCACTCTTCATTCCACAAACGGATTAATCTCAATATTAACCTGTTAAATTGCTCTCAAATCTCCCCTTCTTTTCATTCCCATTTTCCAGAATGTTCACTTAACTAGAGGTAAATTAATACGGATTTACTTTATTCACTAATTAAAATTATAGATAAGTCTCCATGGAGAACTTAATCATGATATTTGACATCACATGACTGTTGTAAAGATTAAATGCAATAATATGAGTAAAATTTGTAACTATCTTTAAATGCAAACATATGACATAACATTGAGGTGTTTTCATTATGGCTATAAAAAATGTCCAGTAGCTCGATCAAAAACTTCTGATAAACAAGAATTCAAAATGGCACAGGTTAACAGCAAGTTGGCATTTGAAAGCATTGAACATAGTATCAAGGTATCAAAACATGTAGGATTAGAGTGCCTTAAAGAAGTACTTCAACTTCTACTTCAATATAATGGACTAGATTAGATCAGACCAACCTTCCCAACAGAGAACTAAAATAACCAGGAAAAAAAAATCGTTAAAATAGCCTCTGCTTGAAGGCATTAGAGGACTATCAAGGCACAATGATTTGAAAGGTCATGACTGTGGAGAGAAGGGAGCCTGACATTTGACTTCTCTTTAACCCATTTGCTGACTCTATTGCAAACAGTGGAAAACTAAGTTGAACAGGTTTATTTCAGCTTCCGAGAGCAGGACAGGCAAAAATTAGAGTTCATAGCCTGCTAAGAGAAAAAGGCCCTATAACCCCCACTCTCAGCTGTGATTCCGAAGTGCTAACCCAAAGGAGTAAGCATAAACCAGAAGCAGCCCTCACAAAGACTAAAGCCCACCTTCAGAACAGTTTAATCCCTGCACAGATCAAGGGGATCCGTCCTTGGCCTATCCGCCCCCCAGAGGAAAAGGAAATCACCTACAGAGGAAAAGAACATCACACACAGGTGAAAATCGTCTCTATACTTTTAATACACAATGCCCAGCATTTGTGCTTACAAAAATAAGATGCTTATCTTACACAGTAAGAATTTTGCTTACCAAAATAAGAATTAACCAAAAAGCAAGAGAAAAGTAAGAAACAACAGAAACAGACCCATAGGGAAATAAGATACTGTGGTTAACAGAAGGGGATTTAAGTATAAACTGTGATTTATATGTTTAATAAATCAGCAAAACTAAAGGATTCCACGTAAAATGAATCAAAAGGGGCACTCTGTAATTTGAAATATAACCACTGGTAGGAAAATATTCAAAAGATGGGTCCAGCAGCATATTGTATACAGCTAAAGAGATCAAAGAAAGATGGATAATATGTAAGAAAATATCCAGATTAAAGCATGGAGAGAAAAACAGAAAGTAACATGTGAAACATAGTTTCACACACATTTAATTAGAATCCCAGAAAAGAGAAGAGAATCAGGTAAAAGCAATAGTAAAGGGATAATAGCAGAGAATTTTCCAAAATAAATTTCTCCAAGCCACAAGTAAAAGAAGTGCTACAAATACTGAGCTTACTCAGGTAAACAGAAGGAAATCTACACCTAGAACAGTATAGTCCAAAGACAAATGAAATCTCAAAACTGCTGGAAAAGAGAACATTTTTTAAAGCTGTCAGGGATGGTAGTGCTTATGGGAAGAGAGTTTTCAAATGGCAAATATAAGACTCTCAATGGAAACATGGTAGCCAGAAGGTTTGATATCAGAAATGATATCTTTAATGCACTGAAAGAAAATAATTTCCAAGAATTCTATGACCAGTGAAAATATTTCTTAAAAATAAAGGCAAGATAGAGTCCTTTAAATAAAGTCAGAGGGATTCTATCACCAGAATACCTGAACAGAAGAAATTCAAAAAAGCTTTTAGGCAGAAGAAAAATAATCCCAGATGAAAGCTTGTTGTACCATTCTTCCCACAATGAGTGTTTTTAAGTAGATGTGAAAAGATCAGATTATAGATCTGAAGACTGAAGAATACTTTTAGGCTTCTGCTTGATCTGTCCTGTTCAATATTTGCTTAAATAACTTGAATGGCATTTAATAGAAAATAAACACAGAAAATGTGGAAATGTTAATATGTTCACTAATTTTTAAGATTCAAAAATATGCTCCAATATACCATAAAAACTAATTCACTTTTATTGAAAAATATGTTAAGATTTGAAGCTCTATATTTACCTACATCTTTCCTCAGAATAGTCTGCATTCCAAACCATCAAATCTCTGTCCTTCTCTCAAGATCCATTTTAAGTTCCCTTAACATTTATTTTTCATTTATTTTGTACCTATTTTTGTCTATGATAAACCAGGCACGGTGTTAATTTTTAGGGCAGGAAGATAGCTCACACTCATTATCTTCCCAGTACAAAATCTGCCTGGCTATTTTTCTTGATTACACACAACTGAATGTATTCTAGTCCTCTCTAACTCCTAGAAGGCCCATGATGGTCATTTATTTGGTTGTTGGTTTTTTAATCTCATCTCTATACCACAACCTCCCTGAGATTCATGCACCGATGATCTATCTACGTCACTTAGCACCACACTGTGCACATCAGAACCACTGAATCAAATCTTGACAGAAGAAAACAATAGGCCCCAACTCACATGATGGGGTTTAATAGAGACAAATGGAAAATTCCTCATTCAAGTATTTGAGAATGAGCCACAGGGTTGGGGCACAGTGGCTCACACCTATAATCCCAGCACTTTGGGAGGCCAACGTGGGAGGATCGCTGGAGCCCAGGAGTTCAGGCCAGCCTTGGCAACATAGCAAGACTCCATCTCTACAAAAAATTAAAAAGTTAGCTGGGCATGTTGCCACATGCTGTAGACCCAGTTACTCAAGAGGCTGAGCAGGGAGAATTGCTTGAGCCCAGGAGTTTTAGGTGGCAGTGAGATATGATCACACCACTGCACTTCAGCCTGGGCAACAGAGTGAGACCCAGCCTCAAAAAAAAATGAATGACATAAGCATCGGGTGGGAAGGCTCTGGCTTGTGATAAGGAAAAAGAAAAATCTCAACATTTCAGCTAAAAAGCTCAATATATTTATTTTATTTCATTTCATTTCATTTCATTTTTGAGACAGGGTTTTGCTCTTGTCGCCCAGGCCAGAGTACAGTGGCGCAATCTCGGCTCACTGCAACCTCCGCCTCCCAGGTTCAAGCAATTCTCCTGCCTCAGCCTCCCAAGTAGCTGGGATTACAGGTGCCTGCCACCACATCTGGCTAATTGTTGATATTTTTAGTAGAGCAGGGTTTCATCATGTTTGCCAGACTGGTCTGGAACTCCTGACCTCAGGTGATCCACCCACCTCGGCCTTCCAAAGTGCAGGGATTATAAGCGTGACCCACCACACCTGGCCCTCAAATGTATTCTTTAGGTTCTTTAGGTTGAATCTCACTTTTAATGGCTTAGAATAGAATTAGCTCACATAAAGCCATCTTTTTATTCAAACACCCATAGAAACTAACTTCACCTATGCAGTCTGGTCACGGTCTCAAAAGACTTCTCAAAAGAGCACTGAAGGCAAAGCCACACCCAATGAGAAGTGGCACTCAATAGAAAATCTCTTAGTCATGCGGCATCTGAGGTCTGGATCATCCTATGCCCACTCTTCTTTCTTTTCATTCTGATTTATGAAATAATGCTACTTTGGCCCAGGTTTCTGCCACTTCCCAACCAGTTCTAAATTTTCTTTGTTAAAATTAGTTTGTGCTCTACTTTCTTGGTTATCTACTTAAACTTCTGGAGATAAAACTGTTTGAATAGCAAGTCCAGGTTTTACTACATGCTGTTTTTAGCAAGAAAAGAGATTCATTCCAATGGTCTGGACATTGGAGGTCTCGCCTCCTTAGTCTCGTTTTACTATGTTAAGTTTGTAATTCAAGCTTTAAAAAAAAAAATCAGACAAAAACCACTCCATCTGACTTGGCTTTCTAGGACACGACTACTATAATATCACTTCTTTCTCTTGCTCTTTTATTCCTCCCCAAATGCTGTTCTCAGCGCTTCTCCCTTCAGGTTTATGTTGTTGTTTTTTTAATGTAGGTGCATTCCTCCTTCACAAATGAAAGAGAGCCACTGTAGTAGAATAGACAGAATCTGGGGTTTAAAGTTACACGGCCTTAGGCCTAATCCACATTACCGGTGTTAGATGTCTATATGGTGTTAAGCACGTTGCCAAGATACTTAGCTTTCCTGATCTCAGTTTCCTTATCTCTGAAGTGGGGCTAATAATATTAAATTATCAGGACTGTTTTCAGAATAGACGTACATAATAAATTGAAATCTCTGTACATGGTATCTGATATGGTAGAAAGATAGGTACTTACATACATTTGTACATACCTATATACATACATGTGTGTACCCTTTTATACATTCTTTCATTACCATATCCAAGAAGGAGTACCTCGGTATCGGTGCTTTCTAAGCAATGAAATTTACCTCTCTATAGTAATTTCAAACTCCCTTTCTAATAGCCAAGCGCTGCATATGCCTTAAATATCTGAGTCACAGGTCAGGGGTGGTGGCTCTCACACCTGTAATCCCAGCACTGTGGGAGGCCAAGGCAGGCGGATCACCTGAGGTCAGGAGTTTGAGACCAGCCTGACCAACATGGTGAAACTCCATCTCTACTAAAAATACAAAATTAGCTGGGTGTGGTGGTGCATGCTTGTAATCCCAGCTACTTGGGAGGCTGAGTCAGGAGAATCACTTGAACCCAGGAGGCGGAGGTTGCGGTTGAGCCTAGATTGCACCACTGCACTCCAGCCTAGGCAACAAGAACGAAACTGCTTCAAAAAATAAAATAAAATCTGAGTCCTAAGTCCTCATCTCTTTCCCCTTGACAGCTCTTCTAGCAGTTTTGGGCATGTCCTAGGGTGGCTGTCCAGAGATCATTCTTGTTACCTTCCCACTACTGCAGTTTCCTCACGGCCTCTCTTCCCCACTAAATACACACAAATGTGGGTTTATAACCTTGAGGATTAAAGTGACATTCCCTTCCAACATGCATGCTTCCTGTTTTTTCCTGAGATGTATCCCATCCATATCCATGACTCTGTCACTTTTATATACAAAGTCCTGGTCTATAAAATCATATCCTGTTCTTGGCATCATTTACAATGGCAGTTGTTCCTTTTATACATCCTTTGTCCTCTATCAAAGTTACAATATTGACTCTCCTATCTTGTTTAAAAAGTGAGCTTGAGCAAGTGCAGTGGCTCACACCTATAATCCCAGTGCTTTGGGAAGCTAAGACAGGAAGATCACCCGAGCCTAGGAGTTCAAGACCAGCCTAGGCAAAATGACACAGGCTCTATTTCTTTAAAAAAATAATAATAATAATTAATTAGCTGGGTATAGTGGCACATACTTGTAGTCCCAGCTACTTGGGAGGCTGAGGCAGGAGGATTGCTTGAGCCCAGGAGTTCAAGGCTGCAGTGAGCTGATCACACTTCTGCTTTCCAGTCTGGGGGACAAGGGGAAAAAAAAAAAATTGCCAAGGATCGAGTACAGACAGCACAGGTATTGAGATGTTCTGTGCACCACCTATCACAGAGTGGGGGCTTAGAACTGTAAACCATCAATCCTTCATACATACATACATACCCCCGGTCTTGGTCATCACCATGGGAAGAGGCTTCATGATGCCTAGAGTCAGAAAATCATAGAAGCCTTGAAATTATAGGGCAATGTGATCAAGTTGTAATCATGTATAAAATATTTATGGAGTTTAGCAGCTAGCAAAATAATGCCAGCAAACAACCAAAGAGTAGCAAGTCAAGATCTATTTTTAAATAATTATCTCAAATTTCAGTGCTTCAATTAAAACTACACAATAAGGTTTTTGTTGTTTGCTTTTTGTCTGTTTGTTTGTTTACAAACAGGGTGTTTGTAGCCCAGACTGAATGCAGTAGTACAATAAGCTTACTGCGGCCTCAAACTCCCGGGCTCAAGTGATCATCCTGTTTTAGCCTCCTAAGTAGCTAGGGCTACAGACATGCGCCACCATGACTGACTAATTTTTTAATTTTTTGTAGAGATGGGACTCTCACTATATTGCCCATGTGGTCTGGAACTCCTGGCCTCAAGTGATCCTCCTGCGTTCGCCTCCCAAAGAACTGAGATTACAGCATGAGCCACTGTAATCTGGACCCGATAAGTTTTTTAAAATAGTATATTGAGAGAAATCTGGTGTTTTTTTTCTTCCTATCCTGCTCATATTCTACGAGAAAATGGAGAAACTGGATTTTAAATAAGGGAAAACATTATGATTTGTTCTATTAATAGCATGAAATCCCAAACTTGTAAATACTATATGGCAGATACATTCAGGTGGAGTCATTTACAAGCAAAGTCCCACAAACCATTTCAGTAGGAAATTATTTTATTATACCGAAAAGTCTCTCTCTCAAGAGTCCTCATTACTCTGGTAGCCCGTTAGGGATGACCACATTCCTATAAGGCAAAAACAAGGTTTTTTCCCCTAGAGAGCATTTCTTTTTTACCGAGTGCTTACTCTATGCTAGATCATGTTGTAAGTACTTTACACCCATGAATGCATTAAATCCTAACAACCACATGAGGTAAATTATTATCCCCATGTAATGAACAAGGAAAGTGAGACACAGAGAAATTAACTAAGAGTAACTAAAGGACACCCAGCTAATAGGTGACAGAGCAGGCATTCAGTCCCAAGTCTTATATTCTTATACTCAGCCCCATTGTCTTATACGCAACCCCAAAGTTGCTCTAGAAGCTGGTTAAGTCATCAATGTCCCCTGCACAATACTGGGATGACAAGATCTCAGCCCCCAGGCTCCACACCAATGAGGCAGTGTTCCTGGTGAGGATAGAGAAAGGATTCAATGTTCTTCTGAAAAAATTCCCCCCCATGTCCCTCTGCAACACAGCACACCCTCCACCCTTCAGGCTCCAGCCCTGCCTGGGGATGGATGAGGGGCTGGTGAGGATTGCATTTCTCTCACACCACTTTCTCAAGCTCATGAGTGAGTCTGGAAGCAACTGGGGGCTACCTTATATGAGAATCCCTCTCTTCTATTCTTCAGAAAGCTTAAACTTTCTTTGTTTTTTGTTGGTGGTGGTTTTTTGGGGTTTTTTCTGTTTTTTAATTTTTTTAAGATGGAGTTTCACTCTTGTTTCCCAGACTGGAGTGCAATGGCACGACCTCGGCTCACCTCCACCTCCTGGGTTCAAGTGATTCTCCTGCCTCAGCCTCCCAAGTAGCTGGGATTACAGGCATGTACCACCACGCCTGGTTAATTTTGTATTTATAGTAGTGATTCAGGTTCTCCATGTTGCTCAGGCTGGTCTCAAACTCCTGACCTCAGTTGATCTGCCCACCTCGGCCTCCCAAGGTGCTGAATTACAGGCGTGAGCCACCACACCTGGCCAAAGCTTAAACTTTCTTAGAGTCTGGCAGAGAATCTTCTAGCTCATCCGCTTCCATTTCTGATGCAGTACACATGCTGAATTTTACAATTCAGGTTCCAGGAAGTATCGCAGTTCCTTGACCTGCATGAGAGTTACATATATGTTTGCTTTGTGATAATCCATCCAGCCATACAATTATGTGCTGTGTTTTTCTATATGTATGTTATACTTGAATCACATTTTAAAAGTACATATATTTGAGCCCCAAAACCATATGCCAAAAAAAACTTTAAAAAATATTTTTAACACTTCATCTTTGGCTTAAACCATCTGATACTGATAATACAATAACCAAGAGGCAGATCTTTGAAATGCCTCTTAATACTTAAAAATATTAGCCAAGCTAGTATATAAACAGAAGTTTAGATCATCAAAGTTCCTTAAATGGCTTAATCTTCTGCCTCCCCTAATTCACACAGCCCAAAATCCAACATAATACTTGCTGTACTCTGAACATACCATGTGTTTTCACACCTGGAACGCCCTTCGTCTAATTCATTCAATGAACGTTTATTTAGTCAAGAAACACAGTTGAACAAAAAGAGGCAGGCTCTGCCTAGTGGGAAAAACAGATGTCATTCAAATAGTTATGCAAATAATGTAAAAGTGCAGCTGGGATAACTGCTCTAAAGGTGAGATACTTGATGAGTGAACATTTATAATAGAGTTGACTTAGAGAAGTCACACCTCCCTGAAAGAGTTAACACGGGATCTAGCTTCTAAAGGACTGAACCAGGTAAGAGAGATGGAAGAAGTTTTCCACGCAGAGGGCCCTAGGTAAGAAGGAGCTGGTGAAAAAGAGGAACCAAAGGTGAATACGAATGGGCAAAGGCCCTGGGGTATGAAGATGCTGGTGAATGAGGAGCCACAAAGAGGTAATATCCTTCTCTCTTTTCAAAATCCTTCCTCTTCCTTCACATACTGCTCAAATGTAACTTCCTCTGTGAGGCTGTTCTCTCTTCTCCATTCACCCTGTAAATTGATATCCCTCCCACCATTATGGCATTTCTTCTATCCTTCTGTTAGCACTTAGCTCACTGGATTGCAATTATCTGTTTATACATCTGTCTCCCTCACTAGACTGAGAATCTATGGAGGACAACAGCAATAAAGTATCATCTTTGTGTCTCTCTGCATCCAGGGATGAACATATTTTAAATGCTCACTAAGTGTTATGAGTGAAACAGGACAATTTAACCATGCCACGCACACCCAGACATAAACATTTTACCTTGAAAATGTATTGCCTGCTTGGTGAGTTGTCTAAATTTCTTGCAAAGACTCAGCTGTAAAGTAGCAACTTCTTAAAATGCCTTTTTTTCCCCAACCTTAATGAATCATAAGGTGTTATTTACTTCAGCATCAGAACCATCTGCCCAGACTTTGTAAGCACAACGTAATTCACTTTATAAATATCACACAATTATCTAATTTCTAAAAGTCTCTGCATGCTTTGAAAGGTGTTATTTTGGAAACAAGTCCTGGCCCATCCTAGGGAAATTCCCAAACCAGCATTGTAATTGCTAAGTATATCTACAGAAGCATTGAAAGGCCGGAGAGGAAGCATAAATCCCGTGTGCTGTCCTGGCTGTTTGGGGCGCTGACAGCTGGCATGGGTGGGGTCTCCACACACCCCAGCACAGCTGCAGTCACCTGGCTGCTTGCACTTACAGGTAATAATTCCAGAGCACAGCAAAGCCAGCACTCAGCTCCCCTTCATCTGGACAGCAGCCCCTCTGCCCCAGCTGCTGCTGCCTGCCTGCCTTGGAAGGATTCGCCAGCAGAAGCAAGAAGGATTACGGAACAGTGGCAGGCTTGTCTGCTGGCCTTTTTGCTGATCCCTCCGAATGGGAATAGCAGCCTCCAAGGTTTTCCTTACATGGTGTCAGCAACTCCATTGCAGATTCTCCTCCCACCTCCAAATCCAATCCCACCCTTTTAGGGAGAGGAAAAACAATGAAATCAAGATTAGGGTATTCCTGTTGCAACCCAATCCTCAGGCTCTCTGGCTATTTGATACAGGGTTGTCAGATAGGGCTCTGCCCCTCCAAGGTCTATCTGTACCTGACATCTTTATAGGATTACAGAGGAGGTTTAGCAGCGGTAGGGGTGGTAATTTAAAACTGCACCTCCTGGAGCTGTTTATGAATACAAGCAGATGTGAGCTTATCATTCCCATGCTCACAGGCATACTCCTGGAGCCCTTGAACTAAGACTGTATCCCTGAGAACTGCACTCACTCACCGGACTGCACACTTCCTCCTTTGACTTGTCTCATCTACGAAGGGGCAGGATGTGGACTGCCTGGGAAAGGAGCCCTTTGCCAGCCCAGTCATATAGCTGCCCTTTGATCTCTTCCCACCAGACTGGGTTACTTTGTGGGCTGCTGTGTGTGTATGTGCGTGTGTGTGTGTGTTTAATCTGGACTGTGTGGAAGTTTGTACTCTATTACAGATTTCCTGCCTTTCTTCATCTCTATTAATTATAAAATCTCTTGGGAAAAAGGAAAGGGTTCTATGAAAGAAAGGAACAGAACCCATCATGGAAAGCTGGGCCAGGTTCTGAGGAGGGAGGGGTTGCGGGCTGCACCCCAGCCTCAGTGGTCTGTCTGGTTCACTGCCAATGGGGCTACATTCGAGTTTGTTTCACAATTCCACAGAACTTACACTGTCTTGCTCTTAGAATGGAAGCCGCTTGTCTTATACAGTCAGGGACTCTTCTCTTTCAAAAAGGACTGAGCTTAGGGATAGACTTTAAGCAGGTAAAGTCAGACTAGTCAGACTACGGTGGGCGAAGGCTTCCCTAGCAACCTTTGTCTGAGCTTCTGTCCCAAGGTCCATCCTCAGAGGCCTGAACACAGGCTTCCCATATACCTCCCCTTTCTAAGGAAAAGGACATCCCTAGTGTCTTAGCCTGTTCCTGCTGCTTTCACAAAATAACTAAACTGAACAATATATAAATAATAGAAATTGGCCAGGCATGGCGGCTCACACCTATAATCCCAGCACTTTGGAGGCCGAAGCAGAGCATTTTTTGGGCCCAGGAATTCAAGACCTACCTGTGCAACATAGTGAGACCCGATCTCTACAAAAAAATTAAATCATTAGCCAGGCGTGGTGGCGTGCGCCTGTGGCCCCAGCTACTCAGGAGACTGAGGTGGGAGGATCACTTTACCCCAGGAAGTCGAGGCCACAGTGAGCCATGATCACTGCACTCCAGCCTGGGCAACAGAATAAGACCCTGTCTCTAAATACAATAAAGTGAATGAAATAAATTAAATTAACAATAAATTGATTGATCACACTTCCCGAGGCTGGGAAGTCCAGGATCAAGGAGCCAACAGATTCAGTGTCAGGTCAGGGCTGGCTCTCCTTCACAGATGGGCCTCCTTGCTGCGTTCTCACATGCAGCGTCTCACAAGATACAAGGCAGCTCCCTTCAACCTCTTTTGTAAGAGCATGAGGGCAAAACTCTTGTGACTTTATCATTTCCCCCGAAGGCCCCACCGCTTAATACCACACTACCACACTGGGTATTAGGTTCCAGTACATGACTTTTGGAGGGACACATTCAGGCAATAGCACCAAAGGGAAGAGCAGGATAAGGCGGTCTCCTCCTCCAGGGGCCCTTTCTGAAGCCCCTGTCCCTACTCTCCTCCTCCAAATAAGTGTCCCTCCACACCATGTGCTCGTGTTCCATGTACCTGCTTTATTCAGGGTATTTATCACCTTTTTAGGAAAGTACCAGTCACTCCCAACAGCATGTAAGACCCCAAAGGGCAGGAAATGAGCCCTGTTAACCCCCATTCCCCCTGACCTTAGCAAAGTATCTAGCATATGCTCGATACATGTGGATAAACAGAATTTCCAGTCATTTGGCTGCAAACATGAAGCTTCAAGTCAAAAACGCCGATTTTTCATTAGTTTATTTCAAATACTAAAGAGCTTATGTATTAAATCAACCAATATTTATTTAGAAATTATTATGTGCTAGGACTGGTCATCATAGGTCCATTTGAAACCATAAAAGTAGCCCTGCTTGGTCCTAAAACCTCTTTATCTCCCCCTTAATGTATTTGGTTGTTGTAAACATTTACTGAGTAGCTCTATTCCTCACCTTTAAACCCTTTCAAATGAAATTGACCCATCCGTGCAAACCAATTCTGAGCCCCTGAGAAAATGCTGAAGGGAAAATGCCCCATGTTCCATGTTACCCACTTGCCACCCTGACACTCACTTGTTCTCGGCTTTTGTAGTTCTATGACATGGCACATAAGCTCACATAAGCCTTGGCTGTGGCTCCGCGGGTGAACGGCCCCATCTCCACTCTTCTCCTCCACACCATGTTCTCATATTCCATGTGCATGTTTTATTGAGGGCAATTATCGCTCTTTTAGGGTACGTGTGCATAACGTGCAGGTTTGTTACATATGTATACTTGTGCCATGTTGGTGTGCTGCACCCATCAACTCGTCAGCACCCATCAATTCGTCATTTATATCAGGTATAACTCCCAATGCAATCCCTCCCCCCTCCCCCCTCCCCATGATAGGCCCCGATGTGTGATGTTCCCCTTCCCGAGTCCAAGTGATCTCATTGTTCAGTTCCCACCTATGAGTGAGAACATGCGGTGTTTGGTTTTCTGTTCTTGTGATAGTTTGCTAACTTAAAGTATAATAAAAAATAAAATAAAATAAATAAATAAATTTTAAAAAAAAGAATCAGTCACTCCCAATAGCATGTAAGCCCCTAGAGAGCAGGAACCTGGCCTCATTAATCTTCATTTCCTCTGACCTCAGACTTTCTTGACTGAACCCAGCTTTCTCTAAGTTCGCGTTCAGCACTCCTGCAGGCACAACCCAGCAGCCCTAAAGCTCTGTGCACTATAAACACAAAACAAAGGTGGAGGAAGGTTATAAATATGTCTCCAAGAGCTTACATGTCTCTGAAATGTTGTCACCTCTCTCCTCATAGCTGAAGTGTAAAGAAAGCTAGGACCTCAGGCTCCATAGGATCATATTTAACAGAATAAAAAAAGGCTTAGCAATAACTTAGAGTTCTCATCAGATCAGTTCACCCATGAATCCAGGCCATGGTAATTAAAACTCCTTCAAAACAGTAATATCTGTGAGGTATACAGTTAGTATCCAATGCTGCTATCTCAATAGCATGGTATCAAAAAAGTTACAGATTAACAAGGCTAATTTCTCAGGAGCATTTTGCAAAAACAGGCAAATAAGCTGTTTCCTGAAAATATATATGTGTGTGTGTGTGTGTGTGTGTGTGTGTGTGTGTGTGTGTGTGTGTGTTATGGTCCCACACACCTTAAAATCTAGAGTTGGAGGCTTTGCTTATCCTATAATTGAGGTGTCAGCAAATGTTTCTGTTAAGGGCACGATGGTAAATATTTTCAGTTTTGTGAGCCATACAGTCTCTGTTTCAGCTGCTTAGTTGCATGCTTACAGCTCAAAAGCAGCCATAGACAGTACAGAAAAGGCTGGACCTGGCTGTGTTCCAACAAAACTTTCTTTACAAAAACAGATGATATAAGCAGGAGTTGAATTCATCAACATTACCAATATTATTAAATTGTGGAAGGTCCAGGTTTCAATAACCCTATCTTAAGCATAGTTTTGTCTGCTAGCACTGAAGTTGAGCTAAAAACAACTCAATTGCCATGGGCTAGTCTCAGCAAAGGAGCACATGCAACAGTGATCTTTTGTGTCTGAAGACCATGCCTCAGAACTGCTTGAAAAGTGTCCAGCATCAATGGAAGGAAATGCATGCTTTCTCTTTAAAGTGAGCTTGAGTCTTAGGAAACTGCATATGTATGTGAGCCAGTCAAACAGGTTGGAGATACCCAGGTGGTATGAACTCAAGTAAGGTAACTAGTTCAGTTAGAAATCAAACCAATGATTCCAACCTGCATATAAACATCTTAGCTGATCTACCCAGTCCCACCATATTCACTCACTCACTAGAACACCAAGCAAGGTATGGAGATAAAAACATTTAACAACTGGTGGGACGTGGTGGCTCACGCCTGTAATCCCAGCACTTTGGGAGGCCGAGGCGGGCATATCATGAGGTCAGGAGATCGAGACCATCCTGACCAACATGGTGAAACCCTGTCTCTTCCAAAAATACAAAACTTAGCCAGGCATGGTGCTGCACACCTGTAGTCCCAGCTACGCGGGAGGCTGAGGCAGGAGAATCATTTGAACTTCGGAGGCAGAGGTTGCAGTGAGCCAAGATCACACCACTGCACTCCAGCCTGGGTGACAGAGCGAGACTCCATCTTAAAAAAAAAAAAAAAAAAATTAACAGCTAAAGTACATATCTGAAAAAGATTAGCACTGAACAGGATCTTATGGGCCAGCTGGGGGAAAAAACACTCTAATTTATCCAAAGAAATTGAGGTACAGAGGAATTGTCACTTGCCCAATATCACAAAGCTAGGACATAGGGGAGGCATGACCATATGGACAGTAAACTATCAGTTCTAAGAAGTAGCAACCATGCCTGCTATGGCTTCACATTGCATTCTCTGCCTCCACCACAGCTCCTGCAATATATCAAGGAATTGAGAAATATTTGCTGAATGAACAAAGAATTAATGAAAAAAGCAAAAATGAGCCAGATCTCCTTCCCATCAAATATTGTGTGGACGAATACATTCACTGTTCCAAAAGAATATGCTATTTGTAATTTTCTTCTTGATGTTGAATTGTACATTTGTTTCTTCAGACGCCACAATAAACTGCTGAACTAATGTGAGTGGCCTAAAGGAGGGGAAGTGCCACTCAAGGCAACTACGGTAATTCCGTCCTAAGGAATTTTTTATACACGATGAGAATCGGTCTGGAACATCAATGATGTCTTTATCTTCAACTACTACACACAGAGGACTCAGTCTGAGTGTACTAATACTGTCTGCCCAGGTTTTCCCAGGACTTGCCAAATGTAAGCCTGATTGCTTAGAGAGGTTGTGGCTTATTGCACATTATCCACACCCACTCATCCATCACCGTGAGACTTCGTGGTATACAAAGCAAGCTCCTCCGAGCAAGGGTTAGGACTGCTCTCTGACTATTCCTAGCTGGCGCCATATGTTGGCTTCCTGACAACAGACAAGACAGGTGCTGTCCCAGGAGACACTGCTGCAGAGAGAGGTTCCTACTTGACCACCATAACATCTGAAGTACCTAGCCCAGCTCCACAGTTGAAGGTCAAGTGGAAACGACCTGCATTCCTTCCACAGGTGTTGGCCTTTTAAAAGGAATGCAGACTTTGAGCTCCATTTATGTTTTCAAAATATTGCTTTTTCTTTGAACTAACATGGAATGTGTAACTTTATCCACAGACTGTGCAATTTTACAGCCACCCAATTTCTAGGATATGACTCTTCAATATCTCAACTATTTTAAAAAATCCTTAGAAAATCCTGCTATCAAGATCTAGAAAACAAAGTTTCTTCCTTTTTTCTTTAAAAAGCTACATATAAATATGGGTGAGTGGGGGTGTGTGTGTGCCTTTATGCATATATGTATGTATTTTGTTGGTGTTTTTTGTTATTTGGGTCTTTTTTCTTAGGATGACAACCTTAATTTAAAGGGTCAGATTACTGAACAGCCACTTCTGACCCTCCTTTCTATGTCTGCAACACTGACTATTTAGTATAGGCCATTAAAGAACCCGAAATCATTCAGGGTAGGAAAAGGTCCTACTCCTTAATCACTTAGTCTATACAACAACACCAAATATGTTTGGATAATTTACAAAAATTCTACAAATTTTGCCAACGGCTGAAAAACAATTTAAAAAATTATGTTAATCAATTACATCAATTAAAAGATTTAAAATACATAACCTCTGGAAATAAAGATTTTAGAGAACACCTCAGTTCTCTGGCTGTGCTGATATAACACTCTTCTGGAACTATTAATAATACCTAATTCCCCCAAAATTTTGTAATGCTGAAAAAAAACACAAACATAAGAAACTTTTCATTTTATTTCACATATATATAATTTTCCAGGGTGGAATACACACATATACATACCTTTATAGAACTGAAATGCCAAATTCAAAACATTTATGAGATAAATTCAGACATCTGAAGGGGGTTTCCCACAATTACGTTTGCAGTGCTATCAACAAAATCGGTTTATTTTAAGATTGCCTGCCCAATATATAAATTTCCCTTTGTGTTTGAAATACTTTTATCAGATAAGATAGCTTTTGTTTAAACTGCTATTTTCAGAATTTGCTTTGGGGGTTTTGAATGCACACAGTGGAGTAACTTGAGATTTCCTACCCTGCTTTAAAACGTGTTTCTTCTGTCTGTTTGTATTTAGTAATTTCCTGTCAAATAACCTCACATAATTAACTTTCCTTGCTCCAACCTACTTCTTTTTTCCTATTCCTACTTCCTGAGGACAGTAATAAAATGCTGATTACATTGGGCTGTTATCTGCCTTTCCCTCCTTCTTCATCCCCCTTTCTCTCCCTTTGTGGAAGCCCTCATGCAGGTTTCAGCAGTTCATGGACAAAGAAAGACCTGGAACAGGAAGGGAAGCAAATCAGACTGCGGGAATTCCTGATCATTCTTTTTTTTTTTTTTTTTTTTTTTTTTTTTGAGACGGAGTCTCGCTCTGTCTCCCAGGCTGGAGTACAGTGGCCAGATCTCGGCACACTGCAAGCTCCGCCTCCCGGGTTCACGCCATTCTCCTTCCTCAGCCTCCAGAGTAGCTGGGATCACAGGCTCCTGCCACCACGCCCAGCTAAATTTCTGTATTTTTAGTAGAGACGGGGTTTCACCGTGTTAGCCAGGATGGTCTCGATCTCCTGACCTCGTGATGTGCCCGCCTTGACCTCCCAAAGTGCTGAGATTACAGGCGTGAGCCACCGTGCTCACCCCGATCATCCATATTTACTGGGCAATGCTCTTGCTGAGGTGGGCCCAGTAAGTAGTAGATGTGCTTTGTTTTTTTCTCCTAAAATTCTATGAAATGCACAGACCAAATCCCCACTGCACTGTTCTGATGTATGTAGGAATGCCTCCCTTCTCATTCCCGGTCAAGGCTTGAGATGGCTGGGAAAAGGAGTCATGCTAGGATAGGAAGAATGTCCGCTAGGGTTTACAGAATTGCACTGACAGATAGAAATATAAATTAAACCCAGCTATTTTTCATATAGCCTGTGTTACTTCTTGATAATTCATCTTTCCTTTCACACTAATTGTATACTTTGACCGAAATTAGGCAAGTAATTCACTAGCTCTATTACCTGTGCATTCCAAACACACACTTCCAAACACATGGCATGGGGGGAAAAGCAAAAAATGTTACGACTCCATTAAATATTAATTTATTTTGAGACAGGGTCTCACTCTGTTGCCCAGGCTCGAGTGCAGTGGCATGGTCACAGCTCACTGCAGCCTTGACTTCCAGGGCTCAAGCGATCCTCCCACCTCAGCCTCCCTAGTAGCTGTACAGGAACATGCCACCATGCCCAGCTAATCTCTTTTATCTTTTTTTTTTTTTTTTCTTTGAGATGGAGTCTCACTCTGCCACCCAGGGTGGAGTGCAGTGGTGCGATCTCCGCTCACTGCAACCTCTGCCTCCTGGGTTCAAGCAATTCTCCTACCTCAGTCTCCTGAGTAGCCGGGATTACAGGCACCCGCCATCACGCCCCACTAACTTTTTGTATTTTTAGTAGAGACGGGGTTTCACCATGTTGGCCAGGATGGTCTCGTTCTCCTGACCTTGTGATCCGCCCGCCTCAGCCTCCCAAAGTGCTGGGATTACAGATGTGAGTCACCGTGCCCAGCCAAATTTCTTTTATCTTTTGTAGAAACAGTTTTATCATGTTGCCCAGGCCGGTCTCAAACTCCTAGGCTCAAGTAATCCTCCTGCCTCGGCCTCCTAAAGTGCTGGAATGACACGAGTGAGCCACCACACCTGGCCCAAATTTTAGTGTTAGAATCATACGTTCAGCTGGGCGCAGTAGCTCAAGCTTGTAATCCCAGCACTTTGGGAGGCTGAGACGGGCGGATTACGAGGTCAGGAGATCAAGACCATCCTGGCTAACACGGTGAAACCCTGTCTCTACTAAAAAATACAAAAAAAACTAGCCAGGCGAGGTGGTGGGCACCTGTAGTCCCAGCTACTCAGGAGGCTGAGGCAGGAGAATGGCGTAAACCCAGGAGGCGGAGCTTGCAGTGAGCTGAGATCCGGCCACTGCACTCCAGCCTGGGTGACAGAGCGAGACTCTGTCTCAAAAAAAAAAAAAAAAAAAAAAGAATCATACGTTCAGAACACAGTGACTGATTGTCTCCACATAGATCAGGGTGTCCTAGCGCTACTGAAATATTGGACTCAATAATTCTTTTTTGTGCAGTGCTGTCCTATACATTGTAGGGTTTTGGTTTTGGTTTTACCCTAATACTATGAATATACAAGCCTCAATAATTCTTTGTTGTGTGGGGCTGCCCTGTTCATTGTTCTGTAGAATGTTTAGCTACATCTATAGCCTCTACCCACTAGATGCTAGTTTTACTTTCACCTACCCCATTCATGACAACCGAAACTGTCTCTAGACATTGACAAATGTCCCCCGGGTGAAAAAAAATCACCCTCACTGAAAAATGCTGATATACATTACACTCAGGGAAAAGAACCTGCTTCCTTACACACAAACCAAGTTGTAAAAAATCTAGTTACTTCATCGTATAAAGAATTCAACCTTGTAATTCCAGAAATGGCCTCCGTTCTGACCACTAAATATTTGAAGAAGTAAATGATGGTGACTTCACATCATGAATATGCCCTGAGTTCACAAGTGGCATAACCTATTGTTCCAAACCTATTGCAAAGGGTAGAAGGGAAATCCCAAGAACCAAAAATTATAAACCTCATCGTGGACCAGAAACAGACCACAAAGGCCATCTGGCAGGAGGAGCTAAGCCACAGGTTGCTGGAATCCAGAGCTTGAGTCAATGGTGCCTGGAGTTTGATACCTGATGGGCCTGTGGGTATAATTTACATCAAGCAGTTTCACTCCAGGGTGCATGCCTTAAAGAAACTCTTGAAGCACATCAGTTGGCATACACAAACAAGAGTGTTCATAATGGCACTGCTACTGATAGGAAAAATCTAAACCACCAAAAGTCTACTTATGGGAGAATCAGTAAACATATTGTAGTATATGCAAATGATGTAATATTATCCATAGCTGTAGTAGAAAAACTGCTGCTACAGGTAACACTAAGTCTTAGAAACATAATTTTGAATAAAGGGCAAGTCACAAGGTGACTATTTTTTATGAAGTTAAACACAAGCAAATCTTAAACCTATTACAGTTATTTAAAAAACCCATTGAAACCCATTTTTGAAAACCTAGTATGTATGTTTTTGAAGGCAAAAGAATCAGAAACACTATATTCAGACTAGTGGTTACCTCTGGGAAGGAAGTAGGAGGTTTTTATACATGTAGAGTGAACTCTATTGGAAATGTCTATGGTGAATTCACTTACTATTATAGTTCATAACATACCTATAGTTTGTAGATGTATGTTCATGTGTGTGTATTTGTGTACCTTCATACATATCAAATATTTGAAGAAGTAAATGATGGTTTTTTTCTAATTTTTCTTCCAGGAAAAAGTAAAAAAAGACCTAAGAAAAATGATGGTAAACTGAAAACAAAAGCAAATGTTAAAGGATGTATTTCAGTAAACTAAAAGGTAAAGCCAAGGAACAGATAAGGGATATAAGAAACAAGAAGCAAATAAATCAGTAAAATACCAGATGTCATTTGATTGATTTAAAAATTGATAACCAATTTTTTTATGTTAAAAAGGGGAAAGTTGGCTGGGTACACTGGCTTATGCCTATAATCCCAGCACTTAGAGGCTGAGGTGGGCAGACTGCTTGAGCCCAGTATTTTGAGATCAGCATGGCCAACATGGCAAGACCCTGTCTTTACATGAAATACAAAAATTAGCTGGGTGTGGAGGCACATACCTGTAGTCCCAGCTACTTGAGAGGCTGAGGTGGGAGGATCACCTGAGCTCAGGAGGTCAAGGCTGAGTGAGCCATGATTGTGCCAGTGCATTCTAGCCTAGGTGATAGAGCAAGACCCTATCTCAAAAAAAAAAAGGAGGTAGGTGGGTCGTTAAAATTCCATGCAACAAAAACGAGATGAGGAGGTTGTTTAATGGAGAGTTAAGGCATACTAAAGTCCTTTTTATAATCAGGAAGACATCAGGCACACTGGCTCATGCCTGTAATCCCAGCACTTTGGGAGGCTGAGGCAGGTGGATCACAAGGTAAGGAGTTCAAGACCAGCCTGGCCAAGACTGTGAAACCCGGTCTCTACTAAAAATACAAAAATTAGCTGGGCGTGGTGGTGGGCACCTGCAATCCCAGTTACTCAGGAGGCTGAGGCATGAGAATCACTTGAACCTGGGAAGTGGAAGTTGCAGTGAGCGGAGATCACGCCATTGCATTCCAGCCTGGCAACTAAGTGAGACTCTGTCTCAAAAAAAAAAAAAAACCATGGCCAGGTGCGATGGCTCACACCTGTAATCCCAGCACTTTGGGAGGCGAGGCAGGCAGATCACAAGGTCAGGAAGTCAAAACCAGCCTGGCCAACATGGTGAAACCCCATCTCTACTAAAAACACAAAAATCAGCTGGGCCTGGTGGCAGGCGCTACAGGCAGGAGAATTGCTTGAAGCCTGGAGGCGGAGGTTGCAGTGAGCCAAGACTGAGCCACCACACTCCAGCCTGGGTGACAGAGTGAGACTCCATCTCAAAAAAAAACAAAACAAAAAGAAAACAATACTGCACTGGTAGAGTGGAAACAAACGCAAGGTGGGGAAATAGAACTAGATTTGAATTCATATTAATTCAAGGAAACTTTCAATCCCTACCACTGTTACTCACTGAGCAGAAACACTGCAATTGAGGACCCATAACTAAAGTGTAGGCTACCTCAATCCACAGACATCCTCATGAGCTATATTATTGTGTGGCACCACTTGAAAAGCAGCAAGAGTCCCACACCTGAAGCCAAAAACATAGGTGGAAGGGCTGGGCGCGGTGGCTCATGCCTGTAATCCCAGCACTTTGGGAGGCTGAGGCAGGCAGATCACCTGAGGTCGGGAGTTTGAGACCAGCCTGACCAACATGGAGAAACCTCATCTCTACTAAAAATACAAAATTAGCCAGGCGTGGTGGCACATGCCTGTAATCCCAGCTACTCAGGAGGCTAAGGCAGGAGAACCACTTGAACCCAAGAGGCAGAGGTAGTGGTTTGCCAAGATCGTGCCATTGTACTCCAGCCTGTCAACAAGAGAGATACTCTGTCTCCAAAAAAATAAAAATAAAAATAAAAGTAAAACAAAAACGGTGTAAGCCCTGATCAGCACTGCATGGTGGCAGAGCCTGGGCACTGCGTGCATCCGGGCTCTGCACTTACGAGAATCTTCTTTTTTTTTTTTTTTTTTTTTTTTTTTGAGACGGAGTCTCGCTCTGTCGCCCAGGCTGGAGTGCACTGGCCGGATCTCAGCTCACTGCAAGCTCCGCCTCCCGGGTTTACGCCATTCTCCTGCCTCAGCCTCCCGAGTAGCTGGGACTACAGGCGCCCGCCACCTCGCCTAGCTAGTTTTTTTGTATTTTTTAGTAGAGACGGAGTTTCACCGTGTTAGCCAGGATGGTCTCGATCTCCTGACCTCGTGATCCGCCCGTCTCGGCCTCCCAAAGTGCTGGGATTACAGGCTTGAGCCACCGCGCCCGGCCTAGAATCTTAAATATATTACTTGGCTTCTTTGTGCGTCAGTATCCCCATAGGTAATACAGACATAACAATAGTACCTTCCTCACAGGACTAATGTGAAGATTTAAAAATTTAATATGTGTAAAGTACTTAGAAAAGTTCTCAGAAACACTAAGACTCAATAAACTGTTGCTGTTATTATTACCAGCTTTCGAGTTGAATGCCTTTGGACCCAAGTCCTTGAAATCCCTGAGCCTCTGCTTTCTTCTTTTTAAAACATAATATTCCTGTCTTCATAACATTTGCTGCATGGTTTGGAAGAAAATAAAAGGAAAAATGGCTTTGTAAATTGCTAGTGTTATACCAATAGTAGTTATAGAACTAAGTTCCACTGCATTTCAAAGAATCAAGAGTTCTTTTTTCTTGTATAGATTGATATTTGTTAACTCCCTGGGTTGTCAAGAACTTCGTATAGCAATTTTCTTTCACAATATTAGCCACTCTCGGTTCATCATAAGTAATTAAAGTCATTCTCTCCAGAAATCTAGCACATTAATCAGCTGGGAACAGCAGACGGATGTCCACTCATTAGAAATGACTAAACAATTTAGTTAACCTTTAGCAAAAATATGCATGCACACATGCTGACTAGTGCAGAGTTAAAAGATGTTAATGCTTCCTGTTGAAGTATTATGTGCAATGTTTATCCTTCTTTGTTTTTATTGTTCCTAATTATTTTTTAAATGCAGTAGACTCAAGACGGTTTTTTGATGAAGCTTCGTTTTCTGCAAGTTCATCTCAGGATATGAGAAGAAAGGAAACACTAATGCTTGCTGGTGAGAGAGGCCATCTGAAGGATTCCAAAAGCAAAATTAGATGATACAAATATAGCAAGGGAAAATGGATATTTTAAAGTCAATTTCCTAAAATAAACCCCCCTTAGCACTCAAAATCCACTCTCAAATCTGGCTCCAGATGATTTAAGAAGAGGTTAGTTACTTTGTGGATTAGTCAAATCTTCTGCTCCTTTTACTCACCAGTTCTTTCACTTTTGATGATTTTATTGATTGTGAACTCCCTGTCCCAAACAAACAGTAAAAAGAGGTATCGGGAAGACAAAATCATACTAAATTAATCCATCTTTCTATTTTTGCACAGCTCTGATGAAAGTTTAGGAGGAGGAAGAAAGAACTAACAGCTAAAAAGAAGGCTTGAAATTATTTGTGAGTCAATATATGCACAGTGAATAATGAAAAGAAAATCCCAGCATGCAAGCTTTTGGGAAATGCTGAACAAGCCCATCATGTTAGTCATTTTTGACATATGGAGACATAACTCACATGCCTAATTCACAGAAAATCAGGTAGAGGTGGTAACACTGCACATTTTTTGGTCTGAGAGGTACCTACTGGTGTTTCAACTAAAATCATGCAATAAATAAAAGACTGCAAAGACAAGCAGGGTGTGGAGCCCAGTCAGAGGGGAGCAGAGGTGATGGAGATACCCAGCCTCCGGAGAAGCCACTCAGAAACTGGGATCTGTGCTCTACCCTAAGATGTTAAAAAGGAGCCCACATACATAAGAACTTGACTTAAGATGAAGGCAGCCCTACAGGGCATTTGGGAAAAGATGGTATTTTCAGCAAATGGCTGATTTAATTTCCATATCAATTTGGAAATAAAAGAAAAGTGGCCCTTTACCTCACAGCATAAATAAAAGTTAATTCTGGGTGGAGTCTAGATCTACATCTGAAACACGAAGCAATACAACTTCCAGAAAACAATGTAGGAGAATGTCTCCATAATTTGGCGATTAAGAAAAAAAAAAAAAAAACTTCTTGATCAGAACACAAATGACATAAATCATAAATGAAAAGATGAATTTGACTAAATGAATATTAATATCTTCTGTTCATAAAAGCCGCCATTATGAGAGCAAAAAGACAAAGCAGAGAGTGGGCAAAGATGTTTGTAACTCACATAACCCTCACAGGGCTCATTTCCAAACTATACAAAGAACTCTTAGATGCCGGCCGGGCGCAGTGGCTCACGCCTCTAATCCCAGCACTTTGGGAGGCTGAGGTGGACGGATCACAAGGTCAGGAGATTGAGACCATCCTAGGTGACACAGAGAAACCCCGTCACTACTAAAAATACAAAAAATTACTGGGCATGGTGGTGGGCGCCTGTAGTCCCAGCTGCTGGGGAGGCGGAGGCAGGAGAATAGTGAGAACCCAGGAGGTGGAGCTTGCAGTGAGCTGAGATCACGCCACTGCACTCCAGCCTGGGTGACAGAGCAAGACTCTGCCTCAAAAAAAAGAAAGAACTCTTAGATGCCAAGAAGAAAAACATAATCCAATTTAAAAATGGGTAACAAACTTGAATAAGTCCTTCAAAAGGATGATATCCACCCTGATTTGATTATATGAATGTATCAAATTATCACATTTACCTTGAAAATATGTACATCTATTATCTGCCCATAAAAAATAAATAAATGTAAGAAAAGAGGATATCCGAACATCTACTAAGCGTAAGAAAAGGTTGTCAACTTCATTAGTCATTAGAAGGAAATGTAAATTAAAATTATGATGAGGCCACACAGTGGCTCATGCCTATAACCCCAGCACTCTGGGAGGCCGAGGGAGTAGTAATGGTTGAGGTCAAGAGTTCAAGACCAGCCTAGGCAACATAGCAAGACCCCATCTCTCTACAAAAAAATTTAAAAATTAGCCAGGTGTGGTGGTGTATGCCGGTAGTCTCAGCTACTCCAAAGGCTAAAGTGAGAGGATCGCTTGAGGTTGAGGCTGCAGTGAGATATGATCACACCCCTGCACTTCAGCCTGGGTCACAGAGCGAGACCCAATTTCATACAATTTTAGTAGTAGTATAAAAATGTACAACTAGTTTCAAGATCTGTTTGGCAATTCCTATTAAAACTGAATGCATGGGCCGGGCGCGGTGGCTCAAGCCTGTAATCCCAGCACTTTGGGAGGCCGAGACGGGCGGATCACGAGGTCAGTAGATCGAGACCATCCTGGCTAACACGGTGAAACCCCGTCTCTACTAAAAATACAAAAAACTAGCCAGGCGAGGTGGCAGGCGCCTGTAGTCCCAGCTACTTGGGAGGCTGAGGCAGGAGAATGGCATAAACCCGGGAGGCGGAGCTTGCAGTGAACTGAGATCCGGTCACTGTACTCCAGCCCGAGCAACAGAGCGAGACTCCGTCTCAAAAAAAAAAAAAAAAAAAAAAAAAAAAAAAAAAATGAATGCATGGGCAGGGCGTGGAAGCTCATGCCTGTGATCCCAGCACTTTGGGAGGCCAAAGTAGGTGGATCACCTGAGGTCAGGAGTTCGAGACCAGACTGGCCAACATGGTGAAATCCTGTCTCTAATGAAAATACAATAATTAGCCAGGTGTGATGGCAGGGCGCCTGTAATCTCAGCTACTCAGGAGGCTGAGGCAGGAGAATCGCTTGAAACCAGGAGGTGGAGGTTGCAGTGAGTGGAGATCATGCCGTTGCACTCCAGCCTGACCTATATGAGCAAACTCAGTCTCAAAACAAACAAACAAAAAAAAATGGTAGGGTGGATAAAGTATATTCAAATAACAAAACAGTGATAGTAACGTATTTGAACCTTTCAAACATGATGTTGAGTGGAAAATAAACCGCCCAACTCAAAAACATATATAGAGTAATATTTCACTTATATAAAGTTATAAATTTGGCAAAGTTAATCCAAGAGAAGGTATGACAATAGTTTCCGAGGTGCTGGCAATTAATCAAATGCTGCCTGTGTGAAAGAATTTATAAATATTCATTGAGCTGAGCTGTATACGTATGCGTTGTATACTTTCCACATGTGTGTTATACTTTAATTTAAAAAATTATTTGAAATATAAAGAAAAATAAATCGGGCCAGGCGTGGTGGCTCACGCCTATAATTCCAGCACTTTGGGAGGCCGAGGTGGGCGGATCACGAGGTCAGGAGATCAAGACCATCCTGGTTAACACAGCAAAACCCTGTCTCTACTAAAAGCACAAAAAATGAGCCAGGCGAGGTGGTGGGCACCTGTAGTCCCAGCTACTCGGGAGGCTGAGGCAGGAGAATGGCATGAACCTGGGAGGCAGAGCTTGCAGTGAGCCGAGATCATGCCACTGCACTCCAGCTATAGCCTGGGCGAAAGAGCGAGACTTCATCTCAAAAAAGAAAAAAAGAAAAAAGAAAATAAAAATAAATCCTTAATTTACTTAACCCAAAAAGCTCTAGTCCTAAAGCTTTATCTCAAGGAAATGATCAAAAGCATGAAAAACTTCAGGCACTCTATGTCATGCAGCATTATTTGTAATGGCAAATGAGGAGTGTTCAACGATAAGGAAATCTAAACTATTGTGGACCTAATTAGTAAAATATTATAAAATATTACCCAGCAATAAAACATATACTCATGGCCAGGCACAGTGGCTCACATCTGTAATCCCAGACAGATGAGGCCAAGGCAGGTGGATCACCTGAGGTCATCAGGAGTTCAGGACCAGCCTGGCCAACATGGTGAAATTCCATCTCTACTAAAAATAGAAAAATTAGCCCGGCATGGTGGCAGGCACCTGTAATCACAGCTACTCAGGAGGCTGAGGCAGGAAATTGCTAGAACCCGGGAGGCAGAGGTTGCAGTGAGCCGAGATCACGCCATTGCACTGCAGACTGGGCAACAGAGCAAAAATTCCATCTCAAAAAAAAAAGAAAAAGAAAAAGTATACTCATGATCCAATGATCTATGTAAAAACACTCATAAAAGATAAAGAAGAGGTGGGGCACAGTGGCTCACGCCTGTAATCCCAGCACTTTGGTAGGCTAAGGCAGCAGATAACCTGAGGTCAGGAGTTCCAGATCAGCCTGGCCAATATAGTGAAACCCCATCTCTAGTAAAAATACAAAAATTAGCCAGGTGTGGTGGTGGACGCCAGTAATCTCAGCTACTTGGGAGGCTGAGGCAGGAGAATAATTTGAACCTGGGAGGCGGAGGTTGCAGTGAGATGAGATCACGCTATTGCACTCCAGCCTGGGCAACACAGCGAAACTCCATCTCAAAAATTAAAAATTAAAAAAAAAAAAAAAAAAAAGACAAAGAATGACTGAAGTCAGTTAGCTGGAAATATGCCAAAATCATTCAGTACAGTATTCAAGTAACTGGGTTTTATGTGACTTTTTTTTCTTCTTCTTCTCTTAACAGGAGAATCCCTTGAAACCAGGAGGCAGAGGATGCAGTGAGCTGAGATTGCACCATTGAACTCCGGCCTGGGCAACAAGACCAAAACTCTGTCTCAAACAAAAAAAAAAAAAATTGTTTTTTAATTCATCATTTTTTAGACTAGAAAAAACAAGAAGTTATTATTACTTAATATTACACAATGTTGTTTTTTTTTTTCACTACATCTGGGAGGGTGAGTCAGAAATTTCTCCTCTGTTTCACCAAGCAGAGAGTGCACCACACCACCACAAAACAGTTCTCTAAACAGTAGATGTGAAATCGCTTGGGCATCTTTTTTTTTTTCGAGACGGAGTCTCACTCTGTCACCCAGGCTGGAATGCAGTGGCGTGATCCAGCTCACTGCAACCTCCACCTCCCGGTTTCAAGTGATTCTTCTGCCTCAGCCTCCAGAGTAGCTGTGACTACAGGTGCACGCCACCAAGCCCAGCTAATTTTTGTATTTTTAGTAGAGATGGGGTGTCGTCATACTGGCCAGGCTGGTCTCGAACTCCTGACCTCATGATCCGCCCACCGCGGCCTCTCAAAGTGCTGGGATTACAGGCATGAGTCACCGTGCCCAGCCTCATTTGGGCAACTATTAATTGACCTATCTGCATATACTTATGCCTCCAAAGTCCTCATATTATAAGGAATCTAATATTATTCTTTAAAAAGTAGAAAAATGTGATATACTGATGACCTAGCTCAGGAATCCTATGGAATACAATCTTAAGTTTCCTTGGCTTTTGTTTCAGGGACTAATGAGAGGAAGGCCCCAAATTCTTTAATTGATGGCTCTGGAACTGACCAGCAGTAAAGAAGAATAATCTTTAACTCGAAGGCATGCTTAGTGTTTGGGTTACAATTATATGAAAGAATTATATAGAAGAAAACTACACAAGCATAAGGCACTGTGCTACGCTTTGTGGGATTATAAAAGTATATGAGACCTATTCCTACCTTCAAGCAGCTTAGAGTCTTATCTATCAGACAACACACAATATTATGTAAACCAAATACAAAGATATCAATGAACACTTATGTTAATTAGAGCCATCCTTATTTTTCTCTAAGACCTAATACTATCACAGGAGTTTTAAGTCTGGAAACTATATTTCTCAGATTCCTTGGCCAGCAAGGTTCTAGGTTTAGATTCTTTCAATGAAAGGCACTTGTATGAAACTGGAAGATGGCAGAATCCATTTGTCTTTGACTCTGGCAGCAATAGCAGCAGCAGATTTGTACAGAATCTTGTAACACAAGCTGCAGGCACTGGTGTCCTATAGTGACTGAGTGGACCGTGGTGGGGTGACGAAGACATACTCTGGCATTAGAAGTAACAGTTTCCTGCAGTTACTGGTCGAGGAAACACCACCACCTCCACCATTCATTTGCTCCTCTAGTCCTTTTAACAGTTGCAACCTAATTCCCTGTATTGACTCCTACCCTGTTTGACATATTAATAGATAAATAGGTTCAGTTTCTTTGAGTGACCCATGACTCAGTCAGGAAACGGCACAATCTCTTCTGGTCTCTTTTGGAAAAAGGGTAAATCCTACTGTACAAACCACAGTCTTCTAACTCTACCACCAACTTTTTTTTTTTTTTTTTTGAGACGGAGTCTCACTCTGTCCACCAGGCTGGAGTACAGTGGCGCGATCTCGGCTCACTGCAAGCTCCGCCTGCTGGGTTCCCGCCATTCTCCTGCCTCAGCCTCCCGAGTAGCTGGGACTACAGGCTCCCGCCACCTCGCCCGGCTAGTTTTTTGTATTTTTAGTAGAGACGGGGTTTCACCGTGGTCTCGATCTCCTGACCTCGTGATCCGCCCGCCTCGGCCTCCCCAGGTGCTGGGATTACAGGCGTGAGCCACCGCGCCCGGCCTCCACCAACTTTTTAAAGCTATTGTTGGACCATCGTTATGAGTTTTCTCTCTTAATTGCCAAAAATATGGAGAATGATGATATAGGAAAATTAAAGTTTTTATATCAAACATTTGACAAAGATTAATATTCTCTTGAATTAGATATGTCTATCCTTTAGAATGGTAATGACATATTAAGTAGAGGGATGCTCCTTGAGGACAATAATACGATCACTAGAGGCTTAGCCTGTTATTAATTAAGCTTATCAAAACTATCAGTATGTGTGTATGCATATCTATGCGTATATATTGCATGCCTTCTTTTTCTTTTCTTTTTTTTTTTTTTTAAGAAAAGGTCTCCCTCTTTCACCAAGGTTGTAATACAGTGGTGTAATCATGGCCCACTGCATCTTCCCATCTCGGCCTCCAGAGTAGCTGGGACTGGGGCTACAGGTGTGCACCACCAGGCCAGACTAAGTTTTGTATTTTTTTTTTTTTTTTTTTTTTTTGAGGCAGAGTCTCACTCTGTCGCCAGGGCTGGAGTGCAGTGGCCGGATCTCAGCTCACTGCAAGCTCCGCCTCCCGGGTTTACGCCTATTCTCCTGCCTCAGCCTCCCGAGTAGCTGGGACTACAGGCGCCCGCCACTTCGCCCGGCTAGTTTTTTTGTATTTTTAGTAGAGACGGGGTTTCACCGTGTTAGCCAGGATGGTCTCGATCTCCTGACCTCGTGATCCGCCTGTCTCGGCCTCCCAAAGTGCTGGGATTACAGGCTTGAGCCACCGCGCCCGGCCTGTATTTTTTTTGTAGAGACAGTATCTCACTATGTTGCCCAGGCTGGTCTCAAATTCCTGGACTCAAGCAACCCTCTTGCTTTGGTCTCCCAAAGTTCTGGGATTACAGGCATGAGCCACCTTACCTGGCCTCATATGCTATCTTAATTTTTTATCTCCTTACCTAGATTCCCATCATAATTCCATATATATAACCTAATTATATTACATGATAATTCAGACTACCTAAAGCCACGTAGGACTCACGTACAATGTCAAAGGGACTACAGTCCCCCCAATTTACACGCACGACTGCTTTAACGTGGAAAAGAAAAGCGGCTACCTCCTAAGTACAAAATCAATAGAGATTAGGTCAGACTTCTGGTTCTGGGTGAAATGGCATAAACATATTTCACTCATTTCTCCCATTGAACAGAAGCATACAACCTGAACAGATATAAAGCAGCTACTGCAAAAACTTCTAGAAAGTTAATAGCATCCGGGAAATCATGGAAGACCACTGGAATCAAAGTTGCAATCAAACTAGTGGGTTTACCATTTATTTTCTCCTAGTAGCCTCTGGCCTGAACTTAATCGAGCTGGAAACCTAGAAATGAGCACTGTTGCAGTGAAGGAGAATGCTCCAGAAGCCCTCTAGTTACAGCTCATGGACAAACAAAATGGCTCCTAACACTCACGGATGGTGTGAAATCCTTCACTTTGTTCTTCGTTGTTTCTTCCCTTTTGTGTCTATCATTCATGAGGTTGCTCCCAGGCAATTCCAGGACAGTGAGGGCACTGACCAGTAAAGGGGTCAGCAAGAAGGAAAACTGAGGGAGGGGAACCTTTCTCTCCATTTAGTGGAGGTGTGATGAGGCCACCTTCTGTTTCTTTTTTAACTTTCACCATCCTTCTGTTGCTTGCGCCCAGAGAAAGTCCCAAATGAGGAAGTGCACAGTAGATCCTAAAAGACTGAAAGGGGGAGCCCTAAGGAGCTAAAAAGTTCCAGGGAGAGGACAGAGAAGGAATAGCTCAGGAAAGTGACACCATAAAGTTGCTCATGAATTCCAGGGATCATCACCAACCCTTAAATGTTTGCATTGATTGTAATTAGCATATCAAAGACTCAGAGAACAGAAGCAACAGATAGACCCACTGCACAGGTCACAGACTGACCACTAGGTGGCACATTCACAGACTAGAACCGAAGAACACTTCAAGGACTTTGAAAAGTAAACTGATACTACTGAAGGAACCTCCTGAAGTTAGGTTGGAACTTGGAGCCTGAACCTAACCAGATTAATTGCCAGCTTAGGAAAAAAAAAAAAAAAAAAAATTCCATGGGATTGAACACAACCCAGAGACTCATAACATAATCATCAAAATATCTAGGAGAGATTCCAAAATTACTCAACATACCAACAACCATGAGAATTTTGACTCATACCAACAACCATGAGAATTTCAACTCACACAGAAAAAGATACACATATCAATGCAACATAATACAGATGCTGAAATTATGTGAAGAAGGGCCAGGAGCAGGGGCTCACGCCTGTAATCCCAGCACTTTGGGAGGCCGAGGCAGGCAGATCACCTGAGGTCAGGAGTTTGAGACCAGCCTCAACATGGAGAAACCCCGTCTCTACTAAAAATACAAAATTAACTGGGCATGGTGGTGCATGCCTGTAATCCCAGCTACTCGGGAGGCTGAGGCAGGAGAATTGCTTGAACCTGGGAGGCAGAGGTTGTGGTGAGCCAAGATCGCGCCATTGCACTCCAGCCTGGGCAACAAGAACAAAACTCCATCTCAAAAAAAAAAAAAATTATGTGAAAAAGACTTTAAGGCAGCTACTATATGATAGAGCACTTTTTTAAATGTTTGAATGAGCAATCATAAACACTCTTGAAACAAATGTTAAAATAAAGTCTTAGCAATGAAATAGAAAATACTAAAAAGAAATGAATGAATATCTTAGAACTGGAAATGAAAATCAAAATTAAAATTCACTGGATGAACTCAAAAGCAGAGTGGAGATGAGAGGGGAAAAGGTCAGTGGACGTGAAGATAAATCAATAGACATTACCTATTCTGAATAACAGAAAGAAACAGGTTAAGAATTATATGAGTAGAGTTTCAGAAATACATGACTGAATAACAGAAGGTCTAACATTCAGGTCATTGAAGTCACTGAAAGAGATGGGCAATAATGTGTGCTAGAATTATGTTTAAAGAAGTAAGAGGCCAGGTGCAGTGGCTCACACCTACATTCTCAGCACTCTGGGAGACTGAAGCGGGTGAAGCACCTGAGGTCAGGAGTTCGAGACCAGTCTGGCCAATATGGTGAAACCCCATCTCTACCAAAACACAAAATTAGGCCAGACACAGTGGCTAACACCTGTAATACCAGCACTTTGGGAGGTTGAGATGGGCGGATCACAAGGTCAGGAGTTCGAGACCAGCCTGGCCAACATGGTGAAAACCCATCTCCATGAAAAATACAAAACTTAGCTGGGCATAGTGGCACATGCCTGTAATCCCAGCTACTTGGGAGGCTGAGGCAGGAGAATCGCTTGAACCCGGGAGGCGCAGGTTGCAGTGAGCCGAGATCACGCCACGGCACTCCAGCCTGGGCAACAGAGCAAGACTCTGTCTCCAAAAAAAAAAGAAAAAGAAAAAGAAAAACCCACAAAATTAGCTGGGCTTGGTGGCACATGCCTGTAATTAGCTGGCACATTCCCAGCTACTCGGGAAGCTGAGGCAGGAGAATCGCTTGAACCCGGGACGTAGAGGCTGAAGTGGGTCGAGATTGCACCACTGCACTCCAGCCTGAGTGACAGGGCGAAACTCTGTCTTAAAAAAAAAGAAAAAAAAAGAAGTAAGAGTGGAAAATTTGCCAGGTTTTGCGAAAGATAAAGCTAAAATTTCAAGAATCTATGCAAAACCTAAATAAGGTAAATTCAAAGAAATTCATACTAAGATAAACTGCTAAAAACTAAGTACATTCTGTTTTGGGTGATGAAAAAATTCTAAAACCAGAGAATGCTGATAGTTACACAACATTGTGAATGTAATTAATGCCACTGAGTTGCACATTGTAAAATGGTTAAAATGGTAAAATTACCACAATTTTTTCAAAAAACTAATGACAGAAAATGATCTTCAAAGCAGAGTAAAATGATACTTTACATCAATGTATCATTGATCAGAAAACAATGATTAGAATGATTATGGATCTTTTACATAAATTATCAAGACCAGAAGGAAGTAGCAAAAAATTTTTAAAGAACTGTCACCTTTTAAAGTAAATACTTGTCAATCTAAAATAATGAACTGTTGGCCAGGTGCAGTGACTCATGCCTCTAATCCCAGCACTTTGGGAGGCTGTGGCAGGCAGATCATGAGGTCAGGAGATGGAGACCATCCTGGCTAACAAGGTGAAACTCCGCCTCTACTAAAAATACAAAAAAATAAGCCAGGCGTGGTGGCAGGTGCCTGTAGTCCCAGCTGCGCGGGAGGCTGAGGCAGGAGAATGGTGTGAACCCGAGAGGTGGAGCTTGCAGTGAGCTGAG
Organism: Rhinopithecus roxellana; assembly: GCF_007565055.1. NCBI lineage: Eukaryota > Metazoa > Chordata > Mammalia > Primates > Cercopithecidae > Rhinopithecus > Rhinopithecus roxellana. The sequence goes on along the minus strand of NC_044552.1, from coordinate 60,810,974 downwards.
ATGGCGCCACCGCACTCCAGCCTGGGTGACAGAGCAAGATCCCGTCTCAAATAATAATAATAACAATAATAATAATAATAATAAAGTAATGAACTGTCATCCCAGATTTTTTATCCAGTGAAAGCATCTATCAAGAATAAAGATAAAACAAAGGCATTTGTGGATTAAGGGAAACTTTCACACTGAATAGTCAGCAAACCTGCTCTAAAATAATTACTAAAGGAAGTTCTTCAGACAGAAGGAAAATGACAATAGAAGGAAACATGAGTAACAGGAACAAAGGAAGAGTGACAGAAATGATGAGTATCTGAATAAAATATAGTACTCTTCTCTTTAACTCTTTACATTGTGTTTGATGGTCAAAAGCAAAAAGTACCTAATGAGATTTTCAATGCATGCAGATGTTACATATAGACAATAAAGATGTAAAAGAACTTACAAGATGGTAAGGGTACTACATCCTGAAGAAAGTAATAAAATGGAAAGAAACTTACAAGATGATAAGGGCACTACATCCCCAAGAAAGTAATAAAATACTAACTATAAGTAGATGTTAAAAAGTTAAATATGTATTTTGTAATCCATGGAGCAATCACTAAAAAACCTATACAAAGAGATATCATTAAAATCATCATAAAATAACAGGCCATACTAAAAATGCTCAAATATTAAAAAAAAAAAAAAAAAGTCAGAAGTAAAAAAAGAACACAACAACAAAAAAGAGAAACAAGCCAGATGTGATGGCTCACGTCTGTAATCCCAATACTTTGGGAGGCCACTTGAGCCAGGAGCTTGAGACCAGCCAGGACAAATAGGGAGACTCCATCTCTACAAAAGATTAAAAGTTAGCCAAGTATGGTGGTACATGCCTGTAGTTCCAGCTACTCGGAAGGCTGAGGTAGAAGGATTGCTCGAGCCCAGGAGGTCAAGGCTGCACTAAGCCCTGATCATGCTACCGCACTGTCAGCCTGGGTGACAAGACGATACCCTGTCTCAAAAAAAAAAAAAAAAAAAAAACAAACAAACAAAAAAGAAATAATGAAATGGTGGATCTAAATCCAAATTTATCAATAATTACTATAAATGCACATGGTCTAAAACACAATTAAAAGTCAAAGAGTGTCATATTGTACTAAAAACTATAAATCAATATAGTCTATATGAAACTGACTTCAAATATATTTATATAGGGAGGTTAAAAGTAAAATACGAAAAAGTATAATGCAAACAAAAACTAGAAATCTAGAAAAGCAAACAATATTAGAAAAAAGGCAAAAGACATGAACAGACATTTCACTATATGCAGATGGCAAATAAGTACAAGCAAAAAAAAATTTTTTTTTTTTTTTTTGAGATAGAGTCAAGCACTGTTGCCTGGGCTGCAGTGTAATGGCATGATCTCGGCTCACTGCAACCTCTGCCTCCCGGGTTCAAGCAATTCTCCTGCCTCAGCCTCCCAAGTAGCTGGGATTACAGGTGCCCACCACCATGCCCACCACCATGCCCAGCTCATTTTTTGTATTTTTAGTAGAGACGGGGTTTCACTACGTAGGCCAGGCTGGTCTCGAACTCCCGACGTCGTGATCCACCTGCCTCGGCCTCCCATGGTGCTGGGATTAAAAGTGTGAGCCACCCTGCCAGCAAAAATTTTCAACATAATTAGCCATCAAAGAAATGCAAATTACACCACAATGAGATGTTACAACATATCTATCAGGATGGTTAACACCTAAGATGACAAAACCTAATCCTGGTAAAACTGCAGAGAAATTGTATGGCTTGTACACTGCTGGTGGAATATAAAATGATACAGCTGGCCGGGCACAGTGTCTCACGCCTGTAATCCCAGCACTTTGGAAGGTCGAGGTGGGTGGATCACGAGGTCAGGAGATCAAGACCATCCTATCCTGGCTAACACGGTGGAACTCCATCTCTACTAAAAATGCAAAAAAATTAGCCAGGCGTGGTGGCAGGCTCCTGTAGTCCCAGGTACTCGGGCAGGAGAATGGCATGAACCCGGGAGGCGGAGCTCGCAGTAAGCCGAGATCACACCACTGCACTCCAGCCTAGGTGATAGAGCAAAACTCCGTCTCAAAAAATAAATTAATTAATTACTTTTATTTAATTAAACAAAATAAAATAAAATGATATAGCCACTGGAAAACATTTTGGAAGTTCCCTTTAAAACTAAACATTGGGGCCAGCCAGGCGTGGTGGCTCACGCCTGTAATCCCAACACTTTGGGAGGCCGAGGCAGGCAGATCATGAGGTCAAGAGATGGAGACCATCCTGACTAACATGGTGAAACCCCATCTCTACTAAAAGTACAAAATTTAGCCAGGCGTGGTAGCAGGTGCCTGTAGTTCCAGCTACTGGGGAGGCTGAGGCAGGAGAATGAAGTGAACCCGGGAGGCAGAGCTTGCAGCGAGCTGAGATCAGGCCACTGCACTCAGCCTGGGCGACAGAGCAAGACTCCATCTCAAAAAAAAAAAAAAAAAAAAAAAAAAAACTAAACATTGGGATACTACTCAGCAATAAAACTAAAACTACTAATGATATACACAAGTTGGATCAATCACTATGGAATTATACTGAGTGAAAAAAGGCCAATCCCAGCAAGTTACATGCTGTGTAACTCCATTTATATAACATTCCTGAAATGGCAAAAATCATACAATTGAAGAACAGATTAGTGGTTGCTAGAGGGCAGGGACTAGGGGCAGGGGAATGACTGTGGTTACAAAAAGGCAACGTGAGAGATGCCTGTGGTAACAGAATTGTGCTGTATTTTGACCTTAGTTTTAGATACACAAAACTACATGTGTGATAAAATCACATTTAAATACATACACACACACAGAGTGTATGTAAAACTGAGGAAATCTGAATAATATCCGTGAGTTGTATCAATGTTAATTTCCTAGTTGTGATATTATACTCTATTTTGTAAGATGTTACCATCAAGGGAAATTAGGTAAAAGGGTCACAGAATCTTGGCTGGGCACGGTGGTTCATGCCTGCATTTTGGGAGGCCAAGGCGGGTGGGTCACCTGAGGTCAGGAATTCCAGACCAGCCTGGCCAACATGATGAAACCCCGTCTCTACTAAAAATACAAAACAAATTAGCTGGCCTTGCTGGCGCATGCCTATAATCCCAGCTACTCAGGAGGCTGAGGCAGGAGAATCACTTGAACCCGGGAGGTGGAGGTTATAGTAAGCCGAGCTCGTGCCACAGCACTCCAGCCTTGGCAACAAGAGCAAAACTCCAACTCAAAAAAAAAAAAAAAAAGAATCTCTTTGTATCACTCTTACAATTGCATGTGAATCTACAATTACCCCAAAATTAAAAAAAAAAAAAATTTAAAGAGTGAAAAAGAAAACTGGAGTGAGTGGCTATATTATTATCAGAAAAAAGTAGACTTCAGAAAAAAGCAAGTTACCAGAGTTAAAAAGAGATACAACAGGCCAGGCGCAGTGGCTCATGTCTGTAATCCCAGCACTTTGAGAAGCCAAGGTGGGCGGATCACCTGAGGTCAGGAGTTCAAGACTAGCCTGGCCAACATGGCAAAACTCCATCTCTACTAAAAATACAAAAAGATTAGCCAGGCATGGTGGTGGGCACCTGTAATTCCAGCTACTCAGGAGGCTGAGGCAAGAGAATAGCTTGAACCAAGGAGGTGGAGGTTGCAGTGAGCTGAGATGCACGCCACTGCACTCCAGCCTGGACAACAGAGCAGGATTCCGTTTCAAAATAAACAAAAAACAAAGAGATACAACATAATAATAAAATAACTGATTCACCAAGAAGATACAACAATTATATATGTATATGCACCTAACAACAGAGCTTAAAAACATCAAATAAAACTGATTTAAAAAAATTTTTTTAATAATAGATAAATCCGACAGGGCGCAGATCACACCTGTAATCCCAGCACTTTGGGAGGCCAAAGCAGGTGGATCACCTGAGGTCAGGAGTTTGAGACAAACCTGGCCAACATGGTGAATCATCATCTCTACTAAAATACAAAAACATTAGCCAAGCGTGGTGGCACATGTCTGTAATCCCAGCTACTTGAGAGTTTGAGGCACAAGAATCACCTGAACCTGGGAGGCAGCGGTTGCAGCAAGCTGAGATCACACCACTGCACTCCAGCCTGGGTGCCAGAGTGAGACTCCGACTCAAAAAAAAAAACAAAAGAATAGATAAATCTGCAGTTATAATCGTAGGCTTCAACACTATTCTCAGTAAGAGACAGAACTAGTTGACAGAAGACCAACAAGGATAGCCAAGCACTGAATGTCATGTTAACCAATTGAATCTAGTTGAACATTCCACCCAATACCACCAGCAAAATACATATCCTTTTCAAGAGTAAATGGAACATACACCAAGAGAAATCATAGGGTGAGTCATTTGAAAAAAAATAAATAAACACCTCAACTAATTTTAAAAGACTGTGATCATACAATGCATGTTCTCAGGTTATAATTCAATTAAATTAGAAGTCAATAATAGGAAAATCTCCAAATATTTAGAAATTGAAAATCAATAGGTAAACTTCTAAAGTAGTTTCATTTATATGTGTTATATCTGAAATTGTGAAAATTATATGTAATTAAGTCTGTTGTATATTAAAAATCAGGAGAGAGTTAAGTCTATGGAATTACTGAAGTCATTTGGAAATCAGAAGCTAGGCTGAGTTTGTGCCCACTGTGGTGCTGCCAATATTGGTGTGGGCATTAAGGAACCCTTTGAACCATATTCTACAACTGCAATCTCATACTAAATAAATGACTATTCCTTAACTAGTTGTTCATAAGTCACTTAAAAACTACAGTTTTTAATAGGGTCCCTTTCCCCTGTTTTTCTGTTAATCATCTTGCAATTTGTTAATAACAGTGATATGGTTTGGCTCTGTGTCCCCACCCAAATCTCATCTTGAATTGTAATCCCACCCACCCCATGCCCAGGGAGGGACGTGGTGGGAGGTAACTGGATCACGGGGGTAGGGGGACGGTTTCCCCAATGCTGTTCTTGTGATAGTGAGTGAGTTCTCAGAAAAGCTGATGGCTTTTAAGTGTGGCACTTCCTCATACACTCACATGCTCTCTCTCGCTCTCTCTACGTGTATATATATATGTATATGTGTGCATATGTGTATATGTATATGTATATATAGTGTGTTATATATATCTCTCTTCTGCCACCATGTAACTTGTGTCTTGCTTCCCCTTCCCCTTCCACCACGACTGCGTTTCCTGAGGCCTCCACAGTCATGCAGAACTCTGAGTCAATTAAATATCTTCTCTTTATAAATTACCCAGTCTCAGATAGTATCTTTATAGCAGTGTAAAAACAAACTAATACAAACAGCAATATTCATTTAAGAATTCAATGCTATAAAACCTAATTAATTCAATACTGAGATTCAACATGCCTTTATCCAATCCAGTTTGTCTAGCTTCCTCTTACCCTTAGATAAGTTTAGACATTCTATGATTAAAAGGCTCTCCGTTTCTGAGACATGAACAACTTTTAGACACTTGAGACATACAGGTGACATTCTAATCTCAAGAAATATAAGAGTTGACTTAATAAGGGCATAGGTCAGGGTTGAGATATCCTTTTAAATGTGTCCAACGAAAGAGAGGTTGGTTATGGTTTATTTTAATGTTTTAAGTGTGTATTATATCAGTGTTTCTGAATTTTCTAATTTAAAATTCCACTCTCATCTCCAACAGGTAACAATGTAGTTATTTTAAAGGTAAAAGGAAAATATGCTAAAAACTGAATTGTGAGAGCATTATTAATATACATAAAGTATGCCTTGTCACCATGATCTGCATTAACCACAACAAAAAAAAGTGTGTAACACCCATAGCCTCTATCCTCAACTGACATTCATTCAACAAATATTGACTGTCTATCAGGTGCCAGACATTACACAGTCATTGCTCTTGAGAAATACCCAGTTCAGTGGGAAGACAGACATATAAACAACAATTACAATCTAATATGATATTTGCTATAACAAAGGGGCCACAGACAGAAGTATATTGACAAATGCTTCACAAAGAAGACTTTGAGCTAGGCTTCTGAGCGAGAAGGACAGTGTCCGGGAGGGAGTGTGACAAGAGGAGGAGCCAAGAGAAGGATGAATCCATTCATACGGAATCAAACATCATGATTTCTTAACACTAGAACTAGGGTACCTTCAACAGAATGAGGAGAGGTAAAATGAGAGACGGGCTTAGAAAAGACAGTTTAGGAAGGGTCTTAAGACATCCTGGAGGATTTGAGGCAGGGGAAAGATGTAATCAGAAATTTCCTCAAAACTCCTGCCTAGGCCAGGCACAGTGGCTCATGTCTGTAATCTCAGCACCTTGGGAGGCCAAGGCAGGTGGATCACTTAAGGTCAGGAGCTCAAGACCAGCCTGGCCAACATGGTGAAACCCCATCTTTACTAAAAATACAAAAATTAGCCAGGCATGGTGGCATGTGCCTGTTATCCCAGCTACTCGGGAGGCTGAGGCACGAGAATCACTTGAATCTGGGAGGTAGATGTTGCAGTGAGCTGAAATCGCACCACTGCACTCCAGCCTGAGTGATAGAGCAAGATTCTGTCTCAAAAAGAAAAAAATCTTGCCTATTGGCAGCATCTGTTGCAGTTCTCTAGCAAGTAATAAAAAGGGACTGAACCTTAAAACAATAGCCATAGAAATAGGAAAGACAAATTCTAGGGATATTTAGATAAAACAAAAAAGACTCTGTGATCCAATCAGCTGTGAGGAAGAGTCAAGGGCGGATCCCATCCTCCCACTTAGACAACAGTTTAAAGGCAGGGAAGACAAGATTAAAAAGTTGGGTAAAAACAACAGATTCTCATTGAACACGTTGATGTTTAATGTGATATACCTCCTAGGCAGCTAGATGGAGACTTAAAGCAGTACTAAATTTTGGAAACAGCAACATGGATTTTAGGAGACCAAAAAGACTGAAGGTAAAGGTATAGGAATCAGTGATTTATAAGAGTTGTTGAAGTTCCTGGGGATAAAGAAATCAAACAGAGAAAACATATTCTTATCATGCTTGTCATCTTATAAGAAATGATTCATTGGCAAGGAGCACTGATTGGAAATTGACTTAAACTATACGTAGTTTCCCTTATTTCAAAAAGTTTGTCCACAACTGTTCTAAAGTGATCATCATGAAAGCCAATAATTACGCAATGCTCTGCCATCAACGTTTAACTTCACTTCTGGAAGGGAGGATGAGAAACAGGCCTGCCTCCTGCCCGTTCCAGCCCGAAAAGGATTCCAACAACTGAAAACACAGAGCCCAAGGACAGCAGGCTCTTCTCAGGTGAACTTATCATCAAAACCACGAGCAATTCTCTCCTGTTTCCCACTCACATCCTCTTCCTTCCCCTGTGTTTTTCTGTGAATATATCTGCATGCCAAAAATGGGCTACCAAGTCTTAGAGTAGGTAGTGCAAAGGTAAAATACAGTAAATTAGTTAAAAGGTAAATATGGCAAGGACAAATTCTATTGCCTTTTGGTATCTCTGAGAAGGCAATGGAAGAGTTAGAACTAGCAAAGACGGTAGGAATTACAAGATCCAAGCAAATAGTTTCCTCTCTTTGGATTAAAGTTGGACATCCAATTGTGTAAGTTTTAAGTGTGTAAAACTCGTGGCAGGAGGATTGAGGTGAAGAATGGGAAAGTACAGGAGGATTCCACCAAATTTTAGCTGCTCAGCAGACAAAATAAGGTATGACAGGCATCTAGCCAGGGCTCTAGGAAAGTATTTGACCACTGCCAGAATCCAGAAAAACCAATGCTACCAAGCATCTAAAATGAAAAGTACCAGACCAGGCGTGGTGGCTGACGCCTGTAATTACAGCACTTTGGGAGGCAGAGGCGGGTGGATCACCTGAGGTCAGGAGTTCAAGACCAGCCTGGTCAACATGATGAAACCCTGTCTCTGCTAAAAATACAAAAATTAGCTGGGCATGGTGGCGAGTGCTTCTAATTCCAGCTACTCAGAAGGCTGAGGCAGGGAGAATTGCTTGAACCCGGGAGGCGGAGATTGCAGTTACCTGATATTGCACCACTGCCCTCCAGCCTAGGCAACAGAGTGAAACTCTTTCTCAAAAAATTAAAAAAAAAAAAAGTAAAGTACTGAGGCAGGCAGACCACTTGAGGTCAGGAGTTCAAGAGCAGCCTGGCCAACAAGGTGAAATCCCATCTCTACTAAAAGTACAACAATTACCCAGGCGTGGTGGTAGGCACCTGTAATCCCAGCTACTTGGGAGGCTGAGGCAGGAGAATTGCTTGAACCCAGGAGGCAGAGGTTGCAGTGAGCTAAGAAGGCACCACTGCACTCCAGCCCAGGCAACAGAGCAAGATTCCATCTCAATCAATCAATAAAATGAAAAGTAGTAGCCTTCTTAGCAGAAACCTCTCATAGCAGAGTGTTGTAAAAGATACTGAGGAGTCAGGAAATGGGGGAAAAAAACAGGGTCTGAGAGCTCCAAAGAGCTGAGGCTCACCTGAGCTTTTTGACTTCATTTCTGTATTAAGCAAAGAGCTCCCGCACTATACCACTGGCGTGTCAGGACTGATGTGCATGGATGGAAAATGACACCTGGAGAGTTGCTCACTTCACCTAACATACAATTCTAAATAAAATGTTTCACTCTTCTGTGAGGTCTTTGATTATCACTAGCGAAATCTCTACAAATACAGAAACATGAACTGCTGCTGTCTGGTTAGGCCTGTCTTTCAGGGGCTGAAAAGTTGCTCTGGAAGTGGGGGCTTTCCTGACTTTGCCCTAAAGGTTTCTCAGACTGCTCTATAATAAAGATGATTGAAAAGCATATTATGTCAACAGATACTTCTTTGGAAGGAGGAAAACAGGAGGACAATACCTCATCCATCAGAAAGAGCCAGACATACCTATAGGGTATGCAAAGCAAGTCAAAAAAAACTTCTTTTTTGGGGGGGGGGGGGTAGATGGGGGGAATTTGAGACAGGGTCTTGCTGTGTGGCCCAGGCTGGACGGCAGTGGCATAATCACAGCTCACAGTAGGCTCAAGAGATCCTTCCACCTCAGCCTCCTAGTAGCTGAGACTATAGGTATGTGCTACCACATCTAACTTTTTTATTTTTTTTTTATTTTTGTAGAGGCAGGGTTTGACCATATTGCCCAGGCTGGTCTCAGACTCCTGAGTTCAAGCAGTCTTCCAGAGTCAGCCTCCCAAAGGGCTAGGATTACAGGCATGAGCCACTGTACACCCAGTCTATATTATGCTTTGAAAAGGAAAAATAATTTAGTGTACATCTACTGAGAAAAGAAAAAAAAAATGTGCCAGCAACACCCAAGATGATGTCATATCAGCAGCTAGTTTCAGGTCAAATACAGTACAACAGGAAGCTTGGGACTGAAGACAAGCAGCACCCAGCCCACTGGACCCGCCCCTAAATCAATCGCCAGACTTGCTCCCAACCTACACTTTCCACCGTGGATAGTGACAAGAACACTTTCCACCGTGGATAGTGACAAGAACACTTTCCACTGTGGATAGTGAGACAGTAATTTGTACATCCAATTCTGCTATTTCAAAAGCTAGGTTGTGTATATACATGGAAATATCCGGTCTGTCAAGTATTCTATAGCTGAGAGGGTTCCATAAAATATCATCTAAGCACTTTCAAAATACAAAAAGTTAAATTCTTTTTAGCCACTCCATTTCTATCACTGCAGTCTCCAACCCTGCCAGGCTATGAAAACTGAGGCCAGTAATGACTTTACTCTGTCAGAACATTGAGTTGCAATCAAGGCAAGGATAATCAATTGCAAACAGAAGAAATCCATTAGAATCTAACACTGAAAAATTGGGGAATTGGGAATATTTGTTTTTAATGCTTACTCTTGGCTGAACCAATTAATACCTATGTCTATCCACAAAGCTCTTGTATAAGTTGTTGGGTGGAGGGAGGAAAATCACCATCACCATCATCACTACTGCCATTCATCATCACCACTGCCATCACCTCCATCACCACCACCATCACTGCCACTATCACCATCATTACCACCACAACTCCACCGCAACAAAAAGTATGCATTTCTGGCTGGGTGCGGTGGCTCATGCCTGTAATCCCAGCACTTTGGGAGGCTGAGGCGAGTGGATCACGAGGTCAGGAGATCAAGCCCATCCTGACTAATACGGTGAAACCCCGTCTCTACTAAAAATACAAAAAATTAGCCAGGCATGGTGGCAGGTGCCTTGTAGTCCCAGCTACTAGAAAGGCTGAGACAGGAGAATCCTTTGAACCCGGGAGGCGGAGCTTGCAGTGAGCCGAGATCATGCCACTGCACTCCAGCCTGGACAACAGAGCGAGACTCCGTTTCAAAACAAACAAACAAACAAACAAAAAGTATGCATTTCTGCCCTCCAAAAGGCCACAAAAGCTTCCTTTCTTAGGAAATTGTACTGCTATATTTGCTGTTTTTCCTTTGCCCTCCTAAAGCTATCACCACATAATAAGCATCCTTTCAATAAAAGAAGAATAGAAAGAGATCAAGATTGTTCAAGGATTCTAGGGCCCTGATGATAGAAGACAGAGTGAATTTATGACCCAAATGAAGTGTTTTTATCTTTCCATGGGATAAAGATACTGTGACTAGTAGAGTGAGATACTAGAAAGAATGCAGCCTCTCTAACTGACTATCATTTGTAAATTCCCTGCCTGATTTCATAACAAATATCACTTTTCCTTCAGGGCCATTGGGAAAAAAAAAAAAAAAATCCCAGTGATAACAAAGGTGCCATTATTTCTGGTCGCATTTTTCTGTTAATAATCACAGTTATAGTCAACTAATGCCCTGGGTTCTCACATCACTAAATAAATATTACCTGGTGGTAAATATTAGTATCCCTAACTTTGCATTCCAAAAATGTCAAGAAACCTATCGGAAAGGTCAAATCTCAGTAAACAAGGCCAAAGTCAAAAAAAAAAAAAAAAAAAATCCCCTATTTCCATTATTTTCTAGTTTCAACATAAATGTCTGTGTCTATGGCTCTCAATGGAATTTTCTACCAGGCACATAAGTGGTCATAGTGGCCATTATAATCCTAGCCTACTTGACATAATAAATTTGATTAGTAGAAGTTCATAAAAACAGAATCCTGGAAGGGATTCCTGGATCAGAGACTCTTAACCCAAGATTTGTTAATTATAGGAGGGCATGAACATCTTTAAGTTACAGTTTCAAAATTTGTGCACATACACAGTTTTCTCTGGAAAAATCCCAGAGCTTTCCAAAATTCTCTGGGACTCATACTGTTCTCTCCATTTAAGAATCACTGATAGCAAATTAGTCACTCTCAATTCTTACTGTACATCAGAAGAGTCTCTGAGGAACTTTGATTTAAAAACACACTTCCCCACCAGGTGCAGTGGCTCACACCTGTAATCCCAGCACTTTGGGAGGCCAAGGTGGGTGGATCACTAGGTCAGGAGTTCGAGGCCAGCCTGGCCAATATGGTGAAACCCCGTTTCTACTAAAAATACAACAATTAGCCGGGCGTGGTGGCAGGTGCCTGCAGTTCCAGCTACTCAGGAGGCTGAGACAGGAGAATCACTTGAACCTACAAGGCGGAGGTTGCAGTGAGCCCAGATCGTGCCACTGCACTTCAGCCTGGGTCACAGAGCAAAACTCCATCTCAAAAACAAAACAAAACAAAACAAAAAAACAAAAACACACACACTTCCCAAGGCCAAGCCCTAAACTGACTAAATCACAATATTGGTAGACAAAGCTTAAGCACATGAAATTTTCTAAATAACTTTTTTTTAAAGGCTTTCGAGTGATTATTATACACACACAGGGTTAAAAAACACTGTGTAGCTCCAATTGATTAGTCCTTTTATTTTATATAATCACTGAACTTTATCATTGGAAGAAATCCTAGATATTGGAAAACTAGCACACTTCTTTTACAAAAAGAACCAGATCTGTTAATTAACTCGCACAGGATCATACAGCTAATTAGAAAAAGAACCAAAATATTCTGCTTTAAACATATTTTTTAAAACTACATTCAAATTTTTATTTTTAAAAAATCATAAAATAGGGTTTACCAGCCTCTCTACTAAGTCCCCTAAGACTATCTCCTGAATTTCTTCTTTAACAGAAAAAGTTCACCATCTTTTGTAGTTCATATGTAAAAAGTAACCTACATCTGCATAAAATTATTTTAAATATCACAGATGAACCATATTTATAGGGATAAACCATCATGGGTAATAAATTATGATAAACACACAGTGAAGATTGGCTGACCCCTTTATCAACTGAGTGAGAATTCCTGATTATCAAAATTATGGCTCACCACAATTTTTTATACTTTACTTTCTAGCTGTTTTATTTTTAATTATCAAAGCAAAGAATGAGAGCATACTTGCCCCCAGAAAAGAGTGTAAATAGCCAAGGCATCTCATGTCCTTCAGGAAGGTATTTACGTGTCCCAAACCAGGAAGGATAGGCCCCTTTAATGGTAGATCAAATGACATCTTTTTATCCTAACCGAAGACCTTTAAAATCCAATTTGAGTTGAAGAGAAGAAAGAGAAAGAAGGAAGTGACTTTTCCTTTGTTAAATTTCACAATAAATTTATATCCAGACTCAGCAAGTGCTTTTCAGTGGCTTCACAGTAGCTGAGATAATTATAATACTGACCTCTTGATGTATGAGTCCCCATTGAGAGAAGTCAGCTGAATCCCAAGGACAGCATTCCAAGGCTATGAAAAGAATTCTTTCAGGACACACCCTCTGTATGACTTGGTGCAGGCAGGATTTCTCCCTACCCCACTGAAGGAGACAGAGTAGAGGGGAAAGGAGAGGAGCAGGGTTCACTGCATTGACAGGGACCCAGGCAGATAAGTAGTAAAAATAGATAACATTAAAATGCTTACAATATGCCAAGAACCACTCTAAAGATTTTGTATTTACAATCAACGTTTCAGCCCATGGACGGCATATGCCTATGTTCCCTTAAGATTGTAACGGAGCTGAAAATTCCTATTGCCCAGTGACGTCTTGATGATCCTGACCTGTGTAAACCTAAGCTAACGTATGTGTTTGTGTATCAGTTTTTAACTACAACAACAAAAGGTTTAGAAAGTTAAAAAAAAAAATTAGAAATGGAAAAAAGCTTATAGATATAAGGAAAGAAAATGTTGTATAGCTGTACAATGTGTTTGTGTTTTAAGCTAAGTGTTTCTACAGAAGAGATACAAAATTTAAAAGTTTATAAAGTAAAAACACAGTAAGCTAAGGTTAATTTATTATTGAAAAAAAGCACATAAATTTAGTATAGCTTCAGTGTTTCTAAAGTCTACAGTAGTGTAATACCCTAGGCCTTCACAGTCACACACCACTCACTCACTGACTCACCCAGAGCAACTTCCAGTCCTGCAAGCTCCATATGTGCCCTAGACACGTGTACCACTTTTTTGAGACAGAGTCTCACCCTGTCGCCCAGGCTAGAGTGCAATGGCGTGATCTCGGCTCACTGCAACCTCCGCCTCCCGGTTCAAATGATTCTCCTGCCTCAGCTTCCCAAGTAGCTGGGATTACAGGTGCCCAGCACCACGCCCAGGTAATTTTTGTATTTTTAGTAGAGATGAGGTTTCACCATGTTAGCCAGGCTGGTCTTGAACTCCTGTCCTCATGATCCGCCCGCCTCAGCCTCTCAAAGTGCAGGGATTACAGGTGTGAGCCACTGTGCCTGGCCCCACATTTTATCCTTTATGTCATATTTTTACTGTACCTTTTCTATGCTTAGATATGTTGAGATACATACATATCTAGCATTATGTCATAATTGCCTACAATATTTTGTACAGTAACATGCTATAAGGTTTGTAGCCCAAGAGCAATAGGTTGCACCATCTAGCTTAGGTGTGTAGTAGGCTACACCATCTAGGTTTGTGTAAGTATACTTGATGATGTTTGCACAATGAAGAAATTAGCCTGATTTCTCAGAACCTATCCCTGTCGTTAAGTGACTCATGACTGTACCACCTCCTGTGGATTATGAATTCCTGTTTGACCCCTCATAAAGCCTAGGACAATGCCTTAAATAGAGCAGAAACTGAATAAGCATTTTTTTTTTTTTTTTTTTGAGATGGAGTCTCGCTCCATCGCCCAGGCTGGAGTTCAGTGGCGTGATCTCAGCTCACTGCAACCTCCAACTCCCTGGTTCAAGCGGTCCTCCTGTCTTAGCCTCCTGAGTAGCTGGGATTACAGGCACGCACCACCACACCCAGCTAATTTCTGTGTTTTTAGTAGAGACGAGGTTTCACCATGTTGGCCAGGATGTTGTTGATCTCCTGATCTCGTGATCCGCCTGCCTCGGCCTCCCAAAGTGCTGGGATTACAGGGGTGAGCCACCGTGCCCAGCCTGAATAAGCATTTGATTGAAGTGGAAAAGAAAAAATTTTAGAACATTAGTTCCAAAGAGCATAAGGATTTCCTGCAGTTAACAGTACTTCACACAAGCACTGAGTAATGCCGTATTCTAGTTTTGTGATCATTTCTCTTTCTGTATCTTTACCTCTGATGGAGGCAGAGTGCCTAGTCCTTGGCATGGATATATATATATATATATTTGTGGAGCAAATGAGTGAAGAGGACATCACCTTCAAGAAAACTACACATTTTTTATATTTATCCTTTGTGTTTCCTCCTACTAAAGTATTAGTTTCACAAAGACAGGAAGTTGTATCTATTTGTTCACTATTACCTTACTGCATTTGTTATTGAACAAATGAATAAAATGCTAAGTGAGAACACTGTAATCCCAGTACTTTGGAGGCCGAGGTGGGCAAATCACTTGAGGCCAGGAGTTCAAGACCAGCCTGACCAACATAGCAAAATCCTGTCTCTATTAAAAATACAAAAAATTAACCAGGCCTGGTTGCACATGTCTGTAATCCCAGCTACTTGGGAGGCTGAGGCATGAGAATTGTTTGAACCTAGGAGGCAGAGGTGGCAGTTAGCTGAGATTGTGCCACTGCACTCCAGCCTGGGTGACAGAGTGAGAGTCCCTCTCAAACAAAAACAAAAGCTAAGTTAAAACAGAGTTCTGTGCTAGGTCCTAGAGATGGAAGGAGAATAATGCATCATCCTATACAGTAGAAAGTAACTCAATCCCAGCATTGCTAAATGTTGATGTGATTAACGCTGGAAGGATAAAGCTTTTCTGATAGAACTTATTTTCATATATGTGATAGTAACACTACAGAAACACAGTCAGGTCAGGCACAATGGTTCACACCTATAATCCCAGCACTTTGGGAGACCAAGGCAGGCAGATCACGAGGTCAGGAGTTCAAGAACAGCCTGACCAACGTCGTAAAATCCCATCTCTACCAAAAAATATAAAAATTAGCCGGGCATGGTGGCATGTGCCTGCAATCCCAGCTACTCGGGAGGCTGAGGCAGGAGAATCACGTGAGCCCAGGAAACAGAGACTGCAGCAAGCCAAGACCCAGCCACTGCACTCCAGCCTGGGCAACAGAGCAAGATTGTCTCAAAACAACAACAACAACACACAATTGTATGTATTCTTTAGTGAATGCTCTCTGAATCCTGTGATGCCAACATAAGTTGCCAGGAAGAAGGACCCCTTTGCTGTACTGCCCCTTCCCACAGAGCGAGGACCAAAGTCAGTCAAAGTCACGTGCCCATCAGAAACCCAAAGTCCTTTTCTGGATCATGTGCCAAGCACTAGGGCCCAGCGCTCCCTAACCCAACTGCCCACGCTCATTTCTAAGGCCTGTGCAGATGTTTCTTCCACACACTCCAAGGGAGACAATCCTCAATATAGAATTCCGAGGCCCACAGGGTGAAGTGTGAATCCAGTGTGTTTCCGGAATTGGTGGGTTCTTAGTCTCACTGACTTCCAGAATTAAACCCCGGACCCTCAGGGTGAGCGTTACAGTTCTTAAAGATGGGATGTCTGAAACTTGTTCCTTCAGAAGTTCAGATGTGTCTGGAGCTTCTTCCTTCTGGTGGGTTCGTGCTCTCGCTGTAAAGAGTGAAGCTGCAGATCTTCGTGGTGTTACAGATCTTAAAAGTAATGCGTCTGGAGTTCTTCGTTCCTCCCAGTGGGTTCGTGGTCTTGCTGGCTTCAGGAGTGAGGCTGCAGACCTTCACGGTGTTAAAGCTCATAAAAGCAGTGTGGACCTAAACAGTGAGCTATGGACCCAAAAAGCAAGCAGCAGCAAGATTTACTGCAAACCTCTAGAATCCCTGCAAGGCAGCAGGTTGCCGCTGGTGAGGTCGGGCAGCCTGCATTTATTCCCTTGTCTGGCCCCACCCACATTCTGCTGATTGGTCCATTTTACAGAGAGCTGATTGGTCTATTTTACAGAGAACTGATTGGTCCGTTTTGACAGAGTGTTGATGGGGGCGCTTACAATCCTTGAGCAAGACACAGTCACAGAGTGCTAGTCCTCCAAGTCTCCACTAGGTTAGCTAGATACAGAGTGCTGATTGGTGCACATACGATCCTCCAGCTAGATACAAAAGTTCTCCAAGTCCCCATTCAGTTCAGGAGCCCAGCTGGCTTCACCCAGTGGATCCTGCCCCAGGGCTGTAGGCGGAGCTGCCCGCCATTCCCCAGTCGCGCCTGCACTTTTCAGCCCTTGGGTTGTCCATGGGATGGGGCGCCACGGAGCAGGGGACGGCACCCGTCAGGGAGGCTCAGGCCGCGCGGGAGCCCACCGCAGGGGGAGGAGCTCAGACACGGCGGGCTGCAGGTTCTGAGCCCTGCCCTGCCAGGAGGCAGCCAAACCCGGCGAGATTTTGAGTGCAGAGCCGGCAGGCCGGCACTGCTGGGGGACCTGGCACAACCGCCCCAGCTGCTGGCCAGGATGATAAGCCCCTCACTGCCCTGGGCTGGCGGGGCCGGCCGGCCGCTCAGTGTGCGGGGCCCGCCGAGCCCACGTGCGCCCGCGCACGCCGGAACTCACACTGGCCAGCCAGCGCAGCACGCAGCCCCAGTTCCGGCCCGCGCAGCCCGGGTTCCCGCCCGCGCCTCTCTCTCCACACCTCCCGGCAAGCAAAGGGAGGGGGCTCCGGCTTCAGCCAGCCCAGAGAGTGGCTCCTGCGGTGCCGCGGCAGGCCGAAGGGCCCCTCAAGCGCCGCCAGTGGACGCTGAGGCCGAGGAGGCGCCGAGAGTGAGGGGTGCTAGCCCTTTGTCACCTATCACAGTGGACATACAGAACGTGCTGTCCACAAGCGTGACGACTAGATTCCTGCTCCCACTCACACTGCCTGGTCAGGCATGGAAGTTGGCTAAGAATCTGAAAACTCAAAATTCAAACCTGCCCTTCAAGATGGTTATAAAGGTGTATTTGTCAGAACAGAAAAATTTCCAAACATGTTTTGACACTTTTTTGTTTGATTTATAACTTCTAAATATTTACATACAGAGTATGTGGTCCTGCATTCACATTCTAGCCCCGGGCACCACAAATGTTAGGGGCAGGACTGCCCATCGGAGAAACTGAGCCTCAGGGCAGCTGACTTGCCTGAGGGCACAGGGCTAGGAGCTGGAAGAGCTAGAACCCAAACCCAGTTCTTCATAATCCAAGCGTCATTACCTAGGGTGAACCCCTCCCTCACTTTAACCACTTCAGAGCACTTTTGTGTGTGCTTCGCCACCGTGATTACAGAAATCCTGGAGGATCCCAAAAGGTGAGGCCATGGAACCAGGAACAGTCCATCCTCTCTCCCTGCACCCCGTGTTTTCTCCTCAATACCACAGCAGCCAAATGTGATCCTAGGTGATCCTAAGCCCAGATGGTCGCTGTGCAAGTGCACACCTGTACATCCCCGTAGTGTGGAGAGAATCTATGCTAGAAGTAAACATGCAGCGGCACATGCCTCAGGAACCGCACAAGACGAAGCCTGAGGCTTCTGAACACACATCTTTTTACAGCTCTAAACCCAGAAGTGCATTAGTGTTCTTGCAAAACAGGCTGTGCGGCAGTTTTAAAAGCCCAGCTATAATACCTTCATAAGACCTGTACTTACAGGGACCCTTTCATCCAGGAAATTCAAAGTACTTTACAAGCTCAGAGTCATTCATCCAAACACTCCAGGGAAGTATGCAGGTGGCCTAGGTTAGACTCATTGACGAAGAAACTGAGGCAACCTGACAGCCTTAAGTACCAGTCTTTAAAACGGTCTTTGCTTTTTGAAAATGAGTAGCTTTAAACATGCACAAAAAACATGCCACCAATAGAGGAGGAAAAAGAGATCTGCACTATTTTTGTAGATATTAAATTGAATGTAACAAAATTAAATACTATAGTCATAGAAATCTATGCCTTGCTGTAGCTTTCCAAACGAGCCATGAAAATTTATGCTCTGTCCACTAAAAATGGCTTGTTAAATTTGAGATACTATTGCCTTTCAAAATGCAAATTCCATAATCACAAATTTTAAGACAGAAATTTCATTTTTTTCCCCCCAAATGGAATCAGGCTTTTACACCTTTAGCCAGAAAGCACTTAGTAAAGGTGATTAGCATATTCTCTCTAGACTAGATAGAATCAATATCAAGCCAGGGAGATTAGCTTCATTTGATTTTTAGTGGGAGGTAAATGGCCCCGGGGAAGTATGTCTGAGAGGAGTGGAGGAAGAGTCTTTTCATAAATAAGGAAGGTTAGGAGTTCAGGAAGAACAGAACATATAAAGTAGCCATTTTTGTTACCTTAATATAATCCAAATAATGTTTGGACTGAATACATATATTTGAAAGTTACATTCATAGAAATAACCAACATTCAGTGAGTTATCATTTTGTTCTAACCACTGTACTTCCTGCTTATAAATAACCCATTTTATAGGCAAAACAAACAAACAAAAAAGCCTCAGAAAAATTAATAGATCCATCTCAAAACAGTTTACCATGGAGTTAGAAAAATATTCACTCATGTATTCAATAAGGCAACTACAAAGAATCTGAAATATGAAAATATATATAAATTTCTCCCAGGGAGTTCATAATCTAGTACAGAAATAATGCAGGTAAAACAATTTTCCAAAAGGCATGTTCAAGGCACCATGGCAATGCAGTGGCAGCAGAATTAACTGAGGGTCTAGGGCAAGGAATATGAAGGATTTTGCAGACAGGATGTCCATTTCAACAGGCAGATCAAAGGAGAAAGGAATTCTAGACTGATGACAATGGCTTATGTGAATACATGAAGACATAAGAGAACCTAATCTAGGTCTCTGGGGTCATCTGGCATGACTAGAGAGAATGAGGACGCATAAGAACAGGTACTAAAAGTTAATCCTGGGCTGGATAAGTGTGCATAGGTAGGAAATTAGATATTAAGAATTAATTATTCAGCCGGTGCAGTGGCTCACGCCTGTAATCCTAGCACTTTGGGAGGCCCAGGCAGGCGGATCACCTGAGGTTGGGAGTTCGAGACCACCCTGACCAAAATGGAGAAAACCCGTCTCTACTAAAAATACAAAGTTAGCTGGGTGCAGTGGCACATGCCTGTAATCTCAGCTACTCGGGAGGCTGAAAGGGAGAATCGCTTGAACCTGGGAGGTGGAGGTTGCAGTGAGCTGAGATCACACCATTGCAGTTCAGCCTGGGCAACAAGAGCAAAACTCTATCTCAAAAAAAAAAAAAAGAATTAATTACTTTTGCCATTGTGTATATATTATCTGCCCAACAAGCTATGTCTCCTTGATGGGAAAAAATCTCCCCTTGGATTCTAGTAGAACAGTTTATGCCTAAAATGGTTTAATCTAAATCTCTGATTGCTATTAATTCTTCACCACCATCATCAGAGCTAGCACTCAGACAATGGCTACAAGCATCACTATTAGCTCTTTATATATAATAACCTATTTAAATCTTGAAAGAGCCCAGTGAGGTAAATTGTATTACCAGCACCATTCTACAGAGCAGCTGAGGCACAGGAATATGCCTAGAACACACATCTGCCAAATCACACTGTATGGAATTTATGTCCCAAAACACACACAAAACTGAAGTGCAAAATTATGTTACACGAATTTTCTGCCTCCTTAATTATCAATTATCTTCCCTCCCATCCCACACACTCCCATCGTCATAAGCACATGTCATGGACTTGCCAGGAGATGACTAGTAAGCTCACCAACACTGCTTCTGAGCCATCACACAGTATCTGCCACTTTTTAATCCTCTCCTGTTCGGTCCCATCCAGTGATACCTGCCAATGAGAACCAGTGTCAAAAGTGCTAATGGTCAAGATATTAATTTAGCTGCTGAGCTCCCAATGATGTCACTTCCCAAGGCTGCACAAGCCACTTTCTCTGCTACTGCCAACCCTATCCCTGATGTAGTTACTGATGCCGCTTAACATACTCAATGTGGCACACAGATTTTGGTAAATCAGTCATCTGGAGATTTTGCTTTCACTTTTAACAGCCCAGTCTCCCTATGTTTCCAACATGATTCTGTTCCATTGGAAAGTAATCCAAGTGATTGGCAGCATGCTTCCCTTGGAATCCTCTTTCCATCTATTAACACATTTTTCAACTTTGGTTTACATAAACATCCCTCCATTCGATTGTGAGCTCCTTTGGGCAAGCCTTAAAGAGGTACATAAACTTTCATAAACTCAAATTGCTAGTAGGCATTCAGCTTGTTGAATGAATAAGTCAAGCATTAATATTCTAACTCCACTGTAAGCTCTTTGAGACTGTACGAGCTTCTATTCACTTTTCTGTTTCTCAGTTTCTTTTGTTGTTGTTGTTTTTTTTTTTTTTTTTTTTTTTTTTTTGAGACGGAGTCTCGCTCTGTTGCCCAGGCTGGAGGGCAGTGGTGCGATCTCGGCTCACTGCAAGCTCCGCTCCCTGGGTTCAAGCCATTCTCCTGCCTCAGCCTCCCGAGTAGCTGGGACTACAGGCGCCCACCACCACACCCGGCTAATTTTTTTATTTTTAGTAGAGACGGGGTTTCACCGTGTTAGCCAGGATGGTCTCGATCTCCTGACCTCGTGACCCGCCTGCCTTAGCCTCCCAAAGTGCTGGGATTACAAGCGTGAACCACCACGCCCAGCCTGTTTCTCAGTTTCTTGTTTGTAAAATGAATTAATAAGAGCATGAGCTTCAAAGGGTTTCTGTGAAGATCTGTAAAGCAGTTAAAATGGTACATGGCCTACAATAAGCATCTAATAAATGTTAGTCATCATCTATATCTATATATTTAACAGCTACTTATTGTTTTGTATAAGATGTGAACAAAAGTTCTCTGAAAAGGAATTTGGAGGAAAGAGACTTTATTTCAGTGAACTGGAGAAATTTGCTTTGGTTTAAAAGGAAGGTGCATTCCAGAGAACAGAAAGAGGATTTGGGTTTTATAGCAAATGTTCCCATCCAGGTTTCCAATCGGGTCTGTTAATTCAAAGATCTGAAACTTGTTTAGTTTCTATTGGTTGACACAAGTGAGTGCTGTTGATTGGTTGATACAGCTGAGTCCTGATTGGTCAATATAGCTGAGCTTTGATTAGTTGGTTCAGATGAGCTCTCAAAGTCCCAAAGTTAAAAAGATGTGGGGTTTTCCAGGGTTTGGGGGAACTCAGAGTATGTGTGGGGCCTCAAGTCAGCAAATGGCTGCTTGACTCTATGTTAAATCTAGGCCCACTTAGCCACTTGGGATCCATCTTGAAAAATTGGCTTTTTCAGGTTCTCGTTTTTTCACAAACATAACCAATGTCTATTTGTGCTTTGGATATTTCTGTCCAATTCAACTGTCTTCCTATAGAATGAGGACTTTCCCAGAGGTACTTCAGACAGTCATGAAAACAAACTCCTGGAGACGAAAACACCAGACCTCCAGACGTGTCCAGACTGATCTGAATTCAAGAGTATGAGTGAGCAAAGATAAGGCTAAAGGCATAATACCAGGTACAACCAAAGGCACATTTTCCACGTGAACTTAAAACGATCAACTTAAAAAGACATGCCTATGGCCATGGATGGGCTATGCTTCTGGGTGGCAATGCACAGCATACAACGGACCCAAGTGCCATTCCTACCTACCTGATAAATGCCTGTCAAGAATCATGGCAGTGGGCTGCTCTGCATTTTGGTTGACACACCAACATAAATCCAACTAATATTAGACTGTGTGACCTCACCCTAGGACCTGAGCCTGAGGTTTCACTTGAGATCTCAGAAGTTATCAGATCTGGAAAGTGTTTCAGTTGCTTTCTCTTTTAGTCCATTTTAAGCAAAACAAAAGGCAGCACGGACCCAAAGAGGCAGGAAGGTAAAACCAGAAATTGTCTATACTCCATTACCCCAAATTACCTGATGATGAATAAATATTCATTGTTCCATGGTTTCCATAAAAAGTAAACACCTATTTAAAAAGACCTGATCTTCATCATGCCTTTAATCTCTTCCTTTTCGCTTATATCAGAGAGAGAATATTCATGCTTCCTGACTAAAAGATATGCCTCTAATACAACCTTAGACAAACTCTGACCCAAACCCTGATTCGATGTTCTTTTTTTTTTTTAATTGAGACAGAGTCTCACTCTGTCGCCCAGGCTGGAGTGCAGTGGCTCAATCTCGGCTCACCACGATCTCTGCCTCCCAAGTTCAAGCGATTCTCCTGCCTCGGCCTCCCAACTAGCTGAGTTTACAGGCATGTGCCATCACACCCAGCTAATTTTTTTATTTTTAGTAGAGACAGGGGTTTTGCCATGTTAGCCGGGCTGGTCTCAAACTCTTGACCTCAGGTGATCCGCCCACCTCAGCCTCCCAAAGTGCTGGGATTACAGGCACCACCCACCCGGCCATTATACTCTTTTGCTTTCTTTCTTTTTTTTTTTTTTTTTTTTTTTTTTTTGAGACGGAGTCTCGCTCTGTCGCCCAGGCTGGAGTGCAGTGGCCGGATCTCAGGTCACTGCAAGCTCCGCCTCCCGGGTTTACGCCATTCTCCTGCCTCAGCCTCCCGAGTAGCTGAGACTACAGGCGCCCGCCACCTCGCCCGGCTAGTTTTTTGTATTTTTTTAGTAGAGACGGGGTTTCACCGTGTTAGCCAGGATGGTCTCGATCTCCTGACCTCGTGATGCGCCCGTCTCGGCCTCCCAAAGTGCTGGGATTACAGGCTTGAGCCACCGCGCCCGGCCTACTCTTTTGCTTTCACTCCTCGGTCAGTCCACTGCAATCCCTTAACCAAGACTCAGCCCGGAACATACCACTGCACTCCTCCAAGTATGCCTTAGTGGAAAAGCTGAAATTACACTGACGTTAGAGGTGCCGTCCTGATATTTGTTGGCTGAATGATCTCAGATGAATTTCTTCACCTCTCCAGGCCTCAGTTTCTACATCTGTAAAAGGAAGTTGATCTCTGCAGCCTCCTTACCACCCAAATTCTCACAAGGTCATTAGCCCATAGGTTTCCAGGTGCGCAGTGAAGCACAGAATGCTGAGAATGCACACCCCACTCTTAACATATGGATGAAGAAGTTCTAAGGAAGCACATGTGTTGGATGGAGGGGAAGCTGCGTGGGTAAAAAATACCAAGACAACTGAATATGGGAGAAAAACACTTCTCTCATCCCCAACTGAAATTGAAAATTGTTTGAATGTGTGCAAGCACAAAGAATAGCTGTCAGGGAGCCCAGTGGTGTGAAGAAAACCTGAAATCATCCCTCTCTATCAGTATAGAGTATCTTTGTATCCTTGTATCTGCTGTAACTGGAAATGGAGAATTAGGCAGATGGAGTGTTTTTAAGGGATTGGACAATTTATTAGGTGCTATAAAACATAGGCAATCAATAAATAATATTTCAATTGATTTCAACATCTTTCCACTGGCTCTCTTTAGGAAATTTCAAGCTGACGCCAAAATGTTCCACTCTGCTCTCTGCTGCTCATTTAGTGAATTCCCAAGTGTCAATACACAAATTTAGAAGCTCAGAATAGCGGAGGCCACCAATATGGCTGTGCAGCATTGAAGAATTTAATCACTTAATGTTTCAGGATCTACCCGTCAAACATTGACAGCTCACAATCAATCTAAGAAGTTACTTTGTAAAACTGACTCTTTTTCTCCCTTGATTTTGAGACCTAGAAGTCTGTATTGCTTCACTTTCCTGGAAAATTTCGAGATTCACACTTCACTTTCAACTTTGTGGATTGAGCTTTGTCTCTTAAAGGCAATAGTGAATGGTTTTGTACTGGCTATTAAGTCTGCTTTTAAGAGTAGTTTAGGAATTCTTGGCAAAGAGGCATCTGTTATTTCCATCATGTTATTTTATTTTCAATTTTTCCTTTTTCCCTTCCATTTTAAATCCCCCCTCGGTGGTGTGCCTAAGTGCTCAGGTAATACACATACAAATGTTTCAACAGACAGATGGGTAAGTACATCTCATGGTGCCCGTACTTCTTAGTGAAAAAAGTACCCAAAACAGAGTGCAGTAATTCCATCCCCTCAAGTGCTATAATAATCCCTGCAGATGGTAGTTCTGCAACTAAAACTGCAGCACAATGGATATATAAATTAGGGCTACCAATAATGCTTGACAATACAATGAAGTAAGTATTCTAATATTCCCATTTCTACTACACACATTACATAAAACTAGAAAAATTACTTTTAAGACAAGTAGTGAAATAAAACTTGCTAAAACGTTTTTGCAAAGTCAGTGCTACATTCTCATCTTTTTCCATACGCGATTTTCATGTAACTGAGTGTATACTCCAAACAGAAAATTTTCTTAAGCTGTAGATCTCATCAGCTTTGTAGGTCAGTCTCTAGGAGCACAGGATACCTGAAAGCTGGTTAATGAATAATATTTCAGAAATCTTTACTAACATGCTAATCACAATTGGATAGCTCTCATTTAATTCTTAAAAAAAAAAAGAAAACATAAGTATTATTATTATCCTCATCTTCTAGCTGAGGAAATTAAAGCTGAAACAGGTTAAATAATTCAGTTAAGGTCACATCACTAGTGGCAACAGAACTGGGATCTAAACCTGGGAATTCGGCTCCCAAGCACTTAGCTACTATACAATATTACCCTGGTAGTAGTACTAGAGTCCTTAATTTCATAGGGGTAGGGAAGGAGACTCATATCCGCCTTAGAAAACATCTCATTATAATGCCAGACTAACACAGATCCAGTCCAGTGAGATTTGCCTACAGAAATACTAAACTTAATAGATTCCTTTGCCTATGGGAGATACTTCCTGCACAAAGTCCAGAAGCAAGGCCAGGACCCCTGTGAATTACGAGGATCAGTGGGAGCCCGTGGCTGTCTGCCTACTTGTTCACCTGCTTTTAGTTATCCGGAGATATTGTGTCTCCTGAACTGTGCACATATGAAAAAATGTCAAAGTCATCAATATTTACCTCTCATGGACCCAAAGGTCCCATTAAAAGGGTACCAGTTATTTATGGGAATGTTTTAGTCACCTGGCATAAATGGGAGAGGAGGAAGAGCTTGGAACTATTCACATTTTATTGTAATCTCTAAGAAGTCTACTGCCACCACCAAAGTCAAAGCTGAAATTAATATTTGTAACATAAAAACATCATGGGTGCTACTCAGTTTTCATGAATCTAATGTCACCAACAATAACAAGACGGAAGATCCCATCACATTCGGCGCAACAGGAAAGCTCTGCACAGCATGCAATTCCGAAGTGATGATGATACACTAAATGCCAGATATAGCATTCAGATTCTTGTTCTTTTTTTACTTTTTCAAGTATGAAATTCTTGTTCTTTGTTACTTTTTTTAAGTATGAACACAGGCTAGTCGTTTTGTGTACATTCCACCCCACCCTAAAAATGTTGCTGTATTTATCATTACACTTTTTTTTTTGAGACAGTGTCTCACTTTGTCACCCAGACTGGAGTGCAATCTTGGCTCACTGCAGCCTCGACCTCCCAAGCTCAAGTGATCCTCCCACTTCACCCTACAGAGAACCTGGAACCACAGGCACGCATCACCACATCCAACTAATTTTTTATTATTTGCAGAGGCGAGGTCTCGTTAGGCTGCGCAGGCTGGTCTCAAACTCCTGGGCTCAAGTGATCCACCTGCCTCAGCATCCCAGAGTGCTAGGATTACAAGTGTGAGACACCGCCGCACCCAGCCAACACTCCTAGTTCTTTTTTTTTTTTTTTTTTTTTTGAGACAGAGTCTTGCTGTGTCACCCAGACTGGAGTGCGGTGGTGCAATCTCAGCTCACCGCAACTTCTGCCTCCAGGGTTCAAGTGATTCTCCTGCTTCAGCCTTCCAAGTAAGTGGGACTACAGGTGCACACCACCACACCTGACTAATTTTTGCATTTTTGGTAAAGACAGGGTTTCACCATGTTGGCCAGGATGGTCTCGATCTCTTGACCTCTTGATCCACCCACCTCGGCCATCCAAAGTGCTGGGATTATAGGCGTTGAGACACTGCCCCCAGCCCACTCCCAATTCTTGATAATTCTTTAACCTTGTAAAAAGAAACTGATTTCTACAAAGAGGCCACTAAGTTTCTCTGATGTCTCGATATAAAAATATCAACAGCAGAAAGCATGGAGGAAAGATGTATAAAATTTAGCAGGGTGTCTACATGATGTAACCAGGACTGACATCACTAACATTTTTAATGACAATCTCCGCTGGGTGTGGTGGCTCACATTTGCCAGGCATGGTGTCTCACTCCTGTAATCCCAGCACTTTGGGAGGCTGAGGTGGGTGGATCACCTGAAGTCAGGAGTTCAAGACAAGCCTGGCCAACATAGTAAAACCCCATCTCTACTAAAAATACAAAAATTAGCCAGGCATGGTGGCGGGCGCCTATAATCCCACCTACTTGGGAAGCTGAGGCAGGAGAATTGGTTGAACCCAGGGAGTGGGGTGGCAGAGGTTGCAGTGAGCCGAGATCGTACCACTGCACTCCAGCCCGGGTAACAACAGCGAAACTCCGTCTCAAACAAAAAAAGAAAATCTCCATGGGGGGAAAAAAAAAAAACAGGACAACTCTGAAGACTCTCCTGCTTGCAATTAAGACGTATACCCAGAAAGTAGCAAAAGTTGTATTCTTCCAGTTGAAATCTTCTTAATTTCATCTTCCTGTTTTGATTACTGGTCTCCTGAAAACGGACCTGTGGTATTACAAATTATCCCATTACTCACTCCTCTCAGGTAACTCTGCTGGAAAGGGAAAGAAGTAAATCTTGGAGTCCTGCACTTCCATCCGTTAATCATATACATGCATGCCCTCAAAAGCAGTACATCACCGTCTTTCACTGTATTGCCATGATTCACACCTGAAACAGAGCAAAAAAGACAGGTACTCAGAAATGCCATGCCCAGAAAAAAGGTATCTTAATACACTAAAAACAACAATACTTAGGCACACCGGTATTGCTTCTTCTCAAAAAGACATCACACCAGCAAGCACAATTTATCATTCTAATTAAGGGTCATCAGCCGTGCTAAAGGCAAATTTTATAGACCAAAGCTTTCCAAACAGAACATTTTAGGACTCAGTACCCTTTCCAAGCTCTATTAAAACCAAACATCTATATCATGTTAACCCACTTGGGCAGCACGACTTTAATTAGTAAAATTAGCCCTGTTGTTTGGCCAACTTTCCTCTCATAAACTCTACAAGGCAGAAACATGGCCAATCATATGTTTTAAGATGCTACCTAATTATATAAAAGCACTCATCAAACTTCACATAGAAGTTTAAAAATCAAAACATATCATTAATCTGGAAGAAAAAAATATTTGAGGTTACCTCATTTTTTAAGATTATGTGCTCATTTACTACATGAGGAAAAAGGGTTTCTGATAGTCAACCGCCTTCTTTTAATTTAATTACCAGAAAATGCAAACTGTTTTCAGGTTTACCTGAATGTTATCAGTTTGAGTGGATTTTCCTATTCAATACACAACTGCCCTGCTTCCACTGGTCTTGTTAAGAAGAGGCAGTAACAGAAGTGCACACTCGGTATTTTTAAGCACATTTAAAATCTCTCTAGCTGGGGAGATAAGAACACCTCCCTCTTGCCAAGCAAATACCAACAGCCAACAGAACAAGGCCAAATGATAGAAAACACCTCCTGCAGATTTTACTCAACTTTTTCGTTGAGCTTGCACCATCATTATCAGCTGCCCTTCACAACTGCCAGCCTGTTCCATTAAACTTGCTATCAACTCAATATCAGCAGGATAACAGTACGATGGTCTCCCAGCTCCTAGATTTGGGAGACTGCTGAGTGGATGCTAATGAAGTCTCTGCTTGCAAGATGTATTTTTTTATATTTGATTCCCTGACCTTAATTTTTACATCATTCAAAAATCTGGAACTAAAGCTCACATTGGGTACAGAAATGACATTTCTTCAGCAAGAACCAGACCTGGCTGACAGTCTGTTTCTTTAACTGCCTTTCAGCAAAATGGCCGACTCAAGGATTAGGCTCTGAAATGGCTGAGAACAGGGATTTGTAAGACAAAGAATGACACATATTTCTGACAGCTGTGAATATATACATAGAAGAGAAGTATCTTTTAAATAAAAGCCATTGTGGTACACTTAAATGGAATAATGTAATTGAAAATAGATTTAAAAAACAAAAGAATGAACTCAATGCTACCACATTTTTAAGGATGTTTTTATTTTTTATTTTTTTATTGATTTTAAAGGGCTTTGTAATAAGATTATAGGCCCTACATTGCAGTACCAAAAGCTCTTTGACTGCATATAAATGACTGTGGTCTGCTCAACTTTCAACACAGGATTTTCTTACCCAGACTCCATCACCACCATATTTTTTAAAAGGCATCTCCTTTGAATTTTGGGTTGTGCCGTGGAAACCTACAACTCATAATGCCTTCGCCTAAATGTACAGGCACACACAAAAATTATTCTTTTTCCCCAATAAGCCTCTGCTAATTGATATCTGCCATTCATATTAAAGTACATGGATATAATATGTTCCTAATAAAAGGAATACACCTTGATGCACATTCCGCCACAGAACATGAGGCCCTGAGGTTACTTCAACCTTACCAGTGCCATGAATTACTTTTTGGATGACAGATTTTTTTTTTAATCCCATGTGTTGTTTTAGCTCCAACTTTAAAACTGTGCAAATGGAAGGAAAACTATCTTAGTAAACATTCCCCTATCATCAGGTTTAAGAGAATTTTATTTCTAGTTTTAAGGAACAATGTAAAATAAACCACAGATGCTGGTACCAGACAGATATGAAGTGTCCAAAGATTAACCCACAGTGACCTGTCTCTGCATTGTGTTTCAGGGTCACTTAAATACGAATACGGGGATGATGCCTTAAATACGAATACGGGGATGACGCCTTAAATACGAATACGGGGATGATGCTAAAAACGTAGATGCAGACAGCTGCATATCAGGACTTTTAGAATGATCTTTGGGAAATCTAAAAGTCTTATGCTATCCTAAAACAGCAAATACTGACATCCACTTTTTGTCTTTTTTTTTTTTTAAGTGTAATACCAGTAAACCACATTCAAGGTCAGAAAAAGTCTACTTGGCCACCTGAATAACTCTGCCATATTTGGTATTCAAAATTAAAAAGTGGAGACTTAAAAGTGGTAGTTACATGCTGGATTTCTTTGAAAACTTAAAATTGGAGCAGGAAAAAAACAAAATAAGGGCAACTCATTTAATGGCATTTGGTCAGCTCACTTGTTAAATATACACCGATTTATATACACAGTCAAAAAATAGCACAAGTTAACAGAATGACTAATGTTGCAATAAGACACCTTTATTGAGTCATTATGTATATAAGAAACAGTCCCAAAATTGTGGAGCCTGCCTCAAGTAGGCTGAGGTAACTGAGTATTGGTAAAATAGTGAAATACATGAAGAGACATGCATATAGAGAGAAATGCAGTCAGCAAAATGTCACTAAATTATACCCTTAAATCTGTCTTGCCTTTAAAATGCATCCCCATCAGACAGGCATTCACCCACTCCAGAGAACACAACCCACTCCAGAGAACACAACCAGAAAGGGAGCTTCAAGTCTGCAACCCAAATGACAGCCCAGGAGTTTGTGGGTTTTATAAATGGTGGTTCGAGATTTAGGTTTTGTTTCTCCGTATAAGTAAAGTACCCATGGAAATGTTGTCCTGACACTACAGAATCACAGAAAAAAGGATTTATAGACTGAGTGGTTTACCAATTTCTTTTGATCAAAAGCAGTTAGAGGAGCAACTAGGTCAGATGCCCCTCCTACCTGCCACTTGATTATCTGTAGGGAAACATAAAGCTGGTTTTATTGATTTACCAGGAAATGTTTCTCATATCAAGTTCAGCACTGAATAGTGACCCATAGATATTCAATTTCAATTAGAAAGTAACAGTCCCCCAAAACATAAAACCATTATTTCCAATGCCACAATTTTAAGGGGGAAATTTGGGGGAGAAGAATAAGAGAAAAATCGTACAGATACAAAAAGGATTGATGTTATCAGGGAGCAGAGGAGGAACTGATTTTCATTACCCTAAGGGTATTGCTTACTAAGCTCAGACTATAAAACTAGCGTAGCTCTAGGAGTTTTGTGTTCCAGGTACCAATATGAGTTTACCAGTCAAAGGCAGCCTCTTCTGAAAATTATCATGGTTTACTGATGAGTATTTGTATCAATGTCTTAGGGAGATACAGATAGAGACGTGTGTGTGTGTGTGTGTGTGTGTGTGTGTGTGTGTGTGTGTAATTTATGTTATAATGTGTGTGTGTGTAATTTATATGTTATAATGTGTGTGTGTGTGTGTGATATTTAAGCTCACCACTGATGTTGTAAATGACTCAAGAATTATATATGGAAAGCATAAATATGTTTCTATATCTCTGTTTAGCTGGCTAAGAAGAAGCTCTTAGAGCTGAAAAGTTCTAAGAGGCAACTTGTTATACCAGAGCCCTAAATCTGTAAATCTTACAGCTGACATTTCCCAAACGGGGCAATAAAAGATTAGAGGATAAGGAGGGGCACTTCTATTCTTAAGGACATAACTGGCAGCTGCTGGGCTTATTTGGAATCCTTGGCTCATGAAAACTTGTTTATGCATTTGGTGTATTCATATACTTTGCCTATTTGCTAGGCTTAACACCAATAAGATGGCTGAACATTTGCTGTTGTCCATTTGTTGACTCATAACAACTCAAGGTTTAAATGCCACATAAAAAAAACCTGACCAGCTGGGAGGAGGCGTCAAGGACTTGATGAAATAGAACAAAGTCTCATCTTCATTTTTCTCTGGAAAAAGCTGAAAATAAAATATTGTCTAATAATTCTAAGAGCCCTTTTATTTATTCTCTCATTACAAAAACTAGCATATACTCCTGGCATGTGTCAATAGATGGTCACAACTGGTACTCAAAAATCAGGTGCTTTAGGTAAAGGGGCCAATATTGAATCTCAAGTTAAATTAAGCTGCTGTTTTGTATACATTTTTTTTTTTTTTTTTTTTTTTTTTTTTGAGATGGAGTCTCGCTCTGTCTCCCGGGCTGGAGTGCAGTGGCCGGATCTCAGCTCACTGCAAGCTCCGCCTCCCGGGTTTATGCCATTCTCCTGCCTCAGCCTCCCGAGTAGCTGGGACTACAGGTGCTCACCACCTCGCCCGGCTCGTTTTTTTTTTTTTTTTTTTGTATTTTTTTAGTAGAGACGGGGTTTCACCGTGTTAGCCAGGAGGGTCTCGATCTCCTGACCTCGTGATCCGCCCGTCTCGGCCTCCCAAAGTGCTGGGATTACAGGCTTGAGCCACCGCGCCTGGCCTTGTATACATTTTTGTGATGAGCTTGATATGCTTCTAGATGGTAAATACAATCTCTGAAAACAAAAAACACATAGTCAAAATAAAAGCCTTAAATTACTGAAGGCCAGAAACACCATGAGAAACAGTTTTAGTTTTATCTTCAACTTTCTTTAGTATTATCTTCAAGCATAATAATTAACTAAATAAGACTTCATGTATTTACTAGGAAAATGCCTCAATCTGGTACACTTCATATAGGGACAGAAAAGTCTAAGTGATTCTAATCAAAATGTTTTCAAACCTCTCTTATTTTATGATCAATAGGAAAATAACAATTACATATCTTCCACAGTTGTCATACAAATATTAAATAAATGTCTTAATTACCTCTTTACCTCATCTATATTCTCAGAGATGCACAAGTATTCGGCCAAAAGAGAGTAATAGACTTTACAAATTAATCAATTAATTTGAATTGTTCCTTCTAAAAGACATTTTGCTTTTATCTTGCCATACAAAAGACTATCATTTCTTAAACCATTACTTTGTATCTACTTAATTCCTACTAATGTGGCTACTTGGGAAGCTGGATTTCTCCAAATATATTTGTTTTCATTTAACAAACGTCCAACAACTTTCAGAATTAACAAATGGACTAGCAGACCCAAATGAATGGCAGCTAAATAAGCAATTAACCTGGGAACACAAACAATCCCCAATCTACTAAATTCGAAACATTCTGAGATTATAGCCAAATGCCAAACTCATTCATCTTAGCAAGTCAGTGTGCCAAGACCTTCTTGATCAAGACAAGCACAATCTCAGGAGCTTTCTTTACCTTCTCTCACCTTAAGAGGTATCAACAAATTGGATATGTATCAATTCATAAAAAAAACTTCGTTAGAATGTGACCAGTATTGGTCCTTTCCTGCTCTAATACTTAATGAAAACCTCTAAAATTGAGTCATAGAAAACTCTGCATTTTTAAAACAATTCTGAGGCCAGGTGCGGTGGCTCACACCTGTAATCCCAGAACTTTGGGAGGCAAGGCAGGTGGATCACGAGGTCAAGAAATCAAGGTCATCCTGGCTAACATGGTGAAACTCCGTCTCTACTAAAAAGTACAAAAAAATTAGCCGGCGTGGTGGTGGGGGCCTGTAGTGCCAGCTACTTGGGAGGCTGAGGCAGGAGAATGGGGTGAACCCAGGAGGTGGAGCTTGCAGTGAGCCGAGATCCTGCCATTGCACTCCAGCCTGGGCGACAGAGCGAAGACTGTCTCAAAAAAAAAAAAAAAAAAAAAATTCTTACTACTGAATATATTTCAGTAAGTCTGCTTGTCTACAGACTCAAATCCCCACCATAGCTTGGTCTCTTAGGTATCAAAGCCCCTTAATAAAATACGTAGCTATTAAACCTTTAGCATAAATTTACTTCATACAGGAATCTATTGGCCAAGGCTCAAAGGACAAAATCAATTGAACAGGTAAACCATAGTAGGAGAGGGAAAGCAGAGGAAAAGTTCTATTTAGGGAGAAAAGTTTGTAATCAGCGTGAACTGGGCCACCAAATGCAGTGGGAAGATGGACGAAGCAAGAGATAAAAGTCCAGGGAAAATCTACCAGACCAGACAGTAACTTGAGTCCATTTTGAAGTAGAAAATGTTGGGATTGCCAGGCACGGTGGCTCATGCCTGTAATCCCAGCACTTTGGGAAGCCAAGGCAGGTGGATCACCAGAGGTCAGGAGTTCGAGACCAGCCTGAACAACATGGAGAAAGCCCATCTCTACTAAAAATACAAAATCAGCCGGGCGCGGTGGCTCAAGCCTGTAATCCCAGCACTTTGGGAGGCCGAGACGGGCGGATCACGAGGTCAGGAGATCGAAGACCATCCTGGCTAACACGATGAAACCCCGTCTCTACTAAAAAATACAAAAAACTAGCCGGGCGAGGTGGCGGGCGCCTATAGTCCCAGCTACTTGGGAGGCTGAGGCAGGAGAATGGTGTGAACCCGGGAGGCGGAGCTTGCAGTGAGCTGAGATCCTGCCACTGCACTCCAGCCCAGGCGACAGAGCAAGACTCCGTCTCAAAAAAAAAATAAAAAAATAAAAATACAAAATCAGCCAGGCGTGGTGGCACATCCCTGTAATCTTAGCTACTAGGGAGGCTGAGGCAGGAGAATCGCTTGAACCCAGGAGGCAGGGGTTACGGTGAGCCGAGATTGTGCCACTGCACTCCAGCCTGGGCAACAAGAGGGAAACTCCGTCTCAAAAGACAAAAAAACAAAAAAGAAGAAAGAAAAAAACAAGAAAAGGTTGGGACCTGGTTTCCAGTATCTCAAGGTTTGTTTTTTCATAATCTGCACTGCCAGTCAAGTAAAACCAACACACACTGGCTGAAGAAGCAAAGTCTTGCTTCCTGGTCTTATCTGGAATTCTATCTTCTCTCCCTCCATGCCCTGGGTACCTGTCAGCCCCCAATGCCCCCTTCCCCTGCCTGTAATCACTGGGATCTTCTTCTTTCTAATTGCTCTGGATTTGTTTTGGTTTTTTTCCCCATTCTTTTCTCCCATTCTTTCATAAAATTTCAGAAAGAAGAAATAAAAATCCTTTGCCCAGGCGAGCCACAAGATTTTAAAAATCCCCATCTGCCGAAAATATTTACATCTAGGGAAAGTGTTGCTCTGTTTACCTCAGAGACCGCACAGATATTTGAACAAGGGGAAATACAATCCTGGTCTATTGATTCTGAGTCTAGGCTTTATCCACCAGGACCAGTTGTTTCTCACAAGTTATAATTCTGAAAAAGTCACTTCTATTTAGGTTTTTAAACCAACATTTAAAAACCTACCAAGACAAAAAAATACTTGCATTTTGAGTGTGATGACATTCAGTCAGAACTGGAAGAATAGGTTGAGCCTAAGTTCAGACCTGGCCTCCATCTTGCTGCGTGTCCAAAGAGCATTTAACTTTTTTTTTTTTTTTTTTTTTTTTTTTTTTTTTTTTTGAGGCAGAGTCTTGCTCTGTCGCCCGGACTGGAGTGAAGTGGCCAGATCTCAGCTCACTGCAAGCTCCGCCTCCCGGGTTCACGCCATTCTCCTGCCTCAGCCTCCCGAGTAGCTGGGACTACAGGCGCCCACGACCTCGCCCGGCTAGTTTTTGTATTTTTTTTTTTTTTTTTAGTAGAGACGGGGTTTCACCGTGTTAGCCAGGATGGTCTCGATCTCCTGACCTTGTGATCCGCCCGTCTCGGCCTCCCAAAGTGCTGGGATTACAGGCTTGAGCCACCGCGCCCGGCCAACATTTTAATATAAAATGGCAGCAGGGCACGGTGGCTCACGCCTATAATTCCAGCACTTTGGAAGGCCAAGGTGGGCAGATCACCTGAGGTCAGGAGTTCAAGACCAGCCTGGCTAACATAGTGAAACCCTGTTTTACTAAAAATACAAAAATTAGCCAGATGTGGTAGTGGGCACCTGTAATCCTGGCTACTGGGGGTGCTGAGGCACAAGAATCACTGGAACCCGGGAGGCAGAGGTTGCAGTGAGCCAAGATCACGCTACTGAGCTCCAGCCTAGGTAACTGAGCAAGACTCTGTCTCGAAAATAAAATAAAATAGGTCAGGCGCGGTGGCTCAGGCCTGTAATCCCAACACTTTGGGAGGCCGAGGGAGGCAGATCATGAGATCAAGAGTTCAAGACCAGCCTGGCCAACATGGTGAAACCCTGTCTCTACTAAAAATACAAAAATTAGCCAGGTGTGGTGGCGCATGCCTGTAGTCCCAGCTACTCAGGAGGCTGAGGCAGAAGAATCACTTGAACCCGGGAAGCAGAGGCTGCAGTGAGCCGAGATCACACCACTGCACTCCAGCCTAGGCAGCAGAGACAAGACTCCATCTCAAAAAAACAAAATAGAATTCAATAAATAAATAAATAAAATGGTAAAAGGCAAGACAATACATCAGCAGAATCCTGCCCCATTTTAACTGAGAAGCCTAAGTAATGTCCTGAAGTTTATGCTTCTGTGTTCAAAGGCCAAGCAGACTCTCCCAAACAAGAGGCCCCCATTCCCACACTGAAGCGATTTACCTTCAGCATTGAGAGTCCCTTCTGGGACAGAGAATGTGAAGAGCGGGAGCTTTAGAAACGCTGGTGGCAGTGATACACAACATCCTTCACATAACTCAGCAGACTGTTACTGTTCGTGCATCTAAAGGAACCAGGAACTGGGTAAAAAAAAAGTTCAAAGGAGTTGGGATGAGGCATACGGCTGAAGACAACCAGGGAAGGAGATCTGAAAGAGTGGGAGGTGACCCTGAGAATCCAGGGTGGAAGCAGCAGAACATGAGAGGTGTTCCCAAAACATCTGAATGAGGGAGGGGGCCATAGACTAGCATCTAGTTCCGGGGGGTGGAATCCATTATGATCGCTAAGTAGACCATAGAAAAAGGTAGCTGTAAAAATGTATTCTCCTGCGGGGCGCGGTGGCTCACGCCTGTAATCCCAGCACTTTTGGAGGCCGAGGAGGGCGGATCATGAGGTCAGGAGATCGAAGCAATCCTGGCTAGCACAGTGAAACCCTGTCTCTACAAAAAATACAAAAAAATTAGCCAGGCGTGGTGGCAGGCACCTGTAGTCCCAGCTGCTAGGGAGGCTGAGGCGGGAGAATGGCTTGAATCCGGGAGGTGGAGCTTGCAGTGAGCCGAGATCGCACCACTCCACTCCAGCCTGGGCGACAGAGCAAGACTCTGTCCCCTCCAAAAAAAAAAAAAATTCTCCTTTCCCCCTCCTTTCTTTTCATCTAGAAATGGCAGTCCCAGTCTACTGTGCACACGGTTCTGCATTAGCTTATTCAATATCGAGTCACCTAGGAGAAATCAAAGCTAATTTGTTCATAAAACCTAAAGAAAAGATAGATACTATGGCTCATGCCTATAATCCCAGCACTTTGGAAAGCGGCTGAAGCAGGAGGATCACTTGAGGCCAGGAGTTCAAGACCAGCCTGGGGTACATAATGAGACTTCATCTCTACTGAAAATAAAACTAAATTAGCTGGGCTTAGTGGCATGCAACCGTGGTCCCAGCTACTGAGGAAGCTGGGGCGGGAGGACTCCCTGGACCCAGGAATTTGGGGCTACAGTGAGCTATGATTGTGCCACAGCACTCCAGCCTGGGCAACAGAGAGACTGTCTTAAGAAACATAAAAATAAACCTTGAGAGAGTTGAAGAGTAAATTGTGACATTACCATGCTCCCTCGCAGGTAAGTTATGAACTCTGCTCTGGTCTGAAGAAACTTCTGGAACATCAACTCTGCTGGGTAATACGGTTCTACCTTTTTTTTTTTTTTTTTTTTTTTGAGACAGAGTCTCACTCTGTCATCAGGCTGGAGTGCAGTGGTGCGATTTCAGCTCACTGCAACCTCCACTTCCCTGGCGATTCTACTGCCTCAGCCTCCCGAATGGCTGGGATTACAGGCACGCGCCACTACGCCCAGCTAATTTTTGTATTTTGGGTAGAGACAGGGTTTTACCATGTTGGCCAGGATGGTCTCAATCTCCTGACCTTGTGATCCACCCGCCTCAGCCTCCCAAAGTGCTGGGATTACAGGCGTGAGCCACCGCACCCAGCCCAGTTCTCCCTTTTATCAGGCAAAGGACTTCTCTCTCCTCAGGCACGGTGGCTCACGCCTGTAATCCCAGCACTTTGGGAGGCTGAGGTGGGCGGATCACGAGGTCAGGAGATGGAGACCATCCTGGCTAACACGGTGAAACTCTGTCTCTACTAAAAATACAAAAAAATTAGCTGGGCATGGTGGCGGGTGCCTGTAGTCCCAGCTACTCCAGAGGCTGAGGCAGGAAAATGGCATGAACCCAGAAGGCAGAGCTTGCAGTAAGCGGATATCACACCACTGCACTCCAGCCTAGGCAACAGAGCGAGACTCCGTCTCAAAAAAAAAAAAAAAAAAAAAAAAAGAACTTCTCTCTCCAGAGACTGGCAGAATAAATATAGTTTCTTTCTTGACAGGGTCTCACTCTTTTACTGAGGTTGGAGGGCAGTGGTACAATCTCAGCCACTACAACCTCCGCCTCCCAGGTTGAAGTGATTCTTCTACCTCTCAGCCTGTCGTGTAGCTGGGGTTACAGGCTTGCACCACCATGCCCAGCTAATTTTTGTATTTTTAGTAGTAACAGGGTTTTACCATGTTGGCCAGGCTGGTCTCAAACTCCTGACCTCAAGTTATCTGCCTGCCTCAGCCTCCTAAAGTGCTAAGATTACAGCCATGAGCCATTGTGCCCAGCAATAAATGTAGTTATTTCCCCAGTAGGTTTAGGAGCAGCTACATTTTTCAAAATTGAATAAAGACAGCCACAAGACACAGTATTAATTTTTGCTCTTCTGATGTCATTTCTTTAATGGTTTTTTTTTTTTTTTTTTGGAAACTGTCTCGCTCTGTCACCCAGGCTAGAGTGCAATGGCACGATCTCAGCTCACTGCAACCTCCACCTCCCGGGTTCAAGCTATTCTCCTTCCTCAGTTCCCAAGTAGGTGGGATTACAGGCACCTGCCACTATGCCTGGCTAACTTTTCTATTTTTAGTAGAGATGGGGTTTCAAATGCTGGCCAGGCTGGTCTTGAATGCCTGACCTCAGGTGATCCTCCTGCCTCGGCCTCCCAAAGTGCTGGGATTACAGGTGTGAGCCATGACGCCCGGCCTGATATCATTTCCTACTGGGAAAAGGAGTAAGAATTAAATAGGACAAATGCCGGAAACACCAGGAATTAACCAGCCACAGCAGGGGATGGGGCCCACTCTCAGTTTCTAGATTCATCTAACCTTTGCAGTTAACTCACAGCAGGACTTCTGTAATGGGCTCTTCAGCTATCTAGAGGCTTCCTGCCCCTCATTATCATCGCTCTATACAACACAAGGAAAAATAAATTGCACAGTAAAGCAAAATGTTTTGATATCCCAACACACTGAGAGACACACCTGAGGTCCTCTAGCAACTTAAGTTTAAAATGAACTGAAGACAGGACTTTCCCTTCTCTGTTGGAAAATACTGCCAGGAGCACAGTACTCTTGTGAATGGTACTTCTATGTTCTAAAGGAAAAATGCTTTTCTGTCTCTGAGCTCTGTCTCCAACCTGTGGTCTTGTAGATCTCTCCTGAGAGCTTCCATCTCCCCTGCAAGATCCATTCTTGTGCTGGCCTTAAACCAGCCATGACTCACACACATGCAGAAGAGTAAACATCACTCGTTTAAAAAAGAGAAATAGTTATTTATACACCCTTCTTCACAGAGCATTAGTCACAATAGCCAAAAGGTGGAAGCTGCCTAAATGTCAATCATTGGATGAATGGAAAAACAAAATGTGACATATACATACAATGGAATATTATTCAGCCTTTAAAAAGGAAAGTCTGATGCAGTCTACAACATGGATGAACCTGGAAGACATCATGCTAAGTGAAACAAGCCAGTTACACAAAAACAAATATGGTGTGATTCCATCACAGGAAGTATACGGAGTCCTGAAACTCAGAGACAGAAAGGAGCATGGTGGTTGCCAGGAGCTGAGGGGAGCGGGAAATGGTGAGTTGTTGGTTAGTGGGTATAGAATTTCAGTTTTGCAAGATGAAAGGTTCTGGAGATTGGTTGCACGACGATGTGAATATACTTAACACTGCTGAATAGTGTACTTAGAAATAGTAAAGATAGTAAGTTTCACATTGTTTTTTAATAACAATTAAAAATAAATAAAAAAGAGAAATACTTGCAAGCAAAGAAACTGGAATTGCTCTTTACATTACAATTGCATTTTTACTGTACTTCTTTTAAGATATCAATCTAATAAGAATCTACTGCATATAACGGTGTTAACTCATTTGCTTCTCTCAAATAAGAGCTACTAGTATCATCCATCGTTTTACAGACAAGGAAATTGAAGCACAGAGTAAGTAAATAAGTTTTGCAAAATCACACAATTATAAACTGAGGAAATTTGTCCCATATTTTGCCCTCCTTTATCTCATACATGCCCCTTCTCTTTCTAAAGAGTCTTAGAAGAGTCAGCTTTACTCCTTAACTTCCTGCAAACAGGCTTTCCTCCATACCACTCCCACTAATCAGTTCTCCTAAAGGTCACCAATTACCTCCATATCACTGCTACTCACTTTTGTAAGCTTATCTTCACTTGGCTTCTCTGTGGCATGTGATAGAGTTGACCCACCCTTTCCTTCTGGAAATTATCTCTTCCCTCTGTTTTCTGGACACAATTCTTCCCAGTAATCCTTCAATTTGTCTGACCACTCCTTATCATGTTCTTAAGCAACACATTTTCTTCCCCAATTTCCACCCAAACAATGGCTATTTGATGACTAAATGAGCAATTAAGTAATATTTACTGTAAACTTATTTCACGCATTGCCGGGGTTCTTTTGAAGTTTGCAGGTTCTAGAGCCTTCTGGATATAGGCTCTCTAGAGCTGTCACTTGAAAGTGAGGGTTCTATTTTATTTACTTTACACCTCTCAATGACTACCACAGTGTAAACCTCACTCTTGCTGCCTAGGCTGGAGTGCAACAGCCCCATCTTGGCTCACTGCAACCTCTGCCTCCTGGGTTCGAGTGATTCTCCTGCCTCAGCCTCCCAACTAGCTGAGCTTACAGGCCGTACACCAACATGCTTGGCTAATTTTTGTATTTTTAGTAGAGACAGAGTTTTGCCATGTTAGTCAGGTTGGTCTCGAAATCCTGACCTCAAGGGATCCACCCACCTCCGCCTCCCAAAGTGCTGAGATTACAGGTGTGAGTCACTGCAACCAGCCCCAATTTAATCTTAATATAACTAAATCCTCGCATTCAAACCTGCTTTTCCAGGTATATTCTTCCAGTTTTTACTGCCTAAAGCTCCCAAATTATTTAAATGGCAAGTTCACTCCAAGGCCAGTTAAGGGTCTAACATGGGCTCTGGATAATAGCTAAAACAGTAGAAAAATTGTTCCATTTCACTTACTGTGTAATTCTCAGATCTCTGTCAGGT
The DNA here is from genome assembly GCF_007565055.1 of Rhinopithecus roxellana. Lineage (NCBI taxonomy): Eukaryota > Metazoa > Chordata > Mammalia > Primates > Cercopithecidae > Rhinopithecus > Rhinopithecus roxellana. Next base: position 60,770,064 of record NC_044552.1, on the reverse strand, counting down.
CTCCCTGGCTTCGAATGGCCCTGAACTGTCTTATAGGAAAGGCCACAGCCTCCTGCCCCTCCCCAGCAGTTGTGTCCCAACTGGCCTTTCTGCCTTCGGAGTGCCTCATCCCAATATGAAGCATTAAATGAGATTCAAACATTCCAACAATGTTCCTGCATCTTCTGATTCAATTAGTTGAGCTAAATATGTAAAACCCTAGTAAGAGAAAATTAGAGGAAGCTCAAAGGGTGTCTGCATGTTGCAGTCGGCTAAATTTTGATGAGTAAATTAAGTTAGCTATAGATTACATTCACAAAATCTCACTCACTAGAAAGTTACACAACACCATTGTTTCATCCTTTGTTATCTTCTCTTGAAGACTTTGCTTTACCCACAGGCCTCTGTAAATGTTCTCCATCGCATCCTTTTTTTGAATAATACGTTCTGAAGTCTACTTCTGATCCCTGACCTCATAGATGTTCTCCTATTAGTTCTATGCTCAGCATAATGGAATGTTAATAAGCTGTTATGACTTACTCTACAAAAATCAATGGTCTCAATCCTGCCGGGTAAATAAGCTACTTTGGTGAGCATGGCTATCCACACAGCATTAGGTACCATTTGGTAAGTCATAGCCTTCAAAGAACAAAAATTTATCCTAAGGAATTCAGAACTTTCATAAACTGACTTTTTGTTTGATTTAGATATTGAGACTAATTTTCCACCTCCTTCTACATACCTGAAAAATACAAGGTGGCAGATCCCGACTAGCCTATAATATGGACAACATCCAAAATATTGCACAACACTGAGAAGATAAAATTTCAACAGAGAATGATGAGCACTGTGTTATGAATTTTGGGACACCGCTGGCTGGTACAAGAAAGGTTTTTGTTTTGTTTAAGTCTAGGAATAAAAGAACTATATAACAATAATCCCGTGGTAGATCAGACTAGGACACTGAAAAGGCACATGGTAGAATTCAACATCACTTTTTCATAAAAATTATCTCTCAACAAATGAAAGGTCATTCTTTGATAATAGAAGTGTGATGGTACATGAGGCTGACCCAAGAAAGTATCAATTTTAAGATGCAGCAGATGTTTAAAAAGATCATCTTGCTTTGAAAGAATGAGAAAAGAAAAGCTTTTCTAAACTTCTGAGAGTTACAGAAAACATATTTTCTTTTTTCCTGGGGTTATCTTGGATTGTATGTGTATTCACAGTTAAGGCTGTTTCAGTGTTTTGTTTTGTTTAATACAACACATCTAACACATCTGTAAAATTATTACCAAGCCAGAAGGCTCTACCTTTTTTTTTTTTTTTTTTTTTTGAGATGGAGCTTCACTCTTGTTGCCCAGGCTGGAGTGCAGTGGTATGATCTCAGCTCACCGCAACCTCGACCTCCTGGGTTCAAGAGATTCTCCTGCCTCAGCCTCCCAAGTAGCTGGGATTACAGGCATGTGCCACCACGCCCGGCTAATTTTGTATTTTCAGTAGAGACAGGGTTTCTCCATGTTGGTCAGGCTGGTCATGCACTCCTGACCTCAAGTGATCTGCCCGCCTCAGCCTCCCAAAGTGCTGGGATTACAGGCACCTGCCACCACGCCCAGCCTAATTTTTTGTATTTTTAGTAGAGATGGGGTTTCACCATGTTAGCCAGGCTGGTCTCAAACTCCTGACCTTGTGATTCACCCACCTCAGCCTCCCAAAGTGCTGTGATTACAGGCATGAGCCACTGCGCCTGCGAAGTCTCTACTTTCAAAGAGATGATTGCCTCTGCAAGTATCTCAAAGGGATTGGGGAAAGGAGTGTTTTTTGTTTTTTGGTTTTTTTTTTTGAGACGAAGTCTAGCTCTTGTCGCCCGAGTGCAATGGCGCAATCTCAGCTCACTGCAACCTCTGCATCCCGGGTTCAAGCGATTCTCCTGCCTCAGCCTTCCAAGTAGCTGGGATTGCAGGTGCCTGCCACCATGCCTGGCTAATTTTTGAATTTTTAGTAGAGATGGGGTTTCACCATGTTGGCCAGGCTGGTCTCGAACACCTTACCTCAGGTGATCCACCCACCTCAGCCTCCCAAAGTGTGGAATTGCAGGCATGAGCTACCGTGCCCAGCCAGGAGTGTTTTATCACAGTCTTACTTCAGAATTATCCCCTGCATAGGGATAATAAAAGCACAGACTGACTTTAATAGTCAATTTTATTACTGTTCTTTTTTTTATTTCAGACTGAGTCTCGCTGTGTCATGACTCAGCGTGGAGCATGGAGCATGATCTCAGGCTCACTGCAACCTCTGCCTGCGGCGTTCAAGCAATTCTCCTGCCTCAGCCTCCTCAATAGCTGGGACTACAGGCACGCACCATCATGCCTGGCTAATTTTTGTATTTTTAATAGAGACAAGGTTGGTCAGGTTGGTCTCGAACTCCTGACTTCGTGATCCACCCACCTTGGCTGCCAAAAGTGCTGGGATTACAGGCATGAGCCATCATGCGGGGTCTATTGTTCCTAAATTTCCTACAGACAAAGAACTCTCTTATTGCCTGTAAAGAGAGCTAAGCACTCCCACTGCCCCCAACGCCCTTCGAAGAAGAACAGATTACATGGAATGTAATTGTCACCACCACCTCCATGAAGTCTTCCTGACTGCAATCCTTCCCAGCATCCAGGTCCCCACAACTCCTCACTTGTTAAACAATTGTCATTTGCTGTTTATTTTTTTTTCTCCCTGCTCGATTTTGGGGTTCTTCAGGTCACACACCCTTAATGTACTTTCCCAATATTTCCAAATGCCTTGCAGAGTGCCTAAAACACAACAGTCCCTCAACACGGTCACTAATTTAAGAAAAATTCATTGAGCATCTGTTCGTGACCAGGCCCTGCTCTAGGCATTGGGGTTACAGCAGTGAACACAACATATGGCAGCATGAAAATAAGCTTACATTCAAGTGGTGTTTACAAAAATGAATGAACATTAGAGTGCCAACAACATCTTCTTGATGGGCTGGAAACTTTACTCAGTGAAACAAAGAGAAAACACGCACATGGCCAGCTTTGACATAATTCTTTCAGATTGTGAAAGTTAAGTCTAAGCCTGATTTGCAAGTGAAATTTAGAGTCGTAGAATTATCACTTGACACATAGTTTTCCCTTTATCAATGACAAATGTCAAAGGACGAGCCAGAGCCCTTACATGTCCATCATACTACTATTAAGCCCACAAACTATAACTTACTCTTGGATGCAGCCTAAATTATCTTCAAACACTGAAAACCATGTTTCATGGAAACACCTCTTTCACAGAAGAGGTATTTAATGAGAACCAGTCTTTCACCACCACTCATTACTATTTCCGTAGAGTATTTATAATTTTCTAAATCCTTTCATTTCACTTTTTTATTTTATTTATTTATTTTTTTGGAGACAGAGTCTCGCTCTGCTGCCCAGGCTGGAGAGCAGTGGTGTGTTCTTGGCTCACTGCAACCTCTGCTTCCTGGGTTCAAGCAATTCTCATGCCTCAGCCTCCTGAGTACCTGGGATTATAGGCACCCACCACCACACCCAGCTAATTTTTGTATTTTTAATAGAGACGAGGTTTCACTATGTTGCCCAGGCTGGTCTCGAACTCCTGGCCTCTAGTGATCTGCCCCACCTTGGCCTCCAAAAGTGCTGGGATTACAGGCATGAGCCATTGCTCCCGGTCCTTATTTTTATTTTATTTTATTTTATTTTATTTTATTTTATTTTATTTTATTTTATTTTATTTTATTTTATTTTTGAGACAGAGTCTTGCTCTGTCGGCCAGGCTGGAGTGCAGTGGCACAATCTCGACTCACTGCAAGCTCCGCCTCCTGGGTTCACGCCATTCTCCCGCCTCAGCCTCCCTAGTAGCTGGGACTTACAGGCGCCCGCCACCATGCCCAGCTAATTTTGTTTTTGTATTTTTAGTAGAGACAGGGTTTTACCGTGTTAGCCAGGATGGTCTCGATCTCCTGACCTTGTGATCCACCAGCCTTGGCCTCCCAAAGTGCTGGGATTACAGGCGTGAGCCACCGCACCCAGCCTCTCATTTTATGTTTATTGTCTCATTTGAGCCCTCATATAACAGGTGGCATAGTTAGGTGAGGGTTTCTTATTATGTTTTCTTTATAGATGCCTAAGTGCAGGCTGGAGGACTTTATGTTATTTGCCTAATTGCATGCAGCTGGTAAGTTGCAAAGTCAAACTTAAAACTAGAACTATGAACTACAAAGTCAGCAGTCATGCTCTAACTGCATTATACCATCTACAAGAAAAAATACAGGCTGAAAACAGAATTCAAAATATACAGAACTCCCAAATCCAACATGATTTACTAGAGACATTCTCGCTCGCTCTCTCACTCTCTCTCTCTCTCTGTCTCTCTCTCTCATACACACACACTCCAATTTAGAGATCCACAAGCAAATTCACCAGTACCTAGCAATGAAAACTACTCTTTCTACAATAGTCAGATATTAGACCGTCCAGACAATTTACCAAGGATTAATCAACATAATTACTGTATCCACATTTATGGATTACTGAAGGTGATCATTTCATCTTACTAACTGTGTGGTCAAAGATGGTAAACTCCATTCTGTAAACTCCCAGAGGACCAGGACTGTGTCACATCCCCAAGCACCCCCAGCCCTCAGCACGCCTTCCAACTTGTAGCAGGGCACTCAGCAAATACCCAATGAATGACCACACTGCTATGTTAACAACTGTGAAAATTGGTTTAAGAGTTTTCATTAAGATTTTCTGCATTTTCTCCATAGTCTCCCACTAATTTGACTTTGAGCCATTTAAAGACAGAGACACTCTGTGTCTTCCTTTACAAATCATGTACAGAACCCCAGATGGTGTCATGCTCATGTGGAATGTGTGTTTCATCAATATTTGCTCATTGATTTGTTGCTCAAATGACACTACTTGGTTGTGTTTATCTGGCAAATCATGCGATTTTAATAATTAGTGTCAGAGGTGGAAACATGCCTTTAACAAAAAAAAATTAGGGGTAAATGTGAAGTACTAAGAGTGATACTGGCCTACAAGATGTATGTTAGATGGAAACACATCACTTCCATAGCAAAAATTAATAGAGCAAAAAATACATGTAGATAAAAATCTCCAAAAGTAACACCACTGTTATTGGTTTTTACACACACACACACACACACACACACACACGCAATAAAGGAAGCATGCCAAGTAACAAAAGTAACTTCGACACCACTGGGAGCCTAAAGAATCACACTATGTTGACTTGCAATGTGGAGAAGCATCCGCTATTGCACTAGGAAATCAAAAAGACTCATTCTCTTGTCTACATCACTGTATTTTATGAAGATTCTTCTGAGAAAAGCACATGCACTAAACATATTACTTAGACACCTCGACTGAATGAGGTGTTTTGATAAATCGAATTACTGATTCACTAAAAGTTAACCAGAAACCCATTTATACTGTGAGCCTTCTGAGTAGGGTAAGAGGTGAGGGAATCAGAGAATCTCAGCATTAGCAGGGAGAGTATAGATCAGTCAATTAAATCTCCTACCCAATGAAAGGAAGCCTTTCTATAGTTTTTGCTGACATCTTTAGGATATACATTAATTAGTCCATGTTTGCATGTAATGAACATAATTTAATGTTCATTAAACATTCTTTGATGACAAGGGATTTTCAAATTCTGCAAGGTCATGTTTGGAACCAGAATATTTAATGTTCTACAGATGATGCTGTCATAGGACACTGGGCCAAATGGATACAGATCCCAGGATAACTCCAGGAAAGAACACTTCAAAAATGTTAAATCCTTGATAAGTTTTACAATTACATATCTCTTTCTTATAAGAGATATGCTCAAAGGAGCATACGCTGATTAAAGAGCTGAGATTTCTGAGTTCTGGTTATCCAGAGTTTAATTTTATCTTCATTGAGAAAAACAATTTGACACTACTTGAGTTCAAGCAGTCAGATCACAGCCAAAGGCAATGATGTTGTTAATGCTTAACTGAAAACTCTTCTGAATTATTAATGATAAAGCATAATTTCTGCCTTCAGATAAATACATATTTATTTCAATTGAAGTTTGTCCAATGATAAGAGTATATTGTAATGGCAAGCCAGCACACCCTTAAAAGGTCCAATTCATTTACATTATTTTTCACAATAGATGCAGTGCTGAAAACAGAGGTACATAGATGGTCTTTGTTGTAAATCTCGTTACATGCAAAATGCTCTGAGTAAAGACACCAATCTAAGAGTCCCACAATAAGCAGTACATAATATCAACTACTACCTTCGTTTATATTTCACTAGCAATCTTTTTTTTTTTTTTTTTTTTTTTCTGAGATGGAGTCTCACTCTGTCACCCAGGCTGGAGTTCAGTGGCGCGATCTAGGCTCACTGCAACCTCCGCCTCCCAGGTTCACGCCATTCTCCTGCCTCAGCCTCCCGAGTAGCTGGGACTACAGACGCCCACCACCACACCCGGCTAATTTTTTGTATTTTTAGTAGGAATGGGGTTTCACTGTGTTAGCCAGGATGGTCTCAATCTCCTGATCTCGTGATCCGCCCGCCTCAGCCTCCCACAGTACTGGTATTACGGGTGTAAGCCACCGCGCCCGGCCATTCACTAGCAATCTTAAATCTTTGGGCTAGGTGCAGTGGCTCATGCCTGTAATCCCAGCACTTTGGGAGGCCAATGCGGGTGGCTCATTTGAAGCCAGGAGTTCAAGACCAGCTTGGCCAACATGGCAAAATCCCATCTCTACTAAAAATACAAAAATTAGCCAGGCATGGTGGCACATGCCTGTAATCCCAGCTACTGGAGAGGCTGAGGCATGAGAATCATTTGAACCTGGGAGGTGGAGGTTTCTGTGAGCTGAGATCACACCACTGCACTCCAGCCTGGGCAAAAAAGTGAGACTCTGTCTCAAAATAAAAATAAAATAATATCTTTCTATGTTAACTTTTTCTAAAGCAAAGCACAACTTTACAGGATATCTTCTCCAAGAACAACTTTCAAAACCCCTGAAGATACACAGTCAAATAATACACTAATGGTGTGCAGTCCCTACCCTCCCACAGTTCACGTTCCCACCAGCAACACAGGCAAAAACCCAACTAAATGTTTATGCAACGTCAGAGGGATGCGTTTCACGAAGAAAAGCAGGATAAAGGGATAGAGAGAGTTTGAAGGCAGGGTGTACTATATTAAATCACTCAGTGAGGCCTCTATTAAAGGTGGCATTTGAACAGAAAGGAAGGAAAACGCCAGACAATCAGATAGCAAGTACAGAAGCCTGAAACTAAAGCATGTTTGCTTGGACGTGTTCAAACAATATTTGCAGAAAAAGACAACGTGGCTACAGTAAAGTAAGCAAAGAGGAAAAGAGCAGGAATGATATCCCAGAGGTGGTATAATAAGAAGGCAGGCTATATAGGGTCTTGCAGGCCACATGTAGAGGCAGCGGTTGTTCACCATCCAGATAACCACTTAGGACCAAGACCCTTATTCCTCCAGCTGCTGGAAATGCTGCCTGCTGATGGCTCACCATTGTGTACCCACCTCTCCAAGATGTTCTATTGCATGACAATGGAAACTGCAACTCTAATCATCCTATACATACTCCCAGGAATTCCTTTAGTCCTGAGTTTTCAAAATAGCTACTGCCTAGCCTGAACATATACCTTCATATACCTTAACTGGTTTTTTTTTTTTGCTTTTTTTTTTTTTTTTTTTTTTTTGAGATAGAGTCTTGCTCTGTCACCCAGGCTGGAGTGCAAAAGTGTGATCTCGGCTCGCCGCAACCTCTGCCTCCCAGGTTCATGCAATTCTCCTGCCTCAGCCTCCTGAGTAGCTGGAACTACAGGCACACCCCACCACGCCCACCTGATTTTTTGTATTTTTAGTAGAGATGGGGTTTCTCCGTGTTGGCCAGGCTGGTCTCGAGTGATCCGCCCACCTCAGCCTCCCAAAGTGTTTAGCATTACAAGTGTTAGCACCACCATGCCCGGCCACCTTAACTTTTATGAGGGAGAAGTAAAACATGACCGTAGGTGCAGTTTAAAAGTTGAAGAAATGTTTAAGAAATGTGTTAATGGAATAAACTCGCAATCGGTATCCCTACCTCCTAACCCCCTTCCTCCCTCGTTTCCAATCCTAGCTGGTAACGTCTATCCAATCATTTCAGCTAGAAAATTAGGAGCCCCAACCCTCACTTGCTACCACCCCCTACACACACCACACCATAACTACCACATCACAACCATTACAAAGTCCTGTGAGTTAATCTCCAAATATTCCTCATATCCGTCTCCTCCTGACTATCCCCACTGCCTACACCTGCCTCCATTCAGACCCTCTTTTTTTTTTTTTTTTTAGACGGAGTTTTCACTCTTGTTGTCCAGGCTGCAGTGCAATGGCACAATCTTGGCTCACCGCAACCTCTGCCTCTTGGGTTCAAGCAATTCTCCTGTCTCAGCTTCCTGAGTAGCTGGGATTACAGGGGCCCACCACCATGCCTAGCTAATGTATTTTTAGTAGAGACAGGGTTTCTCCATGTTGGTCAGGCTGATCTCGAACTCCCAACCTCAGATGATCCACCTGCCTCGGCCTCCCAAAGTGCTGGGATTACAGGCGCCCAGATTCTTTTTTTTTTTTTTGAAACAGAGTCTCACTCTGTCACCCAGGCTGGAGTGCAATGGCGCAACCTTGGCTCACTGCAACCTCCGCCTCCCGGGTTCAAGCAATTCTCCTGCCTCAGCCTCCCAAGTAGCTGGGATTACAGGCATGTGCCACCATGCCCGGCTAATTTAGTAGAGATGGGGTTTTGCCATGTTGGTCAGGCTAGTCCCGAACTCCTGACCTCAGGTGACTCACTCGCCTTGGCCTCCCAAAGTGCTGGGATCACAGGTGTGAGCCACGACACCCAGCAAGCTCTCATCTTTCATCCATTTGGCAATAACCACTTAACTGGATTCCCTACTGCACATCTCTTCCCATTCCCCAATTCCATCCAGCCTCCACATAGCTGGAAAAGTAGTCTACTGTTGAATACACGTTGCCAGATACATACATGACCCTTAGTCTAAGACCTGATCTTGGCTTTGCTCTGCAGCCTTATCTTCCAGCACTTGACCCCTACCCCCTTATAACCCAGCAATACCAAACTATTGTAGCTATCGTCCTACCCCATGATGGTCAAGTCCCAGATCACCCCTCTGGCTAGGAAACAAGCCCTGTTTCCTAGATAAGATTAACTCCATCCTGGCTAACACAGTGAAACCCTGTCTCTACTAAAAATACAAAAAAGTAGCCGGGTAGGTGGCGGGCACCTGTAGTTCCAGCTACTCAGGACACTGAGGCAGGAGAATGGCGTGAACCCGGGAGGTGGAGCTTGCAGTGAGCCAAGATCGCACCACTGCACTCCAGCCTGGGCGACCGAGTGAGACTCCGTCTTGAAAAAAAAAAAAAAAAAAAAAAATTAACTCCAGGCCATTCCTTAAAATCCAGCCAGAGCATTTTCTCAAAAGTGGCCCTTGATTTCAGTCCCTGCCAAGAATGGCTTAGTTATACTCCCATAGCCCATGTCATACTGCACTAAAAGCACCTATTTATGTCCACCCACCCCCACCAAACCCCTGCAACCACCACCACTGGACTCTAAGTTCCTTGAAGACAGAGACCATTTCTTATTCATCTTTGAGTCCAGGAGGCAGCATAGTACTTAGTACATGACAGGCAGGGGGAAGAAAAGAAAGGCTAAACCTAACTATTTATTACTATCTGATATTTATATAAAGGAGACTGTGGATGAATATTTTAAAAAAGAAAAGAAAACACTGATGGGAGCAAAAAGAGAAAACAAACTTACGAATAGCAGCATGGAGTTTTAAAACAACAACAAAAACTTCAACAAATGCCAGAAGTGTTTCCAACTGCACATATTTAGGATACTCTGGTCTCAATGTACTCTATGACCCCTTCTGAAGAATAATACAAATAACAAGAGGCCTAAAATACATTATTAACTGGTACCTATGGATCTCTCCTCCCATAAAGTGATACGAGCAACACCCCCAATGTGGATAGAAATAAAAATGCCTCTTGGAGATGTACTCTGGGACTATAGATTGTGGAAGTACACATAGGAAGAAGCATGGAATTCTTTTAGGGATTGATTTCCCTACAGTTTTAAAGTATGTTTTCTTCCTATATCATTATCAGAGTTAGAATACTTAAAATAGAATTGGTGGCAAATGTGAGTGCCAAGGCCAGGTGCAATGACTCACACCTGTAATTCCAACACTTTGGGAGGCCAAGTCGGGTGGATTACCTGAGGTCAGGAGTTCGAGACCAGTGTGACCAATACGGGAAATCCTGTCTCTACTAAATACAAAAAATTAGCCTAGCTACTTGGGAGGCTGAGGCAGAAGAATCGCTTGAACCCAGGAGGTGGAAGTTGCAGTGAGCCAAGATTGCGCCATTGCACTCCAGCCCGAACAACAAGAGCAAAACTCCATCTCAAAAAAAAATTTTTTTAAAAAGTGAGTGTCAAAAGGGAGTTCTATCCATAATGAAATTATTAACCCAAAGGAAGTCTCAGTGCTAATGGTCCCTCATCACCATGATATTTCTAGTAGATCTGAGTCCGTTACACATTATTTATGTCAAAAGTACTAATAGATTAACAAGGGAGGGAGGTGGAGAAAAAGAAAAAGACGAGGCTTCGGTAAAGTCCACGTGTGCTGGTCTAGCCATGCAGTCATGTGGTTTCTCCTGGGCTCTTCCAGAAGGGCATGTCCTCACAAACCTTCTATGAGCTCCGCCAGGAGGGGGAGACGGGCAGGAGCCACGTGAAACAGCAGGGCCAAGGGTATTACCCTGGAGTCAGCAAACACAGCCACGGAGCACAGACACGGCAAAGATTCCACAGGGAAAAACCACCGAGGGCAGAAGTGGCCCAACTGCTGGGAGACCTGGTAGTTAGAGGAAAGCCTTTTTTAAACTCAGTGGAAAAGGCCCACATACAGCAGGCACCAGTATAATTACCGAAGCCACCAGGCCTGTCTGCCAAGCTGGGCTGATGTGGCCTCTTGACCAGGTTTTATTCTTGGCGGCTGCTGCACTCTTCTCCCTCTGCTCTTCCTGCTCCTGCTACTAAATAAACTAGCAGATGCTGGCTTCATGTACTACAAACCCTGAGCTATCTATCTTCTCGTTTGTTTTGGCATCTACTTCAAATGGTAAAGCATCTGTGAAACGGACCAAGGCACTCCAAAAATCTACTTCAGGGTCATTCTCAAGAATTTATTTCTACATTTCCAAAGACCATTTTGAATTTCCCCATCAAAGATATAACAAGCGTGATCCACACACGATCACCAAGTCATTTTTGTTATTTGTCTTCTACTAGGCAAATACATGTTATTGTTCAAATACCAGTGCAGGAGAGAAATCACAGTGTTCTTTTAGTTCAATGCTGAATTTCATCCACTCCCATTTCTCTTTGTTCTCTGTGCTACCTTACTCACTTGTGGCTTCATCACCAGCTGTGTGTCAGCAACTCCCAAATTACTATCTCCATCTCAGACTTCTCTGATCAAACCCAGACCTGGATATCCAAAGACCTAATGGACATTTCAAAAACGAACTACTTAAAACTGAACTCCTCATCTTCCTCTTGCCAAAGTATTTCAGTACCCACTGCTTTCTCCTAACTCACATTTTGAGTCATCCTTGACTTCTCTCCTTTCTTCGGCCTCCCATCTTGTCGATAAAGCTATGATGCCTGAGCTATGCTCTATTAAACAAGAAAAGATACACTTCTGTCTGATATAAGTGTGCTTTCTATCTCTCTCTTTCAGATTCCAGCAAGAATTGCTGTACGTGTCAGTCTGCACTCACTGTGTGAGGTTGGCAAATGCCCTGTTCATTCTCTCAGCTCTTCCTCCAGGGCGTGTTCCCATACCCCAATTTCAAAAGCACTAGAGTGCATTGAACAGGATTGGTTTCTTTATATCTTTGGGTCGGGGACAGTCATTCAAGAACCTAAAAGAGAAGTTCTCATTTCACAGCAGCAGCATCTCCAAGGAAAATTCTTCCAGAATGAAACACCACCACATTTCATAAAACAACAAAAAAGGAATGAAACAAGCCTGTTAAACAGGAACGAGCTACAATGCCAGAACTAACCTGGAGACTTAAAAGACAAAGTTGTGGCAGGAAGAATACCAAAAAAGGTAGGAATGGGAAAAGTCCACTCACTGATCCAGTTACCCTCTGTAATTACAGACACCCAGACACCCTCATATCTTTCATTCAACATTAATATTTGTTCAGCCTGTCCTCAACCTGTTGAAGTACAGCTCAGATGGAAGTATTTTAGAAAGATGTATTTCCTTAACTTTGACTTTTCTTTTTTTTTTTTTTTTTTTTTTTTTTTGAGACGGAGTCTCACTCTGTCGCCTAGGCTGGAATGCAGTGGCCGGATCTCAGCTCACTGCAAGCTCCGCCTCCCGGGTTCACGCCATTCTCCTGCCTCAGCCTCCCGAGTAGCTGGGACTACAGGCGCCCGCCACCTCGCCCGGCTAGTTTTTTGTATTTTTTAGTAGAGACGGGGTTTCACCGTGTTAGCCAGGAGGGTCTCGATCTCCTGACCTCGTGATCCGCCCGTCTCGGCCTCCCAAAGTGCTGGGATTACAGGCTTGAGCCACCGCGCCCGGCTAACTTTGACTTTTCAATGTAACTCCAAGTAGAATTTTCAAAGAATAAAATGTCTAATTAGGAAGAACAGGCTTACAGTTACAGCTCAGTTCAACTTTGTTGAGAAAATATTTCAGTCAATAGCTCAACAGAATGAGGTCCTTTTCTTTCCTATCTTTGGAGAGCAGCGTCGCCATTTCTAGGACTGACCCCACACGAGGAGTGTTGACTGTAAACTTTCAGGGTATCACTCAACAACCCAGAAACTGGTGGCAGCTGGAAGGACAGAGGTCATGTGTGCTGCTTTCTATAATAAAATTCTTTTTACCCCGGGTTAAGTTGATTACTCAAACTCTCAAACTCCTCCTCCTCCCCACTCCAGCCTACTCGCATTTTCCCTAGGCTGATTGACTCTAGGAAAACAAGTATTGCATTATGCTTGACTGTTTGGAATGAGATCAGTTCTCATTTCAAATTCCCTTTCAGAACAACCCCAAGGCCACAGACCCTGTAAAAATCCCAGATGCCCAACAACTCAGGAAGGCCTAAGCTATGACAAGAAAACATTACTTAAGTAATAATCAGCAAATGCATCCTAAACCCGGACTGGCATCCTCTGAGGTCTCTTCCAAGGCATTTGGCAGGAACATGTCTGTAAACCACCCAGTCTCACTCTCGGCTCCTCCTCCAAGGCAGAATGGCCAAGGCGGAGGCTTTAGTGCACTGTTCGGCAGTGATTTTCTCCAACTGGCACCATCTGTGCACGCCCTGCCAGACTTGCTGACAGAGCAGGCTGCACAGACCATTACTAATCTCCCAGGGTCAGCTGGGTCAGGCCTGCAACAGGATGCCTATAGATTTCAAAGGCCGGTGTTTTCTCCGTGCCAGCTAATCGATCTATGTTGGAAAGCAAGCACATTTTTATTCCACCTTCTTTTAAATTTCTAAGAAAAATCTCAATTTTAAAGCTCTTCGTGTGGGAACTGCTTGCATGTAATCAGTGTCCTGATACCAGTTATGTTATATGAGATCTTAGGAGGATGGGGCTTACCCATTGATCCTTTGCCAAGATTCAGTAGTAAGGCCAGGAAGACAACTTTGCTCAGACAACAAAAGGCCTTCTAAATAGCACCACTGGGGATGGACGACATGGATCAAGATTCAGACTCAACTGCAAAGTCCTCTTAGCTAAGTCTGCAAAAGAAGAATAAATGCTATCCTACCAGGATCTTATCATGTGAGCCCAGGCAGTGTCAACCGGGACTGGTAAATAAAATCTCAGCATCATTCACCATCTACTTCAGAATTCATCTGCGAATGCTGCCACCCACTACCAACTGCCTATCAAGTGTTTACTAAATGTCAATTGTGTGCCAAGAGTTTGATATTCCCTCAAACTTCTGTAGTTTCTTTTGCTGAGGAATGGGGTAACTGAGTCTAGTACTCAGCCATATAGCAGGCTAGACAAATCCAAAAGCCCCTTGAAGGTGGGATCATAATGATCCTGTTTCAAGGTGCTACCACTTAGCACAGACTTTTTCAGGCTTGTTGCAGTAATTCTATTAAAAATCCTTTTAGATAACTGTATAAATACAATTAGGAGGAGGCAGTATCAAGATCAATTACTGTAATCATTTCTTTATAGATGATATGTTATTCTAGATCTTCAAGTCAAACAATGACTCAATCTGATAGAGTCGAAAAACTAACAGCCACAAAACTAAGACATTACTACCAGCTCCAAAGAGACCAGATATTTTGTTTACGATAATTAAAGGTTTAAAGAAATTTTGAGATAAGTGACTTCATCTTCTTAATCTTGCTTAGATATCAGTTTCTACACTTAACCAAACCCTAACAGAGTTTACATGGGGCTAAAGGGGTGACAGCAAAGAGGAATTTGTGAGCTAAAATATAATTAATAATTCCTCTAACCCAGACCATCTTCCCTGTAAAACGATGGGTTTGTTAAGAAGCAAGCTGAGAGGTTCACAGATCTGACATGGCCACTCAGGCATAATTGGAGAAGCAGGTTTCCGCGAGTTCTCACTGAGTAATTTCTTCTTCCAGTTTTTTTCGAGCTTCAGGCAACCAGAGAAAACTCCAGGCTAACTTGGTTCCTAACATGTCTATTCTTCCCAACTCCTCCCTTTGCAAAGGAGTCCCTGTATTGTCTAAAAATAAGTCACGCAATCACTCGGATCCCCTCCAACTATTTCGTATCAAAGAATCACTGCCATGTCTACAGCAGACATTTTCTCAGCCTTTAGATTTCCTATCTAGATAGCACAAAACAAACTGAACACATAAAACAAACGGGAACATTTATAATGAGATCATGTTTCACATCTACCATGCCTCAACTCACCCTTCCCAAGACATCAGGTGCACTGAAGAAGATCTCATTCCATTTAACTTACAGAAGGCACACCTTCACAGTCCAGAATGATGTGTGTTGGTCTTTCAGAATTAACACTTTTGACTAGACCTAACTTCACACCTTTGGCTTTTAATGTAAAGTTTTATGATGTCTTTCCTCCACATCCAGTCCCAATTCCTTCTGAGTGTCTCTGTGATTCTAGACAACAACATCTACTTTTTTAAACAAAGACTTCCCAGCATTCAACTTCATTTCTCTCTGTTTGATTCTGCTAGAGAAAGAGAGATAAGAATCTAGACACAGGCTTTCATAGTGTTTTACCTGTAACTTGTCTAAACCACCAACTGACAAATACAGGCTCTGCCATTAAGCACCCCAGGTACCTATGGTGTAGAAATAATTGCACAGACCTGTGCCTCTAGCATCACTTCCAGCATGGAAGCAGCAAGGAGAACGATCAGAAGGCAGGATGCCTAGATGATAGAATGATAAATCCTCGAGAAGCCTAGAAATATCAAGTCCAAGCAAGTATCATGGCAAAAATATGCCTATGGAACTCATAGAAAAAGACCTAAACAACAAAGTTCTAAGTGGAGACAGTAAAAAAAACCCATGTTTCTTAAACAACCCAACCATCCACAAAGAGAAAATCAGGGCTGGGTATGGTGGCTCACACCTGTAATCCCAAAACTTTGGGAGGCCAAGGCGGGTGGATCACTTGAGGCCAGGTGGTGCATACCTGTGATCCCAGCTACTAGGGAAGCTGAGGCAGAATCACTTGAACCTGGCAGGCAGAGGTTGCAGTGAGCCAAGATGGTGCCACTGCACTACAGACTGGGAGACAGAGCGAGACTCTGTCTCAAAAAAAAAAAAAAAAGAAAAAGAAAAAAGAAAATCAGGATAGATATAGGCAGACAGAAGTCCCTACCACGATTATCCTAACAAGGTACTCACAATATCTTGAATTTTGCCCATTTCTGTCTGATTTCTAAGGATTTAATGATACTTCACCAGCCTATTACTGAAAGGTAGGGTTTATGTGCTGCTTATGTTTTTTTACTCTCTTAACAATTTACCATTGCTAAATGTGAACAGTAAAACACACACTTTAATGTTTACTCTACATTTAGAGTTTAAAACAACTTAAACCTAAAAAAATAGGTATAGATGGATATAGTACAGTAAGACAGAAGGGACAGGGTTTACTGTATTCTCTGGCTTCTCTCATCACTTAGATGCTATCTGGTTTATGAAGATTCCAAAGGAAGATTCCTACAGGGCCCTCAGAAACCCAATCCAACTGAAAGACTACACTAAAATAAACAGGCACTGTGTAGGGTTCTGAGATACTGAAAGATATGATTCCTGAATTCCCTCAGCATCCTGGGATAAACAGGAAGAAATCCTAAGGCTTCACTGCTATTGTTTTTCTCAAGGAAGAGTTTCTTACATGAGATACTGGCAAAACAGCCAATCTTCCACTGTAGGTTTTGGGGCTGGGATATAGAGATGATTCCCAGAGTTAGAGTACTGAGAATTATGTTGGTTTCTGATTAAATGTTGGTATAATATTAAAAACCAGTTAAGAATGATCAAAGGAACCTACATAAAACACTGTGGTCACTCTTTCTTCATGTGCCATTAGCATCTGCCCAAAGGCTACCTCTGTGACAAATCCAAATGGCTTGCCCCAGGCTCTGCTTGCAGGAACCAGGCTTAAATAACAGTCAAGATCTGATTTTGAGAACACCTAAGTTAAAGTGCCAAGTTTATTTAACATTTAACATACGTGTTCTCTGTATAACCACCCCCTCTACAATGGTTTCATGAGAACACCACCTAATCTATAATTCTTACTCAAGGAAACCAGTTAAGAACCCTCAATGGAAGTAACCTAGGACAACTAATCACCTCCAAAAAACTCTTTGCTGTGGGAAATGGATCACAAGAGACAATGGATTGGCCAGGCACAGTGGCTTACACCTGTAATCCCAGCACTTTGGGAGTTCGAGATGAGCAGATCACTTCAAGCTAGGAATTTGAGACCAGGCTGGCCAACATGGTGAAACCCTGTCTCTACTAAAAATATGAAAAAGGTCAGGTGCGGTGGCTCACACCTGTTGTAATCCCAGCATTTCGAGAGGTCGAGGTGGGCAGATCACCTGAGGTCAGGAGTTCAAGAGCATCCTGACCAACATGGAGAAACCCCATCTCTTCTAAAAATACAAAATTACCCGGGTGTGGTGGCACATACCTGTTATCGCAGCTACTGGGGAGGCTGAGGCAGGAGAATCACTTGAACCCAGGAGGTGGAGGTTGCAGTGAGCCAAGATCACACCACTGCACCCCAGCCTGAGCAACAAGAGTGAAACTCCATCTATTGAAGAAATTAAAAAAAAAAAAAGTACAAAAAATTAGCTGGATATGGTGATGGACACCTATAATCCCAGCTACCTGGGAGGCTGAGGCAGAAGAATTGCTTGAACCTAGGAGGCAGAGGTTGCAGTAAGCTTAGATTGCACCATTGCACTTCAGCCTAGACAACAGAGCAAGACTCCTTCTCAAAAAACAAACAAAAAAGATAGAATGAATTATAGAGAAAGAGAACAAAGACGATCATGTAAAGACATAAAAGAGAAACAAAAATGAAAAGAAAAAGTACTCTCTCTCTCCTGGAGAGTTACATGCAAAATGCCAACTTATAAGGAGTAAAAGAATTACTCTATTTTTTTTCCCATAAGTTAATGGGGTACAGGTAGGATTCTGTTACATGAGTAAGTTCTTTAGTGGTGATTTGTGAGATTTTGGTGCACGTATCACCCAAGCAGTATACACTGCACCATATTTTTAGTCTTTTATCTCTCGCCCTCCTCCCACTCTTCCCCCCAATTTCCCAAAGTCCTTTGTATCATTTTTATGCCTTTATGTTCTTCATGGTTTGACTCCCACATATCAGTGAGAACATAAGATGTTTAGTTTTCCATTCCTGAGTTACTTCCCTTAGAATAATAGTCTTCAATCTCATCCAGGTCACTGCAAATGCTGTTAATTCATTCCTTTTGAATGGCTGCATAGCATTCCATTGTGTGTGTGTGTGTGTGTATATATATATATATATATATATATATCACAGTTTCTTTATTCACTCATTGATTGATGGGCGTTTGGGTTGGTTCCATGATTTTCCTATTATGAATTGTGCCATTAGAAACATGTGTGTGCAAGTATCTTTTTCGAATAACGACTTCTTTTCCTCTTAGTAGATACCCAGTGGTGGGATTGCTGGATCAAATGGTAGCTCTACTTTTAGTATTTAAGGAATCTCCACACTGTTTTCCATAGTGGCTGTATTAGTTTACATTCCCACCAGCAGTGTAGAAGCGTTCCCTGTTCACTGCATCCATGCCAACATCTGCTGTTTTTTTGTTTGTTTGTTTTTTGTTTGTTTGTTTTGATTACGGCCATTCCTGCAGGAGTAAGGTGGTATCGCACTGTGGTTTTGATTTGCATTTCCCTGATCATTAGTGACGTGGAGCATTTTTTCATATTGTTTGTTGGCCATTTATACATCTTCTTTTGAGAGTTGTCTATTCATGTCCTTAGCCCACTTTTTTATGGTATTGTTTGTTTTCTTCTTACTGATTTGTTTGAGTTCATTGTAGATTCTGGATATTAGTTTTTTGTCAAATGTATAGATTGTGAAGATTTTCTCCCACTCTGTGGGTTGTCTGTTTACTCTGCTGACTGTTCCTTTTGCCATGCAAAAGCTCTTTCATTTAATTAGGTCACAGCTATTTATCTTTGCTTTTATTGCATTTGCTTTTGGGTTCTTGGTCATGAAGTCCTTGCCTAAGCCAACATCTAGAAGGGTTTTTCCAATGTTATCTTCTACAATTTTTATAGTTTCAGGTCTTAGGTTTAAGTTCTTAATCCATCTTGAGCTGATTTTTGTATAAGGTGAGAGATGAGGATCCAGTTTCTTCTCCTACATGTGGCTAGCCAATTATGCCAGCACCATTTGTTGAAAAGGGTGTCCTTTCTCCACTTTATGTTTTTGTTTGCTTTGTCAAAGATCAGTTGGCTGTAAGTATTTGTGTTTATTTCTGGGTTCTCTATTTTGTTCCATTGGTCTATGTGCCTCTTTTTATACCAGTACCATGTTGTTGTTTTAGTGACTATGGCCTTATAATATAGTTTGAAATCAGGTAGTGTGATGCCTCCAGATTTGTTCTTGTTTTTTTGTTTTGTTTTGTTTTGTTCTGTCATTTGTTTTTGGTTTTTGAGATGGAGTTTCACTCTGTCACCCAGGCTGGAGTATAGTGGTGTGATCTCTGATCACTGCAACCTACACCTCCTGGGTTCAAGCAATTCTCCTGCCTCAGTTTCCCAAGTAGCTGAGATTACAGGCGCCCGCCACCACGCCTGGCTAATTTTTGTATTTTTAGTAGTGACGGGGGTTTCGCCATGGTGGCCAGGCTGGTCTTGAACTTCTGACCTCTAGTGTTCCACCTGCCTCAGCCTCCCAAAGAGGTAGGATTACACAGGCGTAAGCACCCAGCCCAGATTTGTTCTTTTTGCTTAGTGTTGCTTTGGCTGTGTGAGCTCTTATTTGGTTCCGTATGAATTTTAGAATTGTTTTTTCTAATTCTGTGAAGAGTGATGTTGGTATTTTGACAGAGATTGCGTTGAATTTGCAGATTGTTTTTGGCAATATGGTCATTTCACAGTATTGATTCTATCCATCCATGAGCATGGGATGTGTTTCCATTTGTTTGTGTTGTGTATGATTTCTTTCAGCAGTATTCTGTAGTTTTCCTTGTAGAGGTCTTTCAACTCCTTGGTTAGGTATATTCCTAAGTTTTGTTTTGTTTTGTTGCAGCTATTGTAAAAGGGATTGAGTTCTTGATTTTATTCTCTGCTTGGTCACTGTTGGTGTATAGAAGAGCTACTGATGTGTGAACATTAATCTTGTATTTGGAAACTTTGCTGCTTTTTTTTTTTAGATGGAGTCTTATCCTGTCGCCAGGCTGAAGTGCAGTGGCGCAATTTAGGCTCACGCAAACTCCGCATCCCAGGTTCAAGTGATTCTCCTGCCTTAGCCTCCTGAGTAGCTGGGACTACAGGCGCATGCCGCCATGCCCAGCTAATTTTTGCATTTTGGGTATAGACAGGGTTTCACCATGTTGGCCAGGATGGTCTCGATCTCTTGACCTCGTGATCCACCTGCCTTGGCCTCCCAAAGTGCTGGGATTACAGGCGTGAACCACCGCGCCAGGCCTTGCTGAATCCTTTTATCAGTTTTAGGAGCTTTCCAGAGGAGTCCTCAGGGTTTTCAAGGTATGATCACATCGTCGGCAAACAGTGACAGTTTGACTTCCTCTTCACCAATTTGGATACCCTTTATTTCTGTTTTCTGATTGCTCTGGCCAGGACTTCCAGTACTATGTTGAAGAGAAGCAGTGAGAGTGGGCATTCTTGTCTTGTTCCACTTCTCAGAGGGAATGCTTTCAACTCTTCCCCATTCAGTATTATGCTGGCTATTGGTTTGTCATGATGGCTTTTATTACATTAAAGTATGTCCCTTGTATGGGCAATTTTGCTGAGAGTTTTTTGTTTGTTTGTTTGATAGGGAATCTCACACTATCGCCCATGCTGGAGTGCAATGGCGCAATCTTGGCTCACTGCAACCTCTGCCTCCCGGGTTCACACGATTCCCCTGCCTCAGCCTCCCGAGTAGCTGGGATTACAGGCGCACGCCACCACACCCAGCTAATTTTTTGTCTTTTTACCAGAGATGGGGTTTCACTATGTTGGCTAGAGCAGTCTTGAACACCTGACATGGTGATCTGCCTGCCTTGGCCTCCCAAAGTGCTGGGATTACATGCATGAGCCACCATGCTTGGCCTGAGAGTTTTAATCATAAAGGATGCTGGATTTTGTTTAATGCTTTTTCTGCATCTATTGAGATGATCACGTGATTGTTGTTTTTAGTTCGGTTTATGTGGTGTATCTCATTTATTGACTTGCATATGTAAACCTTCCCTGTATCTCTGGTATGAAACCCACTTGGATCATGGTGGATTATCTTTTTGATATGTTGTTGGATTCGGTTAGCTAGTATTTTGTTAAGAATCTTAACATCAATGTTCATCAAGGATATCGGTCTGCAGTTTTCTTTTACGGTTACGACCTTTCCAGGTTTTGGTCTTAGGGTGATGTTAGCTTCATAAAATGAATTAGGGAGGGTTCCTTCTTTCTCTATCTTGTGGAATAGTGTCAAAAGGATTGGTACCAGTTCTTCTTTGAATGTCTGGTAGAATTCTGCTGTGAATCCGTCTGGTCCTGGACTTTTTTTTTTTTTTTTTTTTTGGTAATCTTTTAATTACCATTTCAGTCTCGCTGTTTGTTATTGATCTATTCAGGGTATCTAATTCTTCCTGATGTAAGCCAGGAGGGTTGTATTTTTCCAGGAATTTGTCCACCTCTTCTAGGTTTTCTAGTTTATGTGCGTAAAGGTGTTCATAGGAGCTTTGAACGATCTTTCGTATTTCAGTGGTGTCAGTTGTAATATCTCCTGTTTTGTTTCTCAGTGAAGTTATCTGGATTTTCTCTATTCTTGGTTAATCTTGCTATTCTATCAATTTTATTTATCTTTTCAAATAACCAACTTTTTGTTTTATTTATCTTTTGCATTTTGTTTGTTTCAATTTCATTTAGTGCTGCTCTGATCTTGGTAATTTCTTTTCTTCTGCTGGGTTTGGGTTTGGTTTGTTCTTGTTTCTCTAGTTGCTTGAGGTATGACCTTAGAATGTCAGCTGGTACTCTTTCAGTCTTTTTGATGTGGCACTTAGGCCTATGCACTTTCCTCTTAGCACCGCCTTTGCTGTATCCCAGAGGTTTTGATAGGTTGTATCATTACTGTCATTCAGTTCGAAGATTTTTTAAATTTCCATCTTGATTTCATTTTTGACCCAATGCTCATTCAGGAGCAGGTTATTTAATTTCCATGTATTTGCATGGTTTTGAAGTTTCCTTTTGGAGTTGATTTTCCAGTTTTATTCCACTGTGGTCTGAGAGAGTGCTTGATATAATTTCAATTTTCTTAAATGTATTGAGGCTTGTTTTGTGGCCTATCATATGATCTGTCTTGGAGAAAGTCCCATGCGTTGTTGAATAAAATGTGTATTCTGTGGTTGCCAGATGAAATGTTCTGTAAATATCTGTTAAGTCCATTTGTTCCAAGGTATAGTTTAAATCCATTGTTTCCTTGTTGACTTTGTCTTGATGACTTGTCTAGTGCTATCCTTGGAATATTGAAGTCCCCCACTATTACTATGTTGCTGTCTATCTCATTTCTTAGGTCTTAGTAACTGTTTTATAAATTTGGAAACTCCAGTATTAGGTGCATATATGTTTAGGATTGTGGTATTTTCCTGTTGGCCAAGGCCTTTTATCATTAGATAATGTCCCTCTTTGTCTCTTTTAACTGCTGCTGCTTTAAAATTTGTTTTGTCTCATGTAAAAATAGCTACCCCTGCTCACTTTTGGTGTCCATTTGCATGACATGCCTTTTTCCACCCCTTTAAGTTTATACGAGTCCTTATGCGTTGGGTGAATCTCCTGAAGTCAGCAGAAAGTTGGCTGGTGAGTTATCTATTCTGGGGTTCTGTATCTTTTAAGTGGAGCATTTAGGCCATTTACATTCAATGTTAGTATTTAAATGTGGGGTACCCTTGCATTCATTATGTTTTTGTTGCCTGTGTACTTGGCTTTTTTGTTCTTTGTTTTTACTTTTTAACATGTACTTTTGTTTTATAGGTCCTGTGTGATTTATGCTTTAAAGTGGTTCTGTTTTGATATGTTTCCAGGATTTGTTTCAAGATTTCGAGCTCCCGCCGGGCACGGTGGCTCAAGCCTGTAATCCCAGCACTTTGGGAGGCCAAGATGGGCGGATCACAAGGTCAGGAGATCGAGACCATCCTGGCTAACACGGTGAAACTCCGTCTCTACTAAAAATACAAAAAACTAGCCGGGCGAGGTGGCGGCGCCTGTAGTCCCAGCTACTCGGGAGGCTGAGGCAGGAGAATGGCGTGAACCCGGGAGGCGGAGCTTGCAGTGAGCTGAGATCTGGCCACTGCACTCCAGCCTGGGTGACAGAGCGAGACTCCGTCTCAAAAAAAAAAAAAGATTTCGAGCTCCTTTAAGCAGTTCTTTTAGTTGTGGCTTGGTAATGGTGAATTCTCTCAGCATTTGTTTCTCTGAAAACAATTATATCTTTCCTTCACATATGATGCTAAGTTCCACTGGATACAAAATTCTTGGCTGGCAATTTTTTGTTTGAGGAGGTTGAAGATGGGGCCCCAGTCCCTTCTAGCTTGTAGGGTTTCTGCTGAGAAATCTGCTGTTAATCTGATAGGTTTTCCTTCATAGGTTACCTGGTACTTCTGTCTTACAGCTCTTAAGATTCTTTCCTTTGTCTTAACTTTAGATAACCTGATGACAATGTGCCTAGGCGGTGATCTTTTTGCAATGAATTTTTCAGGTGTTCTTTTTGCTTCTTGTATTTGGATGTCTAGGTCTCTAGCAAGACCAGGGAAGTTTTCCTCAATTATTCCCCTAAATATGTTTTCCAAGCTTTTAGAATTCTCTTCTTCCTTAGGAATACTGATTATTCTTAAGTTTAGTCATTTAACATAATCCCAGACTTCTTGGATACTTTATTCGTATTTTCTTATTCTTTTTTCTTTGTCTTTGTTGGATTGTGTTAATTCGAAGACCTTGTCTTGGAGTCCTGAATTTCTTTTTTTTTACTAGTTCAATTCTATTGCTGAGATTTTCCACAGCATTTCACATTTCTAAAAGTGTGTCCAAAGTTTCCTGAATTTTTGATTGTTTTTTTCTTTAAGCTATATATTTCCTTGAATACTTCTCCCTTCACTTGTATCATTTTTTGGATTTCCATTTATTGGACTTCACCTTTCTCTAGCCCCTCCCTGATTAGCTTAATAACTAACCTCCTGAATTCTTTTTCAGGTAAATTAGGGATTTCTTCTTGGTTTGGATCCATTGCTGGTGAACTAGTGTGATTTTTTTGAGGGTGTTGAAGAGCTTTGTTTGATTATATTACCAAGTTTAGCTTTCTCATTCCTTCTAATTTGAGTAGGTTCTGTCAGAGGGAGGGTCTAGGGCTGAAGGCTGTTGTTCAGATTCTTTTGTCCCACGGAGTGTTCCCTTGACGTAGTACTCTCCCTCTTTTCCTAGGGATGTGGCTTCATGTGAGCCAAACTGCAGTGATTGTTGTCTCTCTTCTGGGTCTAGCCACCCAGCAAGTCTACCTGACTCTGGGCTGGTACTGGGGGTTGTCTCCACAGAGTCCTGTGATGTGAACCGTCTATGGGTCTCAGCCGTGGATACCAGCACCTGTTCCAGTGGAAGTGGCAGGGGTGTACAATGGACTCTGTGGGGGTCCTTAGCTTTGGTGGTTTAATGCTCTGTTTTTTTGCTGGTTGGCCTCCAGCTGGCAGGTAGCACTTTCCAGACAGCATCAGCTATAGTTCTGTAGAGAGGGACTGGCCCTAGAACTCCTAAGATTATATGTCCTCTGTCTTCTGCTACCAAGGTGAGTAGGGAAAGACCATCAGGTAGGGGTGGGGCTAGGTGTATTTGAGCTCAGACTCTCCATGTGCAGGTCTTACTGTGACTGCTGTGGGGGATGGGGATGAGATTCCCAGGTCACTGGAGTTGTGTACCTAGGAGGATTATGGCTCCCTCTGCTGAGTCATGCTGGTTGTCAGGAATGTGGGGGAAAGCTGGCAGTCACAGGCCTTACCCAGCTCCCCCGCAAACTGAAGGGCCAGTCTCACTCCCATCATGCCCCCTACCAATAGCCCCAAGTCTGTTTCCATGTGCAGGGCACGATGGGCTTGAAAACTTGCCCTGGGCTACCTGCCTCCCAGCTGCAAAAGAAAAAGGCTTGGTTCTTCCTCCGCCTGTGGTGTCTACACACTAGATTTGCACCCTCCCCCAAGTTCTGACCAGGAGGCTTCTTGTCCTGTTCAAATTGTTACAAAGTTCAGCTAGAGAATTCCTTCTCCCAGTGGAGTTTCACCTGCTGCTCCTGTGGTCACCTTCCCAGTGGATCTCTCTGGTGCCAGGCAGGAATGGCCTGCTAAGGGACACAGTGAGCTCCCAGGGCCCTTCTGCCACTTGCTCTACCCCTGTATTTCACTCGACTCTCTAAATTGACTCAGCTCCAGGTAAAGTCAGAAACTTCTCCCACAAACAGACCTTCAGCTCTAGTGAGGGTGCGTTTGGGAGAAGAGGGTCTCCCTTTCCCACTTCCACAATTAGGGCACTCACAGTATTTAGGGTGTCTTCTGACTCCTGCAGGAGCAGTCCACTTCCTTCAGAGGGTCTGTGGGTCCTCTCGGGATGGCTGGTTTTTTCTTGCAGTCTATCTGGAGCTAAAATTCACAATGCGAGCTTCCGCAAGCTGCTCTGTCTGGAGCTGCAATCTAGTCCTGCTTCCTGTCCGCCAGGATGATCCAATGCCAAGAATTACTCTAGACGCTCTGACTCCTAACACATAATCCAAAAACCACCAAAACACCATTGGGCCAAATCCAAAATGCTTCTAATAGGGCTGAATCATAGAGCACTGCATTTAACAACACTATCACTGAACACTGTATGACAACACATTTAAGGTCCTGAGGCATCGTCTCTGCCCATACTTATTTTTTTAAATATTTTTTTCCAGATGCCCCATCTATTGTCCCAACCATACGTACAGTTCAATAAACAGGGCAACAAAGAAGGATTGACTTTGTAGACAAGGCTTAGAATTATACACTATTCTTAAACCTTTTTTGATCATTCCAGAACTTGCCATCTCCCCACTTCCATGGCTGAGTAAATAAGTATATCTTCTGCTTCACATGATTATTTTAAATATCAAATTTTAAATTCACAGAATTGCAGAGTTCGAGCATTTCCAAAGTGGGAGAGAGCCTGGAAATCAACTGGGAAATATTCTCTGTCACAACTGAAGAGACCAAAGCTCAGAGACTTGAGTGACTTCACCAAAGCCACACAGCTAGAGACCAATCCATTAACCAGCCAAACTGAAACACAGAGACTAAGCACCCATATAAACAAAATTTACTTTCCCTTTTCAGCTAATTTGTATGAGAATACATTATAAATAATTCCAAGTTTCTTTTTAAAAATATCTGAACTCATGCATTTAAAAATTTTTTTTAATATATTCCAATCATTTAATGGGGGAGTTAAATGGAGTGTTTTTATAACCACCTTTCAAAGCTAAGCACATGTTGAAACTCACTGGACCACCCAAGTCCAAAATCTAGTTATGCCATTTAATGTTTATTTGGTTTGTTTCTAAATGTGTATTTAAGTGTCAGAGTCATAAAGAGAAGAATTAATGATAATCGATACCAGATCTGCAACCATGGGACTCTTCCTGGGTTTGCAGTATTTAGTGAAGTCAACCAAGGGGAAAAAAAATGCATTCTAAAAGGAGAAAACTCTGCATAGCACTTTAAAGCAAGTCCCCAGCCACACGCTATATTCCGAAAGCAGAATTATCCAAAGACCAAAACATGATCCTCTGAAAGATACCCACAGAAAGGAAAATGTAGAGATCTTAGAAGTGCGGGGAGGTGGCAAATGAGATTTAATGCCAGGAAAGAATACACTTTGTGCCCTCTGTTATCTTTAAAACTACATGCCACAACTCTAGACTCCAAAATGAAGTGCAGACAAATTTAAAAAGACCCCAAACAAAAGATACGTTTACTTACAAAACGTGCAGATGGTTCATATTCCTAAGGAGTGTTTGCAATTTATGTGGATCTCATAAGACAGCTTCACAAAGAAACAATATCATAAACAGCGATGAGGTTTCCAGATCAGCCTATAGAAACATTTTTAGAGAGTCCCTATATACCTAAAGTAAGAAATCCCATAAGATATAGAACCTAAGCAAGAAAGAGGAATGAAGGGCCTACAGCAGAAAAGACGAGAAAAGAGGCTTTGTAGGGTCAGAAAGGAAGCCTGTTTCCAGTTACCCTTCTCCTGTGTTTAAATTAATGGGCAATCAGCACTTGTGCTCCCCTTTGCCTCCTCTCCCTCCTGTTCTCCCAGCCCTCGTGGGAAGAAGGAAGAAACAAAGGCAGAGGTGTTGCAATGACACCTGCCCATGCCTCTGATAGGCAATAAAACCAAATGAGCAACCAGTACCTGGGACTCAGGGAGCAGAGCAGGAAATGAGAAACTGCAGAGGTTGTGGCAGAAGGGCAAGCACAGAAAACCCTACAACACCAACACCTGAGGCTACAATACCCCGGCAGTCTCACTGAGTGAGTTGTTCCCAGGCAAAGGACTTCGGGAAACCAGGCACACGTACAGAAGAACAACGAAAGTACACTTTGGTTGCCCCCTTGAGAAGTTAGAAAATGCTTCTAGAAAACAGAACATTTCTTCTCTAAAAATGAGTCAGGGGGCAGGGTGCGGTGACTCACACCTGTAATCCCAGCACTTTGGGAGGCCAAGGTGGGCAGATCACTTGAGGTCAGTAGTTCAAGACCAGGCTGGCCAACATGGTGATACCCTGTCTCTACTAAAAATACAAAAATTAGCCAGGCATGGTGGCTGTGATCCCAGCTACTCAGGAGGCTGAGGCAGGAGAATTGCTTGAGCCCAGGAGGCAGAGGTTGCAATGAACCAAGATCGCACCACTGCACTCCAGCCTGAGTGACAGACACAGCAAGACTCCATCTCAAAAAAAAAAAGAGTCAGGGTACAGCCCTAGGAAGAGGTGCTAATCAGGCTAGCATGACACAAGTGACAGAGCCTAATGTGTGTCACACTAAATGGAGTAATGTTCCATAATAGCACTGTGAACACCTAAATCCAATTAATTATCTTGATACATTTTGCATTGTGCACTACAGTAAGAATATACAAAGGGTGACCCATCACAACTGAAAACTTGAAAATTTTGAGCACATGGATTGGGCAGGGCCTGGGATTTATTTGATTGGAGTCCCAGCCTAAAATAGTGAAAGTCCCCTTAAGTAATCACATTATCTAACTGCAAGATTTAAATGTAGTTCCTTACTGATAAAATCCATTGCACAAAACCTGCCAACCAATAAGGTAAGAGAGGTCATGAGTTTGAAGCATGAAGCCAAATCAAAAGAGAAGTTCTAGCTCAGAGAAGACACAATGGAGTCCACATCACCAGGTCCACGGTAATAAATACCCCTCCCTGCTCAGTCTTAGTGCACCTCAAACCAGCGTTCTTAAAACAGAACCACGTTTGCCTTAAAACTATAGCCTGGGCTGGGCACGGTGGCTCACTCTTGTAATCCCAGCACTTTGGGAGGCTGAGACAGGAAGATCACCTGAGGTCAGGAGTTCGAGACCAGCCTGGCCAACATGGTGAAACCCCACCTCTACTAAAACATAAAAATTATCTGGGTGTGGTGGCACGTGCCTGTAATCCCAGCTACTTGAGAGGCTGAGGCAGGAGAATCGCTCAAATCTGGGAGGCCCAAGTTGCAGTGAGCAAACATCATGCCACTGCACTTCAGCCTGGGCGGCAGAGTGAGACTGCGTCTCAAAAAAAAAAATCCCTATGCCTTGGTTTTTCAAAAATATATTGAATCAAAATTAGTACTATTCAATGGGCTCAAATTAGGTTCAGCTTAAGGCTGCATGCCTTTGCACTTGCACAGCTGGGCTCCACCCCTTCAGTCCCTGCCTCAAAGAGGAAAAGACTTCAGACAAGTCAAGGCAGAGGAGATGTGTGCACCAGGCAGCAACAGAAAAAACTATCCTGGGTGATTATGATATCCTCCAGGCACCCAATTCTGAGACCACAAGGAGTGACGATTTACCACGTGTTGTGGGAACAGACTTGAGACTGAGATTGACATGAGTTAATTCAACTGTGGCACTCAAATCCACATATGCACAACCATTATGTAGTCCTGTGGCTCCAGCAAATCTCAAGATAATGAGGGAAACAGTGCGACATACAGAGAAAGGCACTGGACTGAATCAGAAGACCTAGATTTTTCTTATTGACTCTGTCGGCTAATCTCAAGGGAGGGGGCAAATCACACTCTCTCTGGGACTAAATTTCCTCATCTGTAAAATAAAGAGCAGATGCTCTTTTCTGGCATAGAATTCTCACTGACACAGAAACTGAAATTCAAAACCATGTATATGTCCCCCTATGTCTAGGGAGCACAGGGAGCCCCCAGGAGTTTTTAGCCAGCACGTTCATGGGCTTCTAAGAAGACTTAATACAGTGGTATTAGCAATGGGCCTAGGTAGGAAGCACTATTCTTATGACCCTATCAAAATATCATCTAAAATTAAAAAGCAAAACAAGAAAATTCTGTTTCAACCACTTCTCACTCAAGCACGTGCAGGGTGAGGGCCATTAGCTCTCTTCCTCGGTGCCAAGAATCAAGTCTCTCTCAACATGTAGCAAAGTGAACGCTTCCCAAAACCCTTACTATTGATGCAATGTAGTTGCGTCAAATTTCAAAATTTCTCATCAGATTGAACTCTCTGGCAGAGGACTCCCAGCAAGATAACTTCATTCCACCTGGCAAACCACTTAAGAGAATGACAGGAGCACCATTCTCGTGTGGTGTTGGGGCCTGTGTGTGTGACCTGTCTTCCTAACTAGGCTCCCAATAGCTTTGGGGCAAGGAATAAGCCCATCTCTATATTAGGGATGGCATTTAACAAGGTGACTCAATATCTGTTAAGCAATAAAAACATTAGTCTGCACAGAGCCTGAGGTGCAGCCTACAGAGGTGGTTCAGTTCTTCCATGGTATCCTGTAATCTCTTGAGTGGGTGAAGACTGTCCCGGAATGCCTTCCCTTAATAACTTTCCATCCCACTTCCACTCTTTCTCAATCTCTCTTTCCTTTATCTCATTCTGCCAATACCTAGATTTGAACCTCCCACTCAGGATGAAACACAGATGGGACAGTTGTTCTTTTCTCCCTCTCTACCCTCAAGCCTGATATGTTTGCTTCTAGGTGTAATTTGAATTCTGAGTCATCCATCAAAGATGGGATCTCTCATAGTAGGAGGTAGAGAAAGAAAAAAACTCAGCCAGGCGCAGTGGCTTACACCTGTAATCCCAGCACTTTGAGAGGCTGAGGCAGGCAGATTACAAGGTCAAGAGATCGAGACCATCCTTGCCAACATGGTGAAACCCCATCTCTACTAAAAATACAAAAAAATTAGCCGGGCGTGGTGGCATGCGCCTATAGTCCCAGCTATTTGGAGGCTGAGGCAGGAGAACTGCTTGAACCCAGGAGGCAGAGGTTGCAGTGAGCTGAGATCGTGCCATTGCACTCCAGCCTGGGTGACAGAGCGAGACTCTGTCTCAAAAAAAAAAAAAAAAAAAAAAAACAAAAAAAGTCACTCCAGATACTTTTTTCTCCAAGTCCTAAATCTATACAATCTGATTTAAACTGAACTGTTCTTTCAGACCCAAAAGAAATGGGCAGTTGGCCAAGATGATAGCACAGCCCTAGCAATTGGGCACAAAGAAATAGTCACTCCGTGAGAGGGTACCTGGGCTTTATCACAACTCAGAAAATGCACTCGGGAAAATTGAGCTCGATCTGGAGAACCACTTGGTCCTGCAAAGAACTATTACAATGAGAGTCTTCACGAGACTATCACCTCCTCACTCCTTTATTTTTCAAACCTGAAGCAACTTTCGCCTTCTTATTCACCAACCTATTATCCTCTCTCAGCTTCAAAAGCTAACTGCCCAAAAGCTACGTTTTCTCCATGAAGCCAATTCCGAATAGCATTCCCTAGGAGTGCTCTGCTTCCAAAACTTAAAAGGAGCCAAGAAATCTCAAGCCTCTGAGATTTAACAGCTTTGTGTGGTATGCCTGAATTGCCTACTCTCTTTAAATCAAACCATAATCCCCCTTTAAAATCTTGACAGTGACAGAAAAAAGGATTATATAAATGATAAAACCTATGGTGCTGATACATGAAATCCTGGATCCACTTCTCAGTTCATTCACTGACTTTCTGGAAAACATTAGGAATGATATTTTGTATCTATTTCTCCCTTTGGAAAGTAGCATTTTATTAAGCTGTGTTGACATGGTATCAAAATGCTTACAGTCTTCTACTTGGAGTATGGCTCCTTCAACTCAGTAGTTATAAGCATCTCTCAGTGTTACTTTGTCTATCATGTATCTTTTAGGTGTCTCAGGAGCTGTCCCACACACTGTTGACAATGCAAACCCAATTTTTAAAATGAAGATATTTCCATTTGTGTACAGAGGCCATGCAATTATCACAAATAATTCACTTAAGCAAACACCTACTGCCTTGAGTCATGTTTTCATCTTTACATACACTTCACACCATACATAATGTCAAGGGCTCCAGGCCTAATAACAAAGCTCCTAGAAGCTAAGTACTTAATACCAACTCTTCTGGGATGAATTTGGATAGAGGATGAATATCTGATATCATAATGAGGTAAAAAGGAGAATCTGAAACTGGGTTCATTTGAGTGTTATCCTCTCAGTGGGCAATTAACATGAAATGGTCTTACTTTAATCACATCAAGGCTATCTTTTCTTGAGACAGGGTCTCACTGTGCCATCCAGGCTGGAATGCTGTGGTGCGATCTTGGCTCACTGCAACCTCCACCCCTGAGGCTCAAGCAATTCTTCTGCCTCAGCCTCCCAAGTAGCTGGGACTACAGGCATGCACCACCATGTCCAGCTAAATTTTGTATTTTTTGTAGAGACAGGGTTTCTCTATATTGTGCAGGCTGATCTCAAACTCCTAGACTCCAGCAATCTGCCCATCTCGGCCTCCCAAAGTGCTGGGATTACAGGTGTGAGCCAGAAAGCCCCGTCCCCAAATGACTACTTTTTTTTTTTTTTTTTTTTTTTTTTTAGTTTTGCTCTTGTTGCCCGGGCTAGAGTGCAATGGCATGACCTCAGCTCACTGCAACCTCCACCTCTCTAGTTCAGGCAATTCGCCTGCCTCAGCCTCCCAAGTAACTGAGATTACAGGCACCTGCCACCACACCCAGCTAATTTTTGTATTTTCAGTAGAGACAAGGTCTCACCATGCTGGTCTCGAACTCCCAACTTCAGGTGATCCACCCACCTCAGCCTCCCAAAGTGCTGGGATTGCAGGTATGAGCCACAGTGCTCGGCCCCAAATTGCTATTTATAAACCCCTTTCTCATCTGTAATGACACCTTAGGCAGATCTCATAATTTAGTGGGTCATACTTTTGGTGATTACATTCCTGATCAATTTCCTTTTTTTTTGAGATGGAGTTTCGCTCTTGTCAGCCAGGCTGGAGTGCAATGGCATGATCTCAGCAGACATACGCCACCACGCCCGGCTAATTTTTTATTTTTACTAGCGACATGGTTTCCCCATGTTGGTCAGGATGGTGTCAAATTCCCGAACTCAGGTGATCCACCTGCCTTAGCCTCCCAAAGTGCTGGGATTACAGGCATGAGCCACCACGCCCAGCCTGATCAATTTACATTTTTATTCTCAAATTCAATTTTGGTTTTATATAAGTTCCTGCCTTGGTCAGGCACAGCTGTTACTTGGACTCTAAACAGGAAGGGCTGGGTTATAGCCTTTTACACATTTCTTTCTTGTTCCCCTGCCTCCAGTGCATCCTCCTCCCACGAGGAACTGGTAGCGAGAGAAAGGCAAATGTCTCCCTGCATAAGTGGCCATGATTGCGTCTCTGGATAACGCCGGCTGGGATGTGAATTCCTCTGAGGGTCTTACGGTAGCCCCTCACTGCACAGCTTCCCTGATATAGGTCTGGCTCCTCCACCCACCCCTTGGCTCCCATTACCAAAAGCCAGCCACTTAGGGACAGTTCCAGCAAGATGGCTCAGGACCAACTGCCATTCCCAGTGTCCACTTCACCCTTGGAGACCATGCATATCCTTGCCAAACTAAAAGGGAGATATGTGGGCTGCTCCACTGGCAGTCCTCTTCTTGCTCTTCTTCATTCTCTTCTCCCAACCCAGAGAGGCATAGGGGCAGGTTGGCAAGTCAGCCTGAGCAGTCACTCAACCAGAAAATCCAATGCTAATGCTGCCTTCCTGCAGGCACCCCAATCCTTATGGCAAGTGTCTCTTGGAATTGTCTCTCCCATGTCCTCAATAAAGCTGAAGAGACTTTCTCTTCCTCAACCCTTCCCCAAAGTTCTATGCAGACTAGAAAAGGTTGGGGGTGGGGGTAGGGGTGGTAACTGGTGGCAAAAGTTCAGTCTCATTAGACTGAAGAAGTGTTCAAATCTTCTTGTTTTTGCTTATTTATTTATTTATTTATTTATTTATTTATTTATTTATTTGAGACAGAGTCTTGCTCTGTTGCCCAGGCTGGAGTGCAGTGGTGCAATCTTGGTTCACTGCAACCTCCGCCTACCAGGTTCATGTGATTCTCTTGCCTCAGCCTCCCTAGTAGCTGGGATTACAGGTGCCTGCCACCACACCTGGCTAAATTTTGTATTTTTAGTAGACACAGGGTTTCTCTATGTTGGCCAGGCTGGTCTCAAACTCTTGACCTCAAGTGATCTGCTCATCTCGGGTTCCCGAAGTCCTGGGATTACAGGCATGAGTCACCACACCCAGCTGTTCAAAGCCACTTGTTTTAGCCAGAGCCCTACACACCTATTCTAAGAATAGAAGATTAGAAGAGTAGAACTCAACTATTATAAACTTAATGGTAAAGAATCACCAATTTATCCAGACATTTAAAACTAATGGAAACAAAGACATGATGAACTCTTGGAAATAAATCTTGTGCATTTGAAAGTTTCCATTCTCGGTGGCATACAAAATACAATGTAGCTCTTAATTCTACTTATTAATTACATTGATCAAATCCTTAGCATTCTTATTTGGTATCTGTTTGATGTGTGATACACTGACGTGTCTGAGTACTCCTTAAAATTGCATGGTTTTGGCCGGGCATGTGGCTCACGCCTGCAATCCCAGCACCTTGGAAGGCCAAGGCAGGTGGATCACGAGGTCAGGAACTTGAGACCAGCCTGGCCAATACGATGAAACCCTGTCTCTGCTAAAAATACAACAATTTGTCAGGCGTGGTGTCGGGCGCCTGTAGTCCCAGCTACTCAGGAGACTGAGGCAATAGAATCGCTTGAACCCAGGAGGTGGAGGTTGCAGCGAGCTGAGATCCCATCACTGCACTCCAGCCTGGGTGATGGAACGAAACTTTGTCTCAAAAAAAAAAAAAAAAAAAAAAAAAAATCGCATGTTTTTGTTGATTTCTCTGTTTCTGGTTGAAACATTATAAATTTTACTAATAGGTTATTCGATATATAAAATTTCAATATTAAAACTTCTGTTTTCGTTATTTAGAAAGATTATTTCAACTGTATTTTATGTTAACATTATTTTGAACTGTGAAAGTCAAGGCTACTTTAATGAAACAAACCTTTAAATTGAAATAATTTTAAATAATGAAAGAACCTAATTCATTTTAGTTTTTTAGTATTTTTAAGCCTGTCCTAAACAAAGTATGTTTGGACAAAAGTTTTATATTTGTTACAATATATTGAAAAGATGGCAATAAAATATGTTAACTTTCAAGTTTCCAAAATCTATCTTTAACTTATCTCAATTTAACTTTACAGCCATCCCACCTAGTAAGACAAATTTTTTTACCTCCCTTTTAAAAATGTAAACATTAAAATACTAAAGGGTTTAAAAGTTGTACCACAGGTAGCAAATTAGGTTTGCTAAATATGAGATAGAAAACTTTTCCTGTATCTCAAGATCCTGGAAAAAAAAAAAAGATAAAATAATACACTTAATCAAGTGAACTTTATTTTATGTGGAAGATAAAGAAACTTGGCCAGTCTCCTTACATTAATGTCTAGATTCCAAACGAGGTTGCAAGAAATACTCCTTCCTTTTCCAGGATTCAAACAGTACGGTACTTTTAAATATATCCAAAAATTATTCTCTGTATCACTACACTAAATAATTTTGGAGAATAACAGTGAAACAGCTAACATTTGTGCAACACATGGTAATTTTTGGTATCTAGCAATAGCATTACATTTTGCCTCACGTTATTGTCCCTATTTTAGAAATGATGAAAATAAACTTCTACGTGATTAAGTAATTTACCAAAGTCACACAGCTAGGAAATGCCATGTTTGGGATTCAAACCAGTCTTCCCACTTTTAATCCTGCACTGTTTTTTTTTTTTTAAGACGTCGTTTCTCTCTTATTGCTCATGCTGGAGTGCAATGGTGCTACCTCCAACTCCTGAGTTCAAGCGATTCCCCCACTTCAACCTCCCAAATAACTAAAATTATAGGCAGGATTACAGGCATGCACCACCATACCCAGCTAATTTTGTATTTTTAGTAGAGATGGGGTTTCACCATGTTGGCCAGGCTGGTCTCGAACTCCTGACCTCAAGTGATCCCCCGCCTTGGCCACCCAAAGTGCTGGGATTACAGGCGTGAACCACCACACCCGGCCTCCTGCACTGTTTTCACTGTTCTCCTACGTGCTTAGCATATTGCCCAAAACAGGTTACTTGCTCTTTTTAGAACTTGCAAAGCTTTCTCTTGTTTTCATTTATCTATAATTTTTTCTTTTTCTTTTTTTGAGACAGGGTCTTGCTAACACCCAGGCTGGAGTGCAGTGGTACAATCACAGCTCACTGCAGCCGCAACCTCCTATGCTCAGGTGATCCTCCCGCCTTCACCCTCCCAAGTAGCTAGGACTACAAGCGTGCACCACCAGGCCCAGCTAATTTTTGTATTTTGTGTAGAGACAGAGTTTTGCCATGTTGTCCTAGGCTGGTCTCGAACTCCTAAGCGCAGGCAATCCACCCGCCTTGGCTTCCCAAATTTTGGGATTATAGACTTGAGCTACCATGCCCAGCCACTTTGCAAAGTTCTTAGGTATACCTAATCTCAGTTGATCTTTTTAGTGGCCCTATAGATAAGATCAGTATGATGTCTATTTTTTAAATGAGGAAATTGAAGCTCAAAAAAGGTTAACTCACTTGTCAAAGGTTTTCCAACTAGAAAATAGCAGAGGGCACTCAAGGCCAGGCTTCTGACTTCTACTTTAGTGGAAATTTACCCCTACTGTCCCACAGACCTTTCACAGTTTACAGTTTTGTGTTCTTAAATTTTGATGCAAGAAAACAAGGAATTTTTTTTTTTTGAGATGGAGTCTTGCTGTGTTGCCCAGGATGGAGTGCACTGGTACAATCTCGGCTCACTACAACCTCCGCCTCCCAGGTTCAAGTGATTCTCCTGCCTCAGTCTCCCAAGCAACTGGGATTACTGGCACATGCCACCATGCCCAGCTAATTTATATATATATATATATATATATATATATATATATATATATATATATATTTTTTTTTTTTTTTTTTTTTTTTTTAGTAGAGACGGGGTTTCACCATGTTGGCCAGGCTGGTCTTGAACTCCTGACCTTGTGATCCACCTGCCTCAGCCTCCCAAAGTGCTGGGATTACAGGCATGAGCCACTATGCCCAGTCAAAAACAAGGAAATTAAGAGGAGGGAAGATGAGTTAGACAAGGCCTTGACTTGACTCCCAAGAGTCCATCAACCTGACAATCCACATGAAAGCACCCACCTTTCCTGCTACCTGATCATGGGCAGTAAGAGATGGAAAGTGGGGAGGAGGAGAGGAAGGGGCAAAATAAGACCTGAGCTATTTAAAAACAAAAAACAAGGCACCAGTCGGGCGCAGTGGCTCACATCTGTAATCCCAGCACTTTGGGAGGCCAAGGGGGGCAGATCACCTGAAGTCAGGAGTTCAAGACCAGCCTGGCTAACATGGTGAAACCCTGTTTCTACTAAAAATAACAAAAAATTAGCCAGGTGTGGTGGTGGGCAGCTGTAATCCCAGCTACTCGGGAGGCTGAGGCAGAAGAATCGCTCAAACCCGGGAGGCAGGGGTTGCAGTGAGCCAAGATCACACCATTGCACTTCAGCCTGGGCAACACGAGTGAAATTCTGTCTCCCAAAAAAAAAAAAAAAAAAAACAATGCACCTCAGGAAAAGGGAGACCACTGCAGCTCTGGGCCCAAGAAGACTATTCATCTCTGAAGCAAGAGAGAAGAAACTGAAATGCCTTGGCCAGCAGCAAAGAGAGACTCAAAGCAAAATGAGATAGTGCTATGGTTTGGACATATGTCTTCCTCCAAAATTCACGCTCTGGAAATTAGCCCCCAAGGTGATGTAACATATTAAGAGGCAAGACCCTTGTTAGGTAATAGGCCATGAGGGCGCCATCATCATTAATGGGATTAATGGCCTTATAAAAGAGGCTTCAGGCCAGGCATGGTGGCTCACGCCTCCCAACACTTTGGGAGGCTGAGGCAGACGGATTACCTGAGGTCAGGAGTTCGAGACCAACCTTAACGATATGGAGAAACCCTGTCTCTACTAAAAAAATACAAAATTAGCCAGGCGTGGTGGTGGGCACCTGTAATCCCAGCTACTCAGGAGGCTGAGGGAGGAGAATCACTTGAACCCAGGATGTGGAGGTTGCGGTGAGCCGAGATCGTGCCATTGCACTCTAGCCTGGGCAACGAGAGCGCAACTCTGTCTCAAAAAAAAAAAAAAAAAAAAAAAAAAAAAAAAAAGGCTTCAGAGAGCTGCCTCCCTCTTCCACCTCTTCCACCATGTGAGGACACAGCCAACACAATCATCCGCTTTTGCCCTTCTGCCTTCAACATGCAAGGACACAGCAACAAAGCACCATTTTAGAAGCACAGGCTGAGTCCTCAACAGACAGTGAATTTGCTGATGCCTTGACCTTGGACTTCCCTGCCTCTAGAATGATGAGAAATAAACGTCTGTTGTTTATAAATTACTGAGTCTGAGGTTTCCTGTTGCAGCAGCAGGAACAGACTAAGACAGACTGGGAGAGGGAGGCTGCAGGAGAAGTTCTCAGGATCCTCTGAAGATGTCAAAGGGAGCCCCCATATATGGCCATGGGATAGGAGCTGGCAGCATGGAGATCCTGGGACCTCCATCCAGGCAGAAGAGGCCATGGAGATGCCATCCATGACATTCGGCTGAGGGACGAGGCCTTTCTGGGGGCAGAGGATTGAAACTTAATCAACATATGCACACTTCATCAGCCTCGACCTCACAGACCTAAGCCACTGCTGGCAACCGGCCTCTACATTTTAAATGTATTACTCCTTTTATAAGGGGAAGAAAAGGAACATGTTGACCCACTCATTAGCCGCATCATTTGAGGCTTCAGACCTCAAGCAGCAGCCTAGGAACTTAAAAATCTTTTAGTTTTTTGAGATGGAGTCTCACTCTGTCGCCCAGGCTGGAGTGTGATGGTGCAATCTCAGCTCACTACAACCTCTGCCTCCCAGGTTCAAGCGATTCTCCTGCCTCAGCCTCCTGAGTAGCTAGGACTATAGGTGCCCGCCATTGTGCCTGGATAATTTTTGTAGTTTTAGTAGAGACAGAGTTTCACCGTGTTGTCCAGGCTGGTCCCCAACTCCTGACTTCATGTGATCCACCCACCTCGGCCTCCCAAAATGCTGGGATTACAGGCATGAGCCACTGTGCCCGGCCAGAACTTAAAAATCTTGTATGGGTGAAGAACACCATTCATCCTCCTGCTGAGATGCACACATGCCCAACAAGAAACAGCTAGAGCATGGTTCACTACCCCAAGACCCCTTTGGGTCATTCATTTCTCCCTTTCAG
Organism: Rhinopithecus roxellana; assembly: GCF_007565055.1. Taxonomy (NCBI): domain Eukaryota; kingdom Metazoa; phylum Chordata; class Mammalia; order Primates; family Cercopithecidae; genus Rhinopithecus; species Rhinopithecus roxellana. Next base: position 60,731,141 of record NC_044552.1, on the reverse strand, counting down.
ATTAATATTTGAAAGTTGTGGGGGAGAAGCAGGATATGGTCTCCAGGTATCCATTTTTATAGCACTTTGTTTTACAAACAAGATTTTCACCCTTTGATTAACTGAATAGGCATTCCACAGGAGTACATGCCTCATCCAATCCCATTTCTCAGCCTCTACTTACTCTTTTGTGTTAATGTCATTTTTAAGTCATATTTGTCTTCCACACAATTTGAGAATCAGGATAAGACCTTATAATATCTCTGCTGGATCATTTGTCTTCGACTTCAACAGAGTCAAAATCAAGCCGGGCGCGTAATCCCAGCACTTTGGGAGGCTGAGGTGGGTGAATCACTTGAGGTCAGGAGTTCGAGACCAGCCTGGCCAACATGGTGAAACCCTGTCTTTACTAAAACTACATAATTAGCCAGGTGTGGTGGCACATACCTGTAGTCTCAGCTATTAGGGAAGCTGAGGCAGGAGAATCGCTTGAACCTGGGAGGTGGAGATTGCAGTGAGCCGAGATCACGCCACCACACTCCAATGAGGGCGACAGAGACTTCGTCACACACACACACACACACACACACAACACAAAAAGTAGAGTCAAAATCACAATTATATGGTAGAGGGAAAGCAAGTTCTCTGCCCAAATCATTACCCTTTCTATAGCCTACTGTAAATTAACTTCACTTGAAAACATCAAACAGAAGTGAGAGGAGGTGGTGCCTAAGCCCATAGTGTCCAACCACCATCTATGGAATTGTGGTATTACATGGCTAAGATGGTGAGAGTGAATTACCAGAAACTCTGCACAGAATTAATACAAAAGCATTCTAAGATCAAACCACTTTTGCTAACCTGTGCTGCCCTCAATTTCGTAAAACATAGATATGAAGAGTAAGGAAATTAAGGGAAGATATAAGTGTTCAATAACATTGCTGAATGACTGAAGTTTAATTTGTACAGTGCTTAACCACTTGCAAAGTTATCGCCCAACTAAAAGTCCAAAGGATTTTGTACAAGCGCAGAGCGCTGGGTGGTTTCACTAGAACAGAATGAAAGTAATGGTTAATGCTTTTCACGGCATACATTCATTAAGACAGAATTCTCAAAAATGTGGGCAGACTCTGAAAGCTTGAGGTTTTAAACCCTGAACCAGTGTCAGAAAAGACGTCATTTGTACTGATGGTGAAGAATGGGCAAGGAAGTGAAATGAGACTACTATTTCCAGAATGTCACACTGCTTTTGCACACTCTCAAATAGGCATCTGCTTGTATGGGAGCTGTGATTCCCTCTCCCCTCCCCACTGTCCTCTAGTATTGTTTAAAAGTGACAGAAGAAACAATAGCTAGCTCCACAGAAGTCATCCTCACAAGCCAGATGTCAAGTGAGGGCTGGCAACGTTGGGGCCAAATTACAAGTGATGGAGGCGGAAACAGTGGTGTGCCCCTTGGGTGGATAGGCGGCTTCATTAATGTCTGTGATAGAATCATGACCACAACAGTGAAGTATTTCTGCCTCTGGCCTTTCTTTGGTTTTTGCTTTTTTTTTTAGAATCAGGATCTCACTCTGTCGCCCAGGCTGGAGTGCCGAGGTGCAATGATAGTTCACTGCACCTCGAGCGCCTAGCTTCAAGCGATCCTCCCACCTCAGCCTCCCAAAGTGTTGAAATTACAGGTGTGAGCCACTGAGTCCACCTGCCTTTTTAAGATATGTTTGAAAATATCCAGGAGAGCAACTCAGAAGTGATAGTTTTAAAACATACCCATTTAGGCAGCTTTGTTTTCCATGCAGAAAGCCCAGGTTGGCTGATACTCCTGGAGGCTTCGTGCATCTCGGGAGGCGGCTGAGGTATTTCTTTTCTCGCTTTGAAACGACTGACAGACACTTTCCATCATCTTCCTGGTGGCTGAGTTGCTGAGGGATTTTTTTCCCCTCTTACAGTCCAATTTATAAAAATCAGCAGCTAGTTGGTAGCAGGTTAAGAAGCTCCAGGTGTTGGGGGAAAGAAAGCTCTCCATAATTAGCATTTTCTCATTGAAATATCATTACATCCCTGAAATATTATAACTTGAGTGTCCTTAATTTTCCACAGATTTTTATTTTGCAATGTGAACAAGATCCTTAAGCTCAGAGAAGAATCATTTCCTAGGAAAAAGACTAGCAACACAGATGCTCCATGCAACCACCTCTTTTAAAACACCAGTACTTAGACACACAGACAGATTTTTACACATAATTCTAAGTTCAACAGACCAGACTTACGCACAGTGATGCACAAGAACGGGCTATGTGCCCACCCCTAAAGCGCTGCAGAAGCACACTAAGAATGAGTTCTGATGAGCAGGTGTTCCGGGCAGAGAAACACTTCTAGTCAGAACCGCCCCGAGTTTCAAAAACAGATTTTAAAGATCAATTTCTTAGTGCATGTTTTTTGTCTGTTTTTGGTTTTGTTTTTGTTTTTTTTTTAGATAGAGTTAAGCTCTTGTCGACCAGGCTGGAATGCAGTGGCACGATCTTGGCTCGCTGCAACCTCCGCCCCCTAGGTTCAAGTGATTCTCCTGCCTCAGCCTCCCGAGTAGCTGTGATTACAGGCACATGCCACTGCACCAGGCTAATTTTTTGTATTTTTTTTTTTTAGTAGAGATGGGGTTTCACCATGTTGGCCAGGCTGGTCTTGAACTCCTGACCTCAGGTAATCCGCCTGCCTCAGTCTCCCAAAGTGCTAGAGTTATAGGCATGAGCCACCGCACCGGCATTTTAGTAATTTTAATAGAGACAGGGTTTCACCATGTTGGCCAGGCTGGGGTCACGAACTCCTGACCTCAAGTGATCCACCTGCCTCGGCCCCAAGTAGTATGTATGTAGCTTTTTGATGCAAATATCAGATTATTGTACTGAGACAGGAATATTTTGGACTGATCCTCAAAAACTCATATAATTTTTAGCTGCTTTTTTTTTTTTTTTTTTTTTTTTTGAGACGGAGTCTCGCTCTGTCGCCCAGGCTGGAGTGCAGTGGCCAGATCTCAGCTCACTGCAAGCTCCGCCTCCCGGGTTTACACCATTCTCCTGCCTCAGCCTCCCAAGTAGCTGGGACTACAGGCGCCCGCCACTTCGCCTGGCTAGTTTTTTGTATTTTTTTAGTAGAGACGGGGTTTCACCGTGTTAGCCAGGATGGTCTCGAGCTCCTGACCTCGTGATCCGCCCGTCTCGGCCTCCCAAAGTGCTGGGATTGCAGGCTTGAGCCACCGCGCCCGGCCACTTTTTTAAAAACTACCCAAAAAAGACATCCATCAGACAACAACCCTTATCCTATATCCATTGGGTCAGGGCTAGGCTAAATCAAAGAAAGTTATAGAAATGAGTTGAGTACATTGCTTGCTAAATAAAACCAACGGTTACATTGTGATGAGATACATCTGGTCAACCCCTTCATTTTATAGGTGAGATTCAAAGGAGTGAGTGGCCTCCCCTGGCTAGAAAGTAAGAGAGCCAAGACTTGCTCATATTTCTTCTCTCTAAATCTATACCTTCTCCATGGTTTGATATTTCCTATGTGTCAGTGATATTTTAAATTCCTATTATGTGTAAGGTAGCTAGACTTTCTTTGCCCAGCTGGCTATCAGTGATATTTTAAATTCCTATTATGTGTAAGGTAGCTAGACTTTCTTTGCCCAGCTGGCTAAGCAGCATTAGCTTGGTCTTTCACTCTTTTTCAAATGCATTTGCACACTAATATGTGTATTAGTTTTTTATTGATATATAACAAATTACCACAAACTTAGTGGCTTAGGCAACAGGCATGTAACTCAGTTTTCTAAGACAGGAGCCCAGCACATCATGACTGGGTTCTCTGCTCAGTGTATCACAAGACTGAAATCTAGGTGTTGGATTGAGTGCTCATCTAAAGCCTCTAGAGGAAAAAAGCCCCTTAAAAACTCATTCTTGTCATTAATAGACTCCAGTTCCTTGTAGTTGTAGGACTGACATCCCCATTTCCTCTCTGGCTGTCAGCTCCTTGGGGCTGCCGGCATTCCTTGCCACACAGCCCCCTCCATCTTCAAGCTCACAAAGGTGCATGTGAATCTCCCTCATGCTAAGAATCTCTAGCTTCTCTTTCCTCAAGCAGCAAGACAAAACTCTCTGCTTTTAGGGGGCTGATGTGATTAAGTCAGACTCACCTGGATAATCTCCCAATCTTAAGGATCAGTTATACTATAGAACATAACTAGTCAAGGGAGTAAATTCATCACAGTCACAGTTTCAGGGATTACTCAGGGTGTGTATGCAATACAGGTCTGGGAGTGAATCATGGAGGCCATGTTAGAATTCTTCTTCCACACAATGCTAAAAAGGGCATCTTTATATTTCCCCTAACTCTGCCAAACTAGAAAGCAATTATTCTGTCTGAAGTAAGAATGATGTAGTGGCATGGACACAATTTAGAAAGACCTTTCACAGAAACAAGCATGGTCTATGGCTTAAAACTTTCCACTTTAATCAGGATAGCAATAGGGGTGGAAATCATAAAAACAGATAAAGGAGAACAATCTGGGGATGAGACTGAAATTGCCAAGTGGGACAGTGGGGATGGGGTTTAAGGAAGCAGCTTTCACAACTGTGACATATAAGAGACTATAAGAACATGCTCCATGAAGACTGTGTCATCTATGTGTCCCGCCCTCCATCTTTGGGTTAAAGCATATAGTACTAGTTTCCTTAAAGCAGGGACCACATCTACCAACTATCAAGGACAAGCACAATGCCCAGCACATACTTAGCGCTCAATCAACATTGATTCAAATAAACTGGAGGTCAGAGGGGACTGTTGACACATGCTGATGATTCTGCTAAATTAGTCAGTGTTCTCCCCTCCCCCAACAATGAGCACTTAGCCAGAAAAAAAGTGAAAACAAAATTAGGAACTTCCTTTTAAAGACGAGTGCTACCTCAGTTCCCTTTATTTCACCCCATCAAAATACTCCACTAAAATAAAACTAAAGGAGTTTCTCAGAATGCAGAAATCTACAAGGACAAGAAGACTGAGATGACAGCATTAACAATATCATGAAAGCCAAAAAGCTGATTCATGGTAAGTAACTAGCATGATTTAGCGTGGATCCTAAATTAGCAGTGAAGAAAGCAGAACCATCCAAAGGCTTCCCAGGACCTCCGAAGTTGCGATTCAGGTGAAGCCTGTGAGCAAGGCAGACTCTCAGGCCCCATGCCAGACTCACTAAATCAGAACATTCAGGTAAACAAATCTCAGACATGCATACATACTCACTTTATTTATTTACTTACATTTTTCTTTTTTTAGAGACAGGGTCTCACTCTGTCACCCAGACTAGAGTGCAGTGAAGAAATAATAGCTCACTGCAGCCTCAAACTCCTGGGCTCAAGCAATCCTCTTGCCTCAGCCTCCTTAAGTAGCTAGGACTACAGGTTCATGCCACTACCCTGGCTAATTTTTACTTTTTGGTAGAGATGGGATCTTGCTATGTTGCCCAGGCTGGTCTGGAACTCCAGGCCTCAAGCAATCCTCCAGCCTCAGCCTCCCAAAGCACTGGGATTATTGGTGTGAGCCACTGTGCTGGCCCCATATTAAGTAGCACTCATTTTGTTCTCTTCTTTTTGTTTTAGGACCACTGAAGAGTTCTTTAAAATTTTAATTGTGTGCCAGGCATGGTGGCTCACACCTATAATCCCAGCACTTTGGGAGGCTGAAGTGGGTGGAACACGAGGTCAGGAGTTCGAGACCAGCCTGACCAACATAGTGAAACCCCGTCTCTACTAAAAATACAAAAATTAGCCAGGCGTGGTGGCGCATTCCTGTAATCCCAGCTACTCAGGAGGCTGAGGCAGGAGAATCGCTTGAACCCGGGAGGCGGAGGTTGCTGTGAGCTGAGATCACACCACTGCACTCCAGCCTGGTGACAGAGCGAGACTCCGTCTCAAAAAAAAAAATTTAATTGTGGGTGTATATCTATATCATAAAATTTACCATTTTAGCCATTTTTTTTTTTTTTTTTTTTGAGACAGAGTCTCCTGCTGTAGTGTGGTGGCTCAATCTCAGCTCACTGCAACCTCCGCCTCCCAGGTTCAAGCGATTCTCCTGCCTCAGCCTCCCTAGTAGATGGGATTAAGGCGCACGCCACCAAGCCCGTATTTTAGCCATTTTTAAGGGTACACTTCACTGGCATTAAGCACATTTGTTCACATTGTTTTTCTATCACCAGCAGCCTGCCACAGAACTCTTGAATTTGCAAAACAAACTCTGCACCCATTAAACAGTAACTCCATTCCTCCACCCCCACCTCCAGGCAAGCTCTAAGCTACTTTCCGGTTCTATGAATTTGCCTATTTGGAATATTTCATATTTTTGAGATCATACCGTATCTAACCCTCTGTGTCTGGCTTATTTGAGTTAGCACAGTGTCCTCAGATCCATTCATGTTGTAGCATGTAATTTCCATCGTTTAAAGCTGAATAATCTTCCATTGTGTGTACCTACAATATTTTGTTTATCCATTTATCTAAGTATGGACTTCTGGGTTGGTTCTACCTTTTGGCTATTAGTTGGATTTGTTCTTAGACTTTTTTTTCCCACATTTTAAAAAGCTGCCTTATTGAGACGATAGAAGCTTTTATTTTGGTTTCAGGAAAAAAATATACACCCTTTCTGGAAATATGGGCCTAAGAGTTAACTGAAGGAACTAAGAGGGAAGGAATTATTACACTTTTGAAATTACAGGTCCTTTAAGACCAAAGCAATAAAAATAGCCACATTCACCTTCCAAGATAACCCATATCTTCTGTTTCCCAACATGGCTGGACTACCCTCATATTCTCAGAGGGATGAGGAAAAAAAATCCTCTCATTATCTACCAGGAAAAAGAATGGAGAGAAAGCCCATCTGAATTAGTGAAAGCACTGAATTACAGATTTTTAGAGCAAAGCAATTTTATTACTTGCAACCTATGGGAAGCTAACAAATTGTCTGAGAAGCCCTAGGCTCCTATTTTAATGAACACAAGAGAATCATATATAATTACCATATCAAGTGCTACTATAAAAATGGAGACTTCTGAAGTACTTGAGGACACTTGAAAACAGTTTATACTCCAGGATTTTTAACACACCAGCACCACCACCACCACCACCATCACTAGGACAGTATTATTTAGCTCCTAATTTGCAGCACTGAGAAAGGTTTACAAACCAAAGATAAGCCTTAGCCCAATATTCAGGATGAATGGGTTTTATATAATTCAGAATTTAAAATTCTTTACTATGAACACATTTAAATAGAAAACTGAAAATACTTGAAAGAAAAATAAAAGCAGACTTCCAACTGGCTGGTATATTTAAACTAAGTCTAGATAAATACTTAGTTTATTTATTTGCAATCAGCGAAATTACTGAGAAAAAAGGAGAGAAATAATTCCCATGACACAAGACAAGCTTAGGGGAAAGAGAAAAGCAGTAACATGACCAAATTCTTATCATAGGAATAAGTTGATCAAAGACAAAGGGAAACTAGAAAACAATGAAATATCAAAAACCCCAATAAAATCCCTCAAGCTTGATAATGTTTTATGTTGGAAGGTTGTCTATTATTCAGTTCCAATCCTTGACTTCAAAAGTACAGTAAGAGAGAAATGTCTGCAGCTTTGAATTAGTGAATGATAGCATACAAACAAATTCGTCCTTTCTCTTTCATTTGTTTTCCCTGAACATTTTCAAATTGACAAGTGCTAGAATTCACCGAGATCATTACTTCCCACCTGGATTTGGTATCCTTAAAAGAAAAAGAAAAAAAAAATTCTCTTCTAATTTATGAATATTCTGCAAAGACGCAAATAAACCAGCCATAAAAATAAGCACAAAGAAAGTTCTCAGCCACAGCACTTCGAGTCTACAGATATGGACAATTCTACATCTTAGACTGTGAGGGGTCTCATGTGTTAAAGAGGAGGTGGGCAGAGATCACAGATGCTTAAAATCCAATTCCTATATCCTCGTGGCTCCATCTTGAGAGCTGTGTTCTAAACTCACTTAGGTCTGCAAGCTGTGCTAACTTTGATGTTATCAGCGGAGGACTAGGTCAAGGGAGAAAGTGAGCTATGTGAGCTATGAAAAAAAAATGGAAGAGAATCATCAAGGGAGAAAAAAATGAAGTGAGAGCTAACAGATTGCCCCTAATTATTTCTTATCCCTCTAATTTTTGTTTTTATTAAAAGGAGAAAAAGCACATAAGCATCTCAGAGATACTGATTATTCTGCTTAATGAGGCATATATTAAACATCTTTTAATTAACCAAAGAATGGTATTAGCGCCTACTGCATGCTGCAGAGATGAGAATAATCTTGGGAAGTTAAGCTGCTCACCCTCAGAGGGCTTGTATTCTGTTTAGAGACAAAACCCACTGTGCCTCTCCCTGACCACAGCTCCTTTATGCCTGAGACAACCCCCGCGCCGCCCCCCCCACCCCCAGCTTCTTTTACACTCCAGAGTGGTAAGGCTAACATCCTAAAAGCATCTCATCTTGTCCTTCTGAGGGAAACAGGGTTGGTTATACAACTGACCCTTAAACAATGTGGAAGTAGGCCAGGTGCAGCGGCTCACACCTGTAATCCCAGCACTTTGGGAGGCAGAGGCAGGTGGATCGCCTGAAGTCAGGAGTTCGAGACCAGCCTGGTCAACATGGTGAAACCTTGTCTCTACTAAAAATACAAAAATTAGCCAGGCGTGGTGGCAGGCGCCTGTAATCCCAGCTACTCGGGAGGCTGAGGCAGGAGAATTGTTTGAACCCGGGAGGCAGAGGTTGCAGTGAACCCAGATTGTGCCATTGCACTCCAGCCTGGGTGACAAGAGTGAAACTCCATCTCAAAAACAAACAAACAAAAAACAATGTGGGGGTGAGAGGCACTGACCGTGTTGCACAGTCAAAAACCCACATATAACTGTGACTTCCCAGAAACTTAACTACTGTTGACCAGAAGCCTTGCCAATAAAATAGTCGATGCACTCATATTTTGTATTCTGTATATATTATAGACTGTTTCTTACAATAAAGTAAGCTAGAGAAAAGAAAATCATAAGGAAGAAAGAGTATATTTACTACTCTTTAAGTGAAAGGGCATCATTATTAAGGTCTTCATCCTTGGAGACTGAAACTTAGAAATCTTCACACTGAGTAGGCAGAGAAGGTGGAAGAGAAAGAAGTGGTCTTGCTTTCTCAGGGGTGGCAGAAGAGGAAGAAAATCTGCCTGTAAGTGGGCCTTTGCCATTCAAACGCATGTTGTTCAAGATCAACCATACTGTGAACTCCAGATACCTTAGTCTTGCAAAGGAAGGCACTGGCCACAGGTTCAGCTCGCACCTCCAATCATCCTTTGCCTTCTTCACCATTCTGCAAACACACCTTGTTCTTTCTTCCTTCCTTGTCTTTATACTTTTTTTTTAATCTTCTTAATCTCCCCTCTGGCCTTCCTACTCCTAGAAAAACCCTACCCACCCTTCAGTACACCAGTTTAAAGATCACCTCAAAGGCTTCTACAAACCTGGCTGTTATTCCTCCCCGCTTTACATTCCTCTACTAATGATACTCAGAGGGCCACAATGCACTGAACAAGTGGAGCTGTCATTCTGCTCAAGGTAAATCTGTCTGTGGGCCTGTCAGCAGAAAAAAGTTTTGTATACTTCCATCACAAAATGTGATGCAATGTATTGTGCTCAAAAAAATGTTTGCAGAATCCATTTAAAAACAAACCCCCAAAATAGTGTATTTCCTTTGCTCCGTGCTGGCAAAGCCTGGCCTACCTCCTTGGTTCATGCCCTCCCTGAATCACCTTCTCGACCTCCACATCCCCTTCTCATCCCCAGCATTTCTGATCTGCGGACAAAGGCTGGGCATTAAGAGATTTTGGAGTCTAGGTCAGGGGATCTATGTTTTATTTGTTTTTATTTTGTCTTTTGGGATTTTTTGGTTGTTTATTTGCTTTTTAGAGTCAAGGTCTCGTTCACTGCAGCCTCAAATTTCTGGACTCAAGTGATCCTCCCACCTCAACCTCCCGAATAGCTAGGATTACAGGTGCACATCACATTTAGCTAACTTGTTTTTTTTTTTTTAATTTTTTTCCAGAGATGGGGTCACATTATGTTGCCCAGGCTGGTCTCGAATGCCTGGCCTCAAGCATCCTCCTATCATGGCTTCCAAAAGTGCTGGGATTACAAGCATAAGTCACTGCACCAGCTTTTTTATTTTTATTTCATTTTGTTTTATTTTATTTTATTTTGAGACAGGGTCTCGCTGTGTCACCCAGGCTGGAGTGCAGTGACTCAATCAAATCAAAGTTCACTGTAGCCTTCTACCTCCCTGAGCTCAAGCAATCCTCCCACCTCAGCCTCCCAAGTAGCTAGGACTACAGGTGCACACCACCACGCCTAACTAATTTTGTATTCCGTGTTGGGACAGGGTTTTGCCATGTTGCCCAGGCTGGTCTTCAACTTCTGAGCTCAAGTAATCCACACACCTCAGCCTCCCAGAATGCTGGGATTACAAGCATGAGCCACTGCACCCGGCCTATTTTTAAGAGCTCATAAGCTGACTCTGATGATCAAATTTAGAAATCACTGGACTTTCCATCCTTTCCATTTTCATTAGTTCTAGGAGCCCATCCCATCAGTTCCTGCTTCCAGATCTCTGCCCATTTCATGACGGGTATTTACTTCTTGGATGAGCCTACAGCTTCCTGACTCACCATGTTACCTTCTGATTAAGTAATGAAAGGTGTGAATTCTTCCTTCATTTATTTTATTTGTTCAACAAGAAGTATTTATGTAGCTTCTTTCAATAGCTAAGTGATATTTGGCTTCATATAAGATTGCCCACTAACAATTTGATCTTGAACTCTTTCCTCAGAGGAAGATTTTTTAAAGCATAGAGCAATTATGTATGATTCCAATTCAGGACACAGTAGGCGGTAACTTACATTTTTAGCTCTTAAGTGGGTGCTCACGGCCATATGTAGCTCCTGAGTGTGGAGATTACATCCCAAATATAGAACAAGGCTCATCTATACAGTATAATTGTGGAATTCTAAGTCTCAGTCGCCAAGCCACAGAAACGAGGGAGCTATTCAGAGAAGTGGATTCCTTTAAGCAAATATTCTATACTTTCCCCCAATCACCATTTTTTTCAATAAATCAGGTTGCAACTGAGAGGACGCCAGACTCATATAATTCTCCCTTCAAATTTATGTACTTGATACTTGCTGTTTGGTTTTTTGGAGGTTTCCTCACCCCAGAAAGGGTGGCAGCTGATCACCTCTTCCTGAACTATTGTTACACTTTCCCAAGTACCCAAGCCCTTGCATGTGACATGCTTGTGCACCTGGAATCTCAATTAGTTCCAAGCAATATAAATAAAAAAAGTGGCCATTAGTAATGGATATAAAGTGGCAGAAGGGTAGTTTTCAAGGCAGTGAAAATACAGCTTTGACAATGGACACAGGGAGTCGTAACACCCGGCAGGATCTCATTTGGTCTGCACAGAGGAAAGCATGGTGTGTAAACTCCAGACGTATCTAATGCAGAGCACTTGTTCAGAAGCCTTAGTCCAACATCCGGCTTTTGTTCATGTCCATAGGCGTCTCTTAGAAAAAAAGAACCCCAAGCACATAGAGAGGAAGCTGCTAAAACACTGACTTCTAATTAGATCACTAACATCACTAGAGGAAAAGGAAAATGGATCTGTCTACTGTTTCCTTAAAATCCGCTACTGCTTTATCTAAAAGCTATAAATGACAAACATCCTAAATAGTGTACTGTACTTGGGTTCAAAAGTTCAGCAGTATCTGGAGAAGTGGTAGCACCCTCCCGGAGGAAGGACCAACCTGGGGGCTACAGAAGGGTTATTGAACCTGGCGCCTCCCACTCAGACCATCTGCAAAAGCTTAGGTCTTTGCAGCCATTCTGACCTTCAGGCCTAGAGTCGTTACTCAAACTGCACCTGCCCGGGATTAGGTTTCCTGCTAGTGAATGATTGTTTCTTTCCTTTAGTCTGCAAACAGCTGTCACGTGATCAAGTGGCAGGCCAAGTAGAGGGAGCTGGCCCCTTGCAAAAGGGCTGAGTGGGACACCAACTTGGGTGATTCATCTCCTTCAAAAACCTGTTCCTGAAATGCTTTTGCATGTTTATATTGCTTCTTGTTTCAGCTCATAGATAATTAAAGCCTGTCAGAGATGGGGTTCTAACCTGGAAAATACACTATCTCTATACTCATTAGGGCTCATAAGGATGAATGGGGCTCATTGTCTTTCCCTTTTCCCTTTGACCCCAATGATTGCTAAATCTATGGTTTATAACTTTGCAAAAAAATGAGGGAAAACTTGAAAAGGAATGCACTGTCTCCCTGTAAGAAGAGATTACAGTTGCACAGCAGAAATCAGTTTCACCTGCTGGCTAGACATTTTGCTAATCCAAATAATACGTCCACAGCATGCGTAAAATAACCTTGGACATTTTGACAGTAATGGAATAAAGTCTTAGAGGCATTTTCACTCAATAAACATCTTGTGGGGGAGGGGGGATTTACATAACATTTGTACATGTTATTAGGAGATTCTACCCGAGAGTACATTGGCATGCAAGGAAGTGCATTATTAAGGTTATTCACAAGCAAAGTTAAATATTACAAGAAAAGGGAAGGTTATTCTAGCCAAACTTCCTAAAAATAAAGAATCACGGCTTTTCCTCAAAAGGACAGTTCTATATTTAATTTAAAGAAAACGCAAAGAGCTATATCTATCCGAAATGCTTCCCAATGATTAATCGAAACAGTGTTCCTTCTTGGATCAGAGTGAAACAGTAGGAATGGAGAACTGTCAAACCTTCCAGACCTCTAGGCGTCCAAAATCAATGCAGAGGTTAGAGTGTTGCTTGGCAGTGGCTTTCCTCCTGAGAATTTCACTCCTGCATATCAAGAATGCTATTGGATCTTTCACACCACACACACACACACACACACACACACACACACACACCTTGGACATGCCACAAGTGTGTTCCTCCTGCTGAAACACAATAATAAGGCTAACAGATCAGATGAGGATGCATTAAGTGGAAAAGCAGGCAGGTTTAAATTGGACTGCAGAGTTATCACAGGTAGAGAAACAAAATTAGTTCATAAGAAAATAAAAAAGAAAGCACTCCTTATTACCCATCCACATCCCTCACCTTCCATGTGCCAGCATTGGCCCTGGGCTTACTAGGATATTTAAAGGCCGACAGGAAGAAATCCTCATCTACAGCCTTAGCACTTAATGTGGGTAAATGTCAACTGTTGGTACCCAGGTGTTGAATAGCATCTGTCTTTACTTTTAAGCAATAAGACAAGATAGGCTGAATACTTGTGGGTGACTATTGCTTTGCTCAAGTGAACACCAAAATGACTCTGAACACATGAGAAACATAATAATTCTTTCAAAATGTCCTGACTGAAGCACCTCATTTTAGATTACAAAAATGGATTTCATACCTTTCAGCTAGAAAGAAGAAAGAAAGAAAGAAAGAAAGAAAAGAAAGAAAGAAAGAAAGAAAGAAAGAAAGAAAGAAAGAAAGAAAGAAAGAAAGAAAGAAAGAAAGAAAGAAAAGAAAGAAAGAAAACAGGCAGATCAGTTTATTTTCTGAGCACAGTATTAATGACATGATGACATCACCAACAGCCAATCAGAAAGCTCTTTGGTGTCTGGTGTTCTAACACCATTTCATATTTATGGATAAGCACCAGAAGGGTGTCAACCCTAAGCTGCATTTCCCTCCCTACTCACTTCTAAATAAAGTGCTTGCTTTCATTCAGCAGCCAAACTAACAAAAAAAAAAAAAAAAAAAAAGCCTCACAGTAGCTCTTCCTCCTCATCCCAGCCTGTTTTCTGACAATTCTGAAACAATAAGTGGAAGGAGGGGGAGACTGGCTGGAACTTTGTGTCACCGCTTCCTGCAAAGCCGCTGAAGGCATTCTGGAGCTTCTGTTTTCAGAAGCTTGTCCTCATTGACAAGCCAAAGCCAAGACTTCATCTGCAAAACCGCTAAGAGCAGACAAAAGGGAGATTATTTGCAAAAGGCAGGCTAGGGGTGTCTGTACTCAGGAAATGGATGCAATTGTTTCTCCCCTCCCAACGATTTTTTAAAATTATTATTTACTCCTAGTACTTCCTCACCCTCTAAAGCACTTTTGAAGAAGGGAGTGAGAAAGTTAACCTTGCCCAGGTTAATCCGAGGCCAGTGCAGCCCCAACAGTTCATAAGTTCAGTTTCCCACTCCTAGACCAATGGAGGTCAAGGGTCACCAATGCACCCCAGGAACAGGACAATAGGGATGAAACTGTCACATCGATGATGGCACTCTGTTCTCAAGGCTGGTGCTAATTACTGGGCTGCTGCGAGACGTAATGGCCAGAGCAGGAGTAGGGCCCACGTTTATTTTTGGTTTGATATCAACCATCTGTATTGAACAGAAAATAATAATGTATTTCAAATTCGAGGCGGCACAAAGGAGGTGTCTGTAGCATCCACGAAAAGTCCCTGCCCTAGACAACCACTCCACATTTCTGGCTCTTACAATTCTCCCCAAACCTCATCTACAGATGAATATAGCCCTCATCTTTTTCCACATCCCAAACCATCTGATACTGTAGCAGGATCTCTGGATCAAGCTCAAAAACCAGAATTATAACATGTAATAAAGATGCTTGGCCATGCTGCAAAGATGACAGAATTTGGCATGCTGGCCTGGAGCCAGAGTGACAGATCTTGAGCTGATGTTCCTTTTCTACAGATTTAACAACGTATAAAGAGAAGAAAATTAATAATCTATTCAGAGCAAGTTCAATGTCTACAAGCTTCCTTCAGTTTGCCTCTGATGAGCTCCCCACCCCACACTTTCCTGGATGCCAAAAACAGCCAAATGAAAAAACTGTGGCCTATTCCTTTTCTTAATTAACTTGGTTCAAAGGTAAATTATTAAATAGATTCAAAGAGGGAAGGAGCAGAATTGGGATCCTTACTATTTGGGGGCTATATAATTAGAATCACCTAATTTCTTTCATATACACCCATCTGAGCCAAAGCACAGATTCCCCCGCCACATATGAAAGTGTACATATTTTACACACAACCCACACAAACACATTCCTCTACCTGCCGAGTCCCCATACAAATCAGAAAGATCACAATATAAAGAAGAGACAGTTGTGTGTGAAGCAAAGAAAAAAGAAATCTGACCTCAGACCTCTAAATCCTTAGGTCATCTGGGGCTTAGGAGATGGAGGGAAAAAATTGTTTCTTTGTTAGATGCCTTATTTTAAAAAGGCACAAGTGGGGAGGGGGAAAAAAAGAGTTTTTTTGTCCCATATGCTAAGCAATGGGTGTTGTCATTTTGAAAGTTATACAAATTCACAAGACAAAATAAAAAGCCAGACATAAAAATCTGAGTACTCAACAAAAAGGAACAAATTAAAATGCAGTATGCTGGTACCATAAATCCAAAAATAAATATGTGGGCAAATGTTTCTAAAGGGCACTCTTCCCAATGCTCTTTCCTAATGCAAACGAAATCCGTTCCAAAACCTACCTATTAGAAGGCCTTCTTATTACTCTCTAATCTTGGTGCTCCATGTGAGCTGGCAGAAGGGAGAACTAATTTGGATCATCCAAAAATCATTTACATTTGGTTTTGGTTGCATTATATGAGGGTGGTAAGTTGGCTACAAATTTCCCTCCCTAATTAAGTTTACTTTAGAACAATTTTAAATTTTATATTCCCTCCGCACAAGCCAAGTAACAACTGCAGACAGTGGCTGGCTGGCAATAGCAAAAAGCCAATCATGGATTTTTTTTTTTTTTAATTGTCATAGATAAGTTATCACACACAGCTAATCACAGTGACAGAATTAGCCTCAGCTCAGGGTGCCAGTGTTGGGAAGCATCCAGAGACCTAGATTTGTCAATAATGTCATGTATGTGCAAACAAAGGTGTGATGAGGTATGGTCAGGTATGAGACCCACTGTGTGGAATACCACTCATCAAAGAGATGTCTTTTTTTTTTTTTTTTTTTTTTTTTTTTTTTTTTTTTTTTTTTTGAGATGGAGTCTTGGTCTGTTGCCCAGGCTGCAGTACAGTGGCATGATCTCGCTTCACTGCAAGCTCCACCTCCCAGGTTCACACCATTCTCCTGCCTCAGCCTCCCAAGTAGCTGGGACTACAGGCACCCACCACCACGCCCGGCTAATTTTTTTTTTTTTTTTTTTTTTTTGTATTTTTAGTAGAGACAGGGTTTCACCCTGTTAGCCAGGATGGTCTCAATCTCCTGACCTCGTGATCCACCCACCTCGGCCTCCCAAAGTGTTGGAATTACAGGCGTGAGCCATCACGCCCGGCCAGAGATGTCTTTCACTCATTATAATCATACCCCTTACTCCATGTTTCATCCTCATAACCCTGATCCTTCCTCCAGTTCTTCAAAGACAGGGCTGTTGTTTACGTTTCTTAGAATCTTCAGCTCCCATCCAACCTACATATTTACAACACACCCACACTCAGAAAAGCCAGAAATGGCATGGAGAATCTAGACTCCAATTCTGATTCTGCTTACACTATATCATAAATCACAAGGCTATTTGGAGACTAACTGCGTAGTGATGGGACCCAGTAGACACACATGAATCAGGGCTAAGATTCGATTATTTAGAAAAAGTACAGAAATCCCTCACTGTCTCTGTTTAGGTATCATAGGATTTGCTTCCTTTGCCATCTTTATTATGAATTCTCTTTCTTCAATACAGGTTGAGGATTCCTTATCTGAAATGCTTGGGAGTAGAAGTGTTTCAGATTTTGGATTTTTTCAGATTTGGTAATATTTGCATTATATATTTACTAGATGAGGATCCCAAGTCAGAAAATTTGATATCCAAAATGTTCCCACAAGGCCGGGTGCAATGGCCTCCCACCACTTTGGGAGGCCGAGGCAGGTGGATCACCTGAGGTCAGGAGCTCGAGACCAGCCTGGTCAACAGGGCAAAACCCCATCTCCACTAAAAATACAAAACATTTAGACGGGCGTGGTGGTGGGCACCTGTAATCTCAGCTACTCGGGAGGCTGAGGCAGGAGAATCGATTGAACCCAGGAGGCGGAGGTTGCAGTGAGCCAAGATCATGCCATTGCAAGTCAGCCTGGGTGACAACAGTAAAACTCCATCTCAAAAAAAAAAAGAAAAACAATGCTCCCATGAGCATTTCCTTTGAGCATCACATCAGGGCTCAAAAAGTTTTGGATTTTGGAAGCATTTTACATTTTAGATTTTCCACTTTGGGATGCTGAACCTGTAATACCAAGCGTTGGTATGTAAGCTATCTTGCATAGTATCTTCTTTACTCTTTTTCATCTCACTCAGGCTTTTGTTTTTTCATTCAGATCAATTCAGTGGTTTTTTTTGTTTTGTTTTGTTTTGGTTTGGTTTGGTTTGGTTTTTTGAGACAGAGTCTCGCTCTGTCGCCCAGGCTGGAGTGCAGTGGTGCGATCTCGGCTCATTGCAAGCTCTGCCTCCCGGGTTCACGCCATTCTCCTGACTCAGCCTCCCGAGTAGCTGGGACTACAGGCGCCCACCACCACGCCCGGCTAATTTTTTGTATTTTTAGTAGAGACAGGATTTCACTGTGTTAGCCAGGTTGGTCTCAATCTCCTGACCTTGTGATCCAGCCCGCCTCAGCCTCCCAAAGTGCTGGGATTACAGGCGTGAGCCACTGCACCCGGCCAATCCAATGTTATGTTTTCTTTTTATGTAATCCCTTGTGAAGAATGCAGAAGCATCCTGTATACCTCTGAAATTCATGAAGGAAAATTTAGGAAAGAAAAGTATGGCCAGGCATGGTGGCTCATGCCTGTAATCTCAGCACTTTTGGAGGCTGAGGTGGGCTGATCACTTGGGGTTAAGAGTTCGAGACCAGCCTGGCCAACATAGTGAAACTCCATCTCTACTAAAAATACAAAAATTAGCTGGGCATGGTGGTGCACACCTGTAATCCCAGCTACTTCAGGAGGCTGAGGCAGGAGAAAAACCTGAACCTAAGAGTCAGAGATTGCAGTGAGCCGAGATTACACCACTGCATTCCAGTCTGGGCAACAGAGCAAGGCTGCATCTCAATGAAAAAAAAAAAAAGTATACATATGGAAATATGCATATGAGAACAATTCCATAAAGAACAACTGTCTTTCTTTACCTGCCCCCACCCCAAGCAAAATTTCCTATACTCCTCACCATCAAAAAAGGAGTATGATTTGTGACAAATCAATAGTCAAATCAAATACAAGTATTAGTTTCATTTACAATGGAAATAAAAAAAGCTTTGAGACTTTAGAAAAGAAAATTTGTTTTATTTTGTTTTGTTAGAGACGGAGTCTCTGTCACCTAGACTAGAGTGCAGTGGTATGCTCTCGGCTCACTGCAACCTCTGCCTCCCAGGTTCAAGCGATTCTCCTGCCTCAGCCACCTGAGTAGCTGGAACTACAAGCATGTGCCACCATGCCCAGCTAATTTTTGTATTTTTAGTGGAGACGGGGTTTCACCATATTGGCCAGGCTGGTCTCAAACTCCTGACCTCAAGGGATCCACCCTCATCGGCCTCCCAAAGTGCTGAGATTACAGGCATGAGCCAGCACACCTAGCCTGACAAGTTTTAAATCTCATTTAAAAGACTCATTTTTGCATGCCTCCAAAATTTTGTTAGGGAGGGAATAGGGGAGATGCATATTTAAGCTACTATGAATCACTCGTCTTCTTATAGACAACACATGATCAACTGCTAGTTGTCATTACAGAAAGAAGACATAGAGAAGACAAACCAAAAGGCAAAATTATAAAAAGAGTAAATCCAAGGCCACAGAATAAAAAGAATATATGGATTAAAACATCCCTAAAGCATGGCCTTCTGTTCTAAGAAGTTTCCTCTAGTTTGACAAGAGGTAACTTTATCCCTGTTCCTTGAATAAACAATGGAAACTCGACCCATTTGCAAAGCTAGAAAAGTAGACATGTCTGGGCCTTACCATTTATCCAACATCCTGTCCCCCAAAACAGGAAGTGAATCACAGAGCTGAGGAACTACTTTATCATTTTCAAAGGAAAAAGACACAGAACTCTAGCGTTAACTTCTTATTCTGAAACAGTATGCTCCGAGATAATCAAGTTATTCATTCTGTTTATAATGACCTAAATTGGTTCTCATAAACATTTCATCTAAGCAGTTTGCATCTCACTCAATATGTTTTCGTTTCCATGTAAAAACAAGGTCTCATAATGGCAGCAACAGATTCATATTCTCTCTCTTGTAGTACCAGTTACCCGTATGTGTCAACAGAGAACATCTACAACATCAATATGGTTGAGATTAAAGGAGGACATGGTTATGTCAGCATCATGGATTATCTTTTTCACATACAGGAGGAAGACAGAAATAAATGAGTATGAATGGAATATATATAAGAAGGATTGCCTGACATTTGCAACAACATGGATGGACTTAGAAGACATTACGCTAAGTGAAACAAGCCAGACACAGAAGGACAAATATTGCATGAACCCACTTTTATGAGGAATCCAAAATATTCAAAGTCGTAGAACCAAAGAGTGGAAAGGTGGTTTCCAGAATAGTGGCTGGAGGAGGGAGAAATGGTGAGGAGTGATTCAAAGGGTACAAAGTGTTTATATGCAAGATGAATAAATTTTAGACAAAATAGGGCCTCTAGTTAACAATAATGTGTTATTATACCTAACATTTTGCTAAGAAAATAGAACTTACATTAAATGTTCTTACCACAAAAGAAAAAAAAATTTAGAAATTTAAAAATAATTGTAGTGAGCCAAGATCGTGCCATTGCACTTCAGTCTGCGTGACATAGCAAGACTCCATCTCAAAAAGAAAAGAAAAGAAAAAGAAATTTAAAAATAAATCAATAAAAGTAGCAGAGAAAACTTCTGAAAGTGTTAAGTTTATAGCCTTGATTATCAAGGCTATACACTTCTCCCCAAATTCATCAAGTTGTACATGAAATACATAAAACATTTTGTTCTCAATAAAATGGTTCAAAAAAAAGTGAATATGGAAAACAACCGGCCTGGTGAAGGCAGATTAAAAAGCCCCTTGATTTCCTAAAATGTACATAGTGGTCCATACATTTAATGTCCTAAAGCCAGCCTGGTTTCCCTGTTATCTGGGCTCTTTGGTTGTCACATTCTCTCTAATTATAGTTATGCCACTAAACTTAGAAAAGACTAGGATATGAATTTCTTTCTTTTTTTTCTTTTTTTCAGAGACACAGTTTCACTCTTGTCACCCAGGCTAGAGTGCAATGGTGTGATCTTGCTCACGGCAACCTCCACCTCCCGGGTTCAAGCAATTCTCCTCAGCCTCCCAAGTAGCTGAGATTACAAGTGCATGCCACCACACCTGGCTGATTTTTGTGTTTTTAGTAGAGAAGGGGTTTTACCATGTTGGCCAGGGGGCTGGTCTCAAACTCCTGACCTCAGGTGATCCATTCACCTCAGTCTCCCAAAGTGCTAGGATTACAGGCCTGAGCCACAGAGCCCAGCCTAGGACATAATTTCATAAAAACAAGAATTACTAAAATACTTATTTATCCACGCATATAATCCCAACTGACAACCACCAAACTGTAGGAATCTAAGAGAACTAGTCAGGGCATTCATACAACTTAATTGTTCAGTACAAAAAAGATATCTGTGTTTGAAAGTTATCTTCTGAACTACTGAAGGGGAGAAAAATAACCCCAGGTCACACTTAAAGGCCTGGCTAATATTTGCCCACAAATCATCACACTGTAATATGAACAGCCAGTTGTCTGCACAAACAATTCCTCTAACTATTTGCCTGTTCTAATAGTCTAAAAATTCAGATATTAATATATTCTCAGATATAAAGTGAAAGAAGCTAGATGCAGTGGTTTATGCCTGTAATCCCAGCACTTTGGGAGGCCAAGGTGGGAGGATCGCTTAAGACCAAGAGCTCTAGATTCGCCTGGGCAACACAGCAAGACCCTGTCTCTATAAAAATTAAAAATAAATAAATAAATAATTAGCTAGGCATGGTGGTGCACAACTGTAGTCCCATCTACTCAGGAGGCTGAGGCAGGAGAATCACTTGAGCCCAGGAGCTGGAGGTTGCAGTGAGCTATGAGCACCACTACACTCCAGCTTGGGCAACAGAGACCCATCTCAAAAATAAAGTAAATTAAGATAAAATAAAAGAAGCTTGCATTATATTAACAATACTTCGTTATCCATTGAGTATTAGTGACGGTTTTCTTAAAATTGGGGTCACATTTTGAGTAACAGAAGAAAAACTCACATATTGAAAGAAATATTAATGCTAATCAGTGACATTCTCAGGGCTGCTCATAGGGCTGGGCAAGATGTCCCCTACACAATCATGCCCAAACCAGGGTGTGAGTGGGGACACACAGCCAGCCCTCATCTGCTTGCCAAACCACATGCCCCGAAGCCAAAAGGAACACCTTTTTCTAATTCATTATAGGTGTTTGCAACTCCGTAACCTAAGCAGCATAACTGTTTGCTATTGAGTTGCTGAGGATGTCTGTAGTCAGATTACAAATGTATATATATACAGGCATATATATTATATATGTGTATGTATGCACACATGTGTATATATAAATGATATATTACTTCAATATCTATCAATCTGCACCCATCCGCTCAAATGTTGTAGTACATGTATGTGAAAACTGAGCTTTTCAGACCGGGCGCGGTGGCTCATGCCTGTTATCCCAGCACTTTGGGAGGCCGAGGCAGGCGGATCACGAGGTCAGGAGATCGAGACCATCCTGTCTAACATGGTGAAACCCCGTCCCTACTAAAAATATGAAAACAAAATTAGCCGGGCGAGGTGGCAGGCGCCTGTAGTCCCAGCTACTCAGGAGGCTGAGACAGGAGAATGGCGTGAACCCAGGAGGCGGAACTTGCAGTGAGCCAAGATCACGCCACTGCACTCCAGCCTGGGCAACAGAGCCAGGCTCCGTCTCAAAAAACAAAACAAAACAAAACAAAGAAAGCTGAGCTTTTCACTTAGTACCTAGCAGAATCTCCACAAACAGTTCCTCAGTCTGGACTATTTGGAATAAGGAAGAAGGCAGAGAAGAAAATACACCCAGGAGGCTTGGTGCGGTGGCTCACGCCTATAATCTCAGCACTTTGGGAGGCCAAGGTGGGCAAATCACTTGAGCTCAGGAGTTCAAGACCAGTGTGGGCAACATGGTGAAACCCTCTCTCTACCAAAAATAAAAAAAATTAGCCGGGAGTGGTGGCGCGCACCTGCGGTGGTCCCAGCTAGTCGGGAGGCTTAAGTGGGAGGATTACTTGAGCCCTGGAGGCATAGGCTGCTGTAAACTGATATCACACCACTGCACTCCAGCCTGGGTGACAGAGTGAGACCTCATCTCGAAAGAAAGGAAGGGGAAGAGGAAGGGGAAGAGGAAGGGGAAGAGGGAAGGGGAAGGGGAAGGGGAGGGAAGGGAAGGGAAGGGAAAATACACCCAGAAGAGGTGATGAAAATGGAGAGAATATGGCGAAAAGAGCCAATATGAGGTAAAAAGAGGAAGAACAATAGAATGAATATCTCTGAACACTGTAAAGGGAGGACAAGGCTGGCCGACTTGACCCTCACAAGGTTATCTTTAGCTTTCATTCCATTAACCTGCAGGCTAAGTCATTTAGGTGATTTAAGTATGGAGTACTAAAGAAGCCAGAGCCATGGGTTCATCCATATGTGAATCATGCTGTTTCTGTTGCAAGGCCATAGATTTTGTGCTTAACTCAAATTAGCATCTTGCATATGCTTCCTGCCAGTCACAAGGGAGGTCGGAGCCAGAGAATGGGAATGTATCTGCAGAAATCAATCATCATTACTGCAAGGAAAAAAAAAGGAATTCTCTAGGTATCTGCTCTCCCTACAGTGGTCCTTGAGGATCAACGTTACATAGGAATGAAAGAACATTATTAAATGAAGATTGTAGCAGCTCGATGGCCAGTCCCATGCTGTACTGCACCCTCATGGATATGCCTATCATTTCTCTTGCTCTGAGGTTGGAGGAAAGGGACCTGCTTGAGGTTTTAAGCATTTGCATATTTATATTGAGTTCATTATCATGGGCCCCAAACATTTTTGCTTCCCCACAGGACATTTAGATAAACAAGGCTAGAAAATTATCCTGAAATTGAGAAGAAAATGTTTTCTAATGTTCAAACAGACACCCTCCGAAATTAAATATCACTCACATTTACACTCTGTTTTTTCTCCAAACTCCTGGAGTGATTGCCTTATATTAAAGTCTAATGTCCCTGAAGTATTAAGTAAACCAAGCAGTTTGTGTACTGTAACAACAATAATCACTAGCTTTGCTTCTTTATTAGTGGCTTTATAGAGAAACTACATTTTTTTAAATGAAAAAGTTTGCTTCAGGCTCAATTCTTGCATACCAAGCTTCAGTTTGTGGTGAAATTTAACAGTCTCGTTATAAACCCTCGAATGTTGGGAATTACGACGATGGAAATGCTGACACAACATTAGCCACAGCTGGCACTGCAAAAATGCTTTTAAATACGTAGACTCTCCCCTATGAAGTCAGTCCCCAGAGCCTAGAACTTTGTGATTTTAAACCATTAAAGTGAAATCGCCAACAGTGAAAACCATAGGGAGGGCTGGAATCGTAGGCTTCTAACTAAAGGCATTCAGTATTGACTACGAAAAGTTCTAAAAAGCACTTGCCAAACTTGTTTCCAAATTATCAGAGGAAGGGAAGAAATACGAAGCATTCATGTAAGAAAAAACTTGATAGTGCCACTTGTCATAATGAAAGAAAGAGAAAGACAAAAACAGAAAAAACCTGTGATATTTGACACTCAGAGGTCAATGGCCAAACAAAAACATCAATCTATTTGTGTTAAATTTTACATGTTTCTGTCCATTTAAATGTGAATGCGTGGAAAGGAAGGAACTGCATGGAAAATGACTATTAGACAACAAAACTAGAATCTCCTTAGAGAAGATACCCCAACCCAAATAAATTATACACTTCAAAGACTAGGGTATGTGTATTCTTTAAGGAAAAAAATGCAGGGGCAAGTAAAAACCAGTTGTTTTGGGGTCTTAATAATCAATAGCTCTCAAAGATGCAATTTCTATAAACCACACTAATTTTGTAGACTGGCAGCTGTTTTCACTATAACCTTTTTTACTGTATCATAAACTATATCATTAGTCTTTTTCAGGCACATCCTTGGTCCCAAGGCTGGACTAAGCAACAAAACAAGAGGGATGTTGGCCAGGTGCCATGGCTCCCACCTGTAATTCCAACACCTTGAGAGGCCAAGGTGCAGATCACCTGAGGTCAGGAGTTCAAGACGAGCCTGGCCAACATGGTGACACCCCTGTCTCTACTAAAAAAATACAAAAATTAGCCGGATGGTGGTGGACGCCTGTAATCCCAGCTACTCAGGAGGCTGAGGCAGGAAGAATAGCTTGAACCCTGGAGGTGGAGGCTGGAGTGAGCCAAGATCACACCACTGCACTCCAGCCTGAGCAACAGAGCAAGACTCTGTCTCCAAACAAAAAAAAAACAAGAGGCATGCTATATGTCTGAAAGTGTATGGGTTTCCTACACCACACCCCAATTAAGCTTATTCAGCAAAGATATGGAGCTACAACGTAACTACATTATCTTCAATAATTAAAACTATCATACCTAAAAGGAGCCCTGAATATTATGGGAGTAAAATTCACTTAGAAACAAGAAGAAAAAGCCCACATATATATCATCCTGTATGTGGAAATTCTGTGTACTCCCTGGGCAACAATCTCTACCACTTGAACGGCTTCAACTACCATCCATATGTGAATGATTCCCTAATGCTCATCTCTAGGAGATGGTTCTCCTAAATTAATTCATATCTGTATATACCCAATCTCCACTGACAGGCATGACAGGAAACCAAATGTCAGCATGCCCAAACCAGAAGCCACAGCCTAGCCACCCACCCCACTGAAATCCCCAACTTGATAAATGATAACACCATTTACCTAGCAAAAACCATCTTTTGTTATCTTTAATCTCCCTTTATTCTAATTCCCCCAATGCTATGACTACATTGTATCATTTCATTTCATAATAACTCCTCTCACCCATGTCTACCACATACCATGCTGTATTTCATCAAAATTTTTCAACTAGAACATTACAATATAAACTTCAGTGGTTCTCAGCTGTCAGTCTCAAGCTCCTTCAATCTGCCATTAAAGTCCTATTAGAGTTTAGTTTCGGGGTTTTTGTTTGTTTGTTTGATACAGAGTCTCACTCTGTCACCCAGGCTGGAGTGCAGTGGAGCAATCTGGGCTCACCTGCAATTTCTGCCTCCTAGGTTCCAGCAATTCTCCGGCCTCAGCCTCCCAAGTAGCCGGGATTATGGATGCCCACCACCACGCCTGGCTAATTTTTGTATTTTTAGTAGAGATGGGGTTTCACTATGTTGGCCAGGCTGGTCTCAAACTCCTGACCTCAGGTGATCTGCCCACCTCAGCCTCCCAAAATGCTGGGATTACAGGTGTAAGCCACCACACCCAACCCAGAGTATTATTTTTAACCCCAAAACCTGTTTATGTCCCTCCATTTCTCTAAATTCCTAAATTTAGAGAAATTCTATAGCAGTGCATTCTCAAACGTTAGTGGGATAAGAGTCATGTGCAGGTTGGGGGCCCGGCATGGTAGCTAACACCTGTAATCCCAGCACTTTGGGAGGCCGAGGCGGGCAGATCACCTGAGGTCATGAGTTTGAGACCTGCCTGGCCAACATGGTGAAACACCCTCTCTACTAAAAATACAAAAAAATTATCTGGGTGTAGTGGCAGGCACCTGTAATCCCAGCTACTTGGGAGGCTGAAGCAGGAGAATTGCTTGAACCCAGGAGGCAGAGGATGCAGTGAGCCAAGATCAGGGCACTACACTCCTGCCTGGGCGACAGAGCAAGACTGCGTCTCAAAAAAAAAGAAAAAGAAGGCCGGGCGCGGTGGCTCAAGCCTGTAATCCCAGCACTTTGGGAGGCCGAGACGGGCGGATCACGAGGTCAGGAGATCGAGACCATCCTGGCTAACACGGTGAAACCCCCGTCTCTACTAAAAATACAAAAAATTAGCCGGCGAGGTGGCGGGCGCCTGTAGTCCCAGCTACTCGGGAGGCTGAGGCAGGAGAATGGCGCGAACCCGGGAGGCGGAGCTTGCAGTGAGCTGAGATCCGGCCACTGTACTCCAGCCTGGGCGACAGAGCGAGACTCCGTCTCAGAAAGAAAAAAAAAAGAAAAAGAAAAAAAAAAGTCATGTGTAGGTTGGGGAGAGGGTGACTGACATAAGATAAATTCAAGTCTCCGACAAGGAATTCAGTGGTTCTAAAATGGGGCCCAGGACGCTGAAGTTTGAAAATGCTCTCTAGGTGATCCTTACATAGATAGTTTGAAGGGCATACTTCAAGGACTATAAAATACATAGCTCCTTTTAATAGTATACAAGGTACTTCAAGATCTAGGCGGGGGTTTTCAAGCCTATCAATCCCAAGTCCCTTCTAATAACACTCTTTTCTGTCTTGAAATAAAAATCATAAGTAGTATATAACCTACCTGCATAATAATTTCTAAAAATAAATCAATATAATATCTGAAATACAGAAGAAAAAGGGGGGAATGGAATTGATAATAACTTGTCGTTTTTACATATTGGCATAAAACTGCAAGAGAAGACATCATGAAGTAGCTGTGTGCATGGAATCACCGTGAATACAACAGCTCCAAACACAGATCCACGCGGTATGTTTATGGATCACTCAAATTTCTAAAGTGGTGTGGCCACGGCTGACACAATTTCTCTAAACTGTGAACAGTATTTAGTAAAGGTCCACATAAAACGATGTGTAATCTTCCCCCAATTGATGAAGTAGTTTTATTCCTGGGAAATTCAGTGTGCATTAAGCCTGGCAATGAATACTTTGTACCTATATATAAAACAAAGTTAGGTTCTAGCTCAAACACTTATAGACAGGTTCTGTAATTAACTTTACATAAATGTCTGTTGAGATGCTTGAGAATAATCGTGTTAAACACAGGACAGTCCTTCATGTGCAGAACTATCTTGTGCATTGCATCGTACCCGCTGCATGGGCTTTGCTCATTCAATGCCAGAAGTGCCCTCCAATCACTGTGACCAGAGAAAGTACTGCATGAGTTTCCAAAACACCTCCAGAGCATATAACTTCATCTCCCAAACAATCTAGCATCCAGTCCAATCATATGAACAATGTTAATTTTTTTTTTTTAAAGACAGAGTCTCGCTCTGTCACCTAGGCAGTGGTGCAATCTTGGCTCACTGCAACCTCCACCTCCTGGGTCCAAGTGATTCTCCTGCCTCAGCCTCCCAAGTAACTGGGATTACAGATGTGTGTCACCACTGCCCAGCTAATTTTTGTATTTTTAGTAGAGACAAGGTTTCACTATGTTGGCCAGGCTGGTCTCGAACTCCTGACCTCAGGTGATCCGCCCGCCTCAACCTCAAAAAGTGGTGGGACTACAAGCGTAAGCCACCACACCCAGCCGCCATTTTCATTTTAAAACCTTGCAAATGTGTATTGACTCTATAATTCTTAGCCAAAATGCCACCTCCTGAATTTCCCTTGACCCTCTGAGGCCACACACTAGGCTCCTTCCTCTTACTCTCATGGTCTTGTGTACACAGCACCATAGCAATACCATCACTGCCATCCCATGACTTGGCATGATGGCATTCTTCCCTCCTTTGGGTCTTAGGATATGGCAAACAGTAGATAAGTTTTAAAAGTTGTTTTTTTGTTGTTGTTTTTTTTTGAGATGGAGTCTAGCTCTGTCGCCCAGGCTGGAGTACAGTGGCGTGATCTCCACTCACCGCAAGCTCCGCCTCCTGGGTTCACACCATTCTCCCACCTCAGCCTCCTGAGTAGCTGGGACTACAGGTGCCCACCACCATGCCCGGCTAATTTTTTTTGTATTTTTAGTAGAGACAGGGTTTCACCATGTTAGCCAGGATGGTTTCGATCTCCTGACCTTGTGATCTGCCTGCCTCGGCCTCCCAAAGTGCTGGGATTACAGGCGTGAGCCACTGCGCCTGGCCAGGTTTAACAAGTATTTTTGAATAATTTATTTAATAAATTCCATCCCCATCCATCTTATCCCACCCCTTCTATCCTAGCAGGGGAGGGCAAGGCAAAAGACAATTAAGAGAAAGAGGAATGATCAATCCTGGTGTGTTCCTGTGGCTCCATAGACCCAGACAACACTGTCTTTTCCCGTTCTTCTATGAGTAATGATAGCTTTGTTCCGTCCACTCCCAAAATACGGTAAAATCGGTTGGGGGAGGCCAGGGGGCAAGAGGGAGAGTCACGTACACAAGTTAGCCACTTCCTGTGAGATGGCAGCCAAAAACTTCCAGGTAATGATTGACACTGAAGACATAGGTTTTCCTGACTGTGGGAAAAGTTGTTAGCAAAAGGCTACATACACAAAGCTATTCAACCACAAGGCTGGAAGAGAATCAAAACAAGCTAAGCTTAATTAGAGCTGAAGATTTCCCAGCTGGGATCCATGTTAGGGTTGAGCTCCAAAAGCCATCACTGAGGAGGCAATTCCTTCTCAAGCAGGACAGGCTCCAAGGCCACCAGAGACAGAGCAGGGGATTTTTAAAAATCTTTCATATAATCCAGATTCTCAGCTTTTGTACCTTTTTTTGTTTCTTTTTTAACTTAAACTCTAGGCACTAGTGAAACCCCATGCTTCCAGCTCCCCGCTCAACTCCCCTCCCCTTCCATAAATTAAATTAACGAGGAGTTTTCTAAAAGAGTACATTCTCTTAAAGGCTCTGTTATTCTGAAGTTAATGGCTCTGACATGTAGCCAGGCCAAATAGTCACAGGCAGCAATAACTCTTGCAACAGCTCCCAAACTTACCCTCAAATGTCACCGAGTCCTACCCTGATCTTTCTTCCCCTTTGATTATCACTGGTTGCCTTTCTTCCTCCCCTCACATTTTATAGCAAACTCAAATACATCAAAGAAACTAGTTAAGGATGCGAAGATTGAGAAACACATTCAATCTTAATGTTATGATCTTTTCTTTTCCTTCCCACAACTTGTCTTTAAAAGAAAAGGACAAGTATAAATTTGATGTCACACAGAACAAAACAACAAAATACATTTAAAGGAACAGGGGGGAGGAACCTTTCTAAATGCCAGCATGCTAATCTCATACTTAGCATGCACTTACGGCAAGGATTGTGTCGTTATGTAGGATAGGTAAATTAATTTTTACATGATAAGTAAGTGGACGTGTCTGCAAGGAAGATCATCAAGCAAACTCAACAGAAGCAATTGCTTCAAATCACCTTCCTAAACTAACTCACAGTGTGATGATGATCAAAAAGGTATAAAAATGAAAATAAAACTGCAGGAGGACCTGATTCCAACATACATAATGGGTGCAAGGTCAGAATAAGCATAGTGATATTTATTCAACTTCTTAAGCTTCAAAGGCAAAAAAAAAAAAAAAAAAAAAATTAGAAACATGTTTATAAACCAGCTCATCTATCCTGAAAATACAATGTAAAATATCATTTTCTGGATAAAATGGATCCAAATTCTTGTATCCGCAATTGGATCTAAAAATCTGGGCTGATATATAATATTTTAGTATACATGCTCAAAAAAAGTGGGGGAAGAGGAAGACAGAAAAACATAAAGAAAAAAGGGGGTGGGCACAGTGGCTCACACCTATAATCCCACCACTTTGAGAGGCCAAGGCAGGAAGACTGCTTAAGCCCAGGAGTTTGATACCAACCTGAGCAACACGGCAAGACCTCATCTCTACAAATAATACAAAAAATTAGTTGGGCATGGTGGTTTGCACCTGTGGGCCCAGCTACTCAGGAGGCTGAGGTGGGATGATCCGTTGAGCCTGGGAGGTCAAGGCTGCAGTGAGCAGAGATCACATCCCTGCACTACAGCCTGGGTGACACAACAAGACCCTGTCTCAATAAAAAAGAAGGAAGAGGAGAGGGAGAGAGAGAGATAGGACAGGGGAGGGGAGGGGAGGGAAGGGGATCTATTTGCTTCTACTAACTGACCCAGTCTTATTTGAGCCCACAATAATTTTCCTTTCTTTTCTTTTTCTTTTTGAGACAGTCTTGCTCTTTTGCCCAGGTTGGAACGCAGTGGTACGATCTTGGATCACCACAACCTCCACTTTCTGGGCTCAAGCAATTCTCCTGGCTCAGCCCCCCAAGTAGCTGGGATTACAGGCGCCTGCCACCATGCCCAGCTAATTTTTGTATTTTTAGTAGAGATGGGGTTTTGCCTTGTTGTCCAGGCTGGTCTCAAACTCCTGACCTGAAGTGATCTGCCCGCCTCAGTGTCCCAAAGTGCTGGGATTACAGGCGTGAGCCACCACACCCGGCCAATACTTTTCAATCAGTTCTTCAGTATGCTCCATAAAACAGTGTCTGTCACCTAATGTCCTAAGGTTCCAAAATAATAGAAGCAGTGATAGGATGAGTAAAGAAAGACTGATATGAGGGGTGCATGCCTGGAAGAGGAAATATTCTTTTGCGAGTACTTATTTGGGGGGTAAGTGGTTAGAATTTGAAAAGGCAGCAGATATCCTCTTCACTTATTCTAGACTGCCCTTTCACTCTCTGTGCATAATAGAATTCTATTTATAAAGAACTTCCAAGTGTCAAAGGCATTTCCACATATATTTATCTCATTTGATCCCATAGCAATTTACCAAGTAGGCACATCCCCTTTACAGATGAGAAAACTGAGGTTCAGGAAATTTAAATGACTTGCCCAGAAGACACAAATAGCAAGTGACTAGAAAGGCACAATACATAACTTTTGATTTCTTAGTAATAGGCCATATTTTTATATCATCTCCAAATTTATAGAAATAAAGAGATTAGAAGGAAGTTACAATAATATGAAAACCTGGTAAATCTCCAACTATTCCCCAAGTCAGGAATATCACATGCAAAACTATATACAGATAAAGAGGTAGTGAATTTGCTTCAAGACTGATATAAGTTCATTTTCACTACTAATTATCTTATGAGTCCATCCCCATACTCTACTCCATTTCCTAACATTGCAAATACTTGTCTAGTCTGTGATAGTTTATTCTGACCCTGAATTTGTGATGTTACTAGCTGTTACTGAAAACACACTTAGCAGAGTACAGGCTGTTCCTTACCAATCCATCCTTCCATGAGGTGAAAATGCCCTGGCCCTGGACAGAAAGAATAATCTGGTAATACTGAATATAAACAAGACATTTCTCTTCTAGTGTAATTCATTGTGCACACATCATTAAGGATCAAAACACAAGCGAACCAATCAAAGAATGGAAAAGGAATTCTAAAACATCAAAGTTAATTATATCTGGTTGTCCCAATAGCTGTTACTTGTTCAATTAAGATGCTGCTTTGGCTAATCTTAGTCAAGCTGTGCCTCTCTAAAAGTCTGAAACCCCAGCAATAAAAGCTAAAGTCAAAACATCTAAAGCTAAAGCATTTTCCCCCTAAGGAGAGCTCTGTATTTACTAGAGCGTCCACAGCTCCTATCAACATGCAACCAACCGTCTGTTCACTCTTCCCACCAACAGGCTGTGTAGCGCTAGCTCTCCAACACCCAGCACCCAGGGCGATCCTCACACAGGTGTTCCAGGAAACCTCTATAACCTGCTTCTTTACCCATCCTAGAAACAGAAACCAAAAAACAGCAGAGCAAGGGGGTGAAAACACCATGGGCCTGTTCTTTTAAAATGTCTCAGCTTATAAGATGACTTTTTGTTTCTTGGTTTACAAGGAATGAAAAGACTTGTCACATGTGGATCCTGTGTATTGTTACACTGTCATGGGAACAACAGGTAAAGGTTCTATCCCTTAGTGATGACGGGCTGCTTCCTTCTCTCTCCTTTTTACGTTCTAAGGGCAAAAATATTCAGGGTCTGCGGGGTTAGAAACTATGGAAGCATAAACGAGGAAAACCTGACTCTCCCTCACAACTGCATGTCCTACTAAGACGTAAAAGGACACTTTGGGGTTGTCTCGGGTGAAAACTGCTGGAAGGAAAAAGCCTGAGAAAGCCGCTGACAGCACCGGTGCTTTCCATCTCTGAATTAATTCCTTTCCCTCCATCAATACATTTTATTTTTTCATGGTGGGGAGGAGACTCATTTTGCCAAGAATTTATTGTGCATCAGTAAGTGGACGGGAACTTTATAAATACTGTCTGGTTTAATCCTTCCCACAAGCCTACAAAATAGGTAGAGAATCCAGATTTTGAACAGGAATGCAAAGAGGTGTATATTCCAAAAGCAGCTATAGGAATTTAAGTCAGGATTGGGCCCAAGAAAAACTGTGAATCTTTTCTAAAATTGTGAGACTTCCCTGCATCCACATGTCGTGGGTGGGTTCTGAGATGAGGACTGAGCACAGCCCCCAGCTCCTACGTGAGTAATATACAAGCCCCGCTTCCTCTGCCCCACTGGTCTCCAAACAGCTGAGCCATGCTCTGGGTTTGCTGTTTTAAGTTCAATGTGTTCATATGTCTTCTCACATCAGTGATAAAAGCATACCTTGTAAGTCACTGGGTCTCTTCAAACCCTTTCTTTTTTTTTCTTTTTCTTTTTTTTTTCTTTTAGAATATTTGATCTAGTGTAGCAGTTTAGCAAAGTATGTCAACAAATTTTCATGACCCGTCCATCTGTCTATATCAAAATAAATTAATTCTCCATAAAATGAATCAGCTTCTTAATCTCCCACAAACTGGCAATGGTTAAGAGCAAGAACACAGAGAAAGTTCAGTATCTTAATCACTCTCTCCATCACTTCATACAGGGAAACTGACTTGCAAAGTTCCCATACAAACTCTCTTTTTGAATGATGCAATGGAAGCTGTGCACAGCAGCCTTCTCTGCCGACTTAAGTAAACCAATGAAACTGCCTTTTCCCCTCTCATCACAGGTGCTCAATGTACAACAAAACTCAATTTTTCCATGACTAGTTGAAAGCTCCAGAATTCCTTACTGTTTGAAACGGTTTGAAAGCATCCTCCCTGAGCCCACCCCTGAAAAACTCTGGCAGACTATACCCTTACATTAGTAGGGCTGCATTTCACACATCAGGAAACTCCAACCCTTACAGTCTTCACAAACAACTATCACAAAGGTTTGACCACATACATTCCATTTTTGAACCTTTAGCACACTATTTTTATCCAACTCTCTCCTAAGACCCACCATATACTGTGTGGGAGAAGATTCCACATCAATCACATTAACAAGTCCTGAATGTCACTCAACACTGAAATGTTAGCCCCAACCCACCCTGCATATTAAACACATCTGGCTTGGTCAGCCAGATAACATCCTCACCCAAGGGTGATGCACATCAGTGGTGTGTGTGCTCTTTAAGCTCACACATTTTTTCAATGATCTGTCCAAGTGTTCCTTGCTTATGTAAATCAGTATGTTAAAATCTAGTAGACACAGAATATCCCGCTAAAGAGCAGGCACATTGAAGAAGTGAGTGTATGGGCTCTCTGTTCCTCCTATGAACTTTATTAAGGAACTGGAGCTAGAGGAAAACAAAGATCTTTCTCCATATTTCAGTTTTCTCCCCTTCACTCATAGCACGGCACAGTCCAGAAAAAGATATAAAATCAAGTGCCAGCTGGTTACAGTGGCTCACACTTGTAATCCCAGCACTTTGGGAGGCTGAGGCAGGCGGATCACCTGAGGTCAGTAGTTTGAGACAAGCCTGACCAATATGGCGAAACCCTGTCTCTCTAAAAATACAAAAATTAGCCAGGCATGGTGGCGCATGCCTGTAGTTCCAGCTACTCGAGGAGCCGAGGCAGGAGAATCGCCTCAGGTTGCAGTGAGCCGAGGTGGCATCACTGCACTCCAGCCTTGGAGACAGAGTATGACTCGGTCTCAAATAAATTAATAAATAAATAAATAAATAAAAAGTTAAAAAATAAAAATAAATAAAAGTAAAATAAAGTGTCACCTTAAGAGATGTGACAGTACTAATCTGGGACTATGTCACCAGCTCTCAAATTTTAATGTGCCTAAGAATCACCTGATAGGTGCTTGTTAAAAATGAAGATTTCAAGACTCTTCCCCAACAGTTTCTGATTTAGCAGCTCTACAGTTGAAGCCAGGAATCAGCAGCTTTAACAAGTGCCACAAGTGATCGGATGCCAGTGGTCCCAGGACCACACCTCGAGAAAGCCCAGCAGAGAGATGAGTGCATGGAAAGAGCCAAGTGAGAGGTGGGGCTGAGTCAGGCCTTAGGAATTCTGAAGTGGTTTTAGCCGTTGTTTATAGTCTATTCCATTGCTCCAATTGTAAAGCCTGTTCAGTTAAAAATTCACCCAGCACAGCATAGACAGAAGTTTGCATAAAAGCCCTGATAACACTAATGGTGGTAAATGGACCTCTTTCAATAAGCACCTGGTTTGTGCCTACTTGCTTTCTTTCAAGATTTATCCAGCTCCAGCCTCTGTGCTTGAGAGAACAAAGCTCTCATCTTCGGTTACTTTCGCTGGAAACAACATTCGCCTTTCCCCATCAAAATTCATCTAGTTCGGTTCTTTATAAATTATGTTTACTACATGAGGCACAGTTATACTATATGTTAAGTACGACATTAGTTTGTTTTTTCAGGTGAAGCTGAAACAAATGTGAGGCAGCAAAATGTATTAATGAGGCACTAATGAGAAGATGGAATCAAACCCCCTGCAAATACACACACACGCACATACACACACACACACACACAGTGGGAAACTTCTGGCTTTTTTTTTTTTAAAGAAAACCCTGAGGAATAGGCTAACAAAATATCAATAAAGCTGGAGAAATGGGCCAGGCGAGGTGGCTCATGCCTGTAATCCCAGCACTTTGGGAGGCCGAGACGGGTAGATCATTGGAGGTCAGGGGTTTGAGACCAGCCTGGCCAACATGGTGAAACTCCATCTCTACTAAAAATACAAAAATTAGCCGGGCGTGGTGGCAGGCACCTGTAATCCCAGCTACTTGGGAAGCTGAGGCAGGAGAA
The DNA here is from genome assembly GCF_007565055.1 of Rhinopithecus roxellana. Taxonomy (NCBI): domain Eukaryota; kingdom Metazoa; phylum Chordata; class Mammalia; order Primates; family Cercopithecidae; genus Rhinopithecus; species Rhinopithecus roxellana. Next base: position 60,695,882 of record NC_044552.1, on the reverse strand, counting down.
TGGCTTGAACCTGGGAGGCAGAGCTTGCAGTAAGCCGAGATCCCACCACTGCACTCCAGCCTAGGCAACAGAGCAAGACTCCATCTCAAAAAAAAAAAAAAAAAAAAGCTGGAGAAATTGGAGCACAAAAAAAGTCTACGTGATATAAAGATATTATTTTAAAAGGATTAATACTGCCCTATTAGACATCTATGAAACACAGACATTTTGTGAAGTGCTGCCAAAAGCAGGAATGGAACTAGAACCCAGGATTCCAAATTCCTGGCTCTATCAATAAATCAGGCAATTTCCCTCCAGCATCCCAAATAGCTGCAAATGCTCTGGTTACTTTTTAACATATGGCTTATATATTTATATTTTAAGTGCTTTCAGCTTACAGTCCACATCATAAACATTCATTCACATTTAGGCAACCTCCTAACTCTAACTTGCAAGGTCAGACCAAATATACATTTAAGCAAAATAAACATTCCCAATCATAGGCTATAAATTGTTCCAATATTTACTTGATAACCTGACACCCATATTCATTTGCCTCTCTTCCTCCCAAAATAATGTTCTTCAGGAGTTTTTTCTCATGCAACAAAAGATAGTATTACTGAGGCCGGAGAGAAAGGAGCAAGGCTTCAAAGATACCAACCTTAGAACTTGAAATAAGCTTAACCTTAGGGGAATCTATCGCCTTGATTGGTGTGTTTCATGCATTAAATTTAATTAATTAATTAATCCAACAAATACTTGTGTATTTACCAGGCAGAGTGCTCTTCGGAATGAACAGAGTCAAAGCCGTCGTTACCTACAAGGTTTACATTCTAGGAGACTGGCCAACAGTAAACCAGTCAGCAAACAAACATTTAGTGTAACATCAGATACATTTAAGCACTCCAAAGAAAAATAAGGCAGGGTAAAAGGGATAGAGAATGACAAAGTATTGGAGGGACAATATTGCTATTTTAAATAGGGTGGACAGAGAAATCTACTCCAAAGACTTAAAGTCAAATTATAGACTAAATCAAAAAATGAGAATAATATTAACTTCACTCTCAAAGTTGCCACCACGCATTGGAGTGGTGCCATTCACTCTCAGAGTGCCACCATGCACTGCCACCACGCAGTCTAAAAAGCTGCAGGCTGCTTAAACACATGGGAATTAATGAACATCCATGAATTTTAGAGCAAGAACAGAAGAAACTTGTGAGGCTAACCTGCTCCAGAAGCCACCAAGCAAGCAGAGGAAAAGAAAGAGGAATGTGCCCTTCACATGGCCCCACTCACAAGAGCTGGCCAAGATCACTCCCAAGCCTGACTTCCAGGTAAAGGGCTACATGAAATCAGCCACAAAAGGGGCAACGTGGAAATCAAGGAAAAAGTACCATTTAATAAATTCGTTAGAGTTATTTTTCAGGGCAATGACTGAATATAGTAATTGACATATCATCGGATGCAAGTAAGATAAACATTAGTAATAAGGTTTTACAAAGGTTATGCATTGTAATTGCAATCAGATACAATGTTTAAATTCTTAATAAAAGAGTGACAAGCTTCAGACATCGAATTTCTAATGTAAGTCTCTTTAAAACATGCACATTCTTTAAAAAGGCAATATCCTATATTAAAGGGAAGGAAGCAACCTCTTTAGAAGTTTGCAAAGAGGGTGAAGTAAGCCATTGGTATGTTAAAGGAAATAAACATTTGAACAGTCCAAAGCTACAGAAAAGCCATAATCTATTTCAGATTAAAAGATATTAAAAAGTCATCACTTTCTAGTATCTAGGATTAGAGTTTGGTTAGAGCTTCAATCATTCATGCTTTTAATCTAAAATTGGTCCTTGAAAGCTGTAATGAATTAAACAACATACCACCCACAGAATCAATTGTAAAAATATACTGTAACTAAAAGCATAATGACTCAACTCACTTCCTTCCTCATTTTCCCATAATCCATTTGACCCCCTTCCTGTCACCTAATCTAATCATTGGCTGGGTTTCCATTAAGATTCTCCCCATTGTGCTATCTGAAGTCATTGCATTGGCTCTCCCAGATTTAAGAGACAATTTTGTAAATGTCACCATATAAAACTGAATTGCTAAAATGTAAAGTAGACAATGATTCAATTCATGGCTGTGTGTTCCAAGAGTGGAGTAGTGTGAGATCCATGGAGTCTAGAAGGAATTTTTTTTTTTTTTTTAATTTTTTTTGATACAGAGTCTCGCTCTGTCACCCAGGCTGGAGTGCAATGGCGTGATCTCGGCTCACTGCAACCTCTGCCTCCCAGGTTCAAGCAATTCTCCTGCCTCAGTCTCCCAAATAGCTGGGATTACAGGCATGCACCATCACGCCTGCTAACTTTTTATATTTTTTAGTAGAGACAGGGTTTCATGGTGTTAGCCAGGATGGTCTCGATCTCCTAACCTCGTGATCTGCCTGCCTCGGTCTCCCAAAGTGCTAGGATTACAGGTGTGAGCTACTGCTCACACCGCTTAAACATTTCCGAAATTTTTAAGAAATCTTTTTTTCCAGCACTGTCCAGTAACTAGCTGAAAATATTCCTAAACACAAGTTTTCAACCTTGACAAACACATCCTTTCCTTTCTACTACCACCACCTCCTCCACTGTGGTCTATACAACTGACAAGAAAGTTTGCATAGAACATTACAATTTCCAAAGCATTTTCTCATACAATTAGTATCATCTGATCTTCACAGTAGCCTTGAGACCTTATAATTAACTAAGTCACAAAAGTACATTGCCCAAACTAACACCTGGGGTATAGAACTGCACACATGCAAACTGGCTTTTTATTTCATCCAATCCTAAACTGCTTGCTACCAATGATACATTTTAGAACAAAATAATTTCACCCCGATCAGACCTTCAATCAACCTTTTCTGTGAAATTCTCAACTTACAGACAAGGAAACCAACTCTCTTGTGTGTACTGTATATTGTAACCTTACTATTTAAAGGCAGATATCCAAATAATTTGACAGTGTAGGTAGTAAATTAACAATTTCACTTGAACCCATATTACTGATAAAGAGAGGAATCCAATCTTTGATCCAAGGTCACACACAGTTAATAGCACTCCTTGTATAAACCTAGGTCTCTCTAGCTTCTATACTCAACCAGAAGACTAATCTAGCTGATGATTAAAGATGAAAGTGCAGAGAAATACGACCCCAAGCAAGGCTTTGACTGGCAAGTCAACTCATAACCATCTTTAAAACTACAATTGAAATGGGTAGGAACGGAATACATCTAAAGCAACTCAATTTTAAGTCTCTTAGATGCTCTGCTCAGTGGCCATATTAGAGCCTAACTGAAGAGCAATTGTTGCTGGTTAATTATTTCAGCAGTGTATTGCCTACCAAACAAAATTAAAATCACATCTAAGAAAACAATAATGCTTCAGGGTTTTCCTCTCCTTCAAGAAACTTAAAGTGATCATTTGACCTCATTCTATGAAAATGCCTGTTTCTCTTCCAGGTTGTGTTTGCTTTTGTTGTGGGAAGGAGGACTATAATTCTTATAAACATACTCTCTACATTTGTATAGAGCTTTATCACTGACAAGTGCATTACATTATCCCATTTGATCTTTGCAATAACCCACTGTGGTGGGTAGTATCACTACATTTTAACAAATAATTAAGTGGAGGCTCAGAGAGGTTAGGTAATCTGCCCAATGTCACTAAGTAAGGGCAGAACAAGGACACAAATTCCGGTTATTTTGTCTTTAAGCCTTGGGCTCCTGTGCACCCTATTACTTGGACAGAAATGCATCATCTAAGGAAAAGTCCTGATGTCCCCTATATATGTCAGTCTGCAGTAAACTCATTACCAAGTACACTTGAAAGGTTTTCTGCTGTCTCCAAACTGTTTCTCTCTTATCCCTCCATCAAGATAACTCTGACATATTGTCTTACTGTTAGAGTGATGGAAGCAAACACTACAAAACTGTGCAGATAGATGATCTCATATCCCCAGGCTCCACAGAAAAATAGAATAATTTGGTCTACAAGATCTGTTTGAGGAATTCATCGATATGCTTCAGAATTAAACTAGTCAAGGGAGTGGACCTGTTACCACGCAGGTTTGTCGTAGAGAAAAGGAATGGAGCCGGGCGCGGTGGCTCATGCCTGTAATCCCAGCACTTTGGGAGGCTGGGGCAGGTGGATCACCTGAGGTCAAGAGTTCAAGACGAGCCTGACCAACATGGTGAAAACCCATCTCTATTAAAGATGTAAAAATTAGCCGGGTGTGGTGGTGCATGCCTGTAATCCCAGCTACTCGTGAGGCTGAAGCAGGAGAATCGCCTGAACCCCGGAGGTGGAAGTTGCAGTGAGCCAAGATCGCACCATTGTACTCCATGTTGGGAAACAAAAGCGAAACTCTGTCTTGGAAAAGAAAAGGAATGGAAAGAATAGAAGGCCTAGGGTAGAAGAGAGGAAGAGCACAGAACCTGGGAAAGTGGGAGCACCTGGAAGCCCAAGCTATTGACAACTGTGGGATCCACAAAAAGTTGACACTTCCTCTTTTTACCCATTTGTTGCAGGACAGCTACCTACACCCATCAATTGGCTCAATTTATTTATCTAACAGTATCTCTCCAGTCTAGTGAGATCTTTTTTGAGATGCTCTTCTCAAATGTTATCGATAGCTACTTGGGTTGTGCTTTGCATAATCTTTCTTTCAAACATAGATTTTTAAAAATTCAATTAGAAAATGGGGAAAAGACATGAACAGCCACTTCACCAAAGATGATATATGGATGGCCAAGAAAAGATGTTCAACATCATTAGCTCTCAGGGAAACACAAATTAAATCTACAATAAGATATTCCTTCACACCTATCAGAATGGTTAAAATAAAAAATAGGCAGGGTGTGATGGCTCACACCTGTAATCCTAACATTTTGGAAGGCCAAGGTGGGTGGATCATCGGAGATCAGGAGTCTGAGACCAGCCTGGCCATCATGGCAAAATCCCGTCTTTACTAGAAATACAAAAAAAAAAAAAAAAAAAAAAATTAGCCAGGTGTGGTGGTGGGTGCCCATAGTCCCAGCTACTCAGGAGGCTGAGACAGGAGAATCGCTTGAGCCTGGGGCGGGACCAAGGTTGCAGTGGGCCGAGATCGCGCCACTGAACACCAGTCTGGGCGATAGAGCAAGACTCCATCTCAAAAAAAAAGAAAGAAAAAGAGCCAATTCCAAAAGATTATGAACTATATGATTCTATTTATGTATATGAAGTTTATTAGAAATGGAGACCCAGTAAGTAGTTTCCAAGGGATAAGGATAGGAGACTGGTGAGAGAAGAAAGTGGGTACAGCTACAAAAAAAAAATGAGGGATCCATGCTGTAACAGTTCAGCATCTTTACTGTGATGGTAGATACACAAACCTATATATGTGATAAAACTGCACACAACTGAATATACACACACACATGCAAATGAGTACAGGTAAAACTATGGAAATCTGAGTAAGATTGGTAGATTACATCAATATCAATATCCTAGTTATGATATTGTACTACAGTTTGGCTAAATGTTATCACCAGGGGAAACCAGGTAAAGCTACAGTGTTTCTTCAACTGATGTAAATCTACAATTATCACAATTAAAATTTTAACTAGCAAACAGATCAATAAAAAACATTTGCAACTTTAGCCATTTCAAAATAACAAGAATGTTTTCTTCTTTCTTCTTTGAAACAGGACCCCTCTTTCTTCTACACCACTTCTTATAATGTAGCTTCCATTACATACATTGTGAAAAACTATTAAATTTACGCTGACACATGAAAGAAGCCTTAGACAAAAGAGTATAGAGTATGAGACTTCATTTGCATGAAGCCCTAGAACAGGCAAACCGAATGGACGATGAGGAAAAAACAAAACAAAACAGAACATCACAAAACAGGTTGCCTGTGGAGGTGGTAAGGCAGTGGTTGATGGGATGGAGCAAGAAGAAACTAGCTGGGTGATGGCAATGTTCCATATTATGATAGGAGTCCCAGGGACACGAGTATGTGAATGTGTCAAAACTCAAGGAATGCACTGGCTGGGGTGGTGGCTCATGCCCGTAATCCCAGCACTTTGGGAGCCAAGGCAGGTGGATCACCTGAGGTCAGGGGTTCGAGACCAGGCTGACCAACATTGTGACACCCCGTCTCTACGAAAAACACAAAAAATTAGCCGGGCATGGTGATGGGCGCCTGTAATCCCAGCTACTCAGGAGACTGAGGCAGGAGAATAATTGCTTGAACCCAGGAGGCGGAGGCTGCAGTGAGCCGAGATGGCGCCATTGTACTCCAGCATGGACAACAAGAGCAAAACTCCGTCTCAAAAACAAACAAAACACACACACACACACACACACACACACAAATACACCATTAAGATATTTGTACTTCATTGTATGTAAATCTCATATTTTAAAAACTAAACAATTTTAATTCAGCTTAAATTACTGACTTTATATGTGTTACATTCTTTCACTTGAAGATACTGTGCCATAAGATACAATGCTTTGGCTATATCCAAAGTCACCAAACTAAATCGTTTGGCGAAAAAAAATCTCTTATGGGTTCTTCTCAGGGAAAGGAAATTCAACAGAGTAACCATGAAGCAAATTCATATAAAAAGTATCATTAAATCAAACTAAATTAAATTAAAACAGATGTAATTAGGGCTCTCTTAAAGTAATTTTGGCTAATACTTTGTTTACATGCAATATAGATGTAGCAACTACTGACCTCAGGCACTTGTAGCTGCTGTTACATTAATTATTACATGTGCTTTTTATATTCCAGCTCAAAATATCCTTTATAGTCTGACTAACTAAGGTCCTTCTGCCAAGGTTACTTCAAATGAGTCTCAGGTCCCACAGAAAAAGGAAAAAAATCCTATGAAATCCACATACTGATATAGATGTAACATTTTTCTTTTCTTAACTATGACTTTATTCTACTTAGCATATGCATTTATTTTGGTAAAATTAAAAGAGAGATGATGGGCTGTTCTCAATTACAATTATACCCAGTAGGCCCAACCTTTTCAACTTAATGGGCTTATACTGCAGAGACATGTTTGCTTAATTAGCCAGACAAGTCAAGACACTGATGAAAATTATTTCTTGACCCCACCAACGATTCACAGAGAAGATAACATCAATGTTACAAATTTCTAGGGCCTACTGTTCATTTTGATCCTAAACTGCTCGTGCCAGGCTCTATCTCTGTTTTTGTCTTAGAGTATTCTCAGATTGGCGGCTACAGCCCTCTCATCAATAGACACATCCTTCCCTTTGTAAAATAAAGTTATTTTCTCCTACTTTGCTTCTAGATGTTACTACCAGTTTGAATCTTCACCTTTATTCATTCCTTCTTCTGATACTTCAGTACCACAAGCCATCTTCCATAAAATCCAGCACTCCTTATTGCTACACAACAGGATGACTTTATTCATGAGTTAAGTTCCAAACTCTTCTTGTATAAACATTGGTTTCAAAAACAAAAACTGGCCGAGCACGGTGGTTCACACCTGTAATCCCAGCACTTTGGGAGGTCGAGGCAGGCAGATCACGAAGTTAGGAGTTTGAGACCAGCCTGGCCAATATGGTGAAACTCTGTCTCTACCAAAAATACAAAAATCAGCCAGGCATGGTGGCACGCGCCTATAATCCAGCTACTCAGGAGGCTGAGGCAGAAGAATCGCTTGAACCCAGGAGACGAGGTTGCAGCGAGCTGAGACTGCAGCACTGCACTCCAGCCTGGGCGACAGGGCAAGACTCCATCTCAAAAAACAAACAACAAAAAAAGAAAACTGGCCGGGTGCAGTGGTTCACACCTGTAATCCTAGCATTTTGAGAGGCTGAGGCGGGGCATCACCTGAGGTCAGGAGTTTGAAACCAGCCTGACCAACATGGTAAAACCACATCTCTACTAAAAACACAAAAAACTAGCCAGGCATGGCAGCAGGCACCTGTAATCCCAGTTACTCAGGAAGCTGGGGCAGGAGAATCGCTTGAACCTGCAAGGCAGAGGTTGCAGCAAGCCGAGATCGTGCCATTGCACTCCAGCCTGGGCAACAAGAGCGAAACTCTGCCTCAAAAAAAAAAAAAAAAGAAAAGAAAAGAAAAAGAAAAAGAAAAAAACCCTGTGTAAATCTTGAAGCAATTTGAGCCATTCCTTCCCAATACAATGTTTATATATGATAAGAATTGGAGTATTCAAATCACACTGTGTCATAGCCACAAACTAGGAGCAGAAACAAAAGAATCTTTCTTCCTCTCTCTTTCTCTCTCTCCCCTTCCTCTTGACAAACACCTCTAAATGCCCTTGACTGTAACTACATTTTTGAAAAGCATATGCCCGTTCAGAGGAGGTAAAAGACTACATTACACCATGAATGTTTATTTTTAAAACTCAGCATTTTTTCAGGGCTGAAAATCTATTCAGAAATCCCTTCCTCCTTAGGCTACCGAGCTTTATTCAGCAAGGGGGCCAACAACTGCTGATATTTCAAGAAATCTAATCTCTTAATGACTGGTGTCAGAGAAAGGAGAAGGCCTGTGAAAGAGCCATGTTGAAAGATGCTTAATCTCAGGTACATGTGAACCCATCAATGCAGGCACAGTGTCAGACTGCCACCAGTACCGCCCCAACTTTCCAGGAGCTGTCTGCCCCAGGTATTCTGTCCCAGAAGATGAACTGTCCCTTCCATCACACACTCAAATTTTATACTCCCGAATCCTCCATCACAATAAAGAACACTCTGTTTCCAAGGATAAAACGTCAGCTTCTGGGTGCTCCAAACACAGCAAGTCAGTCCAGTGTCTGCTGATGATGAAGGTGAAAATGGAGAGCTGCCGAGTGACGAGGAGCTTGAGGTGGACAGGGCCACTCGCTGAGGACTACAAGAAGGTTTGAGTATGGGGCTAGATTTTGTCAATGATTCCAAATGTGAAACACTAAATGTGGGAAGGAGGGCAACCCGGACAGAGAGAAGACTTGGTGCAAAGTAAAAACTGAAAACCAATACATTGTGTGCAAAAGATCGCAAACCGAGTCACTTGGCCTTAGCAGAGATTTTCAAGAACAATTGCACTGGCCAAGAGTATAATAAAATAGAGGGGGAGACAAGGTTCAGGGAGATGTTCATTTATCCATTAACCCATTAATTATGTCTTCAGCATCAATTCAGCACATGCTATAGTTCTGAGGTGCTAGAGAAAAAAAACGAGAAAAAAACAGAATCTTCTTTTCAAAGGGAATCTAGCACTCAGATAAAGAATTGATTCAAGGCCAGGCACGGTGGCTCACACCTGTAATCCCAGCACTTTGGGAGGCTGAGGCAGGCGGATCACTTGAGGTCAGGAGTTCCAGACCAGCCTGGCCAACACGGAGAAACCCTGTCTCTACTAAAAATACAAAAATTGGCCAAGCATGACGGCAAGTGCTTGTAATCCCAGTTACTCAGGAGGCTTAGGCGTGGGAATCACTTGAATCCAGGAGGCGGAGGCTGCAGTGAGCTGAGATAGTGCTGCTGTACTCCAGCCTGGGTGACAGAGCAAGACTCCATCTCAAAAAAAAAAGAAAAGAATTGATTCAAAAAAGAGTCTAGCCGGGCGCGGTGGCTCAAGCCTGTAATCCCAGCACTTTGGGAGGCCGAGACGGGTGGATCACGAGGGCAAGAGATCGAGACCATCCTGGCTAACACCGTGAAACCCCGTCTCTACTAAAAAATACAAAAAACTAGCCGGGCGAGGTGGCGGGCGCCTATAGTCCCAGCTACTCAGGAGGCTGAGGCAGGAGAATGGCATAAACCTGGGAGGCAGAGCTTGCAGTGAGCTGAGATCCGGCCACTGCGCTCCAGCCTGGGCGATAGAGCGAGACTCCGTCTCAAAAAAAAAAAAAAGAGTCTGAACATAAATTATATCATCGTAATTCCTTCCCAAAAGCCACAATAGAGCTTTTCAATTCTTTAAGTTAGAAAACCTGATTGAATTTAGGTGGACTGAGGAAATCTCCCTCCCCACTGAAGCTCTTTATCTCGTTACTGGCAGGTTAAGGTATTGCATGAGAAAGATGTGAATGGAAAGATCAAGACCAACTTGGTAGAAAAGAAATCGATTTTTTTGCTCTTTTCTGTGTGTTTATGAACCATTACTTTCCTTAAAAATTAAGTATAGCAGCCAGGCATGGTGCTTCACGCCCGTAATCCCAGCACTTTGGGAGGCCGAGGTGGGTGAATCACCTGAGGTCAGGAGTTGGACATCAGCCTGCCCAACATGGTGAACCCCGTCTCTACAAAAAATACAAAAATTAGCCAGCCACGGTGGCAGGTGCCTGTCATCTCAGCTACTCAGGAGGTTGAGGCAGGAGAATCGCTTGAACTATGGAGCTGAGGTTGCAGTGAGCCGAGAATGCACCATTGCACTCCAGCCTGGGTGACTCTCCCAAAAAAAAAAAAAAATTAAGTACAGCTCAACAAACAGCTCAGACACAAGGTGCACTGCTAGAGGGTTGCCCCTTAGCCTCAGGAAGCCGGGACAGATTGAGCATTGTTCTCTGCCTTACTGGAATATGCAGGCCCAACCAAAACCACGCCAACCCTGGAGTCTATCATTGAGTCCGACCTGGAAAAAAGTCTTATGGAAAGAAAAGATTCAAGGACTGGACAGAGAATGAGCAGGGAAGGGGACAAGGTTTTCCTGCTGGAAAACAAGAACAAATAGCCCCCTGGGGTGTTGTTTTTACTTTTATGTTACAATGGTTTTTTTTTTTTTTTTTCAAGACTGTCTCACTCTGTCGCCCAGGCTGGAGTGCAGTGGTGCAATCTCGGCTCACTGCCAGCTCTACCTCCCGGGTTCATGCAATTCTCCTGCCTCAGCCTCCCGAGTACCTGGGACTACAGGCGCCCGCCACCACACCCAGCTAATTTCTTTGCATTTTTAGTAGAGATGGGGTTTCACCGCATTAGCCAGGCTGGTCTTGATTTCCTGACCTCGTGATCCGCCTGCCTCAGCCTCCCAAAGTGCTGAGATTACAGGCGTGAGCCACCATGCCCAGCCAGAATGGATTATTTTTCTTCCAGAAATGTCCTCTGCTTTTGGCAAGTAATAAAATCACTTAGGTAGGATGTAAAAAGGATGAAGGTGATTGGAATCAAGGAAGTGAGTGTACTGCCCACCCCTGTCTAGTTGGTAGCAGTGTGAAAGCCAACCACCTAACACCCCACACAGTGCAGATGCCCAGTGTGTCCCTGTCCCTTGCTCTCACTCGTTCAACAGGGCTATTCATGTAGAAAGCCAGGCACAGTGTCTCACACCTGTAATCCCAGAACTTTGGGAGGCCAAGGCAGTGGATCACGAGGTCAGGAATTCGAGACCAGCCTGGCCAACATGGTGAAACTTGTTTCTACTAAAGATACAAAAAAAAATTAGCCAGGCGTGGTGGCAGGCGTCTGTAATCCCAGTTACTCTGGGGGCTGAGGCAGGAGAATTGCTTGAACCTGGGAGGCTGAGGCTGCAGTGAGCCGAAATTGCATCACTGCACTCCAGCCTGGGTGGCAGGACAAGACTCCATCTCAAAAAAAAAAAAAAAAAAAAAAAGCAGGACTCACGCCTGGACCTATCGTTTGGCCTGAGGTTTAAGGGAAAAGATCACATAGCACCATCATCTCATTTCACAAGGGAAGTCACTGAAGTCAGAGGTTAAAATGACTTGCCCAAGACAGACGGTGGCAAGGCCAAAATCTGTACGAGGAATGGTCTCTGAGGTCTTCCTGCAGCGAACAGGTCAGCTCGAAGATCCACAAGTTCAGTCAGGTGGGACTTACCCAAATGGCATTCAGAGTAGAGAATTTACAATTACCTGTGCAGCATTCCCATTGTACAGACGAGGCAACGAAAGCACAGAAAGGTTAAGTGATTCACAAGGACAAGGGCTGAACTTTGGAAGTCTGACTTTAGAGTGTGAACTTGGGTCAGTGTTTTCATCGTAGATTCTCTAAACTCTATTTCTACATGAGAATCACTAGTGATAAAGGAAGCTCCTTGTTGGTCGTAAAAGGTCTCCTGCTCATTTTACATTGTCATTTCAAACAGATAGTATTACACCTACACACACACACACAATGTATAGACTGTATCATGTTTATCTGCCACAATCTACAGAACAGAGGCAGAGTGACTCTCCAAAACTCACTCCCCAAATGAGCTACTTTTGTTAGGTTTCAGTGGATGGTTTGCTATGCTATTCATCTAGTTAGTAAATCAGTGTTCCTACAATTCCCTTTTAGGTATAAAGTACTGCAGATTCTACCCAGAATATCTTCATTCAGTCTCAGACATTCACTGATTATCCACTAACAAAGAATACTTTGGAAATAACTGATATGTTCAAGAGTAACAACTGATGGTCACTGTTACAGAATTTTGAACTTATAAAGCATGACACAAAATGAAAGACATCACAAATAGGCAATAATTTCAGATATTTATTGACACGCACCTTGGAAAGGATTTAGGGATAGAGCAGGAGATGGAGGGAAACACCAAGACAGAACAGGAAGAAAATAAGAAATGCAAATATAGGCAAGAAACAGAAATATATACATGACACATTATATGCTATCCCACCACGTTATCAATTGAGAAACCATGAACAGTCTGGGGACTGTTTTTCCCCTAACCTTTGAAAACTGGGCAAACAGGAAAAAGGGGAGAGATGTCCATCCATCATAAGATTCTAATTTCTAATATGTGTGCTTTTAGAATTAAAAAAAAAAAAAAAAAAAGGCTGGGCGCAGTGGCTCAGACCTGTAATCCCAGCACTTTGGAGGCCGCGGCGGGCGGATCACAAGGTCAAGAGTTCAAAACCAGCCTGGCCAAAATGGTGAAACCCCATCTCTACTAAAAATACAAAAATTAGCCGGGCATGGTGGCGGGCACCTGTAATCCCAGCTACTCGGGAGGCTGAGGCAGGAGAATCGCTTGAACCTGGGAGGCAGAGGTTGCGGTGAGCTGAGATCGTGCCACTGCACTCCAGCCTGGGGGACAAAGTGAGACTCCATCTAAAAAAAAGAAAAGTGGGGAGCATTGTCTGAGCCAGGCGGCTAGGGCTACAGTAAGCTGTGATTGTGCCACTGCACTCCAGCCTGGGTGACAGAGTGAGACTGTCTCAAAAACAACATACATAAATAAATAAATAAATAAATAAATAAATAAATAAAAGTGGGGGCAGCAAGGAAAAGTTAACTCAAATAGCTTTCATTTCATTTCCATTATGTAGCACATAAAAAGGTGGATCCAGGGCTAAAATGCATCAGTACCTAAAGGAGCTACTCAATTCACCAACCTGGGTGGTACCACTTCTAGTTCAAAGGTTCTCCCAACCAAGATATGGAAGAAACATGTCCCTCTGTACTATGTGTCAAGGACAGTTTCATCATTTCAGACTGCAAATGTTGAAGCCAACAACTGAGCATCGCTGCTGAAAAATGCTTTCTATGCAGCACTTTTTTGGTAAGAAAAATCTCAGCAGTTCATAAATGACTTCAATTTGCCATATTTTAAAGACATCTCTGAACAATTAAAAACACTGTTTTGCAAATTGAAATTTCTCATGCCTAGCTGCAAATTTTATTGCCACAAATGGGGTCCCTAAGAAGCACTGTTAACTTTATTGGCAACCTGTTGCTCCCTGATTGTGAGTCATCCTCAATAAAGTAATTCAGGGATCATCTCCTCAGTGGTGGAAAAAGGAACACAGGCAGCAACAACACAATGGGGTGAGGGCAAAATCCCAGAAGGAAAAAAACCAGAAACATAATGTGAGCAGGGTAAAAGAGCATGTCCTTTACGTCAAAGAAAAGGAATCACTGAGCAATGAGGAGATTCGTTTGTTTGTTTGTTTATTTATTTATTTATTTATTTATATTTTTTGAGACAGGGTCTCTCTGTCGCCCAGGCTGGAGTGCAATGTGTTAGCATGGCTCGCTGCAGCCTCAGCCTCCTGGTCTCAAGCAACGTTCCCACCTCAGCCTCCTGAGTAGGTGCAACTAGAGGCACATGCCACCAGGCTCAACTAATTTTTTTTTTTTCCTTTTTTTCTTTTTTGAGATGCAGTTTCACTCTTGTTGCCCAGGTTGGAGTGCAATGGCATGATCTCAGCTCACCGCAACCTCTGCCTCCTGGGTTCAAGCAATTCTCCTGCCTCAGCCTCCTGAGTAGCTAGGATGACAGGCATGCGCCACCATGCCGTGCTAATTTTGTATTTTTAGTAGAGATGGGGTTTCTCCATGTTGGTCAGGTTGGTCTCGAATTCCCAACCTCAGGTCATCTGCCCGCCTTGGCCTCCCAAAGTGCTGGTTGGGATTACAGGTGTGAGCCACTGTGCCCGGCCATTTTAAAAGTTTTAATAGAGACAAGGTCTCACTATGTTGCACAGGCTGGTCCAGAACTCCTGGGCTCAAGCCATTCTCCCACCTCAGCGTCCCAAAGTGCTGAAACTACAGGTGTGAGCCACTGCACCCAGCAAAATAATTATTTAAAAAGGAGAAGATGAAGGAGCCTACCACAGTAGGCAAGAAATGCCCTATTCTCTTAGTAGAGCTCTCTGGGAGGAAACCCACAGCCCCCAGGCTGGCCCCAAGTGGGGTGAGTTATAAATAAAATTGAAAGCCTTGCAAATATGAACAGACCTAAAACAAGAATAACTTTCTGAAGTTTTGTAATTCCTATATTAATATGACCCATGTCACAAAAATAAGTAAAACAGAGAGAAAGACATTCTCATCCTTATTAAAGTATTTTAATAAAGGTTAGATGTTCTAATTATATAAGATTTGCTTACTTATTGTGGAAAACTGAGGAAAGAGAATGTGAAAAGAAAACAATTTTAAATGCTCATAATCTGGCGCTGCAGCTCATGCCTGTAGTCCCAGCACTTTGGGAGGCCGAGGCGGGCGGATCACCTGAGGTCAGGAGTTTGAGACCAGCCCGGCCAATATGGTGAAATCCCATCTCTACTAAAAATACAAAAATTATCTGGGTGTGGTGGTAGGCACTTGTAATCCCAGCTACTCAGGAGGCTGAGGCAGGAGAATTGCTTGAACCCAGGAGGCAGACGTTGCGAGCTGAGATCGCACCACCGCACTCCAGCCTGGGCGACAGAGCAAGATTCCATCCCCCAAAAAGTTAAAAATAAAAATAACTGTTCATAACCCATAATCCATATTCAACTACTATAAACTCTCTGGCATGGTTCCTTCTGAACACTCAACAGTGTACTTTTGCATAGATAATATTGCACATGCAATCTTGTATTTTCCTTTTACATTTTCCAATGTAAATTAAATTTAAATGTAAATGTAAAACACTGCCTAAGCAGTTGTAATGTTGCATATTATTTTCTCATGCACCTTCATGTATATAATTCTTTCTCTATTAGATAGATATAGGAATGTTGCCTCCCCCCATTTAAAAATCTTTTTGCATATAGATTTCATGTGTCTATTAATGATAAAAGAACAGAAATAGGTATATCTTTTGTGGTATACAAAATGTACATTCCTAAAAAAGAAATGTGAAATATAAAAATGGGACCCAATCATTTCAGGAAGTTTTATTACTAATATTAATAATGTTAATGGATAATTAACGTTAACTTTGGCCCTTGAAATTCTGTGTTTTATATTCTCATGGACCCCAGACTGCATCATGCCTTTAACAGTGCTCTTTAGAGAGAATGGTTTTTCTTTCTAAAACACATCTAAGTATGCTTTGTTGAGTAGTTTCACTGGAAAAGCAAATACAAGTGGGAGGATAAAAAGAAAAACAATTTCAAAGGAAGGAAAGAGAGAAGGAAGAGAAAAGAATGGAGGAAGAAATTTTGTTAACCATATTCTAAGGCCTATACCACCATTAGTAAACTCTAGATACATTTTCATTTCTCATACTTCTCCTTGAAAAACATATCTTCCCATGTTAAGCGGAACAAGAAATCAAGTTGATTTAATAGAGTGCAGAGGGGAAGGCTGAGAGTGGGTGCAAGAGTTCACGAAAAAAACTGGAGAGAGGATGGAGGGCCAAGCATCCAGTTTATGAGAGAGGAAAGTGGCTAAAGGAACATGCTCCTTCCGTAACATCCCCCTGCGTTTCTAGTCCTCAACTCCAAGTCTGCAGGGTGCGACCAGCCCCAGAGCCGGCAGAGCTGAGATAGACTCTCCCTCCTGGTTTAGCTCTGCTGCGCACACCCTCCCAAGACCTGTGGGGTCAGGCCACCATGCGGGCAGCTCAGCAGCCACAAGGTCATAGCTGGCTTTGGCATGAAATGCTCACACTGTGAGCGAAAATAGGCCTCTGAAGAAGGAAGAAGCAACAGCCAAGAAAGAACCACTTTGCAAACAGACTTCCGAGGAGAATTAGCCTCTTGAAATCCTCTGTGCAAAAGTTCATACCATAAAACAGCTGCTGCTTAATGTCTTGGGCTTCTAATGAGCCCCGAGCTCCTGGTTTGCACAGAACTTCTGGCCAATGGTGTCCAAGGTCCTTTGCTCTTCCCCGTGCCGTTCAATCCCATAAGGGCTCTTGGTCAAAAACTAGGTCATAAACTTATCCACTGAGAAGCGTTTACTGTCGTTTCAAATGGCGTATTCTGTTCAAGAGGTTATGATAATAAAAGAAGAGCAGTAAACAGGCTTTCAAGTTGGGGCATGTGGTTGCCAGGTTAAAAAACTGGCTCCTTACCTTATCTTAGTTCAGCTCTTTTAGATTCAAACTACCGGACTCTGGCCCTTTTCTGGACTGATACAAATCATTTATAGAATGACTAGATCAAATTTTATTTACTCTGTTTCCATCTTTGAACTAACAGTTCCACGCCAAAAAAAAAAAGTTGCTGTTTCAGAAAGTATTAGCAACTTTCCCCCACTGCCAAAGTTTACAGCGTGGTTATATCCTGCCCCAGCAAGAAGGATGGGGCGGGCTGGGGGTAAGGGAGGGAGAGAAATGGAGGAGGGCAGCTGTTTGTTCAATAAACTGCAGCAGAAAACCGCCCACATCACACACTGTTTCTTCTACACCCCCAGCAGAGAAGCAGGAGGCGGCAGCATGAAAAGTCATCCCAAGGCGAATCGTGCTGGCTGGCTGGCTTTCTGCACTCCCACATAACTGACCACGGTCCTTTCTGATTCACCCATAGAGCACAAGGACAGAAGCCAAAGGGTTTGTCTGTGCTTCCTGGGATGTTGATTCCTGCTCTGATGGAGCCCAAGAGATTTGCGCCTCCTCCCCATCCATCCTCACCCTCACATCCATCTACCCAATCCTCCTTCCCGAGTGTTTCTGAGCTCTAAGGCACACAGGGCTATGTTACAAAAGTACTCAACTAAAAGGTGTATATTTTGCATCCCACAACATCCAAGAATATGCTGAAACTCCTCTCCACAAAAAGACACAGCTGTGGTCAACAGTCCCTGGGCTCCCCAAAACAGCATGTCCTCCAAACTCAACAACCGGGCCTCTGCTTTCTCTGGAGTGGGAAGGAAGGAAAGGAATATGAGAAGTCAGGGTAGAGCAGCTGTAGCCCACCCCTACTCAGCCGGCTGGAAAGCTCCAATTTGTTAACCTAGAAAACCCTGGGGCTATTGCAATCAAAGAGCGGCTCCACCCAAGCAAGTACCTCTGATTATTTTTTTCCCTACTAGTGGGCAAGAAGAGAAAAGGGAAAATAAGGACAAATGTGTTCAAAACAGAAATACTGCATAACACTAACTTGGCTTTGGGCAAGGACCAGATTATAGGCCCAACACCTCCATTTCTGTCCAAGTGGAAAGAGAAACTACAGGGTGCAACCTTGATCCAGCTGCGTGAACTCTGTTGCCCAGAGACTCTGCCAGCCCAAGGAGATCAACATAACCCCAAATTGCTCCTCAGTCCCCAGCTGGCCTTTTTTTTTTTTTTTTTTTTTTTTTAGATGGAGTTTCCCTCTTGTTGCCCAGGCTGGTGTGCAATGGCGTGATCTTGGCTTACTGCAACCTCCACCTCCGACTCCCAGATTCAAGCTATTCTCCAGCCTCAGCCTCCCAAGTAGCTGGGATTACGGGCATGCACCACCACGCCCAGCTAATTTTGTATTTTTAGTAGAGACGGGGTTTCACCATGTTGGTCAGGCTGGTCTTGAACTCCTGACCTCAGGTGATCCACCCGCCTCGGCCTCCCAAAGTGCTGGGATTACAGGTGTGAGCCACCGCGCCCGGCCTAGTTCTTCGGGGTCTTTAAAGTTCTTTTTGGTAAACTGATTTTTTGTAATATACTGGTCTTAACTATAATTACTGTGGAATGATCATTTAGCTTCAAAACTCAATGCGAGGTGGTTCTGTGTTAGAGGAGACTCTGCAGGTGCATGAATTTTTCTTCTAAAAAGTCTCTCAAACCCTTTCTCAAATGACTAAACTGTCACCAAAGAATGTGAATTGATATTGATGTCACAGTTCAGTTAATTGTGAAAAATAAATAAATTCAGGTTTTAGGGAGCACTCATCTAAGACCAGTGCTATATAACATGTTGTCCTTTGCCAATTCTAAACTGGAAATATAAGCTGGCACAAGATGGGCACAAATCGAAGTCCTTACATATCTCTAAATGCAAGTTCAATATGACCTAACTCACATTAATTGCCTTGAAGGCTCATCTGAATTCCGTGATTTAAATTTAAAAAAATAAATAAATAAATAAAAAGGTGAAATGTTTTGAAAGGTATAGAATGCCAAAAGTTGTTTACAGTTTTTGCCAGATAAAAAGATATAACTGTCTGGGCGTGGTGGCTCATGCCTGTAATCCCAGCACTTTGGGAGGCCGAGGCATGTGCATCACCTGAGGTCAGGAGTTCAAGACCAGCCTGTCCAATATAATGAAACCCCGTCTCTACTAAAAATACAAAAATTAGCTGGATGTGGTGGCATGCTCCTGTAATCCCAGCTACTCGGGAGGCTGAAACAGGAGAATTACTTGAACCCAGGAGGTGGAGGTTGCAGTGAGCTGAGATGGTGCCACTACACTCCAGGTGCAACTCCTGGGCAACAAGACTGAAACTGCATCTAAAAAAAAGTTTTTTTAAAAAGGACAGGCGCAGTGGCTCACGCCTGTAATCCCAGCACTCTGGGAGGCCTAGGCGGGCAGATCACCTGAAGTCGAGAGTTTGCGACCAGCCTGCCCAACATGGAAAAACCCCATCTCTACTGAAAAATACAAAATTAGCCAGGTGTGGTGGTGCATGCCTGTAATCCCAGCTACTTGGGAGGCTGAGGCAGGAGAATCGCTTGAACCCAGGAGGCAGAGGTTGCGATGAGCTGAGATCATGCCAGTTATACTCCAGTCTGGGCAACAAGAGCGAAACTCCATCTTTAAAAAAAAAAAAAAAAAAAAAAAAGATACAATTAACGTAATGATCATTGATGCAAAAATTGTACTTTTCTCTTTTTTCAGACTGAGTTTTACTCTTATTGCCCAGGCTGGAGTGCAATGGCATGATCTCAGCTCACTGCAACCTCTACCTCCCGGGTTAGAGTGAGTCTCCTGCCTCAACCTCCTGAGTAGCTGCGATTACAGGTATGCGCCACCACGCCAGGCTAATTTTGTATTTTTAGTAGAGATGGGGTTTCTCCATGTTGGTCAGTCTGGTCTCGAACTCCCAACATCGAGTGATCAGCCCAGAGTGCTGGGATTACAGGCGTAAGCCACCTCGTCCGGCCAAAAACTGTACTTTTTTTCGGCGGGGGGGGTGGGTACGGAGTCTTACCTGTCTCTTGGGCTAGAGTGCAGTGGTGCAATCTCAGGTCACTGCAACCTCCGCCTCCTGGGTTCAAACAATTCTCCTGCCTCAGCCTCCCGAGTAGCTGGGATTACAGGCACCCGCCACTACACCCAGCTAATTTTTGTATTTTTAGTAGAGACGGGGTTTCACCATGTTGGCCAGGCTGGTCTCGAACTCCTGACCTCATGATTCGCCCACGTCAGTCTCCCAAAGTGTTGTGATTACAGGTGTGAGCCACCATGCCCAGCCAAAACTTGTACTTCTAAAACACATCTAGTCTCAAATAGGTATCATATATCCTTGCTACAATGTAGGTTCCACTGTTCTTTTTTGTTTACAACTCCCATACACAACCCTGTTTCTCTTCAAATTAAGAGAAAAGAAGGTAAGATCCCATTAAACCAAATTCCTAATTCTGAATCAGGGAAATCTAAGTTGGAAATCTGATTTTCTTCCTTCTAACTTTTCCTTCCCCGTTTCCAGGGCTATTTAAGCATAAAAGTAGTGTTAGAGCAGGCAAGAATCAAAGAAGAGTTGGAAGCGCCCATCGATATGGACTTTAAATTCCCAATCTAAGGCCTAGGCAGTGGGATTTAATAGCTGAGGTAAAGGCTTGGCAGCCAAATGGTCCATTCCAGGAAGAAAATCAATTATTTTTAGGTTTGATGCTAGAACTTAACCGAGTTGTGGGAAACAGGAAATGTATAGACATTAATTGCCTTGAAGGCCCATCTGAATTCTTCCAAATTCCTCTCTTTCCCTCCCTGCCCTTGGCTTGCTCAGTGTTCTTTCACCTCCATCGTTACTGTATAAGGAATTATTGGCAACTAGGCAAGAATGTCTATGAGCCTAATTTGAACTCTACTGTCTTTCGGCAAAGAAACCAGAATCTAAAACTCTTACATCTCAGTGAGCCCCCAGAACCACCAGGAAAAATGAACTCCCAAAGGCGGAAAAATACCCACAGATTCAAAAAGAGATGAGTATACAGTGTGTTTCCAGGTCTAGCTCCACATGGCCTTTATACACCAAGTACCACGGGATTAATGCTTGCAATGCTCAACATTGCTTATGCATAGGATTAGATTTATAAATATAAATGAGTAATACTTTCAGTTTATCTTTTCTAAAAATTACTGACATAGCTGTAACAGCCTTAGCCACCAATCAGAAACCTCCTGTTAAAGTTAATATTCTTGCTAGTTTAAAATAGTTAGCTCACTCTGCCTATCTGACAACAAAACTATTTACAACATCTATAATATCTATACATTCAAACTGCCACAATCATATAATTCATCAACTGAGCAATACCACATATTCTACCAGCATGCGGAGAACCTTTTAAGTATGTGGAAGGACCTAATGAAATGTACATCCTAACCCCAAAAAGGATATGACTTCTTCTATGAGCAATGTTCCACTCAAAATACTATGGGAGGGGCTGGGCACAGTAGCTTACGCCTGTAATTCCAGCACTTTGGGAGTCCGAGGCGGGTGGATCAACTGAGGTTAGGAGTTCGAGACCAACCTGGTCAACATGGTGAAACTCTGTCTTTACTAAAAATAAAAAAAATTAGCCAGGTGTGGTGGCACATGCCTGTAATTCCAGCTACTTGGGAGGCTGAGGCAAGAGAATCACTCGAACCTGGGAAGTGGACGTTGCAGTGAGCCGAGGTTGTACCACTGTACTCCAGCCTGGGTGACAAGAGCAAAACTCTGTCTCAAAAAAAAAAAAAAACTTTGGGAGGGAAAAATAAAATGAAACACAAGTTCTAGAGATATAAAGTTAAACGTGATCATTCAAGTTCTACACGGCACAGGCTCCTTGTATATGCTGTGCTTTTGGTTGGCCATGGCTCACAGTTATCTGAGAATTTACTATATTCAAATGTAGTTTTATGTTGGCCAAAAAAGTACAGCTACATGTTTTCACTTTCCAGATAAATAGCTGTCCTCCACTCCCTTGGGCTTCTGACATGAAGAACTTGAAAATAGGTTTCTATGAGGCCAACTTGTCTACATCTCTGAGCCTGTTCAGTCAGAGACAGATGTGTAGTGCTTTACAAGAATGGCTACCAAGGCTGGGCACAGTGGCTCATGCCTGTAATTCCAGCACTTTGGGAGGCCGAGAGAGGCGGATCACCTGGGGTCAGGAGTTCAAGACCAGCCTGGCCAACATAGCGAAACCCCATCTCTACTAAAAATACAAAAAAAAAATTAGCCGGGCATGGTGGCGGGCACCTACAGTCCCAGCTACTTGGGAGGCTGAGACAGGAGAATCATTTGAACCTGGGAGGTTGCAGTGAGCCAAGATCATGCCACTGTACTCCAGCCTGGGCAACACAGTGAGACTCTGTCTCAAAAAAAAAAATAGCTACCAAAAAAAAATTTTTAAATTGCTGAGCATGGTAGCACACACTGGTAATCCCAGCTACTCAGGAGGCTGAGGAGGAAAGATCACTTGAGGGCAGAAGGTCAAGGTTGTAGAGTGCCATAATCACACCTGTGAATAGGCACTGCACTCCAGCCTGGGCAACCTAGTGAGACTCCATCACGCACACACACACACACACATACACAGCTAACTGTCTCTAAATTTAAGAAGACACAGAAACGGCCGGGCGCGGTGGCTCAAGCCTGTAATCCCAGCACTTTGGGAGGCCGAGATGGGCGGATCACGAGGTCAGGAGATCGAGACCATCCTGGCTAACACGGTGAAACCCCGTCTCTACTAAAAAATACAGAAAACTAGCCGGGCGAGGTGGCGGGCGCCTGTAGTCCCAGCTACTCGGGAGGCTGAGGCAGGAGAATGGCGTGAACCCGGGAGGCGGAGCTTGCAGTGAGCTGAGATCCGGCCACTGCACTCCAGCCTGGGCGACAGAGCGAGACTCCGTCTCAAAAAAAAAAAAAAAAAAAAAAAAAAAGAAGACACAGAAACAGGGCCAGGCGCGGTGGCTCACGCCTGTAATCCCAGCACTTTGGGAGACCGAGGCAGGTAGATCATGAGGTCAGGAGATCGAGACCATCCTGGCTAACACGGTGAAACCCCGTCTCTACAAAAAACAAAAAAAGTAGCCGGGCATGGTGGCAGGTGCCTGTAGTCCCAGCTACTCGGGAGGCTGAGGCAGGAGAATGGCATGAACTCAGGAGGCGGAGCTTGCAGTGAGCCGAGATCGTACCAGTGAACTGCAGCCTGGGTGACACAGCGAGACTCCGTCTCAAAAAAAAAAAAAAGAGGGCCGGGCGCGGTGGCTCAAGCCTGTAATCCCAGCACTTTGGGAGGCCGAGGCGGGCGGATCACGAGGTCAGGAGATCGAGACCATCCTGGCTAACACGGTGAAACCCCGTCTCTACTAAAAATACAAAAAACTAGCCGGGCGAGGTGGCGGGCGCCTGTAGTCCCTGCTACTCCAGAGGCTGAGGCAGGAGAACGGCCTAAACCCGGGAGGCGGAGCTTGCAGTGAGCTGAGATCCGGCCACTGCACTCCAGCCTGGGCGACAGAGCAAGACTCCGTCTCAAAAAAAAAAAAAAAAAAAAAAAAAAAAAAAAAAAAGATACAGAAACAAACATGATTGGAGGAATCTAGGGGGAGAGGCAGAAATGAATACTGGCTTACTAGATCTCCTTTTAACCAAACTCATTAGATTCTCAGGCATAATTCAAATGTTGCTTTTTAAAAACCGTGTCAAGGTACATCACGGAACAGTGTGTCTCCTATTCCTACCATTTCAGATAAAGTCTGGTCACTCTTTAACTTCTCTACTTTCCCAGAATATGTGCTTAGCTCTTATCATTAAAATTAGGAAATCTTAATATTGGCCTATGATATCTCCTTATGTTAAAAAATAAAAGGAGAAGAATCGTACATGAACCAAAAATGCTTATGCTGTAAGAAATACTACTGGGAAATGACAAATTTTAAATCCCTTATAATGTGATTATGGCTACTAGCATGAAAAGGGATTATTCGTAACTGAAATAACTGAAATAGAAAATTAAGGAGCAAAACTCTTGGTAAGACAAAATACAAAACAGGCTGGCAGCATTTCCGTACCTGAAGAACACTCATCAATCATTCTGACTGTCTTGTGATAAAGCTTTAGCAAACCCACCAGTAAAATGAGATTGTTGCAGATTCCTATGCATTTAAAAGAGGACAGATATGTCACACTATGCAAAACACGGCATCATGTGATCAGAAAGACATTTAATAATTTGAAGCAGAACAATAAATGTCAGCAAATCCTTTGGAATTTAGTGCTCCTAAGACAGACCCTTTAGGATGTTCCTGAAATAGATTTTATGCACTCAACCAATTTTTGTTTCTTCTGTAGTTTCCACTTGCAAAGGGACCTGGATGTACGGATGACATGTGGGTGACATCATGCTTGGACAGGAAGCTAAGGGGGGACAAGACACGTGCAACAGAGAAAAATGCAACAATGCATTTTCCAGGGCTTTCCTAGAGAGACAGCCACTGACTGCATCACGTCAAAATGAAAGCTTTCCCCAATGGGAACTTTTATTACAGTTCCTATTAAGAGAACAGAAGAGAAAGAAAAAAGGAAAAAAAAAAACAACAACTTTCCAGTGTTCACAGGAAAAGAACGATTTCCAAATTATGATTTTTGAGAGGGAAAGACTTATTCATGGTAAATATGAAACACATGGTTTTCTCAGAGGATTTTTGTCCACCCTACACAGTAATATCTCTCATATGAAAGGAACAATTATTAATAGTTAAACACAATACGCCTTAGAATGTACCATATATTTCTGTTTAAAGCCTGAGGTCCCAGGGAGCCTTTAAATAATTATTCCAAAGGGAACTTCCTGCTTCTCACTCTGGAGCAAGCGGAGTAGCCATATCCCACACACTAGAAAATGCAGTTGGGTGGACTTAGCTATCAACAGGATATTTGCCCAGTGGATCCATTTCAGAATGTGAAGAGAGAAATTTCAGCCAACTGGGAAGGCCAGCGGCCTCATGAGGAAATACTGGGACCTATTCATCCACTGTGGGTTGTTTCCGCATTTTTATTTGCCCTGGTTGGTGTTTTGCTTTGCTTTTTCATCAGGGTGTGGATCTCAGTGGCTCTTAATCCCAGATGTACAGGAGAATCACCTGGGAGGTTAAAGACAACACCCTTCAATGGGCCTCCAGGAGGTTACAATTTTCATCTAGAGTTGAGAACCACTATCCTACCCCCACCCAACTCCAACCTCACCAATCCAGCCTCCAACTTTCTGCATGACACTGTATCATTTAGGCTTCTGATGAGAACTGTCAAGCAAAGCTATCTTTCTTCCTCTTTCTTCACTTACTTTGAGATTTCCAAGAGGCCCTCAAGAGAGTATTAGTCCATTTTCCATGCAGTGCCAAGGATGCTCTATGTTGCTATGTGCAGGCTGGATGTTCCAGGCCGAATGGGATATGCAGCTCACTTCCACAGGGTCCCTGGCTCTCCACCCCACCCCCACGGCTATTCTCATGTATGTCACAGGCTTGTGTTGAGGGAAGGCATGGGAGGTCCTATCCAATTTCCTAGCAATCTGTAACACAAGAAAGAGTGCCCTGCAGTCTGTCACTGTGATACAAATGCTTCTCACAAATACCTCAACCATTAGTCTCGCCCTAAACAAACAAACATCTTGCTAGGCAGAGCCAAGCACCATTCCCTGGACGACAGGAGAATGTGACTGTAATCGCAATGCCTGTTGAGTGTACGCAGTTATCTTTTAATATTAACGAAAGCTGTATGCAGCAAGCACCCTCACTCCCACCACACCCACACAAATCCATATCAGCTGCCTCTCCACCTGACCATTTCTCAGGTAATGAATGTGTCCAGGTAAATAAAATAGAGATGGAGTTGTTAGCACCTCAGTAAGATCTAATTCAAATCCTTCATTTTTGGAAAATCCACTCATTTAAACCCAAAACAGGAACTTTGAAAAAAACAAAAAGTGGCAGCCTTTCAATTTGAAAATATAGTAACTTAACTGATGAATTAAAAAAATTTATAGAAAAGATGGCATTCTAAATTTTGACAAGTATTTTTAAGTCCCAAAAAAATAAATCAGTGTCCCTCCATTAATTCCAACAATAGTATGTGACTTTGCACATAACACAATCTAAGCATTTATTTGCTTATATTTTGATCTCAGAAGTGGGAAGTCCATAGATTCATATACACTAACAGCTGCTGTTTATTGAATGACTGGTATGTACCAGGCACTCTGCTAAGTGCTTTCCAGGTTTCATTCCATTGAATTCCCTCAGACTGATGGAGAACAACCAGGTTCTCTATTTTATAGATGAGTCCACGAGGCTTCAATAAATAAAGCAACACATCCATAGTCCACAAAACTAGAGGGTGGCTGAGTTGGTACTTGGAGACAAGTCTGGCTAACTTCAAAGCCCTCAACCACTTACTTATATGAACTATTATAGTACATTATCCTTTATAAGTAGGTAATGTACTAAGATACCACTACAACCGACACTTTTTTAAAAACAGGGGGCAGAGACATGCAACCTGAATTCTTATGTAACTTACTTATTTAAAGACTCTGTCTTTATTTTTGAAGACAGGGTTCTCTCTGTCACGCGGGCTGAAGTGCAGTGGCGTGTGATCACAGCTCACTGCGGCCTCTACCTCCCAGGCTCAATCAATCCTCCTGTGTCCGGAGTAGCTGGGACTACAGGCGTGTACCACCACACTCCACTAATTTGTCTTATTTTTTGTGGAGACAAGATCTCACTCTATTGCCCAGGCTGGTCTTGAATTCCTGGGCTCAAGCAATCCTCCTGCCTCAGCCTTCCGAAGTGCTGAGATTACAGACATAAGCCACTATGCCTGGCCTGAATTATTTGACTTTTATTCTTGAGGAAAACATTCATTGTGGAGTGGGGGTGAGAATGCGGGATTTGGAATCTTGTCTCTGACATAAACTGACCACAGGCAAGTTACTGGACTTCAGAGAGTCCACATTCTCTTCTTTGAAATGGAAATAACGACATCCACCTCATACGACTGTTAGAAGAACCTACTGAAATAGCCATCTTTGATACTGTTAGCTTTCTTTCTTCTCTTTATTACTTTTTATTATTATTATTATTTTTAGACAGAGTCTCACTCTGTCACCCAGGCTGGAGTGCAGTGGTACGACCTCGGCTCACTGCAACCTCCACCTCTTGGGTTCAAGCGATTCTCCTGCGTCACCCTCCTAAGTAGCTGGGATTATAGGCACCGGCCACCGCGCCCAGTTAATTTAATTTTTGTACTTTTTGTTGTTGTTTTTTGTTTTTTAGTAGAGACGGGGATTTCACCATGTTGGCCAGGCTGGTCTCGAACTCCTGACCTCAGATGATCCGCCCACGTCAGCCTCCCAAAGTACTGGGATTATAGGTATGAGCCACCGTGCCCGGCCTTTCTTTCCTCTCTTAGTCTCAGTGTCCTATTCTGTCAACTAGGGATAACAAACTTCATCATACCAACATAATATTATAAATAGTAGAATTGCTTTGAAAAATAAAGTTATGTTTTAGAGAAGCTTTATTTCAGATCATTAGCACTTTTAAGTGTACTGACTCCATGAAGAGAAATTATAAATCATCACTTAGTCACCCTGAATAGCTCATATTTAAGAAAGTAGTCTTAACTTTTTTATTGTTTTGTAAATTATCTTGATTCATCTGTTTTTCAGCTGTGAGTCCTATTTTGTTTTTTACTTAGTGTTTCAACGAGTCGTTATTAAGCACCCATTAAGTACTCAGGCCCATAGGGAATTTTAAAAGTTGGAAATAGGATTCTTGCACCTAGGAAGGCAAGATATTTTTTCTATGCTGGAACAGTTCTGTATCCCAATTATAGTGATGGCTACTTGAATCTACAAGGATAACAAAATTTTGCAGAAAAACGCACACACCCTTCCAAAAAAAGAACGCATGTAAAAATCAGTTAAATCTAAATAAGGTCTCTTACCTGAGTTCATGGCATTATGCCAATGTCAACTTCCTAGTTTTGACTATGTACTAAGGTTATGTAAGGTATTACATTGGCGGATGCTTAGTGAAGGCACATGGGAACTTTCTGGACTATACTGCAATTACCCGTGAGTCTTTTTTTTTTTTTTTTTTTTTTTTTTTTTTTTTTTTTGAGACCAAGTTTTGCTCTTGTCTCCCAGGCTGAAGTGCAATGACACGATCTCAGTTCACTGCAACCTTGGCCTCCTGGGTTCAAGAAATTCTCCTGCTTCTGCCTACCAAGTAGCTGGGATTACAAGTGTCAGCCACCATGCCTGGCTAATTATTTTATTTTATTTTGGTAGAGACGGGGTTTCACCACCTTGGCCAGGCTGGTCTTGAACTCCTGACCTCAGGTGATCCGCCCACCTCGGCCTCCCAAAGTGCTGGGATTACAGCATGAGCCACCGTGCCTGGCCACCTGAATCTTAAAATATAAAAATAAATTAGGTGGGCGCAGTGGCAGCACCTGTAATCCCATCTACTTAGGAGGCTGAGGTGGGAGAATCACTTGAACCTGGAAGGCGGATGTTGCAGTGAGCCAAGATCGTGCCACTGCACTCCAGCCTGGGCAACACGCGAGATTCTGTCCAAAAAAAAAAAAAAAAAAAAAAAAAAAAAAAAATATATATATATATATATATATGGCTTATAAGAGGAAGTCTCTTATAAAGTGATATGGAAAGATTTCTAAGATGTATAGTTAAGTGAAAACCAAAAGGAAGATGTTGAAGCATGTGTATAATACGCTACCTTTTGTGTAAAAGCAGGAAATACAGAAGAGATACTCATATTCCCACAGAGCATCAGGGGACAATGCAGGCTACATTAGAAACAGGACAGTGGTTACCTGCAGGGACCAGGAAGAAGGGACTTGACAGATGAGGCACAAAGACGAAAGAGAGAATGTTACACTTTTTGGGTTTTGAACCATGTAATGTAATATTTTTCAGAAAAACAAATCAAAAGACAAAAAGAAAAAAACTGATAACAACATAATGATAATATCAATGTGGAAACCTGGGTGTCAGGTCCATTACTGAACAATTTAAATACATTATTTGTGGCCAGCCACAGTGGTTCACACCTGTACTGATATAATCCCAATACTGTGGGAAGCCGAAGTAAGAGGACTGCATAAGGTTGGAGTAACATAGCCAAGACACCATCTCTACAAAAAAATTTTAAGAATTAGCTGAGCATGGTGGCATATGCCTGTAGTCCTCGTTACTTGGGAAGCTGAGGGGAGAGGATTGTCAGCCTGGGAGTTTGAGGCTGCAGTGAGCTGTGATCGCGCCACTGCACTCCAACCTGGGTGACAAGAGTGAGACCTTGTCTCAAAAAACAAACAAACAAACAAACAAAAAATTATTTCTAGTCCTCAAAAGAGCAACAATTATCTCCTTTCACAGAGGGTAAAACCAAGACTCAAGAATAATTAATTTTTTAAACCTTTTCCTAAGCCCCTGCTCCTTCCATAATAATGGACTCCCCTCCTATTTAAAGTTCGCTGGCCAGACCATGCTACAACTTGGCGTCCTTTTACGTGTTTTTTTCTCTGCCTGAAACCCTCTCACCCCTCTTACCTTACTTTGTTTGGCTGGAACACCTGTATTCAACCTGAATAAAGCTGAAATAACTAAAAAGAAAAATTTTTTCACCTTAAAAGAAAAAGAAGAATCCCTGTTAATTATGAATGGGCATAAGCAGATATTCTTTAAAAACCTTTAACATCAAATTTCTGAGTGAGACTGATTCCTAATACTCCTAGAAAGTTCTTTGCCAAATAGGAATTAATAAAGAAGTGATAATACCATTTTTAAAAATATATTCCTTAAAAACTCTTCAGCAAGGCTTTTTAAAATGTCCTTTTCTGGCCGGGCGCGGTGGCTCAAGCCTGTAATCCCAGCACTTTGGGAGGCCGAGACGGGCGGATCACGAGGTCAGGAGATCGAGACCATCCTGGCTAACATGGTGAAACCCCGTCTCTACTAAAAATACAAAAAAAACTAGCCGGGCGACCTGGCGGGCGCCTGTAGTCCCAGCTACTCGGGAGGCTGAGGCAGGAGAATGGCGCGAACCCGGGAGGCGGAGCTTGCAGTGAGCTGAGATCCGGCCACTGCACTCCAGCCTGGGCGACAGAGCGAGACTCCGTCTCAAAAAAAAAAAAAAAAAAAAAAAATGTCCTTTTCTTTGAAGTGTGTTTACCTTAAAAGGTGGAATAAAATGCACCGTGTTCCCAAGAAACCTTAGTCCTTTGGTGGTAAACTTCCAAACTACTTTGTCACCACTTAATACAGCATGGGTTCCTAGACAGACACAGAGACCTCCTGACTTTAAAAGCTCTGTTATTTACCTTAACAAGAGTTGTCCTCTAGAGGCCAGGCTCGGTGGCTCACGCCTGTAATCCCGGCACTTTGGAAGGCCAAGGCAGGCAGATCATTTGAGGTCAGGAGTTCGAGATCAGCCTGGCCAAAATGGTGAAACCCTGTCTCTACTAAAAATACATAAAAAATTAGCCAGGTGTGATAACCCACAGCTGTAATCTCGCTACTCAGGAGGCTGAGGCAGAAGAATTACTTGAACCCAGAAGGCAAAGTTTGCAGTGGGCCACCATCATGCCACTGCTCTCCAGCCTGGGTGACAGAGTGAGAGTCTGTCTCAAAAAAAAAAAAAAGAAGAAAGAAGGAAGGAAGGAAGGGAGGGAGGGAGGGAGGGAAAGGAAAGGAAAGGAAGGAGAGAGAGAGAAAGCAAGGAAGGAAGGAAGGAAGGAAGGAAGGAAGGAAGGAAGGAAGGAAGGAGAGAGAGAGAGAAAGAAAAGAAAAGAAAAAAGAATTCATCCTCTAGAGAGCATTTTCATAAGTTTCACCAGTTTGATCAACAGTAAAATGCAGGTCAGCATGGCATAGAAGTCAAAGGTACATGGGGGCCAGG
Source organism: Rhinopithecus roxellana (assembly GCF_007565055.1). Classification (NCBI taxonomy): domain Eukaryota; kingdom Metazoa; phylum Chordata; class Mammalia; order Primates; family Cercopithecidae; genus Rhinopithecus; species Rhinopithecus roxellana. The sequence continues at coordinate 60,665,093 of NC_044552.1, read as the reverse complement.
TGTGGTGGCTCGTGCCTATAATTCCAGTACTGTGGGAGGCCAAGGCAGGGTGACTGCTCAAGATCAGGAGTTCAAGGCCAGCCTGGACAACATAGCAAGACCCCATGTCTACAAAAAAATTATTAAAAAAAAAAAATTAGCTAGGTGTGGTGGCACACACCTACTTGGGAGGCTGAGGCAAGAGGATGTTTTGAGCCCAGAAGTTTGAGGCTACAGTGAGCCAAGATTGCTCTGTACTCCAGCCTGGGCAACACAGCGAGACCCTGTCTCTAAGAAAAATAAAACAAGAAAAGAAAAAGATACATGGTCTGAAGTCAGACTCCTGGGGTCAAGTTCTGGCTTTGCCAATTCCTGTGTCCTTGAACAAGATAACTTCTCTGTGTCTCGTTTTCATCATTTGTAAAATGAAGTTTTGCTGATATCAAACACATGGAGATGTTGGAATATTAAATAACTAACAACACATGTAAAGGACTTAGGACAGTGCCTAACATGGGCCAAGTATGAATAAACATCAGCCAGCAGTAATATATAGCTTGGTCATACGGTATATACTTGATAAATAGTGTTAACTCCAAGAAGGAGCTTGTCTATGGTTAAGCTTAAGGAATTTGAAAGAATATAACAGATAGATGAAACACTGAAAACATCAACAATGTAAGGATGGGAAGCGTATCTTTAGGTGGTATGTGCCAGCAGTATTAATCTGCTTTCCGAGCGGTAAGCCTGACCCTCTAGAGAACGGGGATCACATCCCAAACACCGGATTGCCCTCTGCTTTGAGGATTTTGGTTAACCAGAGGATGTTAATTTTGCAAGTCATTTTATAGTTTAACTTTTCCAGATGTCAGGCTGTCGTGCAGCAACTTTTCTTTTTCTTTTTTCTTTAGACAGAGTCTTACTCTCTTGCCCAGGCTGAAGTGCAGTGGCGTGATCTCAGCTCACTGCAACCTCCGCTTTCCAGGTTTAAGTGATTCTCCTGCCTCAGCTTCCTGAGTAGCTGGGATTACAGGTGCCCGCCACCATGTCCAGCTAATTTTTGTATTTTTAGTAAAGACGGGGTTTTACCATGTTGGTCAGGCTGGTCTTGAATTCCTGGCCTCAAGTGATCTGCCCGCCTCGGCCTCCCAAAGTGCTGGGATTACAGGCATGAGCCATTGTGCCCAGCTACATTTCTTTTCAATGACGATTCCAAAACACAGATCTTAAGCAGGTCATGGTATCCAGCCAGGTGTGTTTATAAAAGGGTTCTCATTGCCATATGTTTACCTTCCCCATATGCTTCTGGAGGCCTTTATAACTCATACCTGACAAACTCATTCCAATCACTCTACATAAAAAGCTTTATTATTAATTAATGGCTATTATTAATATCATAATATTTAAAGTTGCTAAATCCATATCCAAATCAGCATCAGGGTGTTTTAATTAATCACAAGGACAACTGGGCACAGTGGCTCACGCCTGTAATCCCAGCACTTTGGGAGGCTGAAACAGGTGGATCACTTGAGGTCAGGAGTTCAAGACCAGTCTGACCAACATGGTGAAACCTCGTATCTATTTAAAAAAATACAAAATTATCCAGGTGTGGTGGCACACACCTGCAATCCCAGCTACTTGGGAGGCTGAGCCAGGAGAATCACTTGAACCCAGGAGGCGGAGGTTGCAGTGAGCCGAGACTGTGCCCTTGCACTCCAGCCTGGGCAACAAGAGCAAAACTCTATATCAAAAAATAATAATAATTAATCACAAAGACGGTTTTCATGGGGACTTGCACAGATATTTACATACCCATGTTCATGGCAGTATTCACAATGGCCAAAAGTGGAAGAACCCAAGGGTCCATCGAAAGATGAATGAATAAATAAAATGTGATATATCCATACAATGGAGTATTCTTCAGCCTTACAAAGTAAGGAAATTCTGACACATGCCGAAACATGGATGAATTTTGAAGACATTATGCTAAGTGAAAAGAATCAGTCACAAAAGGAAATATACTGCATGATTCCACTTACATGAGGTACCTAGAGTAGTCAAATTCATACACAGAAATTGGAATGGTGGTGGCCAGGGGCTGGGGGGAGGGAAGAATGAAGAGTTAGTGTTTAATGGGTACAAAGTTTCAGGTTGGGAGGATAAAAAATTTATTTATTTATTTTTATTATACTTTAAGTTCTGGGGTACATGTGCAGAACATGTAGGTTTGTTACATATGAATACATGTGCCATGGTGGTTTGCTGTACCCATCAACCCGTCATCTACATTAGATATTTATCCTAATGCTATCCCTCCCCTACCCCCCACCCCCGCCCACCAAACAGGCGCCGCAGTGTAATGTTCCCCTCCCTGTGTCCATGTGTTCTCATTGATCAACTCCCACTTATGAGTGAGAGGGAAGATGAAAACTTTCAAAAGATAATAGTGGCAACAATTGCACACACCATTATGAGTGTATTTAATGCCACTGAAGTGTACATTTAAAAATGGCTCAAATGATAACTTTATATTATGTATATTTCACCACAATAAAAAGTATATATTATTGAAATCCTGTAACACATACAAAGGAAAGGGAGGAGTAAGCAGTTATCAACGAAGTTGGACTCAGAAACATTTCATCAAGACAATTTCAAGCAAGAGAAACCCTAAGAAACTAACAAAAAAAAAAAGAAAAAAACCACACACACACGCAAGAAACCAAGAAACACAGAAAATAAAAGAAAGACTCCTCTTCATTTTAACTACAGAGATTCACGTCAGTATAAAAACAGAGTAAGAGATAATCACCTCAAAAAGTTAAAGGGAAAAATACTCTAGTCTGAAGCTGAACTCAGAAACAGTTCATCTAGATAATTCTAAGCAAGAGAAACCCTAAGACACTGAAAAAAAAAAAGGAAGAAAGAAACCAAGAAACACAGAAAATAAAAGAAAGGTTCCTCTTTATTTTAACTAAACAGACTTCATTTCAGTATAAAAACAGTAAGAGTTAATCATCTCAAAAACCTAAAAAGAAAAATACTCAAACTCTATTCTAAGTCTCGGCCATACAAAACACAAGTTTTGTTTGATAACTGATTTTATTTTTTCTTTTTTTTCTTGAGACAAAGTCTTGCTCTTGTTCCCTAGGCTGGAGTGCAATGGCGTGATCTTGGCTCCCTGCAACCTCTGCCTCCCGGGTTCAAGCAATTCTCCTGCCTCAGCCTCCCAAGTAGATGGGATTACAGGTGCCTGCCACCACGCCCAGATAATTTTTGTATTTTTAGTAGAGATGGGGGGTTTCACCATCTTGGCCAGGCTGGTCTCGAACTCCTGATCTCAGGTGATCCACCTGCTTCGGCCTCCCAAAGTGCTGGGATTACAGGCGTGAGCCACCGCACCCAGCCGATAACTGATATTTTAAGTAGAACAGTAACAAGAATGGAATGTAGCAAAAATTACAGATCTGAAGCTACTATCACAAAATGAATGGTGGATCCTTCATAATCTTTACCGTCAAGGCAAAGCCAAATAAATTTCAGTTACGTTAATCCCATTAAGATCTAATATTGTTATCCTTTTTTAAGTGAAAATGCATTTAATTAGATCACAGGAATGAAGAGAAAGTCTGCTTCTTCCACTTCAATATCCGTTTCTTGGATCTTAAGGACAGTGACATGAATATGGAAAGGACTATTTGCTTCTGGTACTTTATTTTGTCCCTCTTTCTTTCTCTTTACCCTTCCTTGCAGTCATATTTACTGGAATTTTATAGTATCTTGACACCAAAGATCCTGCAAAGGGAGAAAAGCTCTTCAGCAATAAAGATCAGTGCCAGGTGCGGTGGCTTATGCCTGTAATCCCAGCACTTTGGGAGGCCGAGGTGGGCGAATCACAAGGTCAGGAGTTCAAGACCAGCCTAGCTAATATGATGAAACCCTGTCTCTACTAAAAATACAAAATTAGCCAGGCATGGTGGTGGATTCCTGTAGTCCCAGCTATTCAGGTGCCTGAGGCAGGAGAATCGCTTAAACCAAGGAAACCCAGGAGGTAGAGGTTGCAGTGAGCTGAGATCGTGCCACTGCACTCCAACCTGGACAATAGAGCAAGACTCAAAAAATTAAAAATAAAGTCTCAAAAAATTAAAAATAAATAAATAAATAAATCAGTAAAATATTTTCCATTACTACCACATCCTTCATACCTTCAGCAACAGAGGTCTTCATAGAGTAAAGAATAAATAGAATAAAGCCTTCAGCAATGAATCGTGAAAAGTCAGTCTGCTGCCAGATCTGATCATCTGTTTCTCTTGAATCACTAAATAAAAGCTAACCAGGCAAATTATCTTTATCCCGAAAATGGTAGGACGATGCATCATAAATGTCATCTCACTGCTGAAGAAGAGGAGAAAAATGAATGGTGTCATGGGCAGAAAGACAAGATAAAGGAAAGTCTTGTCCTGGTCTTGAATAAGCAGATCTTTTACTATGGTAGGTTACAAATAGCCATTTTAGTGGAAAATAATACAAACACAGAGAGAGAGAGAAGATAGTATGATATATAATTAAGTGTTAAGCTAAGCTTTGGGGGTACTAGAACAAAGAATGATCAAAATCAGCTCATGGGAAGTTCTAGCACATCTTTAACTCATGTGTCTGCATGAAACATCATCTCTACTTTCAAGAATCAATTCCTTGGCATCTGTGTACTCATCTGATTTAGTGTGATCTAAAAGGATAAACACAAAAAGTTTCAATAAAATTTGAATTCCTTTTTTGGTTCTTCAAAGGTAAGGGTTTTTTGTTTTGTTTTGTTTTTAATTCATTCTGGGTACAGGTTTTGCTGGGATTAGAAACAGGTGACATATGGCCGGGCACGGTGGCTCACGCCTGTAATCCCAGCACTTTGGGAGGCCGAGGCTGGGTGGATCATGAGGTCTAGGAGCTCGAGACCAGCCTGGCCAATATGGTGACACCCCGTCTCTACTAAAAATACAAAAATTAGCCAAGCAGGGTGGCTCGCGCCTGTAGTCCCAGCTACTCGGGAGGCTGAGGCAGAAGAATCGCTTGAACCCAGGAAGCAGAAGTTACAGTGAGCCGAGATGGTGCCAGCCTGGGTGACAGAGCGAGACTACGCCTCAAAAAAAAAAAAAAAAAGGAAACAGGTGGCATATGAATATTTGGTATTGCCACAGGGAGTTTGCGTATCAACAGATAAAAGGAATTTTCCAATCACACAAATCATATATTGCAATCACATGAAAAATAGCTTTTTCAATTTCTCTTAGTTTGAAACACTTTTCAAAAGTCCTAAGAATTACAGAGCCTCAAGGCCAACACACCTTTTCAATAACCCATTGTGTGGTGATTATTCCACAAAATGGTTTGGGATATACCTAAACGTATGTTTATTTTCCTAAGAGCCACATTAAATAGTTTAACCAATCAGGTTTCAAACCTCTGCTATAAATTAAGAATCAATAAATTCTTGAATTGGTTAAATTTTTCCGATTTTGGAAAATGAAATTGGGTATTTATTTCTGCCACATCTGCCATCAGCAAGAAAGGCACAAAATAAAATAAACATTGGCACCAAAAAAAGCTTATTTCTTCCCCATATTTTCTATTGGAAAAATAAGATTTGTTTTCCAGTAAGATATTTCACTTTTTGCAAAAAATCTGCTTCTACTCAAGGCCAGGGTTCTATTTATTTTTAACTGAGGCCCACGAAACCTCCCAAGTGCAACTCAGATTTACATCTGGCTAATCCTCCAAATATGACCAGCCAAATTGACACTGTTTATTTCATTCTTTTTTTTGAGATGGAGTCTCGCTCTGTTGCCCAGGCTAGAGTGCAGTGGCATGATCTCAGCTCACTGCAACCTCCGCCTCTTGGGTTCAAGCAATTCTCTGCCTCAGCCTCCCAAGTAGCTGGGATTACAGGTGCCCGCCAGCATGCCCGGCTAATTTTTGTATTTTTAGTAGAGACGGGGATTCACCATCTTGGCCAGGCTAGTCTTGAACTCCTGACCTCATGATCCACCCGCCTCACCACCCAAAGTGCTGGGATTACAGGCATGAGCCACCATGCCTGGCCCATGATGTTTATTTCTAATGAGTTCTGTGATTTTTGGATAACACATGTGAAAGATAGCAAATTAACTACTGCTAGTCAGCAGCATGCAAGCAAAAACTGTCTTGGGAATCCAGCGTGAGCAAATCCTGCAAGTCAATTTCTAATCACACTTGCCAGAAACTTGGGACGGAAAGGTGATAAACCCCGCCAAGAAAATCAGTAGTAGGACTTGTTTCCCTTTCCTTTTTCCATGGACTATTTCAACACTCAACCAACAAATACAGCCCAACCTTTCCTTTCCATAATTTCAGAGACTGCAAGGAAGGCTCTGGTCTCATTGATAGTCTTAGAAAAATTAAAAAGCCTCGCACTGCAAAATGTAGTATCAGTCTCTCGAGTTCATTTCCTGAAGCTATAGCCATTTACAGGAAAGAGAATGAAGGAGGTGAAAGAGGGTGTCATTTGTGTGCTTTAAAAAACGCATATTCTGCCCAAGACACCTACAGGTGAATAGACAAACCACATTCTAGACAAAAACGGGCCAGAAATACTGCAGAAAGAGTTAGCAGAAGCTCAAAACAACAGATAAAAAGAGCTAGAGATGGCAGACAAAAACTCCCCCAAACCAGGTCGCTAATGGTTTAAGAACTAGAGTTTGCAAAGCACTTACTTGTTTGAAGGGTAAGACCCCCGAGTGCATTCTTGCAGGATATTTTCAACTTAGTTTCCCAACTGAATCCCAAACCAAACACAAGTCTTTGCCAGTGGTTTTGGACCATGACTGCAATTAGAATCACCTGAAGCACCTTTAAATCTTGCTGTTGCTGGGATGACTCCCTAACCCCACCCACAACCCAAGTGAAACCAGAATCACTTGGGGTCATGCCAGGGTACTAGCGTCTTTCAAAGCACTCCTGAGTGATTTGACTGTGCTGCCAGCAGTTGAGGACCACAACTTTATAAGTATGCTTATTAAAAAAAAGAAGCTGATTTCCCTATCAAATACACCCAGATCTCTAATTTCACTGCTCCAGAAAATCATGATCACCACTTCCATTCCCTGCTCTCCAACACACTTCCTAATGCAGCAGCAGTCTGCATGTGCTGCCCTCCACAGCTAGAAATGAAAGGTGGCTTGGCACAGCCCCTAGAAGGCAATAGAAGGCTGGACCCCATCTTGGTGACCCAAGTGTGTAAGCACATCATCTCAGGATATGCTGTGATGTTAAACACAAAGACAAATGCAAAATAGGGTGTGTAAAGAGCATAAAATTTTGGTTTCCTTTAGACCAGTGTTCTCTTAACTCTACTATGCATTGGAATCACCTGGAAGGCTTGTTAAAACACTACGCTCCCAGAACCACTGATTCAGTCAGCTGTAGGGTCTAATTATTTCCATCTCTTACAAGTTCGCACGTGATGCTGATGCTGCTGGTCTTAGGACCGAATTTTGAGAACCACTGCTCTAGATTAAACTTCTGGCATCTTCGAACATTTGAAATGCCAAACAAATCTGTTTTTGTTAGAATCTTTCTATATAATTATATTCCAATTATAATTGGAATATTGAACACTAGTTGGATAGTTGATATGAAGGACTTAACTACTGTTTGAGGATGTTGTTTTGGCTGGGGGGGGGGCTCTTGGTAATTTTGTTGTTGTTGTTGCTATTGTTCTTTGTTTTTTGAGACAGGGTCTTGCTCTGTCGTCCAGGCTGTGCAGTGGCATAATCACAACTCACTACGGCCTTAAATTCCTAAGCTCAAGTGATCCTGCCTCAGCCTACTGAGCTGCTGGAACTACAAGCATTTGCCACCAGGCCTGGCTAAAAAAGAAATGTAAATCTTTATATATATATATACATATATATATTTGTAGAGATGGGGTTCTCGCTGTGTTGCCCAGGCTGGTTCTCAAACTCCTGGGCTCAAGCGATCTTTCCACTTTGGCCTCCTCAAGTGCTGGGATTTCAGTGAGCTACCGCACCCAGCCTTAACTACTGTTTTAAGTGCAAAAGTGGTACTGTAGTTATATTTAAAACAAAAATAAGGAATTCTGGCCTGGCGTGGTAGCTCACACCTGTAATCCCAAGCACTTTGGGAGGCTGAGGCTGGCAGGTCACCTGAGGTCAGGAGTTCAAGACCAGCCTGGCCAACATGGTGAAATCCTAACTCTACTAAAAAATACAAAAATTAGCAGGGCATGGTGGTGCGCAACTGTAATCCCAGCTACGCGGGAGGTTGAGGTTGCAGTGAGCTAAGATCGTACCACTGCACTCCAGCCTGGGCAACAGAGCAAGACTCTGTCTTAAAAAAAAAAAAAAAAAAAAAAGGCCAGGTACGGTGGCTCATGCCTGTAATCCCAGCACTTTGGGAGGCCAAGGTGGGGAAATCACCTGAGCTCTGGAGTTCGAGACCAGCCTCAACACGGAAGAAACCCCCGTCTCTACTAAAAATACAAAATTAGCCGGGCGTGATGGTACATGCCTGTAATCCCAGCTACTCGGGAGGCTGAGGCAGGAGAATTGCTTGAACCCGGGCGACGGAGGTTGCGGTGAGCCGAGATCGCACCACTGCACTCCAGCCTGGGCAGCAAAAGCGAAACTCCATCTCAAAAAAAAAGAAAAGAAAAGAAAAGAAATTCTTTTTTTTAAGAGATACATATTGGGGGGAAAAAGTTTAAAACATTGGAGACAGAATTGACATTGGCCAAGGGCCCCAGTCCCCCTCCTCAGGGGTAAGCCTTATCCTGAAGTTAGGGCTTACCACTCCATGCATGTTTTATATCATTAACAGTGTACACATATAAATACTTAAAAATAATACCAAAAAAGATAGAAAAATAGCATAGATAAGGAATCAATCAATCAGTGCAAAAAAGGAGAAGGAGGAAGGCAGCAGTGGCCATCAGGAAGCCTGGGACCGCCCAGGGAAGGGCAGGCAGCAGGCTGTAGCCACGAAGGGAATCAGGGTGGTCCTTTACCTGGAAATCTTCCCCGTCCAGAAAGTCTCCTACCCGAACATGCTGGTTAACACATCTGCAGTCACCTGAGGGTACTAGGAGAGAAAGGGAAACTGAGTCAAAAGTTGTAAAAGTAAACTGACGGTGGACATAGTAGGGTAAGGTTTCACTACACATTTCTGTGTATTTTGAAGGTTCCTCGAAGAAGATCTGGAAAGTCATGTGTTTTCTACGCTTAAGACTGTCACTGCACTTGACTGTTCTAGAGCCATGCCAGGGATTCAGTGCAGAATGCTACATCCTCCTCACACCAGCAGTAACGCTGGAAGCATTCAGTGAGGCACGATTTGGGCACCAACTCTGCTACTCCTAAGGCATTGCAAGAGAGTCATTAAGCCTTTGTAGGCTTAGATTTCAGTATCTGGAAAATTTACAGGATTCTCCAGAGTGACTCCCAAAATTAATGGAACATTACTACCCTTGGAAAATTACTAGTCCTTGGATGTAATGAGAAGAAAAGAAAATGAGCTAACATAAATACATAAGCTAGATTCTATTTATTTTATTTCATTTTATTTTATTTCATTTTATTTTTGAGACGGAAGTTTCGCTCTTGTTGCCCAGGCTAGAGCGCAATGGCGCAATCTCAGCTCACTGCAACCTCCACCTCCTGGGTTCAGGCGACTCTTCTGCCTCATCCTCCTGAGTGGCTGGGATTACAGGCATGTGCCACCACGCCAAGCTAATTTGTATTTTCAGTAGAGACAGGGTTTCTCCATGTTGGTCAGGGTGGTCTCGAACTCCCGACCTCAGGTGATCCACCCACCTCTGCCTCCCAAAGTGTTGGGATTACAGGCTTGAGCCACTGTGCCCAGCCCTAGATATTTATTTTATATAGTTTACTTCATTTAACCTTTGAAATGATTTTGTAAAGCTAGTATCAATAGCAACAGAAGGCTACAAAGAGACTGGGGCTGAGTCTGTGCAATAACTTGCCTAAGGTCACAGAGCTAGTCACAGAGCTAGCAGATCAAAATCTGGACCTGGCTGATCCCCAAGAGGTTTTTCCCACTATACCATGGGCCCTCTACTGAGTGCCATCCTGTTGCTGGTAGAGTCACACCAAAACCACAGTAAACTTTAACTCCAAGACTTAAAAACAAGTGCAAGATTCTATCATACATCAAGTTTGTTTTCTATGCCCAGGCTTATCTTTTAAAGAAATCTGGCATTTTGTGGACATGTATTTGATGATAAAATAATTGCCCAGAAGAACACCCAACAAAATTAGCTTATAATATTTCCTTTTACTTAAAAATTTATCTTTCTTTCTCTGATACTCCTCTTAAAAACACACACACACACATATATATATTTTATAGCAAGGGGTTATGTCTTTTTTTTTTGAGACACGGTCTCACCCTGTCACCCAGGCTGGAGGGCAGTGGCATGTTCATGGGTGACTGCAGCCTGGACCTCAACAGGTTATGCCTTGACACAAGAAGGAAGCTTCCAAGATTTGCTCTTCTTTAAAATTTTTAGAGGCTACACCCGAAAGCGCCCGATTCCAAAAGCAAGTGTCTTGGCAAGTCAGGACAGATTTGACTATTTCACATAGAGTGGCTATTTTTTAAAGGAGAAATTTAATTGTCTAGAGGTTAGAAATATACTACATTCCTTTTCAGCCAAGGCGATGAAGCAGCTTCAGTAGGTGAAGACATTGCATGAAGCAACTGTCTGGCTCTCTGGGGCTCAAGGTCATTTTTCTCTCCATACAGGGATTCGTCTAATTGGTGAAATACATTTGTCCAGTGGATCAGGTAGCAAGACAACCTATTAGATAGATCAGTGGTCTGATCTAGGACACAGCTGCTGAGCTCCCTCCAGGCTTAAAATAATTCAGCATTATCAACCCATCCCCCATTGAGTACAATTAATTTTATGAAATGGAGAAAATAAGCATGAGTAAATAAAATGGCTGACACACACCATGCACAGCAGAAAATGCCAACTGTGCTCTGCATACCAGTTCCCACTGACCTCGAGGTGCTAATGAGGGAGTTCTGCAAAGACTGCATTAAAAAGCCTCCTACACTTAGCCAGCCCTAACCCCACTCCCAACTTTTCTCCCACACCACAGCAGGAGGGCCTTGCTAATTGGAATCTGCAGAACACGTGGCCTGAAATTTGTTGTGGGAGCACACACCTCCAGTGCATCCTGAACCACACACACACACACACACACACCACTCAGATTTCTTAGTGTTTTTTTTTTTTTTTAAATCTAAATGTGACAACAAATAGAATATTTAAAATTAAAGTACATGTTTGTGTGAGTGTGCCAAAAATAAAGCCAGGTGGAGGTGGTTTTTGTAAGCACATACCTCCCCATAAGACTGGTGGTAATGACGAGAGATGGTAACAACAAAGATGCCTGGTGAAAAGAGACCCTCTAATCGCATTAGCTGGTAGTTGTAAGGGAAGATGGTTGCTCTGAATTTCCCTTTATACACAGCAACTTCAAAAAAAATCCCTATTTTCTTAGAACATCTTTATGTAGAAAAGCCTGCGTGTCTTTGAAGCCTCAACACAAAACAAACAAGAGTCTTTACAAGTCCTGTCTGACCACCCAGGGAGAATCAAATAGTATTTTTTTCTCCAGTAGGCCACCCCAGGATACCACAAATAAAAATGAAAAGGAGGAATTCATCATGTAACCGGGGTGTATTTTGCTAGTGTAGTCATTACACTGTTTTAATCTAAATATTGTGGTATATTTTTCACTGGCAAAGCCCAAGAAGATCTAATTATTCATTTATTGAACAGAAAACATTCTGAAACAGCAGAAATTAGGTTAAAATCTAGAAAAGAGCAGAAAGGGGAAGGTGAAGGAGTTTTTTTTCTCAGAATCCCAAGAATTGAGCAGGGTTTTTTTTAAGGTGCTGATGTTCAGAATGGTAGGATGGGAAGCCGGGGCCCTGAGTTCCTTAACACAGAAACCCGGAGATGAAACTGCTCAAGGGCTCAGGCTGCAGGAGACATCTGGGCAGGGGAGTTTCCTCAGCATCACATGGAAGAGCTTAGGAGCATGAAAGGATGTTGGACTCATAAGAAGATCTTAGAGTCATAAACATCCTGAAATGTACTCCTCTGATCATGTCTCCACTCTGCATAAAATGTCCATTTGGGCCAAATAAAGACCAGACCCTGTGGCCAGACAATAAAAAGCATCCTCGAATCCCAAGTTGTCATCCCAGGCTCGGTTTCCACTGCTGCCATTAAGGGACACTGTGCTCCAGCGCCACTGAAGTCCGTGCTGTTTCTCAGGTACACAAGGCACTTCCACCTCGTTGTGCCAGGGCACTGATGGTCTTCTTCGCCTGAAATATCCTGGGCCAAGTGCAGTGGCTCACGCCTGTAATCCCAGCACTTTGGGAGGCAAGGCAGGAGGATCACTTGAGCTCAGGAGTTTGAGACCAGCCTGGACAACATGGCAAATCTCCATCTCCACAAAAAATACAAAAACTAGCTGGGCATGGTGGTGCACACCTGTGATCCCAGGTACTCAGGAGGCTGAGGTGGGAGGATCGCTTGAGTTCAGGAGGTAGAGGTTACAGTGAGCTGAGATCGCAGCACTGTACTCCAGCCTGGGGGACAGAGCAAGACCCTGTCTCAAAAAAAAGAGGGGAGGGGAGGGGAGGGAGGAATCCTGCAGTCCCCATCTCTCTACTGACTCGATTTTTTAAGACAAAAGGATGAAAGGGGCTTGACGGACATCTTCTTGATCACAACTCTGCCACAATACAGCTGGGTGGCTTTGAGCCAGTTACTTAATCTCCTTTCCTGCCTCAGTTTCTTCATCTGCTAAATGGGGATAGTAAAGTGAAGAACATCCACTACTGTGAACATTAAATGAAATGAGGATGCTAATCAACTGAAGACGTTAGTAAATGTCAGTTTGCTCTACTCAAACATATATGCCACCTTCCTTCGGAAGCCTGCCTTAACATGTGCAGCCAAATTTCTTGAATTTATTGAAATTCCCATCACACACATGAACCGCAGCTGTGTTTGGTACTTGGTCATTCTCTACTCACATTTTTGCCATGTTTCTGTATCAGCACACCTACCAGACTGTGTGCTTTTGGAGGGCAGAACCTATGTTCAATTCATGCTTGTATTCTTTTTTTTTTTTTTTTGAGACGGGGTCTTGCTCTGTCGTCCGGGCTAGAGTGCAGTGGCCCGATCTCAGCTCACTGCAAGATCCGCCTCCCGGGTTTACGCCATTCTCCTGCCTCAGCCTCCGGAGTAGCTGGGACTACAGGCGCCCGCCACCTCGCCAGGCTAGTTTTTTTGTATTTTCAGTAGAGACGGGGTTTCACCGTGTTAGCCAGGATGGTCTCGATCTCCTGACCTCGTGATCCGCCCGTCTCGGCCTCCCAAAGTGCTAGGATTACAGGCTTGAGCCACCGCGTCCGGCCCATGCTTGTATTCTTTCCAATTGTCTTGCACAAACTAATCAAATGGTAAGCATCTTAGGATTCCAGAATTAACAGTCCCTTTCAATAACCTAGACAAAACTCACCATTCTGTAGACAAAGAAAACTGAGTCCAAGTGAGATGAAGAAAATAATCACACTACTAGTAAGTAATAGAAATGAGTGGACGGCACCGGGCGTGGTAGCTCACGCCTGTAATCCCAGTACTTTAGGAGGAGGAGGAGGAGGGTGGATCACAAGATCAGGAGATTGAGACCATCCTGGCAAACACGGTGAAACCCCGTCTCTACTAAAAATACAAAAAAAATTAGCCGGGCATGGTGGCAGGCACCTGTAGTCCCAGCTACTCGGGAGACTGAGACAGGAGAATGGCGTGAACCCGGGAGGTGGAGCTTGCAGTGAGCTGAGATCGCTCCACTGCACTCCAGCCTGGGCAACAGAGCAAGACTCTGTCTCAAAAAAAAAAAAAAAGAAAAGAAATGAGTGGACGGATTGATGGGTGGAGAGATGGATGGATGGATGGATGGATGGATAGATGGATGCACAGACGCATGGTTGGATGGATGAACAACAGCAACAAAAAATAGGAACAGACCAACCAGCAGTCAGTTACAACATCTAAAACTTAACAGCAATTCAAACCCTAAGGGATAGTGTACCGACCCACCATATAACGGCCACCTTACTAGGCATGCTTTCTTCATCTACTAAAAATCTTTCAATGCCATTTTTTAAAAAATTCCTTATAAAATTCAGATCCAGAAAATCCATCACGCAAAAGGATTTCAACCTCCTCAGTGCCAGGATCTCTTCATTACTTTAAAATATAATTTATTCAAAACTTCAAAACAGCAGTTCACCTTCACCCTAGGTAGCTTATTCGTGCCACAGGTGTTACTGAATGGCACTACCATGTGCCAATCACATATTTGTCCCCCCTCCTCACTCCTCAGGAAGCCCACAGACGGACCATTCCTATGAAGAGCTCCCAGCTCAATGTCATCTCTTGCTCTTCTCCTCCAGTCTGCCACCTCCATCTGTCCCTACATTTACTCAGTAAAGTGCAGTACCAGCATGATAAATCCCATCAGAGAGATAATGAGAGAAATTATGGAAAGGCAGATTGCAAAGCGCTTGGCAAACACTTACATTTGGAAGTTTTGGATATAGGAGCACATTTCCCTTTACTCTCTAAGGTTCAGGAAATGTTGCAAACCTCTCAGATGGAGGGAGGCTCCAAGCTAGGACCTGGAGCATAGGAAGAATTCCCCAGAATGTCTCCCTACAGAGCCACATGACTGACAGGGAACAGCGCCAGGACACATTCTATAGCTGTGCGGCACCATGTTCAAAAATGCCCCTCTCTCTCTATACCTCTTAGAACTTTTAAAGTGATGGAACCGCCGGGCATGGTGGCTCACACCTGTAATCCCAGCACTTTGGGAGGCAGAGGCAGGCGGATCACCTGATGTCAGGAGTTCAAGACCAGCCTGCCCAACATGGTGAAACCCCATCTCTACTAAAAATACAAAAACTAGCCGGGCATGGTGGCGGGCACCTGTAATCCCAGCTACTTGGGAGGCTGAGGCAGGAGAATTGCTTGAACCTCAAAGGCAAAGGTTGCAGTGAGCCAAAAGAGCACCACTGTACTCCAGCCTGGGCAATAAGAAAAAAACTCCGTCTCAAAAAATAAATAAATACATAAAAAAAAAAGTGACTGAAAACGTGATCTGGGTAATATAGTGAACAGCAAATGTAGGCTGTAGGATTGTTGGGACTGGAGATGGCTAGAGATGAACTATGGAAAGGAAGTTCCCAGCAGTTGAAGATAGTACATACAAAACAAATTGCCATAGCACTGTGCTAATTACCGTCCTTTCCCCAGTAAGATTCCATAGACTTTTCACCTGGATCAGGATCCTCCATGAGCTAAGAGGGAATATGAGGAGGCCTTCCCCTGTTGCACAGGATCTATCTAGATGACTGTGATCTATCTAGATGACTGTGATCTATCTAGATGACTGTGATGACGGTTCAAGTGTCCCTTCTTCAGAAGTCGTTCCTGGCCGCCCCACCTAAAACAGCTCTTGCAGCAACTTCTTTATCTCCATGCTATGCTTTATTTCTTTATAGCATTTATTGTTACCTGACATTAAATTATATCTTTTTTTATTATGATAAAAAATCTTTTTTTATTTTATTTTTTTATTTTATCTTTTATTATGATAAAAAATCTTTTTTATTATGATAAAAAATCTCTCTTGCCAAAATGTATGCTTCTTTAGGGTCCTGACTCTGTTTTCTTGACTTCTATAATTCCCAGGACCTGGAACTGTATCTGACACAAAATAGGTGGTAAATGATTATCTATTAAGTAAATAATTGATATCCTCTTCCCAGATCAGAACCCTACTAATATAGACCCATTGTTACTAAGTTACTACAGGCAATGGTTTCTCTACCTCTACCCCAATACAACAATATTAGATTTAAAGTAACACTCAAGGCCGGGTGCGGTGGCTCATGCCTGTAATCCTAGCACTTTGGGAGGCCGAGGTGGGTGTATCACCTGAGGTCAGGAGTTCGAGACCAGCCTGGCCAAGATGGTGAAACCCCATCTCTACTAAAAATACAAAAACTAGCCGGGCGTGGTGGTGGACGCCTGCAATCCCAGCTACTCAGGAGGCTGAGGCAAGAGAATCACAAGAACCCTGGGGGCGGAGGTTGCTGTGAGTCAGGATCGTGCCACTGCACTCCAGCCTGGGCAACAGAGTGAGACTCTGTCTCAAAAATAAATAAAAATAAAAATAAAGTAGGCTGGGCATGGTGGCTCACGCCTGTAATCCCAGCACTTTGGGAAGCCAACGCGGGTGGATCACCTGGGGTCAGGAGTTTGAGACCAGCCTGGCCAACATGGTGAAACCCCATCTCTACAAAAAATACAAAAAATTACCTGGGTGTGGTAACAGGCGCCTGTAATTTCAGCTACTCAGGAGGCTGAGGCAGGAGAATTGCTTGAACCCAGGAGGTGGAGGTTGCAGTGAACCGAGATCGCGCCATTGCACTCCAGCCTAGTGACAGAGCCAGACACTGTCTAAAAAATCATAATAAATTTTTTTTCAAAATAATAAAAAATAAAAATACAGTAAGACCCAAGCTGACCCTGCCCTCTCTCTCCACTAATACCTGAAATAACTCAGGAATGAAACTACAGAAGGAAAGAGATGTTCTGAATAACTACGCCGGGGCAGCAGGGGTACAGTGACAGTATCCTGGGCAAGCTGGATTGTGAGCCACGTGAACCACAAAGCAAAGCCAGACCTGAGGAGGGTCACCATGGACTACAGACACTGAAAAGTTCAGATGCACGGCAGGGCACAGTGACTCACACCTGTAATCCCAGCACTTTGGGAGGCCGAGGCGGGCGGATCACGAGGTCAGGAGATTGAGACCATCCTGGCTAACATGGCGAAACCCCGTCTCTACCAAAAACACAAAAAATTATCTGAGCATTGTGGCAGGCACCTGTAGTCCCAGCTACTCAGCAGGAGAATGGAGTGAACGCAGGAGGCGGAGGTTGCAGTGAGTCGAGATCGCACCACTGCATTCCAGCCTGGGCGACAGATCGAGACTCCGTCTCAAAAAAAAAAAAAAAAAAAAAAAGTTCAGATGCAAAGGGTACAACCTGCTGCTGAGAACAAATGGGCCCGGCACCAAGGCCTATGGACGTGAGGAACCTTCAAAGAGTGACAGTTTCCACCTGTGGCCGCACTGCCATCCAGAGGGTAGGATGAAGTCAAAATCACCCTGATAAAGATTAGACTGGAGACAGGGACGAATTTCAGGTTGGGGGCCTTCACTTTAGAAGAAGATGTGCATGGAAAGTGTGTGCTGATTAATACACAGAATAAAAACTTCTCACTGAATGGAGCTCTATGAAGCAAATAAAAAAGAAAAAACTGTTTTTACAACAAAGATAACCAAAAATCACATAATTTTTGCATGAAAAATTTTTTTTAGTCCAGGTACAAGTGGCTCATGCCTATAATCCCAGCACTTTGAGAGGCCAAGGTGGGAGGATTGCTTAAGGCCAGGAGTTCAAGACCAGCCTAGGCAACATGGTGAGACCTCATCATTTTTCTTTTTTCTTTCTCTTTTTTTCTTTCTCTCTCTTTTTTTTTTTTGGAGACAGAGTCTCACTCTATTGCCTAGGTTGGAGTGCAGTGTCGTGATCTCAGATCATTGCAACCACTGCCTCCCAGGTTTAAGGTATTCTCATGCCTCAGCCTCCCAAGTAGCTGGGATTACAGGCATGTGCCACCACGCCTGGCTAATTTTCATACTTTTTGTAGAGATGGGGATCCGCCCACCTCAGCCTTCCAAAGTGCTGGGATTACAGGCCACCACACCCGGCTGATCCTGTCTCTTTAAAAAAAAAAAGAAAAGAAAAGAAAAAAGAAAACTCCTTAAAAAGTATTATCATTTCTTCCTATTATAAATCATCTTTTCTGCAAAAACTAAAATCAGGTTAACTATGAATTTAGCAACATACAGGTTTTTCAATCCTAAATTGCTGTAACTTTTCGCAGGCACATTTGTGCAAAGTGGAATTTCAGTTCGGTTGCAAAGTTCTACTTGAAAGAAATACTTCATTTTCTTTGCCACTTCAAGACTCCCCCAACAATATAACTACTGCATACTGGTTCCATTCTCTATCTTTTGCCCAAAACTGAGAAATTTTCTCAACATAGAGGTCTTAAATACATTTTAAGCAATAATAACACACTGCAGTACTTCTTAAGGTTACATTCATCCTACAGACAAGATGTTCTATTTATATGTTATCCCACTTTCTGCGTAAGAAAATGCAACAGGTATATTTGAAAATTTGTAACCTTTCCCCCTCTGGACATAAGCAATCCTCAACTTTACCCATATATGAAAATGCTTTCTTTTTGAGACAGAGGCTTGCTATGGTGCCCAGCTGGACTGAAATTCCTGAGCTCAAGTGATCCTTCTGCCTCTGCCTCCTAAGTAGTGGAGATTACAGGCATGTACTTCCACCTTCCCTGAATGGTCTTCAGCTATGGGAAGGAAATGGGATCTTTATAGCCTAGAAGAGAAACAGGTTCTAAACAAGTAGTTGAGGAAGGAAGAAAGAAAAGTGGGAGGAAAGGAAGTAGAGAATGAGACAGGAAGGGAAAGGGAAGGGACTGAAATAAAAGATGAGTCAGAGTAAGCCAGGTGTGGTGGTTAATGCCTGTAATCCCAGCACTTTGGGAGATGGAGGAGGGCGGATCACGAGGTCAGGAGATCAAGACCATCCTGGCCAACATGTTGAAACCCCATCTCTATTAAAAATACTAAAAAAAAAAGTTGGGCGTGGTAGGACGTGCCTATAATCCCAGCTACTTGGAGGCTGAGGCAGGAGAATTGCTTGAACCAGGGAGTCGGAGGTTGCAGTGAGCGAGATGGCGCCACTGCACTGCAGCCTGGTGACAGAGCAAGACTCTGTCTCAAAAAAAATTAATCGAAGTGGCCGACCGCAAAGTTGAGACAGAATTCCGCCACCATTGCATCATAGAGTGCAAATGACCCTTTGTATTATAATCACAGTGAACGTCTCAGACACCTTCAAATCATAAACCAGCTTCCTAGCAGAGGGCCGTGACACTACTGGAAGATAACTGGAACCATTTTTCCTTTTTCCTAAAGAATAGCAGTAGCATCCGCCAAAATATGTCCTTGACTCCCCCATCTATCTTCTCCCTCCCCATGTATGAGCTCTCCTCCTATCTGTCATGGAAAACAAGTCCCTGTGCCCTACGTGCTATTCCCAGTTTCAATCCTTCATTCATCAACAGCAACAAGGACATTTATGAGGACTCGTCAACATGTGGCCCTACACTAGACATTGTACAGACTGAAGTTAACAGACTCAAGCTCACCTTTGAGGAGCTTCCCAAAGAGATTATTGTTTGGTTTTATAAATTTGACCACCAGAAAAACTCAGGGTCCATGGCCTATTCACAGCAGGTCTGTGGCTTTGGGTACAAAGAGCAGAGCATTTTATAAGCCCCTATAAATCAAAGTGAGCCTTCGCACACTCAAGCATAGTCTGTTGGTGAAAGCAATAAATGGATTTCTAAACCATGAAACCAACTCTTTTTGAGGAATGTCCTCCTTTCTTCTTTTTCCAGTGCATTGGAGTTGTTTTTGCAACCCTGAAATAGCACAGTCTTATTTAGGACACAGACAACCAGAGCTCAATAAATATCTGAACCATGTCTTGCTGACACACATGAAGCAATTATGTCTCAGGATAATTATGCCGTACACATCACTTCATCCAGGGAAATGTCCAGGTGCAAGAAATAGGAAACGAAAAAATAAAAACGAAGCACTATGATTTGTCTTTCCAGGGTGGGGGGAAGGGTGTCTTCTTTTCAGTAAATGAATATGTAAAAAGTTAATTTTTCTTCAAAACATGTCTATATCCTCGTCTTAAAATACAATAAGCTCTGAATTATTGTAGACTGGAAAATAAAAATATCTGGGATTTTCTTGTAGGGAAGTTCAAATGGTAGAAGAATATTTGATATTTTCAGTTTTCCTGAAGATCAGAAGGACTTTTAGAATAATGCATTTTTCCTTCAACAAAGGGCATCTGCAAGGCTTAATCTGCTGAAAAGAATCATTCTGACAGTCTTAATGTATTCTTTTGAGGAAAGCCTTGTTCAGAGAATTCCACAGGAAAAAAAAAAAATCAGTACCCCAGGAAAGCACCAATCTAAACCATTCTAGCTGCCTGTAAGTAGATAAGACAAAAGTATTTTCAATATATCCTAGATATTAGACTGAGATGAAAATAGGAGTGATAATCCTGAATGTTACATATTTTTAACATTTCCTTGATGATGAACTATTATTAAAACAAATATTTGAAAGATTTCCCAGCCTTTCAAAAAACATCTCCCAGGAAAGCCACTTTCAGAATTCTGCTGTAAGACAAAAATATCCCTAAGGTAGGAAATATTAAATTGCATCAATGTTGAGAACAATAACCCCAATAACCAGAATAATTATAGTATAATATTATTATAACAAGGTAGCTTTCATCCGAGACTCAGAATGTTTTGCAAACATTCTCTCATGCTGGGATAACGCTGCCAGGGAATTAGAATATAAGGAATTTTAATGACTTGTCTCAGGTCACCGGTCAGCTTGAATGGTGCACCAAGATGCAAATACCTGATTGTGGTCTGCTGATCTAACAAACTGACCACATCACTTTCAATTAATAATTTGGAGAGTCCTATTTCAGGGCAATTTTCAAGGAAACCCATATTAGCTCTTCCATTAAATTCTGATTATGTTCCGTCTCTGTTTCCATTACTCCTCTCTCCACCGACTCAGCACAGTTAAGAAATAGTATAATTGGGGAAAGCTCCCAAAGCGATCTCCCTGCATGGAATATATCTCTTTCCCTCTCTCCTACATTCCTCTGGCACAACACAGAAAGCAAAGCTTCCTCAGACATTGGTTTTATCATATCCTTCCCCAGGACTGGAAACAAGATGGTTTCCCACTGCCTATCAGAATATTTAAAGTTCTCGATCATCAATCTCATGCTCGTGTCATTTCCTCCACACGTTCCTGGCACATGAACATCTCCTGTTCTCATTGTTCCCCTGGTGTGTCTGTTCATGCTGTAGTTGTCTTTTTCTAGAAAGCCTCCATAACTTCTACTTGCCTGGGATCCCTAAACAGACACTTAGTGCATCCCGGCCACCCTAGCCACATAGCTGGCTGCAAGGACAACCAACTTCTCTTTAACACTTTTAGAAATGAAGAAGGCACTGCTCTGAAAAACACTGCTCTGTCAAGCATTTTAATCGTGAGAAACCTCTTATTTGAGCTGGATTTTTGTGTGCTCACTTGTACATCTACCCAACAGGCCCCATGCTGCATCTTAAATTGATGTAGAACAAATAAACTTGTTCTGTAACAAAATGTCTTTGCAATGTTTGAAAATAGCTATTTTGTTTGTCCTTAATCTTTTCGGCTCTAAACTCGTATGCCAAGGCCCTTCAACTATTCCTCAAGAGACCTGGTTTCTAGACCGTTTGCCTTCCAAAGAAATACCTGTAATTCAGTGCTACTTAACTATTATTCATGTCATGCACATAGAGTAAATAATACCATTTGTACAGCATATTGGGGAAATAAACAAGGGTTTTAGGCAGGCCGGACCAGCCTGAGGACCCTAGGTCTGAGCCCTAACCTTCAGTTGTAGAGATTTATATTTAGCTGTAAGTAATGCCTGATACCCAAATACGAAGCTCCATGCTAACTTTATTAAAATCTGGCACCCAAAAGTGAACACATTCTGCACAGATCATCTTTTTTTTTTGAGACGGAGTCTGCTCTGTCACCCAGGCTGGAGTGCAGTGGTGCGATCTCGCCTCACTGCAAGCTCTGCCTCCCGGGTTCACGCCATTCTCCTGCCTCAGCCTCCCGAGTAGCTGGGACTACAGGCGCCTGCCACCACGCCCGACTAATTTTTTTTTATTGTTTTTTATTGTTTTATTTTTAGTAGAGACGGGGTTTCACTGTGTTAGCCAGAACGGTGTCAATCTCCTGACCTTGTGATCCGCCCGCCTTGGCCTCCCAAAGCGCTGGGATTACAGGTATGAGCCACAGTGCCTGGCCTGCACAGATCATCTTAAATCAAATTTATTTCAGCAAAATTCCCCCCAAAACTAAAGCCAACATTCATTTTTCCTCTTCCTGACTACAAAGTGCATATCTGCTTGAACTGATGACATTTGATGAGAAATATATATATATATATATATATATAATTTTTTTTTTTTTTTTGAGAGGGAGGCTCGCTCTGCCACCCAGACTGGAGTGCAGTGGCGTGATCTCGGCTCACTGCAAGCTCCACCTCCCGGGTTCACGCCATTCTCCTGCTTCAGTCTCCTAAGTAGCTGGGACTACAGGAGCCAGCCAACATGTCCGGCTAATTTTTTTTTTTTTTTTTTTTCGGTATTTTTGTATTTTTAGTAGAGACAGGGTTTCACCATGTTGGCCAGGATGGTCTCAATCTCCTGACCTCGTGATCCGCCTGCCTCGGCCTCCCAAAGTGCTGGGATTACAGGCACCAGTCACCGCGCCCGGCCCTCGATGATATATATTTTAAGACTTTCTTAAGTAGGTATCTTAATTCATGTGTGTCAGACTCACTTTTCCCAAAAATGACTGCAACTTCGTTAGAAGCCATGTTTCTTTGCAATTATCATTACGCATTAAAAAACACAGCGCAGGCTGGCCACATGATAAAGCCTCCCAAACACATCTGCAGAACTGAATAATGTAGCCTCTCTACAGGAAAGCCATGGCTTAGAGGTTATAGTCTAGTTTAAAAGATATAAGCCTCACCTGAAGAGGAAGTTTATTGCTCTGTCTGTTTATTCACAAAGAGTCTAAACAATGACACAGACTTTCAGACTGAAAACTTAGTACAAATAAATGCTTCCAGACAGGTCTGGATTGGGAAGAGGGCCATGGAATTCCATCTCCTATCTGGGTTATTGAGCCCAGACACTCATCACTCAAGTTATAAACACTACTAAATGATGTTGCATAGTTTTATTTAAAGCTAAGTTTGCTTTCAGATTAGACTTTAACATTTAATAAATTTCCCATCAGTATATGGGAAGAGTGGAGAATATTTTGATTTAAGCATTATTTCAAATATGAAACTCAAGCTGTGTTAGTTAAAATGGGCTCTAGTTATAATTCAATCTCACAGTAAGGTCAGGACTCTTGAATTCCCCTAATCCTTCTCCTCTAGGGCCGAAATGCCTGGGAATTCAGTGAATTTACGTATTCTTTCCTGACCACAAAGCTGTCACAGGGCCCCAGCGAAACTCTCTCACTCCTCCAGATGCAAGCTGACTTATCTCTGTAACACTCAGCTCAGAATTCACCTGGGAGAGAGTCAGCTTTAAGGGAGCAACCCTACCACTGAAAAAGCAGTCGCACCCTCCTTTCCGGGAGGTGAGATATAACTCATTTTCCTCCTCTCCCACATCTTTTGGTGCAAGCCGGTAAATGTGAAGCTCTAATAGATTAATGAAAAGTCGGCACTGATCCCTCTGGACTCCATCCATTTTTAAGTGAGCTATGAGAACTTGGACAGATTACAGATCTTGGAAGAATGAAATATGAGGAGAGAAAAGGAAGTTTGACACATGCAGAGAAACTGATCTCTGGGACTAGGGAGAAGCTAAGAGAAAGGAAATTTTGGGACAGGATGCATAATACAAACTTAATTGACAGATCATACCACTGAAGAATAAAGACTGGCTTCTCTATTAAAGGTTGAAAGTTGAGCAGCTAATACGAACTCTGGATTTCATGCAAAAAAAATCATGCAGCTACGAACAGACTAAGTAAGGACTTCAGTGCTACCTTCATTCATCTGACATTCACTCTACCTGCCCTGTCTGTGCAAGGTAGTTAGAATAAGAGGGAAAAGCGATTTTACATGGAAAATAAAAGATAGGGTTAAAAAAAAATCCACTAGAAAACAGACTAAGTTTGTCCTTCTTACCTTTATGAATCCCAAGCAGAAAAAAAGTGGTAATTCTGGAGTGACCCTAGGACAAGGACAGAGATGACCTGGGGCAAATTTTCAAAGCAGATCTTCAGGGAAAAAATAAATCCCAACTCTAATTCTATCCCTGAAACTGGCATTTCCATGCAAATCTATTCTGTTCATTAGAAGCCAGCATTACTCTGAAGCGCCACAAATCCATGAGTTTGGCCAGTACTGAAGAATCTATTAATTTTAAGTCTACAGTAATTCCTTTAAAAGTCTGAAGGGCTGGTGGTATGAGGACAAGAAAAACCAACTGTTTCACTCACATTTATATAGCAACAAATAACTGGTAAACAAAAATCTCCATTCTAGTGTACATTAATATCCATTTTTTACAAAATCAAATCAGACCGTTTGAAAAAAGGAAAATGGTGTCACATTAACATCTGATTCTGTGCTGGGCACTTAGTAGGTGTTCAATAAATTATCATTGAATGAAAAACCAATTTCTTTAAAACACCAGAACTTACTAAATAAAAACAGTGTATTAAAGATTACCTTCTCATGGGTAAGGAATGCAGGAAAGAAAATGAAAATGCTATTACTGCTTAAATCTCCCACAAGAGCATGACCAAAGGAAATGAAAGTCTAAAACAAGTACTAAAAACATTTCATGAGTCACAATATTTACGCTGCAACTCTTTCAAATTAACCAATTCTGTAATCATCCCTGCGAAATGAATATGGCTCAGAAAGATAAAAGAACATTGCTGAGCTCAACCAAAATTATTGTGACACTCAAGTTATTTTGAGACAGTGTGCAGGTAGATGTAAGTACTGTAAGATAATATTACAAGAAATGTTTTCAACAGGGCTGCAAAGTTTTCAAGTGCGCACAATTCTCAGATTTTCTCCACTCGGTACCATGACTAGGATAGGCTCTGTCTTCTTGTCTTTCCACAGTCTGTTTTTGCTGACTATTGTCTGTGGGCACGGTTCATAATTTTTCATTATTTTCTGGCGACTTCTTATTTCACAACCATATCTTGGTGCCAATATCATTTTACATTTACAAATAAAGTCTATTCTAAATGACCTAGCTACAAATCGGTGGTAATGTCTCAGTTTAGGTAAGCACTTTGTATTTTTCTCAAGATCCTCTACTTAAGATACATTATATTGTTATCTTCTAATATACCCATTTTATTTTTTAAAGAACTGAGAGTCATGTGTATAAGGCTGCACTGTCCTTTCCAATGCTGCCCAACAAAAAGAAGCCAAGTGGACTTAAGACAACATTATCAAACTTTACCTGAAATGTTTTAAAAAAAGAACTCTTTCCCATTAAAATAATTCAGGTCAGAATAATTCTGTATCTCTCTGGAAGGTTTTATTTATTTGATTATAAAAGTGCCTCACTTTCGCCGGGCGCGGTGGCTCAAGCCTGTAATCCCAGCACTTTGGGAGGCCGAGACGGGCGGATCACAAGGTCAGGAGATCGAGACCATCCTGGCTAGTACGGTGAAACCCCATCTCTACTAAAGAATACAAAAAACTAGCCGGGCGACGAGGCAGGCGCCTGTAGTCCCAGCTACTTGGGAGGCAGAGGCAGGAGAATGGCGTGAACCTGGGAGGCGGAGCTTGCAGTGAGCTGAGATCCAGCCACCGCACTCCAGCCTGGGCGACAGAGCCAGACTCCGTCTCAAAAAAATAATAATAATAATAATAAAAGTGCCTCACTTTCATAAACTACTAATTAGATGATACACTTTTCACACTTGTCAATGCTTACATTTGATCTCCTAATCAATTCCTTTTATTTTAACATTTCTCATTCATTTCAACTTTTGAGCCTGAAAATAAATATACATTATTCGTGTTGCACAAAAAACCATCTTCAGATTACTTTTACATAACGATGTTTACATAGACTTGAACAGATGAATTTGAAATTTTTGATCCACATAGGTTAAATTTTTAAACTTTAGTATGAATATATGTATGTGTGTGTGTGTATTATATATATATTTTATGAGACAGAGTCTTGCTCTGTCACCCAGGCCAGAGTGCAGTGGCACGATCCTGGCTCACTGCAACCTCCACCTCCTGGTTTCAAGTGATTCTCCTGCCTCAGCCTCCCGAGAAGCTAGGATTACAGATGTGCACCACCACGCCTGGTTAATTTTTTGTATTTTTAGTACAGATAGGGTTTCATCATGTTGGCCAGGCTGGTCTCAAACTCCTGACCTCAAGTGATCCACCTGCCTTGGCCTACCAAAGTGCTGAGATTACAGGCATGAGCCACCATGCCTGGCCTAAAAATTAGTATAACTATATTAAGGCAGATCAAAACACCAAGGTCTTCTATCAAATAGCAGAAGAAAGCAAGGATTGAATATTCCCTGAAAACAGAACCACATCGTACACCAACCTTACAGAAGAATAGCTCCCTTCTTGCTCACAATAAAACAGCAAGAGCAGAAGATGACCTAGTGAGCAGGCTTCCTCAGCTCTCCAGGACACCCAAGCACACGCAAGGTGCTCTGAGATGCAGGGTAGGGAGGGAGGTAGCCCCTCTGTGAATACAGAGAGTGGCTACTGAGCAAAAGCTCTGCAATGACTGAATATGCTCAGAGTTGAAGGGCAATGGAACAATCAAAGACAGGTTCCTCCTTAAGGAGAATATCCAGCCCAAGCTGCAGTAGACTTAAGTGCCGCCCATAGAATTCCTTGTCTTATCGCTGTTTGTAGTCCTGTTATTTGTCCTTTAGGGGTGATTTTAGCTTCAGATTTTCTATTTGAAAAATGTTGGCCGGGTGCGGTGGCTCAAGCCTGTAATCCCAACACTTTGGGAGGCCGAGGTGGGCGGATCACGCGGTCAAGAGATTGAGACCATCATGGCTAACATGGTGAAACCCCGTCTCTACTAAAAATACAAAAAATTAGATAGGCGTGGTGGTGCGCGTCTGTAGTCCCAGCTACTTGGGAGACTGAGGCAGGAAGATCGTTCAGACCTGGGAGGCGGAGGTTGCAGTGAGCCGAGATGGCGCCACCGCAGTCCAGCCTGGAGACAGAGCGAGATTCCATCTCAAAAAACAAACACAAAACAAAAAAGATAAAAAGAAAGGAAAATGTTACGTGTCATATCTAATTTGTACTCACAAGACCCCATAAAGAATGGTGGAATTCTTTAAATATATAAATCGAATATTAAATGCCTTCTGTAGCTTCAATTCAGTTATGAGAACTAATCAGTTTTGCTGCATTCTTAAAACAGAAACTCTCAGCTTGGGCAACATACCAAGAACTGATCTCTACAAAATTTTTTTTTTTAGAAATTGGCCAGGCTTGGTGGCTCTCGCCTGTAATCCCAAAACTTTGGGAGGCTGAGACGGGAGAATCACATGAGCCCAGGAGTTCAAAGTTACAGCGAGTTATGATCGTGCCGCTGCACTCCAGCCTGAGCAACAGAGCAAGAGCTTGTCTCTAATATAAATTTATTAATAATGAATTTAAATAAAAGGAAACTCCTTAAAGATATGATGACATATCAATTCTGGTTTCATCAAATATGAATGCTGCCATTCATAACAATGACAAAGATTCAGGTGGTTCGGCTTGAAAGGCCGATTACAGCGTATGGACATGTGGAGGGGGGAAAGGCAAGTGGCAGAATAATCTAAAGCACAGTATACTATGATCCCATTTTGTTAAAGTAAACAAATACATGTGTTTATGAATGTAAGAAGGGAGGTATGGAAAGACACACAACAGTCTGTTGTCAGTGATGTCACAGAGAAGTGACATGGCGCAAATTATACCAACCCCATTATCTGCCAAATGAAATCCAAGCTAGCTAATAGAAGGTAACTAGCCGGGCGCGGTGGCTCAAGCCTGTAATCCCAGCACTTTGGGAGGCCGAGACGGGCGGATCACGAGGTCAGGAGATCGAGACCATCCTGGCTAACACGGTGAAACCCCGTCTCTACTAAAAAACACAAAAAACTAGCCGGGCGAGGTGGCGGGCGCCTGTAGTCCCAGCTACTCGGGAGGCTGAGGCAGGAGAATGGCATAAACCCGGGAGACGGAGCTTGCAGTGAGCTGAGAACCGGCCACTGCACTCCAGCCCGGGCAACAGACAGAGCGAGACTCCGTCTCAAAAAAAAAAAAAAAAAGAAGGTAACTAATTAATAATGGTTGTATTTGTTTATGTAATGCTTTATTTTCACAACTGAACCCTACATGCAGGGATATTTATTCACCACCATATTTGCTATACCTTTTCCTCCCTGAAGGTATAGTCACCCTTACATACACAACCATGATGTCTTACTGGTAAAGAGGCATATAACTCTTATGGGATGAATGAATGAATAATGAATGAGTAGTAAATGTTTTAATCAACTGCTTCATAAATTGAATAACTGGTTCTGGTGTGAACAACATAAAGTTTTGGATCTGGTCAGGAGCAGGAGAAAAAAATTACTGCAAATTGTATAGCAAGCTTTCAAAAACAAGTTTAACCTGCTTAGCAGGTGTGACAGACCCCTTCTTGACAACTGACAAAAGAATCTTCCCTATTTTTGACTTACTCTACTGATTAAAATGACAAAAATAGAATAGCTGTTTCTTTTTTCTCCCCCTTTCTGGCCCTGAGACACTATAATTCTTGGGCAACTTTCCCATACAAACTAATTTTCAAAATTCATGAGAAGAATATATTCACTAGCATATTCACGAAAGAACCAACAAGAATTTAGTCATACTTCTTTCTAGCAATTTTAAATGGTCCTCGCCCCCTAGAAATCCAAAATTCACAGTTTTATGTCATTTCTTTCTTGTTTTAGAGGGAGGGACAGGGTCTGGCTCTGTGACCCAGGCTGGAGTGCAGTGGCGTCATCTCAGGTCACTGCAACCTCTGCCTCCTGGGATCAAGCAATCCTCCCAGCTGTTTGAGACCTCCCAAACAGCTGGGACTACAGGTATGCACCACACCCAGCTAATTTTTTTTGTTTGGTTTTTTGGGGTTTTTTTGTTTTTGGACAGACAGGGTTTCACCATGTTACCCAGGCTGGTCTCAAACTCGTGGGCTCAAGGAATCTGTCCACCTCAGCCTCCCAAAGTGCTGAATTACAGGCATGAGCCACCACACCTGGCCTCCTATGTCATTTCTATTGCAGGCCCCTAAAGTAATTTTAAGGAGAAAAAGAAAATCTGAGGTGAGGTTACAAGGGAAATGAACAACCTTTATTTCTCCTGTCATCCATCAGACTTGCACATCTAACACGATAAATTGTCACAAAAGTAGAAAAAGTGTTTCGTTTCAATAAAGGTGTTGACTAGAACAAATAAAATATTTACAAGGTCTTAAAAATGCTTATTATTGCTGCGTGAGGTGGCTCATGCCTGTAATCCCAACACATTGGAAGGCTGAGGTAGGCAGATCACCTGAGGTCAGGAGTTCAAGACCAGCCTGGCCAACAGGGTGAAATCCTGTCTCCAATAAATGTACAAAAATTAGCCGGCGTGATGGTGGGCACCTGTAATCCCAGCTACTCTGGAAGCTGAGACAGGAGAATCATTTGAGCCAGGGAGGCTGAGGTTGCTGTGAGCCGAGGTGGTGCCACTGCACTCCAGCCTGGGCAACAGAGTGAGCCTCCGTCTCAAAAGAAAAAAGAAAAAAAAAAAAAAATCATATTATTCCTATTTTTGCTCTCTTAGTAGGCAACAATTTTGAGACACTTATTCTTCATTATCGGAACAATAACTACTCATCTGAAAAGCTAATATGTAATCCTTTGCCAATATTTAGTAAATAAATTATGCTGGATCGTTTTACATTAGAATCATACCAACATCATTGATCCTTCTTCTTTCTCTAATTAAACATATATGTATATATATATAATGTGTAATTTTACTTCAAAAAAAGAATCTTGGGCCAGATGCAGTGTCTCATGACTGTAATCCCAGCACTTTGGGAGGCTGAGGTGGGAGGATCACTTGAGGTCAGGAGTTCAAGACCAGCCTGGTCAACATGGGGAATCCCTGTCTCTACTAAAAATACAAAAATTAGGCCAGGTGAGATGGCTCATGCCTGAATCGCATTACTTTGGGAGGCCGAAGCGGGCAGATCACCTGAGGTCAGGAATTCGAGACCAGAATGACCAACATGGCAAAACCCCGTCTCTACTAAAAATACAAAAATTAGCTAGGCATGGTGGCATGCACCTGTAGTCCTAGCTACTTGGGAGGCTGAGGCATGAGAATCACCTGAACTCGTGAGGCGGAGGTTACAGTGAGCTGAGATCCTGCCATTGCACTCCAGCCTGGTCAACAGAGCGAGACTCCATCTTAAAAAAAAAAAAAAAAAAGCCACTCGTGGTGGCACCTGCAGTCCCAGCAGAGGTGTGAGACTGAAGCATGAGAATTGCTTGAATCTGGGAGGCGGAGGTTGCAGTGAGCCCAGATCATGCCACTGCACTCCAGCCTGGGTGACAGAGTGGGAATCTATCTTGGAAAAAAAAAAGAAAGAAAAACCTTGCTTCTAATGTTATCCTATCTTCTGGGAAGTACTTTATTTAAAACAAGTCTTTTCTTATACGAAACTACAGCATTCTGCCAGAATTCACTGTTTTAATGC
Organism: Rhinopithecus roxellana; assembly: GCF_007565055.1. NCBI lineage: Eukaryota > Metazoa > Chordata > Mammalia > Primates > Cercopithecidae > Rhinopithecus > Rhinopithecus roxellana. Next base: position 60,634,326 of record NC_044552.1, on the reverse strand, counting down.
TACCTCACTTCTAGCTATTCTGATTCCTACTCATCATTCCAGGATGAACCTAAGTTATACCTTACTCCCTAAAAGTGCCTCCTCACCCTGAGCACCCCTTTTGAGGAATTCCTCTCGAATTAACTGTTACTTATTATATTGGCCCTGAATCCTAAACTCTTTTATTCTTTTTTTTTTTTTTTTTTTTGAGACGGAGTCTCGCTCTGTAGCCCAGGCTGGAGTGCAGTGGCCGGATCACAGCTCGCTGCAAGCTCCGCCTCCCGGGTTTACGCCATTCTCTTGCCTCAGCCTCCCAAGTAGCTAGGACTACAGGCGCCCGCCACCTCGCCCGGCTAGTTTTTTTGTATTTTTTAGTAGAGACCGGGTTTCACTGTGTTAGCCAGGATGGTCTCGATCTCCTGACCTCGTGATCCGCCCGTCTCGGCCTCCCAAAGTGCTGGGGTTACAGGCTTGAGCCACTGCGCCCGGCCAACTCTTTTATTCTTAACTCTAATACTTCAAATATCCAAGAGTTGTCTCCCCATTCGACTCCGGGTTCCATTGTTCCTGGATGGAGCAATTATGACTTGCTTTTTCCTTTCTCTCCTTACCACATAGCAGGCATTCAGCCAAAACATCCTGAATGAATGAATGAATGAATGAATGAGTGAATGAATGAAAAAAAAATGATGGCACACCATGCCATTTGAAAATGAGAACTGGGGCCGGGCGCAGTGGCTCAAGCCTGTAATCCCAGCACTTTGGGAGGCCGAGACGGGCGGATCACGAGGTCAGGAGATCGAGACCATCCTGGCTAACATGGTGAAACCCCGTCTCTACTAAAAAATACAAAAAACTAGCCGGGCGAGGTGGCGGGCGCCTGTAGTCCCAGCTACTCGGGAGGCTGAGGCAGGAGAATGGCATAAACCCGGGAGGCGGAGCTTGCAGTGAGCTGAGATCCGGCCACTGCACTCCAGCCTGGGCGACAGAGCGAAACTCCGTCTCAAAAAAAAAAAAAGAAAATGAGAACTGGAATTAACCACCCATGTCTTAAGGTGATTTTCCCACAGATGTTCCAAAGCCCCCTTGAATCGCCCAACTAATTAAAAGGAGCAATGACTAGAATGTTAAAATAAAAATAAATATATAAAATAGTTATATGTTGCATCTTAATACATTTAGAAATGTGACTTAATCAAATATAGTCCAGTAATACTAATATTGAAGGGTAGGCTTTGGGTTTTGTTGTTTTTAGGGTTCTATAGTTGGCAATGTGGAAAGATGATACAGAGACATGTATAGATATATCTGTCACTCTATAGTATCGTAACACATCCCAAAGAGAGTTCTGACCAAAATGGATGAGGACCTGCTTTGGTTTTCCCTGGATTGAATGAGGCTATCATATTCCAGAGCTTTCCCAGCAGGTGGCTGTGAGATGTTTCCAGGTGTGCTTCACTACTGATCCATTCAATCCTGGGTTGAATCAATGGAGTTTGGGTGGTCAGAGCCCTAAGAATAGCTGGAAGGAGCCACTGGGCCAGTCCTCTCCGGCCACGTGCAACCTTATCCATTCACTCCTGTGTGTGTCCCTTACAAATATTTATATGTACTATCATATAGAAAAGCAAGAGAAGCTACTAGAACGACCCTCTTACTTTGCAGCTGGGTCAGTGAGTACCAGTGCCTTCGCCTCAACCCCTGACCTCCCATTCCCAGGCACAGATGGTCTAAGTAATCAAAGCCTGCTGTAATACGAAACAAAAAAAATTAACAGAGATGCTACGAAAGAGGATGGCTAATAAGCTTAGAACTGGGGAGAATTCTGCATGACAAGTTTATTTGTTGTGGGAAAAATAAGTATTATTATAATAGCTGGTCTCAGAATCTCTCTTGGGGAGAACTGCCTTTATGCAGGAAAATACCTTTATGAGCCATTTGAGGGCAAAGGGAAGCAGCAGAGAAAGGAGACAATGTTTGTAGCTAAACCTCTCTATGGAAAATATTACAGACATTTGATAAGAATGGGGAGAAAGAGATGAGACGGAAAAGGAGAGAGAAAAGGATCAGGCAATTTGCAAAGCCAAGTTTTGTGGAGGCAAGATGGCCAGTAAGACTCTGAAGAGCAGGGAGGTTTACCATGAAGTTTTCAATGATTGGTATTTGCCGGGCATGGTGGCTTACACCTGTAATGCCAGCACTTTTGGAGGCCCAGGTGGGTGGATCACTTAAGCCCAAGAGTTCAACACTGGCCTGGGCAACAAGACGAAACTCCATCTCTACAAAAAAAATACAAAAATCAGTCAGGCATGGTGGTGTGTGCTGGTGGTCCCAGCTACTTACAAGGCTGAGGCAGGTGGATTACTTGAGCCCAGGAGGCACAGGTTGCAGTGAACCACGATCAAGCCACTGCACTCCAACCTGGGTGACAAGTGAGATGGTGTCTCAAAAAAATTTTTTTTCAATTAATTAATTAACTGATTATTAGTATTACTATGATTCTCATGTGCCTCGGTCTCATCAAACTTCTATTTTGCACTGTGATTTTTTTTCTGTGAAAATCATGGAAAAGAGGCTGAGTTTCACAGTTGATTTTATACGCAGAAGCCAGCAGAGAACAGCTAGCTATGCAGGGTGAAATGTGAAGTCAATTACAAGTTCAGTAGGAAAAGGAGCTCAGAACAAAAAATGGAAATTCAAAGTAATCTTGACAGGGGCTGGCGACGGAGGCGGGTTTAAACTTCTCAAAATCTATGGAACGAGGATGTGAGGAAACCTTAGCTAAATCTTAAGAGTGAGGTTAGGGGCTGGGTGCAGTGGCTCACGCCTGTAATCCCAGCACTTTGGGAGGCCAAGGTGGGCAGATCACGAGGTCAGGAGATTGAGACGATCCTGGCTAACACGGTGAAACCCCATCTCTACTAAAAATACAAAAAAAAAAAAAATAGCCAGACATGGTGGCGGGCTCCTGTAGTCCCAGCTACTCCAGAGGCTGAGGCAGGAGAGTGGCATGAACCCGGGAGGCGGAGCTTGCAGTGAGCTGAGATCGCACCACTGCACTCCAAATGGGCGACAGAGCGAGACTCCGTCTCAAAAAAAAGAAAAAAAACAAAAAAGTTCTCACCCCTTGGGTGCACTGAAAGACCAGACCTCACCACAGCACTCTACAGTTCACCCATGTAATCAAAAACCACTTGTACCTTAAAGCTACTCAAATTTTTTAAATCTTTTTTTGTTTTTTTGTTTTTGTTTTTGTATTTAGGCTGGAGTGCAGTGGCGCAATCTTGGCTCACTGCAATCTCCGCCTCCCGCGTTCACGCCATTCTCCTGCCGCAGCTTCCGGAGTAGCTGGGACTACAGGCATGTGCCACCACGCCCGGCTAATTTTTTTGTATTTTTAGTAGAGACGGGATTTCACCATGTTAGCCAGGATGGTCTGGAGCTCCTGACCTCGTGATCTGCCCGCCTCGGCCTCCCAAAGTGCAAAATCGTTTTAAATAAATGTTTTTACTCCCCAAAAAGTAACTATGTGAGGTAATGCTCATGTTAATTAGCTTGATTTTCATTGGCTAGAGACACAGGGGAAAAAAATAAAGTAAAAATTAAATTTTAAAAAATTTAATAAAAAAAGAGTGAGGTCAACAGTTGCATTCTGGGAGGTACAGCAGGAAGGATAAAGATATGATATAAATGTAAGTATGGCAAGAGATGTCACTGAGATAGACATGTTCCTATCATGAATATGTGTGTATAATATAAAAATAAGGATTAATTTAGCTCCATGAAACCTCCTTTTAAGCAGGCTCCTTTAGATCCCCAAACTGAAACTCCTAAAGGCTACATGTGACTTTTCTTTCTGCATTTGCTATAAGGTGGCAAATCACCCACCCTTGACCATCAGAGTTTTCTAAAAAAGCAAAACAAAACAACTCCATGCTAGTGCAGTTTGCATGCCTTACTACCATAGTGACAAATGTATACACATTTTTGCTTGTCAAAGATGTAATATTTGATAAATCGATAATAACAGAAGCTTTCATGCACATAAAGACAATAAACTTCGCATGTGCTTATAAAATTACTTGTATATTGAGATGTATTTCCAGTCACTGGAGGTGTATTCACATTTTCTCAACATAAACTGCTGTGTTGTGTTCTGTTCAGCAGATAGCGTGTGTGGCAGTGTGGCAAGGCTAAAGCCACAATTTCCTATCTAGTCCACAATCCCAGTCTATGCCCAGCACGCAAATGAGACTGCTGTTTTCTTAATCCTTTTTTTTTTTTTTTTTTTTGAGACAAGTTTTGCTCTTGTTGCCGAGGCGGGAATACAATGGCGCAACCTAGGCTCACCGCAACCCCCGCCTCCCAGATTCACGCGATTCTCCTGCCTCAGCCTCCCTAGTCGCTGGGATTACAGGCATGTGCCACCATACCCAGCTAATTTTGTATTTTTAGTAGAGACAGGGTTTCTCCACGTTGGTCAGGCTGGTCTCAAACTCCGGACCTCAGGTGATCCGCCTGCCTTGGCCTCCCAAAGTGCTGGGATTACAGGCATGAGCCATGGCACCCAGCCAATTGTTTTCTTAATCTTGGAAGTGTGGAGTTGTTTACAAAGACACCCAGCTCATCAACTTGCTCATTCTTGTTTCAGCAGGGACTAGACTTTTTCTTCTGGAGTTGAAAACCAAGGTACAAAACAATCAAGGTTTTCCAAAACCAAATCATAGTGTTTGTGCCAAAAGAGAAAATTTTGATTAGAGTAAAATATTTTAAAGTACCTACATTTTTAGAGTTCTCTAAAAAAAAAAAACTTTTTTTAAAGATTATTTGCTAAATTAGTCTATTATCTGATCCTTGACCATAACTTGACCATAGTTGATGATGTCAAAAACTAGAAGTACCGGGCGTGGTGGCTCATACCCGTAATCCCAGCTCTTTGCGAGGCAGAGACAGGAGGATCCCTTGACCCCAGGAGCTCAAGACCAACCTAGGCAACATAGCAAGATCTTGTCTTTACTAGAAATCAAAAAAATTAGCTGGGTATGGGGTGCATGCCTATAGTCCTAGCTACTCAAGAGATGGAGGCAGGAAGATTGCTTGAACCAGGGAATTTGAGGCTGCAGTGAGCTATGAGCACACCACTGCATCCAGTCTGGACAACAGAGTAATAAGACCCTGTCTAAAAAAAAAAAAAAAAAGTTAGCAAGGAAGTGATTTAAAACACCTCTGTTCCTAATTATATTTAAAATAAATTTTAGCATTAGGACTTAGTATGCTCTCAGAGCTATGGTCTAAGAATCTCTAATTCCTAATTGACATAATTGTATTTTCATAGTGTTTGGTAAAAACAGTTAGCTTGTTTATTTTTTAAAAGGCTCATAGGCCAGGTACAGTGGCTTGCACCAGTAATCCTGGCACTTTGGGAGGCCGAGGTGGGCAGATGACCTGAGGCTAAGAGTTTGACACCAGCCTGACCAACATGGAGAAACTGTCTCTACTAAAAATACAAAATTAGCCGGGCGTGGTGGCGCATGCCTGTAATCCCAGTTACTCAGGAGGCTGAGGCAGGAGAATCTCTTGAACCTGGGAGTCGGAGGTTGCAGTGAGCCGAGATCGCGCCATTGCACTGTAGCCTGGACGACAGAGCAAGACTCTGTCTCAAAAAACAAAACAAAACAAAGACTCATAACATAAAATTTATGATTAAAAAAATCAACTGGTATCTATTTGGAACACATTTTTTCTCTCTGAAAAAATCACTCACCCTCACATATGGACACCACAATGGTGATTTTTTAAAGCACTGATGCATTTGAAAACTCCAAAAGAAAGAAACTCTGTCTTTGTGGTAACATATTCCTTCTTAGATAAATGTGTCACAGCTATATCACTGCGTATACTAGATTCCACAGCTCTTCAGTTTAAAAAAAAAAAAAGGTGTCTTATACACTCTATATTGTACAAAATCTAAAACTTGCGTAACAGACAAATGGAAGCCATCTTGAAAAGTACAATAAATAAATTACTTCAGCAGAGAAAAAAGAATTATAGAACACAGTTATGCTGAAAACAACAGCTATGGGCAGAAAAAGTGACAAGACATACAGCAGCTCATTAAAAACCCAGAGGATATTGAAAAAAGCAAGTTTAATTTGCCCACCTTCACCAAATAATGCTGAAGGACAATTGACAAATACAACACATAAACCGTGTACTATGAAATTCAAAAATTTACAAGTTCTGTCATCCTCAATCCTTGCTTACCAGAAGCAAAGGGTGTAATGAAATCCATTTACTAAAAGCTTACCTCGACAGGAATTAACAGGAATATAGGACAAGGCATGGTGGTTCATTCCTGTAATCCTAGCTTTTTGGGAGGCAGAGGTGGGTGGATCACGAGGTCAGGAGTTCGAGACCAGCCTGGCTGACACGGTGAAACCCCATCTCTACCAAAAAAAAAAAAAATACAAAAAAATTAGCCAGGCGCGGTGGCGGGCGCCTGTAGTCCCAGCTACTCGGGAGGCTGAGGCTGGAGAATGGCGTGAACCCGGGAGGCAGAACTTACAGTAAGCCAAGATCATGCCACTGCAGTCCAGCCTGGGCAACAGAGCAAGACTCTGTCTCAAAAAAAAAAAAAAAAACGAATTGTCAAGGACCAGGCTGAGCACAGTGGCTCATGCCTGTAATTCCAGCACTTTGGGAGGCTGAGGTGGGTGGATCACCTGAAGTCAGGAGTTCGAGATCAGCCTGGTCAACATGGTGAAACCTTGTCTCTACTAAAAATTAAAAAAAAATCAGCCGGGTGTGGTGGAACACACCTGTAATTGCAGCTACTCGGGAGGCTCATGCAGGAGAATCGCCTGAGAGGCAGTAAGCCAAGATTGCGCCATTGCACTCCAGCCTGGGTGCCAAGAGCGAGACTCAAAAAAAAAAAAAAAACATTTAAAAGGACCTTAAAAATTCTTCTGGTCTAGCCCTTTGTTTCCTCATAGGCATATTGCTAATCATCAACAAAGAAAACTCAGACCTGGAGCATTTAAGTAACTTTTATTTCTGTACACATTGCCTCTTCCTGCTTTCCTACCCCTCAGCACCCCCACCATGCCAACACAATACAATGCAGACTTTCTCTCATGATATCACCCATTCATAGTCCATCGTCATTCACAATGGTCACAGGAGGAAGGAAAGATTACAGCACCAGAAGACGAAAGCTTGCTGTCACTCAACACATATAGGGGCTGTGTCTAGGACACCAAAAAAGAGCAAAGAAGTAAAAAGCAACACCTCCACTTCGGAAGTGTGGCAGGGAAAATGAAAAAAATGCCACAACATTTACGGAGAAATATACCAAGAATGACTCATTGAGCACAAGTAGAATGAGTAGACATGCTCGGGAAACGGAGGACAAAGCAGTGGTCAGGATCAAGTGTCTCTGATGATCAGGGAAGGACTCCCTGGCCGGGGTTTCTTGGAAAGCAAGGGAGGGCAATGACAGGGTGAGGAAATCTTGTGCAAGGGCAGAATTGGAAAAAACGAAATTTTCCGTGGCATACTTTAAGCAGTTCATGTGACCAGGAGACTGCTGTGGGTCCTCAAAGCTTCACAGGTGACCCCAAAACTGACCTTCAGTAGCACTACCATCATAATCATCCATCTGTGTCCCCAGTGCACACAGAATCAAATCCTCACCCCAACTCCAGCCGACAAGGCCCTAGTGACCAGGCCTGTACTTACCTCCAAAGCTCTTCACTTCTGGCAGCCACAATGGTCTCTTTGGAGTTCCTCACACCAAACTCATTCTGTCTTGGGGCCTTCCCATGCCTGTACTCCCACCTCAAATGCCCTTCCCCTTGATCTTCACAGGACAGGCTCCTCCTTGTAATCCAGATCTCAGTTGAGATGAAACCTCTTCAGAGACACCTCAGCTGACCTCCCAATCCGGTGCCCACCCCGGGCACCTTTCCATTGCCCTATTTGAATTCTGTGTATTGCAATATCTTATATTTTCTTATTATGTTTTATTATTGACATTTATACAGTCAAACCTTACTGTTTACAGATTCTGTTATTTGCAAATTCACCTAACTTGCAGAAATGTACGTGTAACCCCAAAATCAATATATATGGTGCTTTCCTGCTTTCAGGAACATGCACAGAGCAGTGAGAGTTCTAAGTTGCCCAACACACATTTCCAGTGGACGCTGAACAAGGTGACACGCTGCCTTCTTCTTTCAGCTTCCATCATGTCAAAAAGTGTCATTTTCAATGCCACGTTTTTGCATTTTTATGTGTTTTGTTGGTGATTTCACTGTTTGCAATGCCCCCCCCAAATGGAGGGCTGAAATGCTATTAATATCTAGTGTTCCTAAGCACAAGAAGTCTGTGATGTGCCTTGCAGAGAAAAGGCATGTGTTCTGTAAGCTTCATTCAGGCATGAGTTGTCGCGCTATTAGCCATGAATTTAATGTTAATGAACCAATAATATATATTAAATAGACACATAAATTAAATATATATATCAAATCTAAATGCAAATATATTTTAAAATACAAATAAAACGTATATTAAATAAAATAACATGCTAAATAAAACACATAAAATAAGCATATGTGTTGACTGATGAACATCTTGCAGCCAGAGACTTTCAGGAACCTAACTAACCCTGTACTTTCCCTAGGAGCAGTGGTTCAGTATTTGCTAATTCAGTGTTCACAGCAACTTTGCAGAACATTAACTCTCTCAGATCATGAGACTCAGTGTATTTATTTTTATTTTTATTTATTTTGTCTGAGATGGAGTCTCGCCCTGTTGCCCAGGCTAGAGTTCAGTGGCACAATCTCAGCTCACTGCAACCTCCACCTCCCGAGTTCAAGCGATTCTCCTGCCCCAACCTTCCGAGTAGCTGGGATTACAGGTGTGCGCCACCATGCCTGGCTAATTTTGGTATTTTTAATAGAGACGGGGTTTTACCATGTTAGCCAGGCTGGTCTTGAACTCCTGACCTCGTGATCCACCTGCTTCGGCCTCCCAAAGTACTGGGAACCAGGCATGAGTCACCGCACCCGGCCCAGTGTATTTATTTTTAATATCTGCATTTTTGGAGTTCTCCAAATAAAGACATTTTACTGAATTTGTGTATTTTCCTCCCGCTAAACCGGACCACAGCTGATGGTGACAAAAGTAGCAGAGAAATGGTTAAAAGCTCCACTTTTGTCCTTAATTCAGTTTCAAATAAATTTTCGCATGCAGATGAAGTGGGTTTATACAGCTATGTCATAATTTATTATTCCCTGAGAGCAAGAACTACAACTGTCTTGCACAGAGATATGGCTCACCAACACCTACAAACAACGTCTAACACCAAGTGCGTTCCCACTAAAAATCTCATATGTGAATGAAATACTCCATGCCAAACAAAATCCTATTTCTTGTACTTATTTCCCCTGAAAAACGATATACCAAGTCTAAGGTACTAAATTCTTCCTTCCATTTAGCTTGAGTGGACACAAAATATGAGGCAATGACATTATAAAGACAAGGTCAAGGAGTTCAAAAACAGGGATCTTGGCCGGGTGCGGTGGTTCAAGCCTGTAATCCCAGCACTTTGGGAGGCCAAGACGGGCGGATCACAAGGTCAGGAGATCGAGACCATCCTGGCGAACACAGTGAAACCCCGTCTCTACTAAAAAATACAAAAAACTAGCCGGGCGAGGTGGCGGGCGCTTGTAGTCCCAGCTACTTGGGAGGCTGAGGCAGGAGAATGGCGGGAACCTGGGAGGGGAAGCTTGCAGTGAGCTGAGATCCGGCCACTGCACTCCAGCCTGGGTGACAGAGCAAGACTCCGCCTCAAAAAAAAAAAAAAAAAAAAAAAAAAAAACAGGGATCTGGGTTTGAATTCTCTGAACTGCTACATGTGTGAGCTTGGACACTACACTTTACCTCTCAGAATCTCACTTCTCTTGTCTAAAAATTAGGGATAATACCACCTCCAGCAGATGACTGTGATACATAAATGTGATAATGTGTATACAATTTCTAAGACATTGCTTCACACCTAACAGGCACTGAATAAAGACCATTCCTTCAAGCCTACGTGGAATCATGAGTCACACAGAGTAGCAATGCCAGAGGGAACAGAAAGTCCTCACTTGATATGGCAGAAACAGGAAGAGGGTTAGGTAGTCTCCGGCAGGCTGGCCAGTTTTAATCTTCACAACTTGGCTGATGATCCCCTCAGCACTACCTTCAAAAGCAATCCCTGTCCTCAGGAGTTGGTAACTGCCTTCCCCTTTACCCCCCCAAAAAAAACAAGAAAAAATGGTGAAAATCCACAGCCTCCTGTTTTGTGTTTATTTGCATTTTCTTTTGTTTAATTGTAGCAAAATATACATAACATAAAAATTTACCATTTTGGCTGGGCATGGTGGCTCATGTCTGTAATCCCAGCACTTTGGGAGGCTAAGCGGATCAGGGAGGCTAGGAGGTCAGGAGTTCAAGACTAGCCTGACCAACATGGTGATACCCCAATACTAAAAATACAAGAATTACCTAGGTGTGGTTGAACACGCCTGTAATCCCAGCTATTTAGGAGGCTGAGGCAGGAGAATCACTTGAACCTGGGAGGCAGAGGTTGCAGTGAGCCAAGATCACGCCACTGCACTCCAAACTGGGTAACAGAGTGAGACTCCGAGACTTCGAGACTCTCTCAAAAAAAAAAAAAAAAAAAAAAAATTACCATTTTAACTATTTTTTAAAAAATATCTTCTTTCTTAAACGCAGTCTCTGACAGGGGCTGCATGAAGACATGCATGAGATTTGGCCTTGAGAATATTATAAGATTGCATATAATGCTCCTAAGCTTAGATATATGACCCCCAACCAATTTTCCACTACTTTCTACTGAATGCCTCATTTGAGAAACAGACATTCTCCTAAAACTTCGTCTGCCATTCTCATTCTTGAAACTTTACTATTACATTTTGTGGGTGAATCTCTATTTTACATGATCTACCAAAATTTCCTAGCTGGCATGATTGAAATGAGTTTTTAAAATTTCTTCCTGCCTATATATTTTACTGTAGTGAGGAAGTTGGATGGTGTCTAACACCCATTTGGGATCTCACATATTATAATTCTGTTATTAAAATCACAGGAACGATTATACACCATACTATCTACACACAGGGTAAAATGTTGCTTCAGTTAGCACAGACCAAAAATGGCATGCTTACAGTATCACACATTCCCAAACAAAGCTTATCAAGCTTTGTACAACTGCCACTGAAATAGCTGCAAGAAAAACAAACACCATTTCAGTGACCTCACACAACCTCATTCTCTAAACATTACGAAAACTCCTTTTACACTGATCTGTTTAAAGCAGCAAGACTTAAGAGTTGACTGATAAAGCTTTCATGTAAGTTCAATTACTTTTTTAAAAAACCAAGTGAGTTTTGCTGAACTTATTGTCAGATTAACGTAGGAGAGCTGAGCAGCAAGCTTGGCTTTGTCTGAGGAATGAAGCAAGCCGTGGCTTCAGGTCTCTCGCATGGGACTTCTGACCTGAGAAGAATGTGATCATGGGCCCAGTGAGCTACCACAGATGTTCCCCTATCGTCTTGATATACTGACTCATCACTTGTCTCACTTGGTCCTCAAAAGTAGGTATCACCTTCAAGTATTTGGAATTTTGTAACATATTTGTCCATTTCTGTGGCATTTCAAGAACCACCTTATTAGCAAACAAAGTCACTCACTGAATGTGTTCAGAATTACAAACGCATACTCCCATGCTTTTCCTACATGAGTGATATCCAAACCGATTCCATCAGAAACACTTTATTCCAGTTATCTACTACACAGCTGGCAATTCCAGTATAGGAAGGAATGCTCTACTTGTCCACATGACAAAACACTGCTAACACGTAAATGTATTGGAGTTCTGCTTCTGTGTATGAAGTATTAAATGCAACAGGAGGAGGAGGAGTGTGTGGGAGAAGGAAAAGAGGAGAAAATAAATAATAAAATAGGCTAGGCATGGTGGCTCACACCTGTAATCCCAGCACTTTGGGAGGCCAAAGTGGGAGGATCATCTGAAGTCAGGAGTTCGAGACCAGCCTGGCCAACATGGTGAAACCCTGTCTCTACTAAAAATACAAAACATTTTCTCAAAAAGAAAAGAAATAATAATGGCCGGGCGCGGTGGCTCAAGCCTGTAATCCCAGCACTTTGGGAGGCCGAGACGGGTGGATCACGAGGTCAGGAGATCGAGACCATCCTGGCCTACACGGTGAACCTCCGTCTCTACTAAAAAATACAAAAGACTAGCCGGGCGAGATGGCAGGCGCCTGTAGTCCCAGCTACTCGGGAGGCTGAGGCAGGAGAATGGTGTAAACCCAGGAGGCGGAGCTTGCAGTGAGCCGAGATTGCGCCACTGCACTCCAGCCTGGGCGACAGAGCGAGACTCCGTCTCAAAAAAAAAAAAAAAAAAAAAGAAAAGAAATAATAAAATAATGGATTTCAAACGCAACCGTAGCATCACATTTAATTGTGAAAGACTAAGTGCTGTGCCGGGTGTGGTGACTCACGCCTGTAATCCCAACACTTTAGGAGGCTGAGGCGGGTGCATCACCTGAGGTCAGGAGTTCGAGACCACCCTGACTAACATGGTGAAACCCCGTCTCTACTAAAAATACAAAAATTAGCTGGGCATAGTGACGGGGGCCTATAATCCCAGCTACTCAGGAGGCTGAGGCAGGAGCAGGAGAATCACTTGAACCCAGGAGGCAGAGGTTGCAGTGAGCCGAGATCGCACTATTGTACTCCAGCCTGGGCAACAGAAGGAGACTCCGTCTCAAAAAAAAAAAAAAAAAGACTAAGTGCTTTGACTTCAATGTTTGTTCATTAAGAATGACCCATAAAGAAAGGGAGCTGACAAGCCACAAACTTGGAAAGAATGTCTAAAGGACACATAAAATGCTACTACCTAGAATTTATAAAGAGCTCCTACAAAAAAGCAAATTACAGCCAGACACAATGGCACATGCCTGTAGTCCCAGCTACTAAGAAGGCTAAGGCAGGAGGATCACTTGAGGCCAAGAACAGACCATCCCGGGCAACATAATGAGACCTCATCTCAAACAAACAAACAAAAAGAAAATACAGACCATAGAAGAAGTGATACATGCAAATATGTATTTGCATACAAATGGCCAATAATATATGTAAAGATGCACAATCTCATTAAGTATTCAGGAATGCAAATTAAAATCTTTTTTTTTTTCAAATTAAATCTTATATAAGAAACTGTGCTAAACACAATACCAAAGATAAGTTTGCAAGGATGTTGAATGATAGGAATACTTTACTCACTACTCATGAATGTTTGTCCCAACCACCTTGAAAAACAAGCCAGCACCAACTCAGCATGCCCCCAGGAATATATGCATGCCCTGTAATCCAGTTATTCCCTTTGGGAATATTTCCCAGAAAACCACTTGCTCTGTGCACCAGGATACAAGAATGTCCACAGCAGTATTATGTGCAATGACCCAAACTGCAAACTACTTGACTTAGTTTAGCTTCTCTCAGAAGCAGACCCTAAGAGAAAAATTAAGTTTATTTAGAAGAAAAAAATAAACAAAAAAAAAAAACTGGTAGGGGTATGGGGAAGTAATACAGGGAAGAAAAGGTAGCCAATAAAGGGTGCACCATTAAACCAACTACTGTGTGAGTCACTGGGGCATCGTCTCATAGAGAAACTAAGGGGACTGCAATTATCCAAGGGAGCTGCGGTATTTACACCCCAACTCCCCAGAGTCATTGGTTGAGACCTGCCCCCAGGGGCACTCCTGGCTTTCTGTGATGTGCAAGACTTCCTGTAGTTGGGATGGAGAGGAGAGCCCTTAGGCACAGATGCAGATAATGCATCTGGAGGTTGATGAGTGCATCAAGGAAGATCTAAGATTCATGGGTGAGGAATTGACAGAATCTGCTACAAAAGAAAACCCACAAGTCCACTGTCAGGAAATGGATAAACTGAGGTACATTCATACACAGGAGTACTACACAGCAATGAAAATAAATGTATAAAGTTGCACACGTCACAAAACATGTAACGTTAATTTTAAAAAAGGCAATAGAAGAAACAGTACAGTTTCATGTATTTGCAGTTTTAAAACATGCAAAATAAAGTAATTATTAGTTAGGGACACATATATGGTGAAACCATGAAGGAATACAAGCAAATGGAAAACAAAAATGTCAAGATGCTGACTAACATAAAATATGCTAAGAGAAGGCCGGGTGCGGTGGCTCAAGCCTGTAATCCCAGCACTTTGGGAGGCCGAGACGGGCAGATCACGAGGTCAGGAGATCGAGACCATCCTGGCTAACACAGTGAAACCCTGTCTCTACTAAAAAATACAAAAAACTAGCCCAGCGAGGTAGCGGGCGCCTGTAGTCCCAGCTACTCAGGAGGCTGAGGCAGGAGAAACGTGTAAACCCGGGAGGCGGAGCTTGAAGTAAGCTGAGATCCGGCCACTGCACTCCAGCCGGGCGACAGAGAGAGACTCCGTCTCAAAAAAAAAAAAAATGCTAAGAGACTAAACATGTTTGAAATTATCAAAATAACATTTTATTTTGGAGAAATTAACTTTAATTGAAAAGGGAAAAGTTGTATCTGAGGTACAGGTGAGGAGGAAAAACTGAAAGATAAAACAGAATTGATCCTGTTCTCAGCTGGATGGCAGATGCATGGGTCGGCATTTTATTGCTGTCTATTTCAGAAATGTATATACACTTTTTATGCATAAAATATTTCAAAAAAGTAAAAGATTGAAATAAAAGATATCAAAACATTCACATAATTTCTTTGAGTGGGAGAATAATGGATTTTCTTTTCTTCTTTTTCCTTTTCTGTATTTTCTGCAATAAATATACATTCCTTTTATATTAATAAGACAATTTGAAACTAATCATTTCCTCATAAACCCCCCCTTATCTCCCAATTCTAGTTCTACCACCTTATACACATGGCCAATCTAGAAAAACAGGGAAATCAAACAGTTCCTTGATTCCCTGTTGTGGTTATTAACTTATACAGAGATCCCCGGTTTGCTAATTCAGCTGCAAATTTACATTTGCCCACAGGCATTGATGCCAAAAAAAAAAAAAAACTAGGCCAATTCTAAAATAAATCATCCAGTGGGCAATTAAATACTAGATAAAAATTGAAGGGAAGAAAGAATTAGAACTTTATAGGTTAAATCCTATTATAACAAATTTCATATGACAGTTTCTATTCTCTCATGAGAGATTTTAAGTGGAATTCAGGTTATGCCAAACATTGCTTGAAAAGACTGAAGTATTTAAAGACTATTAAGAGACTCAATGTGTTAATAACAATCACAATCACAAGTTTTATTTTGAAAGACAAATTATACCTGAAAAGGGGGAACAGACTGCATGGTCTACATAACTACTGAATACGGGAAGACCGAAGCTCCAAGATGCTTGAAATAACCAACTTGTGTATTCATCAAATGCCTTGTATATTTTATCAAACCATTAAAAACTAAAATCATTACCGCTGCTGTCAGAGGTTACGTCTATCACACAACTGGTTCCACTATTTGAATATAAATTTATAATCAATATCAATCATCCTATCAATGCTAGAACAGAATAAATGTTCTTCACGGGTTGCAAGAACTTATTATTATAGTCACTACTAGAAAGCGGGTGAATCTGTGATGCTCTACAATGTATTTGTCCATTCTGTTAGCAGAATCATGTTTCGATGATGCACTAGTTAATATGTCTTCCTTTGGGACTCCAAAATCATTAAGGTTTATATATTCATAATCTGAGAGGCCTAAGTGAATAGGCTTGAGGGCCCCAGGAGCACTTAAAAGCTAGTTGGGAAGAAAAGTGCCTGCCCAAATAGCTTTTGCAGAGCAACAGACCGTGAATCTCCTTTGTGAGCTCAGATAAGCTTGGACTGAAGAGGACTCTCATAAACTCCTGCTTACCCAAACTGCAATATCTGCCTCTGCGAGTTTCTAGCCCTGACCCCTGACAGCCCCTTCCATTTAACCTGTTCTTTCCGTGTGACTGTGTATAACAAAGGTTGTGCAGGAATGCCGCATGCCCTACAAGATTCATTTCAGTTCAAAATTCTCTTAAAAACCAAGCTTGGGGGCTGCAGGTTTTGTATCACAGTGTCTGAAAGAGAAGAGAAAAAAGAAGAGGCCCTCAAATTTTGAGGTATAACAGTATGTACCTCATAACTATATATAGTTTACAAGAGCAGCAAACGTATTATACTAAGAACCTTGATTCAGAAAAATCCGGTAGCCCACAAAGGCTGAAAGATTAAAAAAAAAAAAATTGGAGTCAATCACAAAAATAAACGATGTAATTTTTTCTTAAAAAAAAAAAAATTACTAAACCTCTGAACCATGTATTGTTTTCCGTTTAATAAAAGAAAAATATTTTCTGGTTTTCTAATATGAAAAGCCAACTTCAAAGGAGCTTTATAAGTACCATAAGGTAGTATTGTCACCCAGGCAATTTCAAAAGATCTTTCAAACCACCCTCAGATAACTAATCTGTTACCTGGCAACTCTTATGAGAAAACATCTTTAAAGAGTCCATAAACAATCATTATCTTTAAACAGCATCCCAAAATCTAAAATCCCTGGATAACAGAGACTTTTCATTTTTACCTCTCTCAGACTCTACCTCACAACTCCTTCTCTAATTTAAAAAAATAATAATTTTAAAAACTAATGAGAAGAAGTCCTACAACAGATTCTGTAAAAATGCCCCTTGCAAAAATGGGTGTAAAATGAATCTATCTTTGAATTTAGAGAAAAGACAGAGGCAATAAAAGGATACAAGTTTAAATGAGGAAAAATCTTTACATAATCATTTACTTTTCCATTTTAATTAAACTTGAATTCCAAATGATGCTGAGTTTATTAACAAGATAATTCTTTATAAGTCACTACTGAGCAGGTTCCATAAGGATTTTATGGTCTGTCAATATCAAATGGTAAAGAGTAATCTAAGAATTTAGTGAGTCAATAAAATAAAAGGCATTCACAGTACACCCACACGTAACCTGAGAACTCCCTTGAGGACTAGGGGGTTGGTTTCAAGTGACTTTCAACATCACCAATTAAAGCAAAAGCTTCAGTATTAAATATGCCATTTGCACCTCAATCTACTTCATCTCCCTCTCCAACCAACAGACAGCTCCCTGAGTACAGTTGCACAAGTGCCCACTATGTATCTTGAGAGACGAAATTAGAATTTTTACGGCTGGAAAATATTTACAGATCACATAAATACTTACACAGATCAGAGAAGTAAAATAAATTTTGAATCACCAAAATGTACTACTTACTGGGGTGCTCTGTTTACCCCAACTAAGCTCTACTGACTACAGTGCTATTTTTTAAGGCCTTCTGGAGTTCCAGGTTCAGACCTTTACTGAAACACAATGTAAGGATTCCAGATTTCCAGTGTCCTAAAATCGTTGTCCTCTTTAGGTTAAGTGTAAATGAGTGAGTATGTGTGGGTGAGGAGAAAAGATTTGAGAAGATGTTGAAGAGGAGACAGAGTATCTTGAAAGGAAATTCCTCTTAACCCAATATGGGATTTCTGGAAATTCAGGACAGTCCAGTGTAATACGAAGTATCACTTAAGTAAGAAGGTGCATGAAAACACTTATGTTAGAATTCTCTGTATTCTTGAATAAAATATAAGATGGCAGAAATCTAACAATCTGAGAATTATAATCCAATTTTCAGCATTGCAATGCTGGGTCATGTTTTACTTTTTCTAGCAATATCTTATTTTAATTCAATATTTACAAGAATGGAAAGTTAAGTAGCATAACTCAAAATTCCGATGTTATACTGGAAAACATTTCCGTCAAAAAGGAAAATAACCCTGCATATAGCTGTTTCTCCTCTGAAATTACATTGATATCGACCTCCCCTCTTCTATAGAGGAACTTTACCATAAAAGGCCAGGGTTACATTCAGCGAATACGTGACTAATTCCCACTGCATTAGCTTTAATGCAACTGCCACAACCACTTACACTCACAACCATTTACACTAACACCCTTTTACACAACTGCTATGACTTTTGCTAAAAACTCAGCTGTTACATCTACATTTTTTACAAGATAATAATGTATCTGGTAGAGACACCAAGGGCCGTGACAAAAACACAAAATGTAGAGGGCCTTGAGGGTTGAATAAGCCCATTGTCTGTTTTCAAACAAGAGGGCTGTATTCATGTTGAAACCAGAGTATAATAAGTAGATTAGAACAAAGCCTTAAAATCAGAAACAAGTCAAAAGTAGCTGAAAACCCACTCACATGTTTTAAACTACAATTTCTATGCTTTGCATTGTTTTGTATATTTCCCCTACAAAATAAACATGTGGAGATGATAGAAATTTATGAGAGCATCACTTTGATAGAAGAGGTATTTTTCTTTTTTCAATTTATCTTGAATATTTAAAATACCTTTTGGGGGAGAAGAATATCCTTACCATTTTAAAAACATATAAAGTGAGCTGGAGATCTGTCAACTTATTAAGGACTTGATTTTATGCTTCAGTCAAAGATATGTTACATTAGAGAAAAAATATTATTTTATACTTATATCTCTCTGTACTGTTTATTAATAAGCAGTTTCATGTAAATTACCTTAATCCTTATAACAACCCTGTGAGGTAACTATGGTTGGTTCATAGGTGGATTAAAACCCTGCGTCTCAGTGTAGAAGACATTTGTCACGTTTTCCCCCTAGCTAGCACCTTTTGAACACCCTTAGTGTAGCTGGATAATTTTCAGCTAATAGGTCCCACTTTCCAATTAAAGAACTCAGAAAACTTCGTTCTCCAGTCTCCTTTGCAGCTAGGGTGACTTCAGTACCACCAATTAGATTCACTATTGCACAACTTGGATTCACATGCAGGCAACTTGCAGGAGGAAGATACATACTGGGATGGATTTGACTTGGTTTTACAGGTAAGGATGGCAATCATGGTATCCAGCTTAGGGGACCAGTGATGGTTGCAAAGTCGCCTTCTCAGAGCAGGCAGATTTCCTGGCAGCACAGCATCCGGCGTCAGGGCTCACGCCCGTAATGCTAACACTTTGGGAGGCTGAGGAGGGCAGATCACTTGAGGTCAGGAGTTCGAAACTAGCCTGGCCAACATGGTGAAACCCTGCTTCTACTAAAAATATGAAAAATTAGCTGGGCGTGGTGGTGGGCGCCTGTAATCCCACCTACTCAGGAGGCTGAGGCAGGAGAATCACTTGAATCTGGGAGGCAGAGGTTGCAGTGAGCCGAGATAGCGTCACTGTTCTCCAGCCTAGGTGACAGACCAAGATTCCATCTCAAAAAAGAAAAAAAGAGAAAGAAACCACAGAAATCCAGGGCTCAAGGGGGCAGCACAGGTGGTGACAGTTTCCTCTTTAGGCCAGTTCTTTGCCATGGTTTTGAAAATTGTTTCCAAAACATTTAGCTATGTACCTAGTTCTTCAGCCCTCCCAAGGCGACCACAAGCTTCTCAATATCCTCTCAATAAATTCCATTTCTGCTCAACCAGAGTCCATTTCTGTGGCTTACAATTAGGGATCCTAATTCAAACATTTACTGAGGTTGTCGCACAATATTCATTCTCTTTGGGAAGTCTTCTCTGGGCAAGCAAGCTTTAGGCTAAGTCCAAAGGGATGCCTAAGACTCAACCAAGCCAAAGTTGAGGTGTTGAGCTGGGGAAAGGGGAATGGTATTGTAGGCAGAGGGCCAGGCAGTGCAAAGGCCCTGTGGTGGAAAAGATGAACAATCAGTTTTGAGCATAGTGAATGGCATGGGGGAGAACTTAATGAAATGAGGCAAAGAGGTGGGCAGAGGCCAGCATACAAGGGCATGGTCACACATGTTTCACCTCTAGGCCTGCATGTCAGAAAAGAAAATTTCTTTATTAAGCCAAAATAAAAGTAGACATAAGCAACACACATTTGAAATTCAACCCTGAGAAGTTTCAGAGTAAGAAAGACCAATACCCCAACTACTAGGTAGGGTTCCACACATGTAAAGATAGTGATAATGTTAATAATGTTTCCCCTATATGCTTTTTTTTTTTTTTTAGACAGGGTCTCACTCTGTTGCTCAGGCTGGAGTTCAGTGGTGGGATCTCAGCTCATTGCAACCTCCACCTCCTGGGCTCAAGCAATCCTCCCACCTCAGCCTCCCTGGTAGCTGGGACTACAGGCCCACACCACCACACCTGGCTAATTTTATATCCTTTCTTATACACACAGAAACATTCCCATGTTATTCAAGTATTCAAGTAATAGCCCAGCCGTAAAAGTCTATCGGACGGCATAGTGGATGTGAACTGAGGAAACCTGGGTCTGAGAACTTAAGCAAAACTTACTAAATCCATAATCTTAGAAAAATTACATGCATTAGGCCAGGTGCAGTGGCTCATGCCTGTAATCCTAGCACTTTGGGAGGCCGAGGCAGGTGGATCACAAGGTCAGGAGATCGAGACCATCCTGGCTAACATGGTGAAACCCCGTTTCTACCAAAAATACAAAAAAAAAAAAAAAAAAAATTAGCCAGGCATGGTGGCAGGCACCTGTAGTCCCAGCTACTTGGGAGGCTGAGGCAGGAGAATTGCGTGAACCCGGGAGGTGGAGCTTGCAGTGAGCGGAGATCGCGCCACTGCACTCCAGCCTGGGTGACAGAGCAAGACTCCGTCTCAAAAAACAAAAAATCAGATGCATTATCTGGGCATGTTGCCCAAATCAATAAGATAGAGAAGCATCTGCTGCTCTCCATACCTCATAGAATTTTAAGGCTCACATGAGTCAGAAGATGTGCAAGCTCTATATATTAGGTATTATTAGTAACGAGTAATTGTGATGGCGATAATAGCTATTAGGAAATGTCACTGGGCATGGTGGCTCATGCCTGTAATCCTAGCACTTTGGAAGGCCAAGGCAGGAGGATCCATTGATCCCAGGAGTTCAAGACCATCCTGGGCAACATAGAGAGACCCTGTCTCTACAAAAAATAAAAACTAAAAAAATTAGCCAGGCATGGTGATACATGTCTGTGGTGTTAGCTACTCGGAACCTGAGGCGGTAGGATCGCTTGAGCCCAGGCGGCAGAGGTTGCAATGAGCCATGACCATGCCACTGCAGTCCAGCCTGGGTGACAGAGCGAGGCCTTGTCTCAAAAAAAAATTTAAAAATTTGACCAAATGCAAAGTACTTTGGGATGGTTTATCTTTTCATTTCTAAACAATTTAGTGGAAGTTTCTATGTGGAATTTTTGGCTGCCATGGTTTTGACCTCAGAAAAACTCACAATCTAGAAGACACAAACAAGTATATTGCAGCATTATAAATGATAATAACAGATAAACCACCATTTTCAGAACACATACTTTGTCTTACTCATCTTTGTATCTCTAGTATCTAGGTGGCAGTACCGTAGAGATAGTAAGCAAGATATTGTCTTTGTCTGCATCTAGTTTAGTCATTCCCCAATTTGAATGTTAAAGATCATTAAACAAATCACAAAGCGAATTCTTAGAAACCAATCTTGTTGCCGGGTGTGGTGGCTCACCCTGTAATCCCAGTACTTTGGGAGGCCGAGGCGGGTGGATCACAAGGGTCAGGAATTCAAGATCAGCCTGGCCAACAAGGTGAAACCCCGTCTCTACTAAGAACTACAAAAATCAGCTGGGCGTGGTGGCACGCACCTGTGGTTCCAGCTACATGGGAGGGTGAGGCAGAAGAATCGCTTGAATCCGGGAAGCGGAGGTTGCAGTGAGCCAAGATCGTGTCACTGCACTCCAGCCTGGGCGACAGGGTGAGGCTTGGTCTCAGAAAAAAGAAAAGAAACCAATCTAGTTTGGCCAACTATGCAGCCAAATCCATGATAACCAAGTTTTAAAAGTTTCATTTAATCTTCAGCATATTTCACCACAGAACAGTATGAAGATGGTGGATTTTTTATAAAAATATTTGGCCCCTGGCCAGGCGCAGTGGCCCAGGCCAGTAATCCCAGCACTTTGGGAGACCGAGGCGGGTGGATCACGAGGTCAGGTGATCATGACCATCCTGGCTAACACGGTGAAACCCCATCTCTACTAAAAATACAAAAAATTAACCGGGTGTGGTGGCAATTGTAATGCCAGCTACTCCAGAGGCTGAGGCAGGTGAATCACTTGAACCTGGGAGGCGGAGGTTGCAGTGAGCCGAGATGGCGCCACTTCCCTCCAGCCTGGGCTACAGAGCGAGAGTCCATCTCAAAAAATAAAAATAAAAAATATATATATTTGGCCGAGCTCAGTGGCTCACGCCTGTAATTCTAGAACTTTGGGAAGCCGAGGCAGGCAGATCACCTGCGGTCAGGAGTTTGCGACCAGCCTGGCAAACATGGTGAAACCTTGTCTCTACTAAAAATACAAAAATTAGCCGGGCGTGGTGACAGGCACCTGTAATTCCAGCTACTTGGGAGGCTGAGGCAGGAGAATCACTTGAACTGGGGAGGCAGAGGTTGCAGTGAGCCAAGACTGTGTCACTGCACTCCAGCCTAGGCGACAGAATGAGACTCTGTTTTGTTTTGTTTTTTGTTTTTTATTTCAAATTCAAGCCAGGTGTCGTGGCTCACACCTGTAATCCAAGCACTCTGGGAGACCAAGACAGGAGGATCACTTAAGCCTAGGAGTTCAAGACTAGCCCAGGCAACATAGTGAAATCCTATCTTTACAAAAAATACCAAAAAATTAGCCAAGAGTAGTGGTGTGCGCCTGCAGTCCCAGCTACTCAGGAGGCTGAGGTGGGAGGATTGCTTGAGCCCAGGAGGTGGAAGCTGCAGGGAGCCATGATAGAGCATCTGCACTGAGGCCTGGCCAACAGAGTGAGATCCTGTCTCAAATAAATAAATATTCAAAAGAAACAGCTCCTGGCCAGGCGCAGTGGCTCACGCCTGTAATCTCAACACTTTGGGAGGCCAAGGTGGGCGGATCACCTGAGATCGGGAGTTCAAGAACACCCTGACCAACATGGAGAAACCCCATCACTACTAAAAATACAAAATTAGCCGGGCGTGGTGGCGCATGCCTGTAACCCCAACTACTGGGAAGGCTGAGGCAGGAGAATCGCTTGAACCCAGGAGGCGTAGGCTGCGGTGAGCCTAGATTGCGCCATTGTACTCCAGCCTGTGTGGGCAACAAGAGTGAAACTCTGTCAAAAAAGAAAGAAAAGGAAGGAAGAAGGAAGAAAGGGAGGAAGAAAGAAAGGGAGGAAGGGAGGGAGGGAGGGAGGGAGGAAGGAAGGAAGGGAGGGAGGGAGGGAGGGAGGGAGGGAAGGAAAGAAAGAAACTGCTTCTTTTGCCCTCTGTGTCTTCACTAATAGACGCGGACTACATTACAAACCCCAACAGCAACAACCGAGATTCACCAGCCTTAGAAGGAAACACCAGAGATACACCTAAGCCATTCCTACTGCGCATGAAAACCCATCGCCTTCAGAAAAAATAGTAGCAACTTACATGGCATTCCACAGCCCACCTCAGGAGCACATCCCAATGTTTCACAACTCTCGCAGTCAGACTGTGAGGAAAGCAATTATGAGTGGAAGTCAGAGGTGGGCATGGGTTTCCAAATAGCAAAAGAGTCTGTAAGTTAAAAGAGAATGTTCAGTCACAGCTTGAAAGTGGAAGTAAAAGGGACTATTAAGAAATGACAGCAACACTAAGACTTACTGTCAAGAAAGAGAAGCAATTCCAAGAACTGTTTAATCCATTAAACTGATGCCCAACTATCCAAGTATATTCAGGACTTAATTTGATCATGCCCTGATCTGCCTTTACATTTTAATTAAGATTAGCTGAGCATGTAAATGAGTTTTGAGCATAATATCCTAGGGTGAACAAAACTAAAAAGAACGGAAATAAGTCCATCCGAGAAGGAAACGCGGGGAAAGGCAATCCTTGGGGACCCTTTGATCCTCAAGGTGAGGGCACCAGACAGATGACGAAGGTGGTAGCATTAAGAACTCAGCTGGAAGCGCTTTTCCATTTAGGTTCCTCCTTGGAAGGGTGCCCATTCATGACAAAGACAAGGAAATGCAGTAAGTGTGAGCAGAACTTAATATAAACAGTGAGTTCTTTCTCAATTCTAAACTGCAGGCCTCCTAAATCCACATCCTGGTATTCTGCCTTTAAAAAATGAAAAACCTAGCGATACAGTCTTAGCTCATACTTTACTTGTTATCTAGGATATTCCTACATTACATTTTTGCCTTACTTACATAAAGCCTGTCGTTCAACACTTAATAATCTTTTAATTCATTTTCTTCTCCGTTTACTCTGTCCTTCACTTTTCCTTGTATATTGTATTTATGTAAATGTATGTATTTATAAAATTACTATATGTATATACATTGCAGTCTAAAACTAAATCTTATTCTACTGATCTAAAGTTAACTAAAAACATTAAGTAACAGATCTGCAAATTACTGAACTGAAATTGTTTTATGACTTCTGTGTCTAAACTTTCACAATTACAATTGTTTTCAAACTTTAAATATCCTTAATTTTCCAGGATTTCTTCCAAAATCATTATTTCCTGTCATCAAAATAGTTTTAAGTTTCATAAAACATCCATGTATACACAGGCTTTTTTATCTGGTAATCAACATCATCCATAGGCCATTTGTTTCTAAAGATAACTTCAGTTAAAATTTATCTTATTCATCAGTTTAGGTGGCAGAGCTCAGACATGATGCTGAGCCCGAGCTCTGCAATCTGCACAGACATGATTTTATACCCATACAATTGCTTCCTGCCAGAGGACTACGGGCGTGCAGCCTTGGGAATTTAAATGACCGATTTACCCAGGGAAAGAAAGCTTATTTTTAGTAAGTGGGGAAAAAAATGTTGATTTAATTTATTTTACTGCCTGTGAATCTCCTTTGGAAAGGAGAAGCAGAGTTTGATTAATTAGATTAGCAAATGCAGTAAGTTGTTTATTCACTTGGGTGAATCAATGTTTCCCTGAATTTAGTTTAGCTTTATTTTATGCTTTCAAACCCATCCAGTAGGTAAGATGGTGAAAGCCAAAAGCCTTTCTCTCCCACAGCTCCTTGGAATATCTTTTCACATGTTAATTTGATCTTTTTGTGATTGGAGGCAGACACATTTCACAGCGCCTCCTTCTCCCCTCCCCACACTCCACTCCAGCATATGGGTAACACACATATAGATGATAGAAAATTATAGATGATAGAAAATTGACTACAAGGCTCTATTTCCATTTTTTATGCCTCCTAGTTTTTAGTATTTTTCCTTTCCTGCTGACTTTCATTGTAAATTATATTTCTACCCGGTATTAAAATTCAAAAGGAAATAAAGAGCTTTCTCTGCTGTTAATGACAGCGTATTTTAAGATGATTAGGAAAGAATTATTAGAACAAATTGCTTTATTTTTTAAAAAAAGTTGCTAAATTTCTCAAATGTTTGCTAGTTTTTCTTTCTTCATTCTCTTAATGACCTGTCTTTCTAAGGAAGTTCCCTTCATGTGATTTGCTACACAAAATCATTCCTGATTCATTTGTTACTGAGATTTACCGGAGTACAGCTGTTCAAATAAAGTACTTGCCTACGAAAGCCTGGGAAGATTGGCAATGATAATCAAATTAAAATTCCAGCTCTACATTCTTTTATTGGAGTGCAGACAATTGTGATATTTTGTATTTAAAATGGATTAAAATAAAAAGGGCAGAGCTCTGCAGCATCATAGACTACCTTTTTCCATTAATGACCTGGATGACACATTAAGAAGGGGAAAAACTTATTAATTCAGCAAGAAATCAAACGTCCTTTTGTAGGAGAGATTTTTTTTCTCAACTTAAAAGAAAAAATTGAAGATCCAAGAGAATGGGGGCTTGAGATTTTTAGCAGTTGGGGACCACTGGAGATTGACTCAAAGTGATAGGTATAACATATAAGTGCTGGTGGCCTGGACACAAGAGACTTGGGTGACTTCTCCTACACATTAGACACCATTGATTTTCAACTAAAGGTAGAACTGGAAGTGCTTTTATTCAAAGCCTGCAAAAATCACCTTCTCCAAGGAAGTTTAACATCTCTAGTTTTCTGAAAATGAAAAAAGATTACAGGATCACAGTCTCCCGTGAGCTAATGAGGCATATGCAACCAGCCTTGAAATTTGAAAGGAGAGAGAGAAAAATCAAAATTGGAGTGCATTCACCCTTCTGAATGTATTTCTTTCCTCCCTGCAAAGCATCTGTATCCTGGCTGAGCTAGCAGACAATTTAAAGGTTTCTTAGATCAAAGAGTTTTAATATTTTTTTTTAATTACACTGAAAATAATACTCACCCCCAGAGACAAGTATGGTGTTTGCACAAGGAACAGCGTCCCCTTCTTACCAGTTCCCCAAGACCCCCACCTCCAGGCAGTCACCAAGTCCAATCTAGAATCCATCTCCTAAAAAGCTCTGGACTCCAGTCACTTTCCGCATTCCTACAGCCACTCCCCTAATTAGGGCTACTATTATCTCCCCACTGGATTACTGCATAAGTTTCCTAACTAGTCTATCTGTCTTCCAGTTTGCCTCACCCCTTCCATTCTTCACACACCAGCTACACAGATCGTTCTAGGAAAGTCAGTCTCCTATTGGAATTAGGATAAATTCCAAACACCTTTACGGAGTTCAAAGTGTGGTCAGGATCTATACAATGCTCCAGCCCCATTTCTCTGCTTCCACCTCACACTCCACACTACAGCCATGCTAAACTGCTTTTATTCCCTCCCAACACCTCCCACCCCCGACCACCACACGCACACAGTAGGCTTTGGCACATGACCTTGTGAATGCCCGAGATGCCTCCCACCCCAATCCTAACCCATCCTCCCCCTTTTCCATCCTTTGACCCACTCTTGTTTTCATCAAGTCTCTGCTTACACATGACATTCTCCCAGAAGCCTTTCCTCTAAGTCTAGGTTAGATAACCCCTGTTCACTCTCCCAAGGCATCTTATATTTACTCATTCAAATGATTTGTCATGCTACACTGCAATGCTATTATGATTTGTCAATAGCCCCCTAGTATGAAAACTCCATGAAGACAAGGATGGGACCTGCGGTGTTCAGCATCAAACTCCCAATGCCAGTGCCTAACATCATGCCTGGTACTTTGTAAGTGTCCAGAATAAATCTCTACTGAATGAATAAAATTAATTAATTAATGACAAAGTTTTCACTCAAACAGACTCTGAAGTCTCTGTGGCAAGTGTTTTTCTGGAAATGAGCTGGAAAGAAGGTCTCCTTTTTTAAGGTTTCCTAAAATTTAACCTAGCACATAGAAGGTATTTGATAAATATTTGTTATTTATCCTGTTTGTTACTGAATTGAGAAACAAACAGGATTAATAATGCTAATAGGTATATAAAAATGTAAAGAAGTTTTTTTTTTTTTTTTTTTTTTTGTATTAAAACTGCTTGTCAAACATTGAATAGGGGGCCAGAACATGTAAATCCAGTTATACGGGTTATACGAGTGCTGGGTCTGAGTAGTCCTTACCCCATCGAGTGCTAGGTGACCTGGATTCAGTATGTTAATCGTTTGCTGTTGCTCCTATTTTATTTACACTACAAGCCACTACTCTTCTGAGATCAGCCCCACATAGAAAGGAGATTGCACCATTAGTTTTACTCAGATTTCCAAGTCAAAATACGATAACGAGAAAAACTTCAAGTTCAACCCTATTTCTCTTCATTCTAAGCAAATAGATAAACCAATATCCAAGAGAATCTTGCCACCTTGTACAATAGTGATCCTGTGCACATCTGGCAGTCACCCCGGCCCACATTGGACTTTGTGTGTTTAGGCTTCCTTTATAATTTGAAGAACAAGGGTGATGACACAGCTCCTGTAACCAGTTCCAGTCCCTGTTACTATTTGCCCAAGGCTCCTCCCTCAGCTAGACCTGAGATCTGGATTGAGATATTTACTATAAAACAAACCAGTAGTTAGAACCTTCTTTCACTCTCAAAAACACCTGGTGCCTACAAAAAAAAAAAAAAAAAAAAAAAACTATTCTATGGAAGGTTAAGAGCACCTACAGAGTCTCCACCCCACCCTTGTCCATCCTCATCTCCAGTTGTTCCCTGGCCCTTGTATCTCATGCCCCAGGCACACTACTTAGGGATCTCCACATCTTCCTCTGTATTCTCCACAGGCTCTTTTCTATGCTTGGAATGTCACCACTCCAGTCTCATTGGCACTCATTGCCTAGCACTCTCTACTGATACTTTTTTTTTCTTTTCTTTTTTCTTTTTTTTTTTTTTTTTTTTTTTTTTGAGGCAATGTCTTACTCTGTTGCCTAGGCTGGAGTGCAGTGCTCACTGTAACCTGGACCCCCCGGGATCAGGCAATCCTTCTGCCTCAACCTCCCAAGTAGTTGGGACTACAGGCACCTGCCACCATGTCCAGCTAATTTTTTAACTAATTAATTAATTAATTTTGTAGAGAATGGGGGCTCACTGTATTTCCGAGGCTAGTCTTGAACTCCTGAACTCTCAACTCATACTTAAGGCCCCTCTCCCTGCACCCAAGCCAAATCAATCAGTTCCTCCTTTGTCCCTCCCTTCCTTACCTCTCTCTCACTTAACACATTAGAGATTGTAACTACTGCTCATGCATCTAGCTCCCCTAACAAGTTGAGAACTACCTACAAGCAAAAAATACATTTTTTTCTTGTTTATTTCCTCAGTGCATAAAATCATACCTAGCACATGTTAATCAATGAATGGCTATTTAATGAATGGCCCTACCTTATCCCTGCCCACAGCTGAAACGATACATTAAAATTACCAGAATCTGACTATAATTCCATTCGTCATGGTTGTATACATCATTGAAACCAAAAATGCAAGTACTACCATTTACTTGCTGTGTACACTAAGGGTAAATTACAAAACTGATTGTCCTAATGACAAGGAAATGGGCCTCTGACAGCATAATATTGAATCATTGTTCCAACTTGATCAGTATTCGAGACAATCCAAAGAGAATTTCTAGAGATTTTCAGGGGCACGCCCTACCTGGCCTTTTTAACATTTGCTCAGCAACCATTTGTTGAGCACCAGCAATACGTGTGTAGCTTTCCATAGTAGGCAAGGACTACTAAATTGTGTTAGAAAAGATCCCTGACCTTAAATGAAGGTCCCTTTCAGTCTAGTAAGGGAACGAAAGCAATTACTTAATGGATGTCACGTGAGTGGTAGAAACAGGTGATTACTGTTTCTACCCTCTTGGGATTTACAAGAGGATGAAGGCAGGTGGTCTTTCACTGCATATTGCTAGTAGGATGGTAAATGTAGTCTAAGGTGACAATTTTGGCTCCTTTTAGGCCAAGGTTTGCACCATTTGTTTAGCTGCAGGTCTCTCAATAACAATGCAGGAGCTAGGGAGTTAAGATGCCTCTACCTCGAAGGAGAAAGGAGGGCAGGGAGTCTTCTCAACCCTTCCAGGCTTTCCCCATCACGTTAGGTGGTTTAAGACTGAGTGCCTTCCAGGGGAAAGTTTAAATCTAACAAGCTTCAGCTGGGCGCGGTGGATCACACCTGTAATCCCAGAACTTTGGGAGGCCGAGGCGGGCGGATCATGAGGTCAGGAGTTTAAGACCAGCCTGGCCAAGTTGGTGAAACCCCATCTCTACTACAAATACAAAAATTAGCCGGGGGTGGTGGTGGGCGCCTGTAATCCCAGCTACTCAGGTGGCTGAGGCAGAGAATTGCTTGAATCTGGGAGGCGGAGATTGCAGTGAGCCGAGATCACACCACTGCACTCCAGCCTGGCGACAGCGATATTCCATCTCAAAAAAAAAAAAAAAAAAAAAAAAACTAACAAGCTTCAAGATGAAGCTCTGGCCCAGAACTCATCTCCTCCCAGTCTCTAATGAGGACTGGCCTCTCCCACTCTCACAGCCAATTACTGACTCCCAGGTATGAGCTCCCAGATCACACACCGCTAGGACACAGTCCCTGCATTTAAGGTCTAGTGTAACTGCAAATATTTACCACCATTTGTCTTCACTGCATTTGTTATTGTATGTTCCGAGGTTTTTTTTTATTTTTATTTATTTTTTTTTTTGAGACGGAGTCTCGCTCTGTCGCCCAGGCTGGAGTGCAGTGGCCGGATCTCAGCTCATTGCAAGCTCCGCCTCCCGGGTTTACGCCATTCTCCTGCCTCAGCCTCCCGAGTAGCTGGGACTACAGGCGCCCGCCACCTCGCCCGGCTAGTTTTTGTATTTTTAGCAGAGACGGGGTTTCACCGTGTTAGCCAGGATGGTCTCGATCTCCTGACCTCGTGATCCGCCCGTCTCGGCCTCCCAAAGTGCTGGGATTACAGGCTTGAGCCACCGCGCCCGGCTGTTCCGAGGTTTTAAAAAAAAAACCGCTAAAGCCATTAATTATGCTTTCTAATATTTATTTAACCCCATTTCCCTCCAATCCAAAATCTCCATAATACCCTCAAATTCAAGTTATCTGTCTCCTTTATACAGGATATGGCCTGTGGTTTGCAAAGGATTTATTTTCTCTTACACTTGAAATGTAGAAATTTCCCACTAAGTCATGCAACTTCAAACATCCACCTTTCTCTGGAGACTACACAAATAATCACTACCCAAAGCCAAGTATATCCAAAATGGCCTGTGATATTTCAGAACAAATGATTCATAAATAGGAGTTCAAGGATGAATCCACCATTTGGAATTTTATGAAAAAAATCTAATGCGCAAGTGAATGAATATATGGGTGTGTTTTTTTCCTTTTGGGGTAACATTCTATTGCTTTCAAGAAATTTTCAGAAGCGTCTGTGAGACAGACACACACACAGAAACACACAGATCTAAATGAAATCCTAATTTTAGTGAAACATTTTTGTACACAAATGTGACACAATTTCTATTTGTCCAATAAAACCTGTTAAATGTTTCAAAATATTTTACCACATCTTTTAACTTAAAATATGATTAATTGCCAGGCGCGGTGGCTCACGCCTGTAATCTCAACTCTCAGGGAGGCAGAGGCGGGAGGATAGCTTGAGCCCAGGAGTTCGAGACCTGCCTGGGTAATATAGCGAGACCCCGTTCTCCACAAAAAGGAAAAAAAAAGACAAAAAAAAATATATGATTAAAAGGTCTACCTTGCCAGACCAGTGCAAGAAACACAATGACCGTAGGAGAAGTAGCAAAGAAAGAGAAAAAAACACCTCCAAATATTTTATGCCTGGAAAACTTGAATCATGAAAAAGATAAGAAAAAAGAAGTAGGTCATTGTGACTTGACATTCAGAAATAAGCAGCAACATTTTATTCTCACTGACCTGTAAGTCACCCTCCAGCTCTGAATTTCATCACTACCTTACAAAAGGTCCCTGAACTACCTCAGCATGGCATCTGCTATATAATCTTCTAAAACTAACACTGGGAAACAATTTTTTTTTTTTTTTTTGAGACAGAGTCTTACTCCGTCGCCCAGGCTAGAATGCAGTAGCGTGATCTCAGCTCATTGCAACCTCCACCTCCCTGGTTCAAGTGATTCTCCTGCCTTGGCCTCCCAAGTAGCTGGGATTAAAGGCACCCACCACCACCCCCAGCTAATTTTTGTATTTTTAGTAGAGACAAGGTTTCACTATGTTGAACAGGCTGCTCTCAAACTCCTGACCTCAAGTGATCCATACACGCCTCAGCCTCCCAAAGTGCTGAGATTACAGGTGTAAGCAACCACAGCCGGCCGGGAAACAACTTTAAGAACATAATAACTACACTTAATTCCAAATATTAATAAGGAGAATGTATGCTTAACAATAATGTGGTATGAGGGTCTGTGGAAAGAGGTCCTTGGGTTTGTTTTAAATGAATTAAATATATAAGGCTACCACAGACCTTTACCTACAGTATAATTTATATGGTAGCTGGGCGCGGTGGCTCACACCTGTAATCCCAGCACTTTGGGAGGCCGAGGTGGGCGGATCACCTGAGATCAGGAGTTCGAGACCAGCCTGACCAACATGGAGAAACCCCGTCTCTACCAAAAATACAAAAATTAGCCAGGCGTGGTGATGCATGCCTGTAATCCCAGCTACTCGGGAGGCTGAGGCAGGAGAATCACTTGAATCCGGGAGGCAGAGGTTGTGGTGAGCCAAGATCATGCCACTGCACTCCAGCCTGGGCAACAAGAATGAAACTCCGTCTCAAATAAAGTAAAATAAAATTTATATGGTGTAGATTGTCTCAAAAGAGGAATTTGTATGTGGAGAGCCCATTTTAAATGTGTCCTGCATTTTTATCTGATACTATAGCCACTGGGGATTTATTTGCTTTCATCGTTAGTTACCTGACATCCTTTCTGCATGAATCCACATGGAAAAGTATCTCTTCTGGTTCTGTTATTTGCTGCTGCAGTTTCCATCTGTAGTGCTAAGATCCATCCCTTATTTTATCTTGGACACCAAGCAAGCTTCTTTTCTTCACACTCTAGTCTCTTCTCAACAGCTTCACAAGGGAATCTCTGGGTTGCTTCAAACGCATCTAACACTTCTTTCCAATTATTTATGTTGGTGACAAACTCTTTCTCACCAACTGTCTAGGGTCACTCAGAGGTACTTGATTTGAAAAAGCATTCGGTTTCCTATCCAATATTTTGGTACCTCTCCAGCTCCCCACTTCAGCTCTGCCGATGTTAGCACATTGTTGAACAGAACTTGCCTCTTCCATCTTATCTGAGATTGGCTGTAACATCCATATGCTGAGTTGCTTCCACATTGGTTCTCATATCTGAAGATTATTAATATCAGCAACAACCCTTAAAAAAAAAAAAAAAAAAAAAAAAAAACCTGTTGGTTTTTTAAAAACCCTGAGCACTTTCATTACAGAAAGGACCCAATCCCAGATCTACCACTTACTATCAGTGAGACATTCAAGCAGGTCCCTTAACCGCCTCCCTGAACTTCTTTTTCCTTTCTGTAAAATGGGGAGAATACCACCTTCCTCACTACGTTGTGAGCATTACATAGGTTCGTGCATGTGAAAGGTTTAGCATAGACAGTGGCTGCCCCAAAGCTAGTGCTCATAAGTGTTAGGTACTTATTTATTCTGAGAGCAAAGTCTTAATTATCTGTGGATAGAGAGGTGAACATTAGCATGAAATTGTGCTTTTTTTTTTTTTTTTAAGGGAATGGAAACAATTTGCATTTTAAGAGCAAGCAGGCATTTTTGTTTAAAAATATCAAGGGCATATTGCTACAAGCTCCTGCTCTGCAGGGACACTGAACCCTTCTAAGTTCTTTCCTTTTCTCAATTTTGTTTTTTCCTCCTCCCCGTGAATGAAAACAGCACATAGAGAAAGGCTTTGTAAATGCTATAGCAAGACGACCATTTATAAGGACTCTAGATAAAGTCCTAGGGCAAACTGGTTGCTACATCTAACCCCCTGAACAGGCTGACAAAAGATTTAAATTGTAGCAGCCATGTGAGAAACACACATGTGGTTTTAAAATATTTGAATTCCATTGTGCAGTTGTTGGTAAAACCCATGCAGACCAAGGAAGATGACACATTCAATAGAACACATGGGCCTCCGTTGTGTCTGCGACCCCTCCAGGTATTTTAAGCACCAGAATCAAAGTATAGAAATAAAAACCAACAAAAGCCCAGTATCTGTCCATGCCTGGTCTTACAAAAAAAAAATTTGTTTTTTTTTTTTAAATAAGTCTCTTATGAGATGATTGTGGACTTATTTAGCCCAGTCAGCAGGATTTTTTTACTAAGCTACAATGCAAAAGATTTATTTTGTCATTGTCCAACACAAACAATTGAGGAAACTCAGCCTAGTGCAAAATCCCCAGGAGAAACAATCTGCAATTTAATTAGTGAATAATTGAAGCAATTTAAATACAATTCCAGGCATTTTTTAAAGTAATATTTGAATAGACAGCTGCTGCATCTACTAAGTGTTTAGGCAAAACACCATAATCCCTGATCCGATGAGATGCCCAAGGTTAGGAACACGACTGTCTGCTGTCAGGGCAAGCCCCAGAATTTAAAACAAAACTCCAGAAATCCTCCCTCAATGCCTGCTCCATCCCCACAAAATAAAGACATCGCTAGCTAAATAGCCAGCCAGCCAGCTAGCTAGGTAGATAAGATAGATAAAGAAAACATTATTCACAGCCTTTTGAAGCACAGAATGGAGACAGAAAAGGATTTAAAGCCCACAGCACTAAGCTGGAGTCCTGATTTGTTCATTACTTTTTTTCTGTTACTACTTCAAATTCCTCATTTATAAAATGGGAATATGAATGCCTACCTCACATGAGTTTTGAATCTTCAATGAGAATATAAGAAAACACCATATAAATGTTACTTGAAGATGTTGAAATGTTAAAGAAATGGAGAATATAAATTGAATTAGAGACATGTCACTACTGCACCTTCTACCATAAGAATTTTTTTTTTTTTTTTGAGACGGAGTCTTGCTCTGTCGCCCAGGCTGGAGTGCAGTGGCCGGATCTCAGCTCACGAGGTCAGGAGATCGAGACCATCCTGGCTAACACGGTGAAACCCCGTCTCTACTTAAAAATACAAAAAACTAGCCGGGCGACGTGGCGGGTGCCTGTAGTCCCAGCTACTCGGGAGGCTGAGGCAGGAGAATGGCGTAAACCCGGGAGGCGGAGCTTGCAGTGAGCTGAGATCCGGCCACTGCACTCCAGCCTGGGTGGCAGAGCAAGACTCCGTCTCAAAAAAAAAAAAAAAAAAAAAAGAATTTTATTGTTTCAGCCTTTTTGTTTGTTTGTTCTTTTCTTATGGAGTCTCACTGTCTAGCCCAGGCTGGAGTGCAGTGGTGCGATCTCAGCTTACTGCAACCTCTACCTCCCAAATTCAAGCGATTCTCCTGCCTCAGCCTCCCAAGCAGCTGGGACTACAGGTGCGTGCCACCACGGCCAGCTAATTTCTGTATTTTTAGTAGAGATGGGGTTTCACCATATTGGTCAGGCTGCTCTCGAACTCCTGACTTCGTGATCCACCTGCCTCAGCCTCCCAAAGAGCTGGGATTACAGGCATGAGCCATTGTGCCCAGCCTGTTTCAGCTTTAAAGATTAATTTGTGCATAGAAAATATTTTACCATGCCCAGTTGCAGTCCTGCAAGATGAGAAACGTTCTGGAGATGGATGGTGGTGATGGTTGCACAATGATATGAATAAACTTAACGCCACTACACTGTATGCTTAAAAATGGTTCGAATGGTAAATTTTATGTTATGTGTATTTTATCACAACTTTAAAAAATTATTTAAAAGCCTTTTACAGTGTAAAATCCCCTGGTAGCAGGAAATAAATCCTCTTCCTTTAATATTTAACTTGATCAACTGAAAAAGCAGAGAACAAGGGGCTGAGGATCCTAGATGTCCAACAAAGTATGAGCACACTGCAAAGGCATGTACAAATTCTAGGACCTTGGCCAAACTTCCCAAAAGGACTTTTTTGTTAACTTTTGTTAAATGCAAACAAAACCGATTTCAAAATAGAGGTGCCTACACGTTGGTTGCCAAGCCCTCAAACATGCTTTGCACACTTTAAGGGACAGGAATGGCATTTGTGCTATGAGTACTAATGAATACAAATTCTTGAAATGATTCAAAAGTTTACATCTGAAAACGTTTCACAGACTCTCAGTATATGCTGCAACAAGTGCATTAAACATAAGAAGCGCCCCCAAAGTAGACCAAGAATCCACATTACAACTCATATCCTTCAAGGAGAGTGGACATCCCTGTTCTTGGTGCAGTTAGAGAGGTGTCATATGAATCCACCTGTGATTACAAGTCCAGACACAGAAATAGCTACAGGCAGCAGAAGGGAGACGTGGTTAAGCATCACTGAAAAGGAGCTCCCAGCAGTCTCAGCTCTGTTACCACCCACTGCGTTACCTTGCACAAATCACCAAAACTTTCTAGGCCCCTGTCTACGCATCTAGCTCTCAGTGACTCTTTGCTCTATTAGAAGCTTGGCCAGGGAGGTCTAATAACAATATATTAACCCTATGTATTACAAAGTGCAGCTGTGAGGAAAAGAAAGAATATTTGAAAAATTAAAAAAAATTCATAAAAAGAGGGGTGGGCACAATGGCTCACACCTGTAATCCCAGCACTTTGGGAGGCTGAAGTGGGCGAATCACTTGAGGTCGGGAGTTCAAGACCAGCCTGGCCAACATGACGAAACCTCATCTCTACTAAAAATACCAAAGTTAGCCGGGTATAGTGGTGCACGCCTGTGGTCCCAGCTACTTAGGAGGCTGAGGCAGGAGAATCACTTGAACCCAAAAGGCGGAGGTTGCAGTGAGCTGAGGGTGCACTCCAGCCTGGATGACCAAGTGAGACTCCATCTCAAAAAAAAAAAAAACTAAACTAAGCACCATGATAACAGGGAGATAAGAAGAATCTAAATGACCAAGGCTGAACACCAACAGCTCAAACAAATACCAGGGAAAAGCACTTACAATAAAGACACATGGCACAGGTGCCACTGGCGAAATGCTAAGGCGACAGAAGTTCAGCTTCTGACCCCAGCGTAGGACACAATGCCCCCACCCCCATGCTATCTTGAAAGTCAGTGGAAACCTCAGCATCCACAGGAACCTGAGCCAGAACTGCAGCCCAGCCCTGAAAATTCTGCAAACTGTCTCTGTGGTTGGAACAGAGATTGCAATGGTACTAGTTCGGGGCAATCAGGTGAGGGAAGACAGTATAACTTAGTGAAGGTCTAAATTACAAAACGGTGCCGGGCACGGTGGCTCACGCCTGTAATCCCAGAACTTTGGGAGGCCGAGGCGGGCAGATCACCTGAGGTCAGGAGTTCGATACCAGCCTGATCAACATGGAGAAACCCTGTACTAAAAATACTAAAATCAGCCGGGTGTGGTGGCACGTGCCTGTAATCCCAGGTACTTGGGAGGCTGAGGCAGGAGAATCGCTTGAATCAGGGGGCGGGCGGAGGTTGTGGTGAGCCTAGATCACACCATTGCACTCCAGCCTAGGCAACAAGAGCGAAACTCTGCCTCAAAAATTAAATAAATAAATAAATTACAAAATGGTTTATCATCACACATTTCTTTTTGAAACTAAGGTATTAATAATGTTGTAAAACAATTATTTTCATCTAAAGTGGGATAGTTAATATTAATAGTCCATAAAAGGACAATCAAATCCTCTACAATAATTGATACACTTAAAAGTTGCTGACAAACTAAATGACCCTCCAATCCTCAACTATTTATTACATACTTCCTAATTTTACATTTCCTTCACGTGAAATTTCAAACTCTAAGACACTAGCAAAGTTGCTATTTTTAATTGGCTAGCATTCTCTATCAATGAATAAATGATCACAAGTTGCAAATTTGTAAAATCATCACTTATTTATTTATTTATTTATTTTTTGAGACAGAGTCTTGCTCTGTCGCCCAGGCTGGAGTGCCCTGGCGCAATCTGGGCTCACTGCAAGCTCCGCCTCCCGCGTTCATGCCATTCTCCTGCCTCAGCCTCCCGAGTGGCAGGGACTACAGGCACCTGCCACCACGCCCGGTTAATTTTTTGTATTTTTTTTTTTTTTTAGTAGAGACGGGGTTTCACCATGTTAGCCAGGATAGTCTCGATCTCCTGAGCTCGTGATCCAACCGCCTCGGCCTCCCGAAGTGCTGGGATTACAGGCGTGAGCCACCGCGCCCGGCGAAATAATCACTTATTAAAATATTCTAAATTGGAGGTGAAATGTACCATAGTACAGTGCCTGACACTGTTCTCTCCCAGGTTCCTGTAAAATACCCATCAAAACAAAGCTATAGAGGGGGAAATCTGATCATGGAGAGCAAAGAGAGGAAGGAGCCATGATCATAACCTGGAGACATGTTCTACCCTTGCACTGATTGTGGCGAGATTCAGCAACACTATTTTGTAATTACCGCCTGAGTTCCTTCATGAGGGATGGAAGTGAGAGGACTTTGTTAAACTTCGCTGATGGCACCTAAGCAAGAAACTACGTCACCCTGAGAAAACTGACAGCCTGCCAGGTCACTGATCCAAATTCACATCCCTCAGATTTCCTTTTCCCAAGCCTAACAGTAATATTAGAAACCACTCAGCAGATTGCTTTCAAAGCCCCAGCATCCACCTCTAACAAGGAGAACCACACAAGATAGAAAAACAGTTGATGAAGGCAAAAAAAAAAATAAAATAAAGCAATCCCATTTCAAACTAAAATATGCTGAGAAATGGACAGCAGAGGCAGAAAACAAGGCCCAGTCAAAAGCCCTTCTTGAACTTTTTTTTTTTAAAGACAAGGTCTCGTTATATTGCCCATGCTTGGAGTGCAGTGGCAATTATATCACGCTGTAGCCTCAAACTCCTGGGCTCAAGCAATTTTCCCACCTCAGCCTCCCTAGTAGCTGGAAGTAAAGGCAGGCACCACTACCCAAGATTCTGAATATTCCTTTATGTTAGTAGGCCTCAAGACTAT
Organism: Rhinopithecus roxellana; assembly: GCF_007565055.1. Taxonomy (NCBI): domain Eukaryota; kingdom Metazoa; phylum Chordata; class Mammalia; order Primates; family Cercopithecidae; genus Rhinopithecus; species Rhinopithecus roxellana. The sequence continues at coordinate 60,595,695 of NC_044552.1, read as the reverse complement.
TTGCCTTGGTCCCCCACCCCCCGCCCCCCATCACTTTATTTTTTGTTTTTTTGAGATGGAATCTCGCTCTGTCGCCCAGGCTGCAGTGCAGTGGCGCGATCTCTGCTCACTGCAAGCTCCGCCTCCCGGGTTCACGCCATTCTCCTGCCTCAGCCTCCCGAGGAGCTGGGACTACAGGCGCCCGCCAACATGGCTGGCTAATTTTTTGTATTTTTAGTAAAGACGGGGTTTCACCGTGTTAGCCAGGATGGTCTCAATCTTCTGACCTCGTGATCCGCCTGCCTCGGTTTCCCAAAGTGCTGGGATTACAGGCGTGAGCCGCCGTGCCCCGCCTTTTTTTTTTTTTTTTTTTTTTTTGAGACGGAGTCTCGCGGGAAGCGGTGGCTCACCTCTGTAATCCCAACATTTTGGGAGGCCAAGGCGGGCCGATCACGAGGCCAAGAGATCAAGACGGAGTCTCACTCTGTCACCCAGGCTGGAGTGCAGTGGCGCGATCTCAGCTCACTGCAACCTCCGCCTCCTGGGTTCAAGCGATTCTCCTGCCTCAGCTTCTCGAGTATCTGGGATTACAGGAGCCCACCACCACACCCAGCTAATTTTTTTTGTATTCTTAGTAGAGACAGGGTTTCAACATGTTGACCAGTCTTACAGTCATGTAAGTCATGCCTTACAGGCATAAGCCACTGCGCCCAGTCATGCCCCCAATTTCTAAAGTTGCAACCCTGTTGCAAATGTCTTTACATCACTCTCATGCCTAACCTGAGGTCCAGACAGGAATGAACATCCAGGCATTGCTTAGAAGAGTGAATGAGTTCCACACGCAAAAAGATAAATGGCACTTAGTAAATGCATTGCCAGGCATCATAAATTGGGTTCATTACAATGTACATCAAGCTGCCGTGCAATGTCAGAAAACAAAGGTGACGCTGCCAGTGTCCAGGGCACCTATGAGGCACCTGGGGGACTCCAACATCAACCCCGGATAGATGCCTGAGATCCAAGTGTAACAGGAGACAACACAAGAGGTCTGGAGCAAGACGTTACAGGAGAAAAGAAACCTTTCATTGCCATCATCCCTTCCCTAGACTCTAAGTCCTGGGGCAGGTACCTCAAAGAAGTTTCCATCTGGCAAAGGCCGCTGAGAGAAAGGAGTATAGGTGGCTATTAGAATTTAGACTTAGGGTTGGGTAAGGTGGCTCACACCTGTAATCCCAGCACTCTGGGAGGCGGGCGGATCACCTGAGGTCAGGAGTTTGAGACCAGCCTGGCCAACATCGTGAAACTCTGCCTCTACTAAAAAAAAAATTAGCCAGGTGTGGTGGTGTGCGCCTGTAATCCCAGCTACTCGGGAGGCCCAAGCAGAAGAATTGCTTGAACCCGGGAGGTGGAGGTTGCAGTGAGTTTGGGCGACAGAGCGATACTCTGTCTCAAAATAAATACATAAAGAAGTAAAAGAAAAAATTAAAAAGAAATTAGACCTAGCTAAATCTTGGCTATAAGATTTCTAAAATCCTGATAGTACATTCAAACCACAGCGAGGTGGATATCCTTTGGCAATAGACTCTTTGTAGAAACTGAGTACTACTTTGTAGAGACAATTTCTTCATCCTAGGAAGACTGGCCAAATAGGCAGTTTAATTATGCAAAGACCTTATGAAATAAAGATTGTTACAAGACCCACAGCTGTAAAGCCTAGGCAAAATTACATCTCTGCAGACTGTTAACTCTGGAGAAATGCTTCTTGTCCAAGAATGGATTTGGACCATATGGTTTCTACAAACCACTCTGTGGAGATACCTGCATTTTACCCCTTATTTGTGGATCAGAAGCAGAGACAAATGTGTGGAGAGAAGATGTGAAAAGTCAGCTTTATCTGCTGTTGGCGGAGGGACTCTAAGTGAAGCCCTACCTGGAGGAAACCCCTGATGCTTTACATGACTAATCCATACTTGAACCAATGTCTGGTTGCTGGACCTACTGAAGCGGTTCTTAAACTTCTGGGGAGATGCTAGACCACTTTACTAACCTGATGAGGGTGATGGATCTGCTCCCGAGAAAAAGGCATGCGGCCAGAAAACTGCACACAACTTCATGGGTTTTGTGGATCACTCAAAGCCTCTGTACTTTGAGAATGTGTACTCAAAGCTAAAAACTTACGGACCATGGTATTACACAGAGGTCTCGCTAGGGCTATGAATTAAGCTAATAACACTCCTAAACTGTGAAATGTTCATCAAAGGAAATGAGTATTCTTTCCATCCATCATCCTGAAAAGAGGTAGATCCTGAAAGGAAAAAAAGGCCTTAGACTGAAGGAGAAACTCTCCTTTTTTTCTCCGAGACAAGTGAGGCTTTGGCCTGGATTCTCAGGAGTCTGGACATGGTGGGGATTATTTTCACCTCCATGGAAAGCAGGCAGAGCCTGGGAGCAGGTCGATCCAAAATAAAGCTATGCAGATGTGCAGATGGTCTGGGCCTATAAATTCCAAAAACTATCATCTCACATCTGGTCGTAAGTTATTCTGTAGGCTATAATTCTCTCCTGTTACCTTATACCTTTAATAAAGTTATGTTAAATGCTATAACTTACCCTGGGCAACATAGTGAGACCTGGTCTTTGCAAAAAAATGAAAAAAAAAATTAGCCTGGCATGGTGGAGTCTGTGGTTCCAGCTACTAGGGAGGCTGAGACAGGAAGGTGGCTTGAGCGCAGGAGGAAGAGGCTACAGCGAGCTATGATCACACCACTGGCCCTCAGCCTGGGTGACAGAGCTAGACTGTGTCTCAAAAAACACCAAAAGTATTGCCTTATCTTAGAAATGGTTGAGGAACTATGAGAAGGGTCTGTGTCCAAGCTTGGACTACAGTGATAAATGGGAGAGTAGCCCCTTTGTGGGTGTGTGTTTTTTGTTTTTGTTTTTGTTTTTTGTGTGTTTGTTTTTTGAGATGGAGTCTCTCTCTGTCACCAGGCCCAAGTGCAGTGGCACGATCTCAGCTCACTGCAACCTCCGCCTCCCGGGTTCAAGTGATTCTCCTGCCTCAGCCTCCCGAGTAGCTGGGACTATAGGCACGCACCACCACGCCCAGCTAATTTTTTTGTATTTTTAGTAGAGACGAGGTTTCACCATGTTGGTCAGGTTGGTCTTGATCTCTTGACCTTGTGATTCACCCACCTCAGCCTCCCAAAGTGCTGAGATTACAGGTGTGAGACACCGTGCCCAGCCAGAGTAGCCCCTTTTGAAGCCAACCCAGTGATGTTGGCTGTAAACCCTGAGACCATGAGGAGCAATGGCCCTGGGAGTTGAAAGCGGGCAATGGCAGATGGGCAGGAAACAGCCTGACAGACATCAAAGCCGGTCCGTTCTAACATCCTTCCCCAAAAGGAAGGAGAAAAAGAACTACAAAGGAGGCTGAGGGTCTGCTGGCCCCAGGGCAGGGATACCAGCCGGTGGATCTCAGGCTGACCTGTGAATGTGATTCCACCTTATACCCAAAAGAGGCCATTGGAATATCATAAAATGATAGATCACATTAAATGAAAAATTAAAGATCATATTGAAAAGTAAAGAGAAAACCAAAAAGTATTCGAGTACATTAATGAATCCCAGAGCTGGATTTTGTGAGGGAAAGAATATGTAGTCTTAATTTTTAAAACATAGAAAACCCAAATAAAAGTAGAAATAACTTTGTGTTTAACACTTTATTAAGTAAATGAAGATGATCTAATATATAATTTCATGGTAAAATCTTAGTGAAACTGATGGTTTTCTATACAGGTTTTAATTCCCAAAAGTAAACTAATATCACAGAAGACATTATGAAACGTATAAAGGAATTTACACCAACAAAAAGACTCAGTGTCTGTTTGGATTTATTGGTCATTTGTTTTAATTAATTTAACCGGTAATTTTAATTAATTTAGCCAGTAATTTTAAATTACTGGTTTCAAGGACCAAATCCAGGAAGGTTAAGAGATTTGGGGCCCTGGCCGGGCGCGGTGGCTCAAGCCTGTAATCCCAGCACTTTGGGAGGCCGAGACGGGCGGATCATGAGGTCAGGAGATCGAGACCATCCTGGCTAATACGGTGAAACCCCGTCTCTACTAAAAAATACAAAAAACTAGCCGGGCGACGAGGCGGGCGCCTGTAGTCCCAGCTACTCGGGAGGCTGAGACAGGAGAATGGCGTGAACCCGGGAGGCGGAGCTTGCAGTGAGCTGAGAGCCGGCCACTGCACTCCAGCCTGGGCAGCAGAGCAAGACTCTGTCTCAAAAAAAAAAAAAGAGAGATTTGGGGCCCGGCATAGTGACTCAAGTCTGTAATCTCAGCACTTTGGAAGGCCAAAGCAGGCAGATCACTTGAGGTCAGAAGTTCAAGACCAGTCTGGCCAACATGGTGAAACCCCATCTCCTACTAAAAATACAAAAATTAGCCGGGTGTGATGGCAGGCACCTGTAATACCAGCTACTTGGGAGGCTGAGGCAGGAAAATTGCTTGAACCCGGGAGGCGGAGCTTGCAGTGAGCTGAGATCACACCACTGCACTCCAGCAGGCGGACAAGAGCGAAACTCCACCTCAAAAAAAAAAAAGAGAGATTAAGGTCACACGTCACACACTCAGTGCATAACTGAGACAGAATTCTGTTTTATTTGTCGACTTTTCTCAGCTAGAAATATAAAGGCTAAGACTGTGCTTTTGGTCCTCTTAAGTTGCCTGGTAACCATCATTATAACTTAAACTGAGATTATGAGATGGAACTCTAAAAAAAAAAACAACAAATTTCTAAACATACTAGCCCTAATGTCTACATTTCTTAAGCTCTAATGAGTCTACCTCTTTCTGTTAGCGTAGTTGAGATATACGGAGTAACTGAACCACAACTAGGTATTACATACACAGGAGGTACACTCGTATCTCTACTGCATTCTATCCTACCTTATGTAAGTCTGGGATGGGTATTTAGTCCCAAAGTCTTTGATAAAATGCTTTGGTACATACACCACTGCATCATGTATTGATTTTATTTCAGATGCAGTTTCTCCAATGCCTTAAGAATAGTAAAGTCTATATTACATGTCATTCTCTTAAAGATCATTTTCTTGGAGAGGAAAAAGTAGTCAAAAGCGTGATGGATTTTCTTCTTCTGATGGATATGGGGAAACTCACCAGTGTAACAACTGCTTTGATAGATCTGTATAGCTGAAGCATTCTCGAGTGAAAGAAATAATAATGGGACATCATCTCTTGCCACATTGTAGTTTTAACAAGGTTTGGATTGGCAGAGACTAGGCTGAAAAAACAGCCCTGTGAGTGATAACCTGATTTCTGCCTCTTTTTAGTGACTTAAACTTTATTTCCCATAAATATTATACATGCTACACAATTCTCAAAGAAAGAATTACAGAATTTGAAGCCAGAAAGAAACTTTGATACAACTCTTGATTTTACAGATTAGAAAACTGAGGTCCAAGAAACTAACCACTTACTTTTGTCTACTAAATTTATCCGGTCCATAAGAGTTATATAGTAGTGGTTGTAAAAATGCCTAGAACTTTCCATTTCCTCCATGCCATCTACATTTGACCAAAAAAGAGAAAGTACTGGTAAAATGATCCACAAATCATTCTGCTTCAAAGAATAGCAGCACACACACACCACAGGCAAGACATATACCCTAGGTTCACATTCATAATAATTTAGGGCTTAATACAGAAAGATATAGGATCCAAATCCTTAAAGAAATCTTTATGGGTTTCTGAGGAGGCTGATGACACTATGATACGAATTATTCATCCACTCTTACCAGCTGGATATCAAAAACGGGCATTGGAGGCAAAAAGGAAGGTGACAGAAAAGGGGGAAGACACATGTCTGTCTATTCTGAACCCTCCCACAACACTGTGAGAGGTCAACAAGCTTATCTCTAAGCATTTGTTCTTGGACCCAACAATAGCCTCCTGGCCTCGCCGAGAAATACTCTACCCTTCTTAGTGAAACCCCCACTTGATTCGAAAAGAAAAGATTATTACCTAGCTGGCATTTTAAAAGGGAATGATGCCGGTGCGGTGGGTCACGCCTGTAATCGCAGCACTTTGGGAGGCCGAGGCGGGTGGATCACCTGAGGTCAGGAGTTCGAGACCCACCTGGCCAATATGTTGAAACCCCGTCTCTAACTAAAAATACAAAAAATTAGCTGGGCATTGTGGCAGGCGCCTGTAATCCCAGCTACTTGGGAGGCTGAGGCGGGAGAATCACTTGAACCCTGGAGGCAGAGGTTGCATTGAGCCGACATCGTGCCATCGCACTCCAGCCTGGGCAACAAGAGTGAAACTCCATCTCAAAATTTAAAAAAAAAAAAAAAGGGAGCGCTACTGTAGCTTTATTTATTTATTTTTTTATTTTCAACTCTGGATATTAGACAATTATACAATTGCATTGCATTATACAATTGCAAACCTGGATATTATACAATTGCAAACCTCAGTGCCTTCACTGATAGATGCAGGAGAAAGGTAAGGAGCAGCCCCCACCCCCTGCCCACCCCCCCGGAATCTCCCACCTGCCTGCCTACTGGGAGGATGGGGTGGAGCCTCAGGAAGTTCAGGCTGTTTGCAGGGGGAAGGAGACAGGCCTCTCCTCTTCCTGGGTGGGAACCTGAGATTCAATCTGTGAGATGAAGACCTGTTAACCGGAACCCCTCTCACTCTGCTGAGAGGTTTTTTTTTCACCCAATAAATTCCGTTCCCCTTCACCCTTCAAAGTGTCTGCATGCCAAACTTGTGTGGGTCGTGTGACAAGAACCTGTTTTTTTCTACAACATCACCAATTATGAAATGATTTAAAAACTTTTATAAGCATACAAAACTTTGTCACACAAAACCAGTTGACTACAAAAGCTGTGAACCAGATCTTGAACAAACATATCAGAATGCTAGAGCCCTGTTTAACTCACCTCTATTATTAGCAAATTTCGGAAATTTGGAGAAAAGTGAATTAGAAAAAAGAAAAGAGCTTATTCAGAAATGATAAATTGTGTCTCACAGGAACATTTAAGTACATGGAATTAAAACATCTCCCTAAAACTAACAATATACACGATTTAAAGTTAGCAGGTTCGACTTTAAGAAGCCGAGGTCGGCAATCACTTGAGGTCAGGAGTTCGAGACCAGCCTGGTCAACATGGTGAAACCCCTGTCTCCACTGAAAATACAATAATTAGTCCCAGCTACTAGGGAGGCTGAGGCACAAGAATGACTTGAACCCAGGAGGCGGAGGTGGCAGTGAGCCGAGATCATGCCACTGCCCTGCACTCCAGCCTGAGCAACAGAGTGCGACTCTCTCTTAAAAAATAAAAACAAACTAGCCGGGCGAGGTGGCGGCGCCTGTAGTCCCAGCTACTCGGGAGGCTGAGGCAAGAGAATGGCGTGAACCCGCGAGGCGGAGCTTGCAGTGAGCTGAGATCCGGCCACTACACTCCAGCCTGGGCGGCAGAGCGAGACTCCGTCTCAAAAAAAATAAAATAAATAAAAAAATTAAAAAAAATGAATAAAAACAATAGGCCGCACACGGTGGCTCACGCCTATAATCCCAGCACTTTGGGAAGCCGAGGCAGGCAGATCACCTGAGGTCAGGAGTTCGAGACCAGCCTGGCCAACATGGTGAAACCCTGTCTCTACTAAAAATATTTTAAAAATTAGCTGGGCGTGGTGGCGGGTGCCTGTAGTCCCAGCTACTTAGGAAGCTGAGGCAGGAGAATCACTTGAACCTGGGAGGCAGAGGCTGCAGTGAGCCAAGATTGAGCCATTGCACTCCAGCCTGGGCAACAAAAGCAAAACTCCATCTCAAAAATAAAATAAAATAAAATAAAAAATAAAGTTAGCAAGTTCACAGTAAATTTATTTTAAAATATGAAGGTGTGTCTGTACACACCCACACACATCCATGTACACACCAAAAGAATTAAGTAGAATTTTCTAGGATTTAAAAAACAGTTTTTCCATAAAATTTCTTTGACATCATTAACCAAAATCTAAGTGTTTCAGACTTTTATCCTAAATACCTCTACTTACCTTCCTGCCATAAAGACTGCCTTCTCCACTGCTGAACTGTGCTAGGCAACTTAGTTTTTGTGGGTTTTTATCACTCTACTTTACACAAGCTTTAGGGTTGAGTACCTTTCTGGTCCTCTCAGCCTGCTTGCTGTTCCTTCTGTTGGAAATTTTCAGTCTTTCTAGTCACACAGTCTAGCTAGTTGTCATTCCTCAAGAAATACAATAGAATGTGACCTTTATCCCATTGTTTACGCTGTTTTAATAATAAAAGGGGGAGGAGGAGGTGGGGTAGCAGAAGGAATAAGGTAAAAGAGAAAGGTAGAAGAAAGAGAGTGGAGGCCAGGCGTAGTGGCTCACGCCTTGGGAGGCCTAGGCGGGCAGATCACCTGAGGTCAGGAGTTCAAGACCAGCTTGGCCACCATGGTGAAACCCCATCTCTACTAAAAATACAAAAATCAGCAGGGCGTAGTGGTGTACGTCTGTAGTCCCAGCTACTTGGGAGGCAGTAGAATTGCTTGAACCCGGGAGGCGGAGGTTGCAGTGAGCCAAGATGGCACCAGACTCTGTCTCAAAGGAAAAAAGGAATGGAAGGAAGCAACAGAGGGAGAAGAAAAGTGGGTAGGGATGAAGCTCAAACACAGAAGAGGGCGAAATGGTTGGTGGATTAACCCCAGGGAAGAGAGACTCAACAGCGGGAGGAAAGGGAGCAGAAAGGAGCCCAGGTGAGTAGGACCAAGCCGCTCACTGAGGGCAGAGGCCCTCACAGACAGGCAGGCTGCTGGGGTGGATGACTATACTCATGCCAGCTATTTGAGAGTTTTTCCTTGGGCGTGGGTGGGGAAAGGAGCCGTTAACAGTAACAACAAAAACTAACACTAGTAAAAGCACCCACTGTGTGCCTGTCAGGTTTTGAATGCTTTAGATACATTAACTCCTCCAAACCCCTGAGAACCCTGGAGGTAGATGCTATGATGATACCTGTTTTACAGACTAAGCACCTAGCACCCGAGGCACTGCGAGAGAGGTAAATGCCTAAGGCCAGACAGCTGGTGAGTATTTCATCTACTTTTCAACACCAGCGGTCATGATGACCAGGAAGGACCAGGAGAGGGGTTTAGTTATCACAACAAGAAAACTCTGGAAGTAGCCAGGAATTCTTTCTTTTTTTTCGCTCTGTCACAAAGGCTGGAGTGCAATGGCGCGATCTCGGCTCACTGCAACCTCTGCCTCCTGGGTTCAAGCGATTCTCATGCCTCAGCCTTCTGAGTAGCCGGGATTACTGGCATCCGCCACCTCACCTGGCTACTTTTGTATTTTTAGTAGAGATGGGGTTTTGCCATGTTGGCCAAGCTGGTCTCGAACTCCTGACCTCAGGCGATCCACCTGCCTCGGCCTCCCAAAGTGCTGGGATTACAGGCGTGAGCCACCACACCCAGCCAGGAAAATATTCTGAAGGACTCATCCCGTACCCCTGAGATGTAACACACACTGTCAATCACTGTATATCACTTTAGCCCCTTCCCCAATCATTACCACATGTCTGTAATGGAAAAACAATTAAAATATCACTCATCAATTTAATAAACTAAAAACAAAATATGAAACACCCATCCTGGGCACACTCTACAGCAATGACTTCAAGTGAGGAAAGTCTATGTTAGCCAATATGGAAAAAAGAAAATCTCTAAGAGATATTGTGGACTTCAAGAAAAACAAGTTGCATAATAGGTATTATAAGAGACTGAATAGTGGCTCCAAAGGCATCAGGTCCTAATCCCTGGGGTGTATAAATACTACCTTATTTGGAAAAAGGATCTTTGCAGATGTGATTAAATTAACGATCTTTGGATGGGGAAATTATCATGGGTCCCTGGATGGTACCTCAACACAGTCGCAAGTGTCATTATGAGAGAGGGGAGGGAGATTTGACACCAACACACACAGGAGAAGGCCATGTGAAGGTGGAGCAGAGAGAGAGATGGACAGATGCTGGCCTTGAAGATTGAAGTGCTGCAGCCACAAGCCACCAGAAGCTGGAAGAGACAAGGAACCAATCCTTCAATAGAGCCCTTGTTGGGAACACAGTTCTGCTGACACCTTTTCATCCCAGTGACACTGATTTTGGACTTCTGCCCTCCAGAACTGGAAGGAATACATTTCTGTTAAGCCACCAAATTTGTGCTACTTTGTTACATCGGCCATATGAAAACTTATACAGGTGCATCTGATATCATTTATATTAAAAGGTACACACACACACAAATATTATAAAGGAAAAATCAATGGATTAATAGAACAGACGTGAAGAAGCCAGGTGTGGTAGTGCATACCTGTAGTCTCAGCTACACAGGAGGCTGAGGGGGGAGGATCGCTTGCACCCAGGAATTCAAGGCTGCAGTGAGTCTTGATAGTACCACTACACTTTAGCCTGGGCAGCAGAGCCAGATTATGTCTCAAGAAAAGAGAATAGACTTAAAGGAGCTAGAGGCAGGGAAAGAAGAGAGAGAAAAGAAGTAATGGATGCCTACACAATTGGTCCCATTACTACAATCAGTTCAATCCATTCCTTTCAGACATAACTTTCACCTGAGGATTTTTCTTTTGCGAACTAAACTCTGACCTTTTTCCTCTCTTGCCCAAATTCTTATCTAAAGGACCTGGGGAGTCACACCCTACAAACCATAAAATCTCATCAGATGGGTTTTACTTAACCCTATATGACTTGGCTTACTCCCCAACCTGACTCTGGCATAAAATCACATGATAGATATGGAAGGAAATCAAAACATTTTACGCCCAAAAAATGTTTCCTTGCCATATTTTGAAATGCCCCTACAAAGCTGTTTTGTGTGTGTGTGTGTGTGTGTGTGTGTAGGAAAAATTGCATCTGTAAAGAACTTCTACTAACACCTTCCTCTTCCAGGTGTTAGTAGAACTAGAGTAGGCCTCTTCCAGGCCCTCTCAATTGTGAGGAGATTAACTGAGTCTAGCACCTTTTAAGGTCTGAATAGGAAACACTTGCCATCTATTGTCTCTGCGGGCAGCCACCTATACGACTTTGTAATAGGAACCTTTGTCTCCACAACGCCTTATCTTAACCCAAACACTCCTCCAGGTCTTTAGATAATTGCTTAACTCTTTCAACCAACTGCTAATCAGAAAATATTTGAATTCACCTATGACCTGTAAGTCCCCACGCTGAGTTATGCTGCCTTTCCAGACAGAACCAATGTATACTCCACATGTGTTGATTGATATCTTATGTCTCCCTAAAACATAAAACCAAACTGTAACTCAACCACCTGGGGTACATGTTTTCAGGATCTCTTGAGATTGTGCCTGGGGCCATGGTCACTCATATGTGCTCAGAATAAACCTCTTTAAATATTTTACAGAGTTTGACTCTTTTCCTAGACACTTTGTTGTGAAAGGAATATAATATTGCACCTTGCAAAGGGAAATAAACCCTCATTTCCAATTTTTTTTTTCTTTTTTAGATGAACTGTCACTCTGTTGCCCAGGCTGGAGTGCAGTGGAGCGATCACGGCTCACTGCAACCTCCACCTCCTGAGTTCAAGCGATTCTCCTGCCTCAGCCTCCCCTAGTAGCTGGGATTACAGGCGCCCCCCTACCACACCCAGCTAATTCTTTTTTTTTTTTTTTTTTTTGAGATGGAGTCTCGCTCTGTCGCCCAGGCTGGAGTGCAGTGGCACGATCTCGGCTCACTGCAACCTCCACCTCCCGAGTTCAAGCAATTCTCTACCTCAGCCTCCCAAGCAGCTGGGATTACAGGCGCCTGCCACCATGCCAGCTAATATTTGTATTTTTAGTAGAGATGGGGTTTCACCATCTTGGCAAGAGGCTGATCTTGAACTCCTGACCTCATGTTCCACCTGCCTCAGCTTCCCAAAGTGCTGGGATTACAGGCGTGAGCCACCGCACCTGGCCCTTTTTTTTTGTATTTTTTAGTAGAATTGGGGTTTCACCACATTGGTTAGGCTGGTCTCATACTCCTAACCTCAAATGATCTGCCTGCCTCAGCCTCCCAAAGTGCAGGGATTACAGGCATGAGCCATCGCACCCAGCCCCTCATTTTGCATTTTTTTTTTTTTTTTTTAAGACAGAGTTTTGCTCTTGTTGCCCAGGCTAGAGTGCAATGGCGCAATCTCTGCTCACTGCAACCTCCACCTCCCGGGTTCAAGCAATTCTCCTGCCTCAGCCTACCAAGTAGCTGGAATTAAGGTATGCACCACCATGTCCTCCTAATTTTGTGTAGAGACGGGGTTTCTCCACGTCGGTCAGGCTGATCTCGAACTCCCAACCTCAGGTGATCCGCCCGCCTCAGCCTCCGAAAGTTCTGGGATTACAGGCCTAAGCCACCATGCCTGGATGCTCATTTTCATTTTTAATTCAAACTGCACAGACACACTTCCCTGAAAAAAATGTGTCCCAAGTACTGAATTTCTGCTCTTCTTCCCAATGTGTTCACCAACCAGAACCACCACTGTTTGCCACTGGCCCCAGGGCAGAAGCCAGTGGAGATGGGAGAATGGGGAAGTTCAACACACCCCATCCCCAGCCTCCCACTAACACCCCTGGGTCCAAGCCATTGTGGAGAGAATAGCCTCATGGCAGGCTCACCCATGGGTAATCCCAGACTAGACTGAGCTGCACCCTGGTCACAACATTGCATAATCCCACCAGTCCACACTCTTCCTGCAATTTAGAGCACATTCCCTAAACATTTAAATTTCTTTCCAAGAAAGGTTCCCACACAACTTTTCACACATAAACGATTCTATTTTTTCTAAATTTGAAATGCATTGGTAGAAAGCTAGAACCATTCTTCACCCTAACCCCTACACACACACAAAAAAGTGTTTTCCATTAAAGAACAACCAAAGAATGAAAAACACTAACACAAAGAGACTTCTAGGAAGTCACCTTTCGGGTGATTTCTTCTATTTGTTAAAACTAATTTGTGACGTGACTCCAGACATTGTGTGAGGCCTGCCACTCCAACATTTGGGTAAAGAAAAGCGGTGCAGAAAATTCTGGGTGATTTCGGGCCAGATGCAGTGTCTCACACCTATAATCCCAGCACTCTGGGAGCCCCAGGTGGGCAGATCACCTGAGGTCAGGAGTTCGAGACCAGCCTGACCAACATGGAGAAACCCTGTCTCCACTAAAAATACAAAATTAGCCAGGCACGGTGGCACATGCCTGTAATCCCAGCTACCCGGGAGGCTGAGGCAGGAGAATTGCTTGAACCCAGGAGGCAGAGGTTGCGGTGAGCCAAAATCATACCATTGCACCCCAGCCTGGGCAACTAGAGCAAGTCTGTCTCAAAAAAAAAAAAAAAGAAAAGAAAAGAAAATTCTGGGTGATTTTAATTGTCAAACACTTCTTTCCTTTTATTCAAAGAGAAGTAAGACACTACTTCTAAAATCCTGATATTCTTTCAAATGTAAAGCTTAAAAGAAGTAGGTGGAGTAGAGTGAGGACTCCGGGCTCTGGGAGCTACATCCACCCCACGTGGACAGGTGACTTCATCTCCAAGCTCCAGGATCTTCATCTGTAAAATGGTATGGCTGGGTGAGCTAACACTGCGAAATGTATGCAGGTAGAGTTGCTCTTCCGTCTAAGAACTAAGTCAAATGACGGTCCATATTTGGAGGACTTGACTCCTACTCCTTTTTCTTTATCATCAGATGGGTGATTTTTCCAGCCATCACATTTCCAAAATGAAAATGTAACAGCTTGCAACAATTGTAATATACTTAAGATGTAATAATGGAAAATGAGATGTTATTGATTGGAGAGGGAGGAGAAGTAACCACAATGGTATCATCAAGTCAGAGGAAGAAAGAAAATTAACAGATGAATTCTTCAGGACTGAGATTTGGTTGCCACCCACTACAGATGGCAGAGTCCTGAGCAGCAGTCCCCAGACAAAACAAGATATATATTAAATATGTGAGGCAGTCCTCAAAAGGGTGCTCCATATCCTTTCAATTGTAAGGGGAATTCCAAATTCTAGAGTGCATCGCAGTTAAAACTTACATGCTACATCCATTCTATTTGACAATAATACACAGACACTCAACTGTTTGTCTTGCAGTTGTGTGTGAGCAAGACAGTTTCCTTTTTAATTCCAGTGAAACAGTCAAAGTGTACAGTGGAGCTATTTTAACAATACCTAAATCAAGCCATATGTTTTTGGAGGGGTATATTAACTGTGGCATGCCATGCCCTCAAGAGGAAAGCACTCAGGTGTAAACTGAGTTTGAATGAAGCACCTCTGTATTCTGTGACTTTGCACCTAAAGAAAAGGAATAAAGACTTTTTGGCCGGGCGCGGTGGCTCAAGCCTGTAATCCCAGCACTTTGGGAGGCCGAGACGGGTGGATCACGAGGTCAGGAGATCGAGACCATCCTGGCTAACACGGTGAAACCCCGTCTCTACTAAAAAATACTAAAAAAAACTAGCCGGGCGAGGTGGCGGGCGCCTGTAGTCCCAGCTACTCGGGAGGCTGAGGCAGGAGAATGGTGTAAAAAACCCGGGAGGCGGAGCTTGCAGTGAGCTGAGATCCGGCCACTGCACTCCAGCCCGGGCGACAGAGCGAGACTCCATCTCAAAAAAAAAAAAGACTTTTTTTGTTGTTTTTTTCTGAGACGGAGTCTCACTCTGTCACCTAGGCTGGAGTGCAATGGCGCAATCTTGGCTCACTGCAACCTCTGCCTCCCAGGTTCAAGTGATTCTCCTGCCTCGGCCTCCCAGTAGCTGGGACTACAGGTGTGCACCACCACACCCAGCTAACTTTTGTATTTTTAGTAGAAACAGGGTTCACCATATTGGCCAGGCTGGTCTTGAACTCCTGACCTCGTGATCCACCCGCCTCAACCTCACAAAGTGCTGGGATTACAGGTGTGAGCCACCACGCCCAGCCTGTGTGTCTTCTTTAGAGACATACCTATACAAGTCCTTAGCCCATTTTTTAATCAGGTTATTAGTCTTTTTGCTATTTCATTGTAAGAGTTCTTTATATGTTTTTGGGATTCACATCTTATCAGATATATGGTTTGCAAATATTTTATGCAAATTCCATGCATTGCCTTTTCACACTGTTGATTGTTTCCTTTACAGTACAGAAGCTTTTTAGTTTGACATCACTAATCATCAAGGAAATGCAAATCAAAATCACAATGAGATATCACCTTCTACATGTGAGGATGGCTATTATCAAAAATACAAAACGCAAGTGTTTGCGAGGATGTAGAGAAATTGGAACCCACTGCTGGTGGGAACCCAAAATGGTACAGCCACTATAGAAAACAGTACAGAAATTCCTGAAAAAATTAAAAATACAACTACCATATGATTCAGCAATGCCACTTTTGGGTATTTTTTGCTTGCTTGTTTTTTGTGCTTTTTAAGATAAGGTCTTGCTCTGTCACTCCAGCTGGAATGCAGTGGCACCATCCCTTGATTTCCTGGGCTCCAGTGATGCTCCTGCCTTAGCCTCCAGAGTAGCTAGGACTACGGGTACACATCACCACTCCCAGCTAATTTTTTTTTTTTTTTTTTTTGGTAGAGGCAGGGTCTTGCTATGTTGCCTAGATTGTCTAAAATCCCTGACCTCAAGCCATACTCCCTCCTTGACCCTGCAAAGTGCTTTAATCACAGGCATAAGCCACCACACCCAGCCTTACTTCTGGGCATTTATCCAAAAGAATTGAAATAAAGGTCTCAAAGAGATACCAGACCTCCCATTTTCACTGCAAAATTATTCACAATAGCCAAGATAGGGAAACAACCTAAATGTGTATCAAAAGATGAATAGATTTTTTAAATGTGATGTACAAACACACACACACACACACACACACACACAGGATTATTCAGCCTTTAAAAAGAAGGAAATTCTGCAATATGAGTAAACATCAATGAAATACCCAGTTACACAAAGATAAATATTGCATAATTGCACTTATATGAGGTATCCAAAAATATTCAAATTCATAGAATCAAAGACTGGAATGGGAGGTCTGGGAGGAAGGGAGAATGACGAGTTACTAATCAGTAGGTATAAAGTTTCAGTTCAACAAGATGAATAAGTTCTAGGGGTCTGCGAGACAACATCGTACCTACAGTCAACAATACCATATTGTCCACTTAAAAATTTGTTAAAGATAGACTTCAGGTTAAGTGTTCTTACCACAGTAAAATAAATTTTTTTAGGAAGAGGTATCTGTAGAATAGTGAAGACAGGAAATACTCTCTTGGTATATGTTTTCTGCTAGTGACTTTTGCCATTTGATTAGTTGGTAAAAACACACAATTTATTGCACTTACAGCTATTCATGCCAGAACCTACTTTAGAGAAATGCAATAAGATCAAATTTACATTCTTAAAAAGGAAAACAATATATTTTAGGAGACACGAAAACGATCTCATTCATTTTTAATGATTTAAAGAAAATTTGGATTTAAGTTCCAAGGTTTTCTTCCGAGAATAAAATAAGAATCCTTCCTTTACATAAGGCTAATTCATTTGTATTTCTATGAAAAATGACTGATGGTAACCAGGGACTCAAGAAAACAAAGATCTTTCCAAACAAGCCCTACATAAAGAGAAAGCAATGTGGCCCAGACAAGTATGTACCTAACCATTCAAGGAAGCAGTGGGAAACAGTAGCAGAGATGGACTTTGGTCTAGAGAATTTTAAACTCTGCTATTTCAGCTCTTCCCCTCACCTAGAGCATGGCAGGATCAATTCCATTAGCATCTTATAGGAGTGTAGGGTGTGTAATCGTGAGAAGCAACTTGCTTGGACCAAGGAGCATTTATTAGATTCAAAGTGGCCTTGGGCAAGTTATCCAAATCCTCAAAGGCTGAGAGTTTTCACAGCTCTAAAATTTTTCTCGCAGGGTTTTCATTGGAAATATTTCCCGTGCCACCCTCCTGGGTTACACATGTGTGGGTGTGCAATGCCTTAGAAAAAGAGATTGATCTCAGCTCACTGCAGCCTACGTCTCCCAGCTTCAAGTCGGGTGCGGTGACTCACACCTGTAATCCCAACACTTTCAGAGTGCCAAGGC
Source organism: Rhinopithecus roxellana (assembly GCF_007565055.1). Taxonomy (NCBI): domain Eukaryota; kingdom Metazoa; phylum Chordata; class Mammalia; order Primates; family Cercopithecidae; genus Rhinopithecus; species Rhinopithecus roxellana. The sequence goes on along the minus strand of NC_044552.1, from coordinate 60,578,546 downwards.
GGGCGGATCACAAGGTCAGGAGTTTGAGACCAGGCTGACCAACATGGTGAAACCCTGTCTCTACTAAAAATACAAAATTAGCCAGGTGTGGTGGCGCACGCCTGTAACCCCAGCTACTCAGGAGGCTGAGGCAGGAGAATGGTTTGAACCTGGGAGGCGGAGGTTGCGGTGAGCCAAGATCATGCCATTGTACTTCAGCCTAGGTAACAGAGCAAGATTCCATCTCAAAAAATATATATAAATAAAAATAAATTTTAAAAAAAAGAAAAAGAGATTAAGTTAGCTGATGCCAATGTCAACACAGCCAAATTTAGTGTGCAAAGTTATAGGCTATAATATTTTTTAAAATACAGGAAAGAGTTTCTGGTGCCAATGAGTACTTTTAGCCTGGGAAGGGGTGACCATGACCAGAAGCATTTTTTTTCTATCTTTGTCTAACCTGGTCACCTTGCTAGAGTTCCTCTTTACCAGCAGCTTCCAAGGGCACTCTGAAATCCCCTTAAAATATTCCTGTACTGAAACTCATATAGCAAATAATACCTCAAAGATCGTCAAGAACCATTCATTCAACAACTAGGTATTAAGCACTTACTCTCTGCCGGCACTGTTTTAGATAATGGAATACTGCAATACACAAAACTGACATCCGCCTCGCCCCACCTTTTCACCCTTGCCCTATTCCATTTTCAACAAAGATGTCTTTTCCTTAAATGGACCCTGTTATCACTCACAGATCTGGCCTCTCCAAATTAGACTCTGGAATGTACTGTTAACCAAAGAACAAAAGACGTCTTTCTTTTCACTGCAGTATAGTCTGGAATTCCACGGGTAAAGACCCAGAAGGTCACTTTACATGGAACTAGACATGACCTCCCAGGGCAGCCCCCACACTGATGGTCCCTCCCCACTAGCCCCCCATCCACCTTACTAGCCGGAGGACGCCTCTTTAGCCCCAAAGCTTGACTCCCTGTTCCCTCTTTAACCTCTGCCCTTCTTTCTCACATGCCAATGGACAAGAATGTCTTCTTTGTATCATCTGTTCCTTCCATGGTTCTTTTCAGTGGGAGAAAATAACAGAACACAGATGAATGAAAAGTTCGGAAACTTGGAATGGAGAGGGAATGTTTCCTTAATTTTTTCCTCCCATTCAACAAGCATTTGAATGTCTGCTCAATTCATTCAGCCACAGCTATCTGTGCTTCAACGGAAGGCACTGTTTCACAGATAATGCAGAGGTAGATAGGATACAGTCCATTTTCTTAAATAGTTTATAACATGGTTGGACTGATAGCATAAAGCAGTGCTCTAAGAGCATGTACCTCTTGCAAAGTAGCATTTTATCCACCTATGACTTTCTCAAAGGAAGATCATACTCTCCTCAGCCTAGAAAACTAGGAAATGTGCATTTAGTTTTACCACCCTTCAGGTCCAGATCCTTGGAGCTCCTGTTCTGCATTAAACTTGTAAACCACATAGATGCTTCCTGCCAGGGCACCTAGGATTGCATGTCAGGGTAAGGCACCTTCCTCAGGAGGCCACTATGCATGCATCCAAATCCACCTATCCACCATAGCCATGTTCAATTAGCAGTGCTTATTCTTATTCTTATAGTTATTTATCTCTTCACAGACTTCCACCCCAAGAAGTTGTGAATCACGCAGTATTTCTGAAAAGGCATCCTTGCCCTATGCAAGGCTGCCAGTAGCCAAAAGGAGGCATCTGAGGGAAAGAAAAAAGAACTGCACCATGCATGTATGAAGTTAGCAATTTGCAAAAGAAGCTTGAAACAACATTGCAGGCAGAAAAAGCAGGAAAGAGGAGATGGTAAGAGACATAAATAGTGACTTGGGGTCAACAGGAAATCCTGCCCAGAAAATAAAATGTCTTATGCGACGATGGAATACTCACATTCTTCTTACAGTTTTCTCTATTCCATCTGGCCAAACAGGTTCAGCCTAAGAGGACTCTGACGGAATAGAGTTGTTGCCCTTTTTAGTAGCAGATGTAATACAAAAAACATATGGATCATCACAGACAGTAATTAAAAAAAAAAAAAACCCAGGTTGACATCACATACCTATTATTTTATTTTTTTTTTTTTTGAGATGGAGTCTCACTCTGTTGCCCAGGCTGGAGTGCAGTGGCGTGATCTTGGCTCACTGCAACCTCCACCTCCCAGGTTCAAGAGGTTCTCCTGCCTCAACCTCCCAAGTAGCTGGGACTACAGGCACGTGCCACCATGCCCGGCTAATTTTTTGTATTTTTAGTAGACACTGGTTTCACCATGTTAGCCAGGATGGTCTCGAATTCCTGACCTCATGATCTGCCCGCCTCGGCTTCCTAAAGAGCTGGGATTACAGGCGTGAGCCACCAGGCCCAGCCTCATGCCTAATTTTTTTAGTATATAAGTGCACATGTGTAGAGTTTCCAATATAATAAACAGAATAATATAAATGCAGAAAATGTACTGTGTTATATTTCCACAAACTGCAAGTTCTCATCCAAAAAATACAAATAGGCCAGGCACGGTGGCTCACACCTATAATCCCAGACGAGGCGGGTGGATCGCCTGAAGTCATGAGCTGGACACCAGCCTGGCCAACATGGTGAAACTCTGCCTACTAAAAATGCAAAAATTAGCTGGGCGTGATGGTGAGTGCCTGTAATCCCAGCTACTCAGTAGGCTGAGGCAGGAGACTCGCTTGAACCTGGGAGGCAGAGGCTGCAATGAGCCAAGATCGCACCACTGTACTCCAGCCTGGGCGACAGAGAGAGACTCCATCTCAAAAAAAAAAAAAAAAAAAAAAAAAAAAGCACAGCCTTTAAAAAATCAATTACAGAAGTATATAGTGATGTCAATACCAAACAAATATTATTATATAACTTCCACCTCGATACTGCAAAGTTGGGACCCTATTTCTAAAGATACACACTTAAGCACTATTCTAAACATGTTAGAAATTTATTTCAATCTCTAAACTTACTCCTTTCCCCCTCAATATTACAACACACTTAATAAGTAGAATTTAAACATGAAAAGAAACGGGCTATTCCGGCATTAACTTCATGGCATTTTGGTAAAGTGAGTAAATGTGATATTGCAATGCCAGCCTGTGTCGAGCGCCACAGGAAGCCGCCATCTGCCCACTTAGGTCAGCATCTCAGTAAAGGACATTCCGGGGTGTTGGTAACCACTTTTAATTTTCGCTCCTGTACCACTTCAGATAACTCTCCCCAGCATTTGTGGTTTGCTGATGGGAGTGATTTTATCCACCCTAAGTCAATTTTCATTCCCAGTCACACTCTTCCTTTAGTTTGAACTACCCATATATTAGTCTTTCATTATAAAATAATGCCCTGCTTTCAGACTCTCGCTCTATTTTGGTACATCCTTTTAAAGTAAAATGCATGCCATTAAAATGCATTTGTTCCATTGAGTCAGATTTTTAGACTCATTATGATGCTCATTGTTGACACAATAGCTCCTTCAGATACACAACAATCTGTCATAAAAGACCCATACTTGGACCGGGGACAAGAGTGTTTTGCAAAGTCTGTCTTCTCAATGCAGTTGCTGTCGAAGACATACGTTAATATCATCCTAGTTAAAGAGTATTTATTCTAAAAAGTGCAGACTATTTAAATAGAAAATGACTTCATGAGCTATTTCTGCAAGTTCAGTTACTTCTGAGCACAGTGTTGCTAGATATTCAGTGGTAGAAATGAGCAGCAGCTAATAGAAGTTAGCATCCCAAGCACCCTACCAGGAGAAGATTCTCTGCTCAATTTGACTGTGGCATAGATTCCAAAAGTCATTAATTTTCCATTCTTTACCATAATCAATAAGCATTTCAGGTTTCAAATTACACTGCAGATTTCACTTCAGATTTAAGTGAATGCTTTTCTTGCATCAATAGGAAGGAAACAGCTAATATTAAAATGCCACCAGGTTCAAAAATACTACAGTTCGGTCATTTGTTATAAAAATAAGCCTTAAAATAAAAACGTGTTCTTCCCCTCAGAAGTGTTAAAATGACATCTAAAATAGAGGGGTGACACATCCTTACAGAGTGAAGTCATGCTTTATACTGAATCACGCTTGATAGACGCAGGACACAAAGTCAATATTCTGAACAATTAAAATGCCAAACTGAGTCTATACCACCTAACAGAGGATAAAACACAAAATATATTTCAAAATTTCACTGCTATGATATTTCATTTACTATGCTACCATTTACTCATTTATTCACTTATTTATTTTATTTTTGAGACAGAATCTCATGCTGTCACCCGGACTAGGGCACAGTGGCATGATCATAGCTCACTGCAACCTCTACTTCCCAGGCTCTGGCTATCCTCCTGCCTCAGCCTCCCAAGTAACTGAGACCACAGGTGCATGCCACTACATCTGGCTAATTTTAAAATTTTTTGTAGAGACAGGATCTCACTATGTTGCCAAAGCTGGTCTAAAACTCCTGGGCTCAAGCAGTCCTCCCAAAGTGCTAGGATTACAAATGTGAGCCACTGTGTCTGGCTATGCTACCATGTAAATTCTGATTTCCCTCTCTCTAGAACACAAATTCTGAGGCTCAAATATTTTGAGGGCCATTATATACTTAGAAATACAGAGCTAGGCCAGGCGCGGTGGCTTATGCCTATAACCCTAGCACTTTGTTTTTTGTTAGACGGAGTCTTGCTCTGTCTCCCAGGCTGGAGTGCAGTGGTGCGATCTCAGCTTACTGCAAGCTCTGCCTCCAGGGTTCATGCCATTCTCCTGCCTCAGCCTTCTGAGTAGATGGGACTACAGGCACCCGCCACCATGTCCAGCTAATTTTTTGTATTTTTAGTAGAGACGGGATTTCAGCATGTTAGCCAGGATGGTCACCATCTCCTGACCTCATGATCTGCCTGCTTCAGCCTCCCAAAGTGCTGGGATTACAGGCGTGAGCCACCGCGCCCGACCAATCCTAGCACTTTGGGAGGCCAAGGTAGGTGGATCACGAGGTCAGGAGTTCGAGACCAGTTTGGCCAACATAGTGAAACCCCGTCTCTGCTAAAAATACAAAAATTAGCCGGGTGTGGTGGCAGGCACCTGCAATCCCAGCTACTCGGGAGGTTGAGGAAAGAGAAGCAATTGAAACCAGAAGGTGGAGTTTACAGTGAAACGAGTTCGAGTCACTGCACTCCAGCCTGGGCAACAAAAGCAAAACTCCCTCTCAAAAAAAAAGAAAGAAAGAAAGAAAGAAAGAAATACGGAGCTAGAAAGAACTTTGGAGAAAAACAAAGTCCAAAAGTCCAGAGAGGTTAAGTGATTTGTCTAAGATCAAACACTCAGCTATGACAAAGCAGGATGAAGTTAGAGCTTATGTTTCTGTGTGCCTAATTCAGAGATGTCCATATTAGATAATCCCGCTTCCTGTCTTGAAAAAAAAATACGCATCAGTAGGTGGTCAGAATCACCCTTGAAAAGAAGAAACAGGCCTGGCATGGTGGCTCATGCCTGTAATCCCAGTACTTTGGGAGAACAAGGCAGGTGGATCACGAGGTCAGGAGATCGAGACCATCCTGGCTAACACTGTGAAAGCCCGTCTCTACTAAAAATATAAAAAAATTAGCCAGGTGTGGTGGCGGGTGCCTGTAGTCCCAGCTACTCTGGAGGCTGAGGCAGGAGAATGGCATGAACCCGGGAGGCGGAGCTTGCAGTGAGCTGAGATGGCCCCACTGCACTCCAGCCTGGGTGACAGAGCGAGACTCCATCTCCAAAAAAAAAAGAAAAGAAGAAACAGAAAACTGTAAGTGGTATTAAGGTAGTATGTACGCTTTGTGCCTAGAGCTACATTAGCTTTGAAATTAAGCGCAAAACATGGTACGTAAATTATATCTCAATAAAACTGCTGCATTTTTGTGATCCCATTCACAAAAACATCACTATGTATAAAAGATCTAGTAATTAACAAGACTGACACAGGGTCTATACAAAACTTTATCTGAAGAACATGAAAGAACACCACTAAAGGGTGACACGTTATTTGTTACTGGATGAGAATAATTATGTAAAAATATCAAATCTCCCAAATGGGTCTAATGTTATCTCCTTCAAAATTATAAGAAAATTCTTGTTGAACCTTAACAAGAATGAGATTAACAAGACTAAAAAAGCTATTTGGAAGATTGAAAGGGGGAAAATATCCAAGATTTTTTTTAATGGAATCAAAGTTTTTTTTTTTAAGTAATGATACTATATATAAAAACTATCCATGAATTTGCAGCCCTTAAAACACCGCTACAAGCGCAAGATTAGGAAGCAGGGCATTCATTGAAAGAGTACAGAAAGCCTACATATAAAATATCTGAATATATGCGAGGAAGTAACAATTTGACTCAGAGAGCAAAGAAGTGTTCAACTTCTTGAATAATTGATCACTGCTAGAAAAATAACGTTAGCTCTCTACTCTAGGCAATATAGCAATATGAGACCTATGTGAATTAGAGTCAAATGTAAAATAAATGAAACAATTTTTAAAAATAGGCAAACACAATAATTTTGAAATGGAAAAGGACTTTGTAATACCAAAGAGAGAATGCATGAACAAAATTAATCTTAGTATATAAAAATTTGAAAAATCTATATATTAAAATTGTGTGTGTGTGTGTATGTGAGAGAGAGACAGAGAGAGATGGAGTCTCACTCTGTCACCCACGGCTGGAATACAATGGCACGAGCTTGGCTCACTGCAACCTCTGCCTCCCAGATTCAAGCGATCCTCCTGCCCCAGCCTCCTGAGTAGCTGGGATTACAGGCATCCACCATCATGCCCAGCTGATTTTTGTATTTTTAGTAGAGATGGGGGTTTCACCATGTTGGCCAAGCTGGTCTTGAACTCCTGACCTCAAGTGATCCACCCGTCTTGGTCTCTCAAAATGGTGGGCTTACAGGCGTGAGCCACTATGCCCCGTGTATATTAGTAATTTTTTAATTCCACACACTGAATTTTAAAACATGTAGGGTAAATTCTTGCAACATGACTAACAAAGTGATACAATCCCTATTATATAAAGATTATGTACAATTAAGCATAAAAAGAATGTACAAATATAAAAATGTACAAAGGATATGTCTGGTAACTGAAAAACCAGTGAGTAATAAACAGGAAAAAATGTTCAAAGGCAATGGTAATCAGAAAAATGCCAATTAAAACTATTTAATACTATTTTTCATCAACAAACTGGCCACAACATTTTTATGCATAATATTCAGAGTTGATGAGAGCACAGAATAAATAAGCATGCTCATACATAGCTTACAGGAGTGCAAATCAGGATCAACATTTCAAAGGCTTATAAAATTGCTACAAAAACACATGCTCATTGACCCAGCAATTTAACTATAGGAATTTACCCAAAGGAAATAATCAAAATGTGTAAAAGATATATTTATGTCCATTTATTAGAGCACCATTTCCACAATAGACATTTCTTTTAATTTAGTGTTTAACGAGACAGAACTAAGTAAATTTTGCCATAGATGTCTATTGATGTTAACACTAAACAGCCACTAAAATTTGCTTATAATAGAACCCCTAATGCCTTGGGAAAATGGTCACAACGACCTGCTAAAAAATAGAAGCAGAAAATGTGTTGGTTAATAATTAAAATTATGTTTTAATATGTATATATTCCTGATGAGATTGAACACTCAAAAATATTAACTACAACTCTCTCCAGAGTAGTGGGATTATCAGTGCTATTAATTGTCTTCATTGGGCTTCTCTTACATATCCAAATTTTCCACAATTAACATGTATTAAAATTTTTAAAAAAGCAATCAGTCTAATAAGCATTAAAACATGTTAATATATCAAGACACTAAAATTAAAATCCTTTAATATAGTAATGCATTGAAGTGTGACCAGCGGATAAATTTCGACTGAAACATACTAAGGATCTGAGGGCTGAGGGGAAAAGTCAAACCAAAGATGATCTCTTTTGTTGCTTTTTCCCATAACTTTTCAAAACTCTTTATAATGGAAGATGTCAATCATAAACAAAAGCAGAAAGGAAAGAAAGTGAACTCCCATTGACCCATCCCTCAGCTTCAACATTCACCAACTTGGAAGAAAATCCCAGACATCACATCATTCTATCCATAAATATTTCAGTAAGTATCTCTAAAAGATAGGGAAGCTATTGGTTGTTGTTTAAACATAATCAAAATAACATTATCACACTTAAGAATAATTCATAATACATCATCCCTTAATATCATCAAATATTCAACCAGTGTTCAAATTACCCCAAGTGTCTCATAAATGTTTTGTTTGCTTTTACAGTTAGTATGTCCAAATCAGAATCCAAATAAGGTCCATACATTTATGTACCTCTCTTTTAATCTATAGGTTCTCCTCCATCTCTCTTCTGTCCCTCTTACAATTTCTTTGTTGAAATAATCCAAGTTGTTTGTCCTGTAGAGTTTCCCCGGATTTGGATCGTACTGAATTCATCTCCATGATATGGGTAGCACATTCCCCTGGCCCCACATTTCCTCAAAATATGCTAGTCAGGTCTAGAAGCTTGGGCAGATTCAGGTTTGACAAGTCTATCAAATGGTGGTATTATTTATTTCCAGGAATCTTGTCTGCTTGTCGTTTTTTTGTAAAGTTAACATCTATTGATAATTATTGCCTAAACATATAATTCACTTTCGATTGAGGAATGATAGTATCCTATCACTCCTATTCATGTATTACCTGGAACACATCTATAGAGAAATTTATCTTCATATACTATTTGGTTATTTTGAGGTACAAATAATGCGGCAACCAAGAATAAATATTTTATTCTTTCTCTTTATTTACATTTGCAAAATATCAAGCTAGCTCCTAGCATAGGGTAATCCTTATAAAGTGCAAATCTGATCCTAGCACTCCTGTACCTTCCCATACAACTTTTTTTTTTTTTTTTTTTTGATACGGAGTCTCGTTCCATCACCCAGGCTGGAGTGCAGTAGTGCGATCTCAGCTCACTGCAACCTCCGCCTCCTGAATTCAAACAATTCTCTTGCCTCAGCCTCCTGAGTAGCTAGGATTACAGGTGCCCGCCACCACACCCAGCTAATTTTTGTATTTTTAGTAGAGATGGGATTTCACCATGTTGGTCAGGCTGGTCTTGAACCCCTGACCTCGTGATCCACCCACCTCGGCCTCCCAAAGTGCTGGGATTACAGGCGTGAGCCACCATGTCCGGCCCTTTCCATACAACTTTTAAAAGGCAAACCATTGCTCCTAAGACAAAGCAGGGCATCTTCAATGAGGTCTCCTAGGCCATGAATAGTCTGACCCTGACCTGTCTCCCAGGTTTGTCTTCTGAAAACCTCTTTGATCCCCACCATGTTCCTGCCCACCACAGACCATTTGCACAACTGTTCCCTCAGCCTAAGATGCTTTCTGTCTTCCCTACGTACTGCCTATCATTAATTCCTCTTCATCTTGCAGGTTTTATCTTAAATGCCGCTTTTCCTGGGAAGCCTTTTCAACCCCCAAATCTGGGTCAGCCTTATATGCCATATGTCCCTTTGCTTCAAAGCACTTATCTCAATTTGTAACTGAACACTACTTTGTGTGAAGCCTTCATTATTGTCTGTTCCTCACTCCCCAGCTGAAAGTCTATTGGAGCAGTTGCCATGTCTGTTCTGGGCCACAATGACCTGGAGCCAGAACCTAGCTCTATGCCAGATACCTTATTATTTCTTGGTAATTACACGTGGAAACAAAGAATGAATGGTGTGTGTTTGTATTCTAACATTTGATTATTCTTTTTTCTTTTTGAGATGGACTCTCACTCTGTCACCCAGGCTGGAGTGCAACATCGCAATCTTGGCTCACTGCAACCTCCGCCTCCTGGGTTCAAGTGATTCTCCTGCCTCAGCCTCCCGAGTAGCTGGGATTACAGGTGCCCGCCACCATGCCTGGCTAATTTTTGTATTTTTAGTAGAGACAGGGTTTCACCAGGTTGGCCAGCCTGGTCTTGAACTCTTGGCCTCAGGTGATCCACCTGCCTCAGCCTCCCAAAGTGCTGGGATTACAGGCGTGAGCCACCGCGCCCGGGCCAACATTTGCTTATTCTCGTTCATTCAAAAGGCATTTACTGACCAAAATATCTCACTTCTGTTGGGCATCATGTTAGGTGCCAGGGATTTTGAGTTGATGACAATCTAATCTAGAAGATAGACAAGTAAACAGACAATTCCAAAGCAGTGTTTATTGTTCCATCATACAGGGTACCAAAGAGTAATACCTGACAACAGGGCACATTTAAATTAAGGCAGTATTCTCTTCCGGGTAAGAGACAGTATCAGATGGCCCTTTTAACAAAAACATGAGTTTTATGAACCTACTGATGATTGAATTCTCTGGCCACAAATATACAACACATTAAGGACTCAAGACAAATAGAGTGTCAAAAAAAAAAAAAAACATGATTTAAACGATTGTGTTCACAAAGCTAGAGGAAAACATACAGTAAACTCAGTGATTCAGACCAAATATAATTGCTAAGTAATTATTAGTAGCATAAAACATTTCATAAATCATCAGCCTAAGCTATTGGGTATAACAAATCATTTTATTAGCATAGATGTTCTTAATGCAGAAATTCAGCTCTGCTAGAACTCAGAGTTATGATTACATAGCTATGATTAGATCAGGTAAAGACAGTTCTAGAGGTCAGGCGCGTGGCTCACACCTGTAATCCCAGCACTTTGGGAGGCCGAGGCGGGTAGATCACGAGGTCAGGAGATCGAGACCATCCTGGCTAACACAGTGAAACACCGTCTCTACTAAAAATACAACAACAACAACAACAAAAATGTAGCCAGGCATGGTGGAGGGCACCTGTAGTCCCAGCTACTTGGGAGGCTGAGGCAGAAGAATGGCATGAACCCGAGAGGCGGAGCTTGCAGTGAGCTGAGATCGTGCCACTGCACTCCAGCCTGGGCAACACAGCAAGACTCCATCTCAAAAAAAAAAAAAAAAAAAAAAGAGTGTAAATTGTTACAGGTGCTTTTGAAAAACTGTAAGTATCTACTAAAGTTAAACATATGACCTGCAACTCAACAGCCCCACTCCATAATAGAAATATATACATATCTTCAACAAAAGATATGTATAAGAGAATGCTTATAATCATGACATAATGTGTGCATGTATCAAATGATCACACTGAACCCCTTAAATAGATGCAATTGTATTTGTCAATTAAATATTTTTAAAATAAAAAAAAAATGTTCAAGCAGCACTATTCCTAACAGTCAAAAACTAGGCATAATCCAAATGTCCACCAACAGTAGAATGAATACAGTGTGGCCTATTCAAACAATTAAGTACTGTACAGCAATGAGAATAAAGAAACTATTGCTATACTCGGCAACATGGTTGAATCTCATAACAAAATGTTGAACAAAGAGGCCAAATACAATGTGGAACACTGCAAACAATTCCATTTACATAAATGGAAAACAGTATCAAACTCCTATCTATAATGATAAGAGTCTTGATAGGAGTTACCAACTTCTTAACCTAAAAGGTTGACTCTATGGTAATTCATTGAATGGTACACTTGAGACTAGTGTACTTATTTTTATGTATATTATACATAATTAAAAGTTTATAAAGGCCAGACTCAGTGGCTTATACCTCTAATCCTAGCACTTTGGGCGGCCGAGGCAGGCAGATCACCTGAGGTCACGAGTTTAAGACCAGCCTGGCCACTACAGTGAAACCCCATCTGTACTAAAAATACAAAAATTAGCTAGGTATAGTGGTGCAGGTCCCAGCTACTCGGGGAGCTGAGGCAGGAGAATCACTTCAACCCAGGAGGAAGCAGTTGCAGTGAGCCGAGATCGTGCCACTGCACTCCAGCCTAGGTGACAGAGTGAGACACCATCAGAAAAAAAAAAAGTTTATGAAAATAATATATACCCAAAAAAAGTTTATGAAAAAAATATATACCCAAGAGATGATACTCTTATGCTTTCTTTTTCACCCAAGACTTATTTACTCAGCAGACACTCCGTTGACCTCAGAACCATCTGAAAGGGTTGACAGGGCAGATATTCAGTAAATGTTTGATGGTGATGATGCTGTTGATAAGAATCGACCCCACACGTCCTACTTCAGATGGTTTCTTTTTCCTATTTCTACTCACTGTTCTATTCAATATCAGACCAATGAAGACTACCAGAAAAAAAGAAGTGATGTCACCAAATTTCCAAATTAACAGAAAACTACAAGAGAAATATCAAAACATTGAAAATTCTGGCCTCTTAGGCACTTAAAAAAACAGTTGGTGGAAATGAGAAAAAAGGTATGAGTGTTACTATCAAGGGGTAAGTGTAACCATTTTTTATGGGCTGAATCACATGTCCCCAAGTCCATATGTTGAAGTCTTAACTCCCAGTACCTCAGAATGAAACTGTATTTGGAGAGACTGTAAAGAAGTAATTAAGTTAAAATGAGGCCTCCCAATGTAACAGGGATCTTTAGAAGAAGAGGAAATTTGGACACAGACACATAGAGAGGAAAATAGCCATTTACAAGCCAAAGAGAGAGAGGCCTGAGAGAGATCCTTGTCTCACGGCCCTACTGACAACTCGATCTTGGACTTCCTGTCTCCAGAACTGTTTTCAGATGGAGTCTCACTCTGTTGCCCAGGCTGGAGTGCAGTGGCGTGATCTCGGCTCACTGCAACCTCTGCCTCCAGGGTTCAAGAGTTCTCCTGCCTCAGCTTCCAAATAGCTGGGATTACAGGCGTCCACCACCACACCAGGCTTATTTTGTGTATTTTTAGTAGAGACGGGATTTCACCACGTTGGCCAGGCTGGTTGGTTTCGAACTCCTGACCTCAAGTGATCTGCCCGCCTTGGCCTCCCAAAGTGCTAGGATTACAGGTGTGAGCCACCACGCCCAGTCTGAGAAAATAAATTTCTGTTGTTTAAGCCTCCCAGTCTGTGGTTCTTTCTTATGGCAACCCTAGCACACTAATTAACCACTCTCTGTGGAAAGTTCAGAAACTTGCATGTGCACATGTTCAAGATTTGCTGTTGTGTCTGTCATGTGTGTGTCTCAGAGTATAAGCTCCTCTAATACAGGGCTGCACCTAAAAATTTATTCATTTGTCAAGCCATCTCGAGCAGCTATGTGCTCAATACTCTTTGTTTGTTTGTTTGTTCGTAACACTAATTTATATTCCTCTCTCAAGGCTAACTTCTCATTTTGTCCTCTTTTGCATCTGGGCGATCCCCGAACTAGAGAAATACAAAGTTTCTCCTGCTTCTAGAAACAATGGGTAGAAGGGCCTGTCATGAAAACACAAAGAAGACTTCTTTCCAGCAGATACATGAATAGAGGTTTCACCTTCCCACTAAAAACAGACAATGAAAAAGGGAGTAAAAGTCACTACTCTAGTGTTACCTGTTTTTTCCCCGCCTTTATGACTTTTCCCCTTTTCATTTTCTCTTTTAGGTAGAGGTAGCAGTGGAGTGCTGCAACGAGGAACATTAGAGCTTTAACTTAACCTTTCATGAACATCATTTATCTGCACAGTAGGGTCAAGATCCTGGTCCCACTGTGGTTTTACTGGGCATCCCCAGTTTTCTAGTTCTATTTTTGCCACAAAAAATGCAGTAAATCTTTCCTAAAGTATACACTGGGCTATGCACAGTATACAATTAATTCAGTTGCACCTGCAGCAGACCTTCCAGAAATCATTGACAATAATTTGTCAGGATTAACCTTTGATAAAACATAAATGTGTCCAAATCCAAAGCACTTTAAAGAGGTGTAGAGGTTCATTTTTATTACACAAATGCTATTTCAGCAAGATGATGGAGGCAAAAAAAAAAAAATACTGATGCTGAGCACAGTGACTACTCTGTTGGACTGCATCTTTAGTGTTATGGAACAGAAACTTGCCATTTCAGCATGGGAAGAAGTGATTCACAACCGACTGCACCTTCCTTGGTTAGTCCCAGAAACGTCAAGCCCTGTAACTAAAAAGAGAAAAAGAGACCCTTACAGGTCCATGTGCTCAGTACTGAGTATTATAAGGACAAATGAGGAGTCTGTGTTGCAGCATTTAAAAAATGTTTACAGACAGGATGGGCACAGTGGCTCACATCTGTAATCCCAGCGCTTTGGAAGGCTGAGGTGGGCAGATCACTTGAGGCCAGGAGTTCGAAACCAGCCTGGCCAACATGGTGAAATCTTATCTCTACTAAAAATACAAAAAATTTAGCCAGGCATGGTGGCAGGTGCCTGTAATTCCAGCTACTCGGGAGGCTGAGGCAAGAGAATCGCTTGAACCCACGAGGCGGAGGTGAGACGAGATCATGCTACCATACTCTAGTGTGGGCAACAAGAGTGAGACTCCGTCTCAAAGAAAAAAAAAAAAAAGGCCGTTCTTGAAAAAACAAACAAACAAAAAGAATCTCCAGCGTGGTGGCTCACACCCGTAATCCCAGCACATTGGGAGGTCAAGGCCGATGTATCAGGAAGTCAGGAGTTCAAGACCAGTCTGGCCAGCATGGTGAAACGCCATCTCTACTAAAAATACAAAAAATTGGCCAGGCGCGGTGGCTCAAGCCTGTAATCCCGGTACTTTGGGAGGCCGAGATGGGCGGATCACGAGGTCAGGAGATCGAGACCATCCTGGCTAAAACGGTGAAACCCTGTCTCTACTAAAAAAAATACAAAAAATTAGCCGGGCAAGGTGGCGGCACCTGTAGTCCCAGCTACTCGGGAGGCTGAGGCAGGAGAATGGTGTGAACCCGGGAGGCGGAGCTTGCAATGAGCCGAGATCCAGCCACTGCACTCCAGCCTGGGAGATAGAGCGAGACTCTGTCTCAAAAAAAAAAAAACAAACAAAAAAAAAATACAAAAAATTAAAAAATAATTTTTAATTTTTAAAAATACAAAATACAAAATACAAAAAATCAGCCAGGCATGGTGGCGTGTGCCTGTAATCTCAGCTACTCAGAAGTCTGAGGCAGGAGAACTGCTTGAACCCGGGAGTCAGAGGTTGCAGTGAGTCGAGATGGCGCCACTGCACTCCAGCCTGGGGGACAGGGCGAAACTCTATCTCAAAAAAAAAAAAAAAGAGGGACCCTCAGTTCCAGAAATTGCCCACCCCTTTCCTGGAAAACTCATGAATAACCTACTGCTCGTTTAGCATATAATCAAGAAGTAACAATAAAAATGGGCAACCAGCAGCCCTTGGGGCCGCTCTGCCTATAGAGTAGCCATTCTTTATTCCTTTGTTGCGGTTTTGGACAACAGTCTGCTCTGTTGTCCAGGCTGGAGTGCAGTGACATGGTCTCAGCTCACTGCAACCTCTGCCTCTCAGCTTCAAGCAACTCTCGTGCCTCAGCCTCCCAAGTAGGTGGGATTACAGGCTTGTGCCATCACGCCTGGCTGATTTTTGTATTTTTAGTAGAGATGGGGTTTCACCATGTTGGCCAGATTGGTCTCGAACTCCTGACCTCAAGTGATCTGCCCACTTCGGCCTCCCAAAGTGCTGGGATTATAGGCATGAGCCACCACACCCAGGCTTATTCCTTTAGTTTACTTTACTTTTTATTTTTTTTTCTTTTCTTTTGAGATGGAGTTTCCCTCTTGCTGCCCAGGCTGGAGTACAGTGACATGGTCTCAGCTCACTGCAACCTCTGCCTCTCAGCTTCAAGCAACTCTCGTGCCTCAGCCTCCCAAGTAGGTGGGATTACAGGCTTGTGCCATCACGCCTGGCTGATTTTTGTATTTTTAGTAGAGATGGGGTTTCACCATGTTGGCCAGATTGGTCTCGAACTCCTGACCTCAAGTGATCTGCCCACTTCGGCCTCCCAAAGTGCTGGGATTATAGGCATGAGCCACCACACCCAGGCTTATTCCTTTAGTTTACTTTACTTTTTTTTTTTTTTTCTTTTCTTTTGAGATGGAGTTTCCCTCTTGCTGCCCAGGCTGGAGTGCAGTGACAAGATCTTGGCTCACTGCAACCTCTGCCTCTGGGGTTCAAGTGATTCTCCTGCCTCAGCCTCCTGAGTAGCTGGGATTACAGGCACACACCACCACGCTCAGCTAATTTTGTTTTTGTTTTTTGAGACGGAGTTTCGCTGGAGTGCAATGGCTCAATATTGGCTCACTGCAACTTCTGCTTCCCAGGTTAAAGTGATTCTCCTGTCTCAACCTCCTGAGTAGCTGGGATTACAGGTGCGCACCACCAAGCCTGGCTAATATTTTGTATTTTTAGTAGAGACGGGATTTCACTATGTTAGCCAGGCTGGTCTCGAACTCCTGACCTCAGGCGATCCGCCTGCCTCAGCCTCCCAAAGTGCTGGGATTACAGGTGTGAGCCACCAGCCTGGTTCCTTTACTTTCTTAATAAACTTGCTTTCACTTTACTCTATGGATTCACCTCAAATTCTTTCTTGCAAGAGATCCAAGAACCCTCTCTTGAGGTCTGGAATGGGACCCCTTTCTCGTAACACAGGAAAACCTAATAATTCATGGAGTGTTTACACCTCGTGCAGTGGTGGCTACAAAAACCTTAGCCTATCAAAATACACATAATATTTGTAGGACATCCTACTGCAAGTCTCTGGCACTCAAAAATGTTGGTACCTGACCAATTCTTCATGATAAAACGTAGAACCCAGCCTTCCAGGGATATTCCAATTTTGCTAATTTGAAATGTTCCTTAAAACTGATTTCACTTTCCCTTGGATGATCGTTCAAATCATAAAGCCAAGTAAGAGCACTGACTGCAAGTCTCCATCACAAGCCCTTGGGCAAGTCACTCAGCTTTGCTGGGAAGAACCACCCTCCCCACTCTCAAGATCCAAGAACCATTTCTGGAATGAACCAACTCTGAGGGAGTCAAGCCATGTTAACATCAATGGAAATGCTTTTACAGCTCACAGCCAATAAGTAAATTGGCCCTTGTTTCATTTCAAAGAAAGGTATTAGAAATTCTGTGCTACATAACTGTGTCCACCCTACCCTCAGGTCTTTCCAACGGAGCTTTTAAGAGCGAGCAAATAAAGTTTTATTGGTTCAATAAAGTCTGCTGCCCAGGGGTCTATATTCACACTATTATTGAGAATGAAACCCTGTTAACTTATTAAATAAACCAAGTATCTCTAAGCTAAAAAAAAAAAACTGATATTAACCATCGTCATCATTTAGTATAAAAATTGAATCTCAAATCCATGATCAGAAAACCAAAAAAAGCCCTCTAGAAAAGTAATTAAGATACATACAGTTCTTCATTAGTCATGAAAGAAATGATCTTATCCCAGAATTTTCCACTAACCCATCAGTGGAACAATAATTCATGTAATAATAAATATTTCCTCGGTTTGCAAATATTAACTAGACCTGCTTCTTGGCTTTTTTGACAATGAGAAATCTGTACCAAATGATTAACAGAGCTCAAGTCCAAGGAGGAAAATTATTCTATTCCCGAGCACTGTCACACCAAAGCTGAAACCAAAGTTTAAAAAGCACAATCGACCAGGCGTGGTGGCTCACACCTGTAATCCCAGCACTTTGGGAGGCCGAGGCAGGTGGATTACAAGGTCAAGAGATCAAGACCATCCTGGCCAACATGGTAAAACCCCGTCTCTACTGAAAATACAAAAATTAGCTGGGCTTTGTGGCATCCACCTGTAGTTCCAGCTACTCGGGAGGCTGAGACAGAAGAAGCGCTTGAACCCGGGAGGTGGAGGTTGCAGTGAGCCGAGATCGTGCCACTGCACTCCAGCCTGGCGACAGAGCGAGACTCGGTTTCCAAAAAAAAAAAAACAGCACAATCTCAAAACAAAGAAGCGAGTCACATCTATTAGGTTTCTTTACACACAAAATAAAGGAAAAACTAGATGTGTATGTAAATACAGAAAAGCAAGTATTTCTATTTTCAAGCTCATATTTCTATTTTCAAAGCAAATATTACTATTTCCAGCTCTTTTCTTTTCCTTCTTTTTCCCTTAAATTACAGGTACTTCATTTTTTAAAAATTGACCATTATATCTGTAGCTTTATAACCGCTTCCTAATTCACAGCAACCCTACAGAGTTCTCATTTCCACAGAAGGGAAAATATGCACCCATCCAATCCATCCTTTTCAATGCCACAGGAAGAAAAACTTGTCCTAGAAGTTCTGCAGGGATGGTTCCCTTCTCCTGAGCATTCTACACGGGAGTAAGTGCAGTGAAAATCAGATTCGGAATATATTCTTTCTCAAGGAAGAGTTTAAAACATCGCCATTAAGAGGAGCTATGACCGAGAAAAGACTAGAGAAGTCAAATGCCCTTACCCCCACAGCAAAGAGGACCCCTCAGACAGATCTCTCAAAGAAACCACATTAGGCTTGCCAACCTTTCCCTGTTCAAAAGCAAGCAAAATCTATGATTTGTACAACCAGGCATTCAGAGAAAAGGGAAACCACTGGTATTCAGAGTGGTCTTGATTCACCACCATTAAGTACCCAAATATTTTATCAGCAACATTTAAAAAATAAGGCTTTATTTTCCTCCATTTAATGAACTGTCCATTCTCCATTTTCTCCATTTAAGTGAATGTCTACTTCCACTACACAGTTATCCACACTATGCAACGTAAAAAAATACAAGGGCCAGTTTTTTGTATTTTGGGGGTATTTTTTCAATTTACATAAATACGAAAAGCAAAAAAAAAAAAGGATTCTCTCTATTCGTTTTATTGGAAAATAAAACATTTAGCAAAATATATGTTGCTTTTGCTAAAACATTCTAGAACTCTTGTTTTCAGCAAAGGAGTTAACAATTCTTTTCCAAAGTTCAGCTGTGTGTGGGTCAAGGTTTAATACTACTAGACAGAAGATTTTTTAAAATTAACAATAGGAGAGCCTTAGTCAACAGCAGCCTCAATAATCATAATATTCTCCCTAAGTCTGTCAGAAATTTGCCAAGCATTGTTGTTGTTTCACAATATTTTTGTTTCTTTTTTTTTTTTTAATTTTAGGCCCTCCTTTGATAGTATTGTTGAAGTTATGAATTCTTCCCCGGATAAGGGTTTTTCCACAAGCAATGAAGAGAGTGAAAGTAATAGCAAAGCAACAGTAGGTCTCCGAAGACAAGCCTTTGGTCACCACTCTTTATCATGAAGATTATCTTGCTTAGAATTAAAATCAACAACTACTTGTTTAAAAAAAAAAAAGTCTTTAAGTTATGCAAAAAATCTTAGGACTTGCTAGCGGAAATCCTATACTCCAAACATATTAACATCATCTAAAAACAAAAAAAACAATTATTTATTTGACCCTGCCTATGTGAGCTTTGGTAAATAAGATACTATAAGAAATTTTAGCTCTAATGATTTCTTATTATTTGTCTAACTTAACCAAAGCAAGATAAACAATGGCTAAAAACATTTTCCTGTCACTAATTTCATATTCTCAAAGTTTATTACATCGGAAAAGAGTTGGATAGGCCTTAAGCAGAATGAAGTCTAGCTATATCTAAAAGCATTTCTCTACCATGATCACCTTTCCCCACTAGATAACTGACCTTCGCCTAATGTTGATATAAGTTTAATGGAAATGCATTAACAGAGTATCCAAATTCAGTTCAATGCCTCACAAGTTAACCCAAGTTAACCCTTCTTCAATTTTCTTGGCAGCTTTCATGGGCCCCCTGTGCAGGAGCTACCTGGAGTCGCCCATGTTGAACTAATTTAAACAAAATTCAATTATCTCATTTTCATCAAAGAATCACAGGAAATTCTTGCCATAATAAGGAGTTGCCTGTGGAACAACTATTAGGAAAAGAAGACAAGCATCTATAGGAAATAAATAATTCATTTTTTTCTCTGAGGTTTTGCACACAGAAGAAAATACTAAATAAGAACTAATCGGCCAGGCGCGGTGGCTCATGCCTGTAAACCCAGCACTTTGGGAGGCCGAGGTGGGCGGATCACGAGGTCAGGAGATCGAGACCATCCTGGCTAATATGGTGAAACCCCGTCTCTACTAAAAATACAAAAAAAAATTAGCCGGGCGTGGTGGTGCGTGCCTGTAGTCCCAGCTACTCGGAGGCTGAGGCAGGAGAATGGCGTGAACCCCGGAGGCAAAGCTTGCAGTGAGCCGAGATGGTGCCACTGCACTCCAGCCTGGGCGACAAAGCAAGACTCCGTCTCAAAAAAAAAATAAAAAAATAAAAAATAAGAACTAATCACGGCTAACAATGAGTACCTAATGTTTCAGAGTTAAGACCTTTGTGGACCGGGCGTGGTGGCTCATGCCGGTAATCCCAGCACTTTGGGAGGCCAAGGTGGGCGGATCACTTGAAGTCAGGAGTTCGAGACCAGTCTGGCCAACATGGTGAAACTTCGTCTCTACTAAAAATACAAAAGTTAGCTGTGTCTGGTGGCGCATGCCTATAATGCCAGCTACTTGGGAGGCTGAGGCAGGAGAATCACTTGAACCCAGGAGATGAAGGTTGCTGTGAGCTGAGGTCAGGCCACTGCACTCCAGCCTGGGAGACAGAGTGAGACACTGTCTCAAAAAAAAAAAAAAAAAAAAAAAAAAAACCTTTGCAAATGTTATCTCTACATACTGAGACAAATAGTATCCCCATTTTACAGAAGAGGGAGCTGAGGCTCAAGAAAGGACAAGTAACTTTTCACACAATCTCTAAAGAACAATTTTTTTAATTGTGTAATTTTTGTTTTAGTTGCACACTGATAGGATAACACGTATCACACTCAATAGCTTATAAAATCTGAGTTTTCCATCTAGTTAGCAAAAATAATTACTTAGAATAGGAGCCTCCAGATGGTATAAATGTAGGCTGCCCAATATGGTAGCCACTGGCAGCCATATGTGGATTTTGAGCATTTGAAACGAGGCTGGGCCAAATTGAGATATATTGTTAAATATAAAATATACATAGTATATATATAAATATACATTCATTTTGATTATATGTTGAAATTATATTTTCAATATATTGAGTTAAAATATTTTACTAAAAATAATTTCACCTGTTTCTTTTTGTTTTAAATGTGGCTACCAGAAAACTTAAAATGACATCTGTGGCTCACATTTGTGGCTCACATTCTATTTCTCTTGGACAGCACTGAATACACTGTTTACGAACACTTTTCTGCACACCAGAAGATGAGTTACTGGATTGATATGAGAGCCCAGGACATCCAAATTGCTGGTTAAGGCTTCACTGACATCAAAACTTGTTGATTTCAATAATTCAATCATGAATTCATTCAGGCAACAAATAATTATTTATTGAGCAACTGCTATGTTCCAGGCAAAATAATACAACGTCTGGTACATGGGCCTGTCTCTAGAGAATTTCATAAGGAATCTTTTGGATGATGACCCAGTTATACCACTTAATACTTTGGTTATAAGGGTGTATAACTATTTTGTTTTTTTTTTTTTTTTTTTGAGACCGAGTCTCGCTGTCGCCCGGGTTGGAGTGCAGTGGCCGGATCTCAGCTCACTGCAAGCTCCGCCTCCCGGGTTTACGCCATTCTCCTGCCTCAGCCTCCCGAGTAGCTGGGACTACAGGCGCCAGCCACCTCGCCCGGCTAGCTTTTTGTATTTTTTAGTAGAGACGGGGTTTCACCGTGTTAGCCAGGATGGTCTCGATCTCCTGACCTCGTGATCCGCCCGTCTCGGCCTCCCAAAGTGCTGGGATTACAGGCTTGAGCCACCGCGCCCGGCAAGGGTGTATAACTATTAATAGTAAAAACCAAATGGCATTGGAGCACATTTTAAATATGGCAGAGAGTGAAGGGGATGGAGATAACATCAAGGCAAATACCTCATTATTTCAACATGTGAGGTGGATTGACTTAAAGCAAAACTGCCCAATGTCCATTTCAATCTTCATCAGAATATAAGGTCAAATACAAGTTCGATTCAGAGGAAGGTCTCTTTCAAATCTAACCCTCACTCACCTGCAAAGCCAAGGGAGAGAGGAACTGATTTTACTTTAGCCATACTACCGTAAATGTCTGCTAGAGATTCTTACTAAAAACAATGAGAGTGACTAAATCTTACAAAGTCTACTAGTATGTTAACATTTCTGTGTGGCATCAGGCAATAGTATAAGTGCTTTAAAAAATAAATTTCACGGGGTTCCCTCTCTCAGCTTTGGAGCCCCTGCTCCCTCTGTCTCTGTACAGTGGAGCTTCTTTCTTTATTCCCCCTTTTTTCTTGCCTATTAAACTCTCTGCTCCTTAAAAACCAAAATCACAGTAAACCTGTAAAGAAACCCTTACCTATGCTCTAGATCACAACAAACACAAAATCATCAATACACTAACCACAATTTTGTGTGTAGCTTCCCTTTCCTTTGCCATTAGTTTAACAATATTGGTAAAATGTTCTAGCAGTTTATTTTTACTCCTACTTGGAGCAACTGCAATGTAACTGACCTTCCTACATGAAAGATGGTCTAGAAGAGAACTTATTTCCCTACCGAAGAAAAACAAAATGCCTGTTAAAAAAGATAAATAAATAAAACAACCATAATATTGAAAAGAATAATGTTCCTCACCACATCACCAACCAGTCTACTGAGCTAAAATCCTAGATACTTTTATGTGGCTTCCTTATATGTAAAAATAAACTGGTTATATTTCCAACGGAATGTGATCTCACAGTTCCATTCCAATTCAGCTGAAGTCCCAGCAAATACACTAAGAGTTCTGCTTGAGTAAGAACCAAGCTCGTGGTTTCAAAATTACATTTCATGGAAGATTTGAGCAGAAGACATTTTGTGTCTGATCCAGAAATCCCAGAACACTGTCAGTTAGATACCGTCAGCGCAAACGAAGAGAAAGCAAGCACCAAGGTAGTATCTAATTAAGACATCAAACCACCGCCTTGAATGACTTGCTTTTCTTGTTCCTGCTAGATGAAGTTTTCTTCATGGTATTATTAATATTCCAGCAAGGCAGAAAAAAGATTACTACATTAAAACGTGGTATAAATGCAAGCTTCAAGATGCAATAAACTCTTAAGGGACTAAGCCTCGGGGGCATTAATTTCCTCTTTTGTGAATGAATGCTCAGATCTTGCTAGTCTCACTGTTCTTCCAATAAAATTTTAAATACAAATCTTTAGGCTCTGAATTTCTGAACCAGTGAAGAAGTCAAGTCAGTTCAAGCACTCGGGTATTTGAGTGCCTGTTATGTGCAGAAACATGCATCCTGTGCAGAAGACAAGAACAAGGACCACATCACCCCACCTCTCGGAAAGTTTACAGTCTGTATTAATTTCTTAGGACTGCTGGGACAAATTATCACAAATTCTGCGGCTTAAAACAACAGAAACTTATTCCCTCATGCTCTCTGCAGGGCCACATTCCCTTTGAAGGCTCAGGGGTAGAATCTGTTTGTAGAATCTGTTCCTTGCCTCTTCTAGCTTGTGGTGGCTGCTGGCATTCTCTGGCATTCCTTGGCTTGTGGTCACATCACTCCAATCTGTGCCTCTGTCTTACATGTGCTCTGTGAAGATGATCTCCTGCCTGTCTCTTATAAGGATATTTGTGATTGGATATCCCACGTCACCCAGGAAAACCTCTCCACATCAAGATCCTTAATTTCATCACATCTGCAAAGACCATGTTCCTTTATGGCAACATTCACAAGTTCCAGATATTAGAACCTGGTCTATTGGGAGGAGGCCTTTATCCAGCTCACAGTTCCCGAGCTTCTATGGGGAGTGGGGGATCCCAGCCATGAAACTGAAAACCAAGCAAAGCAGCACAGGGTAAGTAGGTGCTAAACTATATGTTATCAAAAATCATTCCACTTGCGTTCAGGGAATACGATCCATGCTGCCTAAATAGGAATGGTTCTCCTGGAACCTGATGAGGCTTACTGTCTCCCAGATGTTCTCAAACGATTGTATGAGCCTCTGAAGGGTTTCTGTAAGCCCTATAGTATTTATCATTATAGCTACTTTGAATGGCCTCCTGCTTATATCATCTTTATTTCACTGAACCTCCATTCCATTTCTGTTCCACCTCATTATGATCTTGGCAGGGTTTTGTTTTGTTTTGTTTTGAGACGGAGTCTCAGTCTGTCACCAGACTGGAGTGCAGTGGTGCAATCTCAGCTCCCTGCAACCTCCACCTCCTGGGTACAAGCAATTTTCCTGCCTCAGCCTCCTGAATAGCTGGGACTACAGGCACCCGCCACCACACCCGGCTAATTTTTTTTTGTATTTTTAGTGGAGACGGGATTTTACCATGTTGGCCAGGATGGTCTCAATCTCTTAACCTCATGATCCACTCGCCTTGGCCTCCTAAAGTGCTGGGATTACAGCCTTGAGCCACCACACCTGGCCCGTAGGGTTTTTTTGTTGCTATTTTGTTGTTGTTGTTTGGCTTAGAGCCAGTCTTTTCATGGCTGTAGTCAGCAACGACCTTATAAGACCAAAGAGACACAGAAAGGTTTCTGCTGCCCCAAATTATTACTCTACAGGACACGTCACAGTGCCTAAAATTTCTCACATTTCCTCCTTGGACAAAAGCCCACTGTTTAAACTCAAATATTATTTTGTAGTGGATTGCACATTAAATCACAGTTACTGTGTCTTCGGATACATTATTTCCAAAATATACATTTGTCAAAAGATTAGTTCTGTTGAGTTTTGTTAATGAGTGTCCTGTGAGTCTTTAAAAACCAAAACAAATACAATAAATGAGTCCAAATTCAAGGTTTTTGTTTTTTGTTTTTTGTTTTTTTAAGTGAAACTTTAACCATCAGACATCTCACAGCCTGGCTGAGAGGGCCTGGTGAACCTCCAAAAGGGGTATGCATACAGTCTGCAGAGTTCCCCAAACTCATTCATACACAGAAGCCTCTTTTCCTCTTCTTCTTCTTTTTTTTTTTTTTTTTTGAAATGGAGTCTCACTCGGTCGCCCAGGCTGGATGGCGCCATCTCGGCTCACTGCAACCTCATCCTCCCAGGTTCAAGCAATGCTCCTGCCTCAGCCACGCGAGTAGCTGGGACTACAGGCACGTGCCACCACGCCTGGCTAATTTTTTATTTTGTCTCCAACCTGGGCAACAGAGCGAGACTTCATCTCAAAAAATAAAAAAATAGTACTCACCATAGCTTCATACTTTTTAGATAATTGAGAGGCTCTACTCCCATACTTTCAGGATGTCATTTATAGCAGCAGTCCCCAACCTTTTTGGCAGCAGGGACTGGTTATGTGGAAGACAATTTTTCCATGAACAGTGGGAGGTGGGGGAATCGTTTGAGGATGATTCAAGTGCATTACATTTATTGTGTTCTTTATTTCTACTATTACTTTGTAAATATATAACAAAATAATTATACAGCTCACCATAATGTAGAATCAGTGGGAGCCCTGAGCTTGTTTTCCTACAACTAGATGGTCCCATCTGGGAGTGATAAGAGACAGTGACAGATCATCAAGCACTAGATTCTCATAAGGAGCGTGCAACCTAGATCCCTCTCATGTGCAGTTCACAAGGTTCATGCTCCTATGAGAATCTAATGCCACTGCTGATCTGACAGAAGATGGAGTTCAGGTGGTAATGTGAGCAATAGGGAGTGGCTATAAACACAGATGAAGCTGGGCTGGCTTGCCTGCCTGCTGCTCACCCTCTGCTGTGTGGCCCGATTCCTAACAGGCCACACAGCAGGAGCTGAGTGGTGGGGAAGCAAGTGAAGGTACTGGTCTATGACCTCTGATTTATAGCATTTGAATCAATGCAACACCCTGGAGAAGGGCAGAAGTGAAGCAAACGGAGAGTTCTGCTTTTGGACATCTACCGGCTGCCTTTTGATTTTTAGCAACATGTTAGGATCCAAGATTATTCTGTAAGAACAAAGGCGGAACCTGAGACCACTGAGGTTGGCCAAGATCCACTGAAATTGGCCAGCAATGAGAATCAAGGTCTAAAGAAGGCAAGAAGCAAAGACAAGAAGCAGTATCAGGGTAAGAGCAGGCAGAGTTGAGGCCGAGGAACACTAAAGGCTGGGATGTGAAAAGACAGACTATTTGAAACTGTGAACCATGTCATAAAATTTGCATAAAATCAGAATCAATAGGTAAATAGTAACCTAAGTTGATGCAGAGAAAGGAGGCAGAAAATAAGATGAAGCTATCATGTGTTGGGGACATCGCATGTTCAGACTCTGAGCCCATTTTCCAGGCACCCTGATTGACTACCATGTTCCAAAGGAGATCTAACAAGTGTGGGTTAGCCGAACTCCCATTCCTGGCTTCTGAACCCTCAGATCACACAAACTTTAGGAACTCGAGAGGTCATACCACAGAGCTAGGACTTGGCATTAGGATAATACCATGATACTTCTTGCCATTCTTTGCTTATTTCTCTTACAGCCATTTGGCTAGAAACCTATGCAATATATTTAGGTATAGCAGCTTCATCATTACAGTAAAGTGAGAATTTTGAATTTGGCTGAGGAGTCAGGCAGATATTGATGGAAATTTTTGAAGAAAAACATTGCATGATGGCCGGGCGCGGTGGCTCAAGCCTGCAATCCCAGCACTTTGGGAGGCCAAGACGGGCAGATCACGAGGTCAGGAGATCGAGACCATCCTGGCTAACATGGTGAAACCCCGTCTCTACTAAAAAATACAAAAAACTAGCCGGGCGAGGTGGCAGGCGCCTGTAGTCCTAGCTACTCGGGAGGCTGAGGCAGGAGAATGGCGTGAACCCGGGAGGCGGAGCTTGCAGTGAGCTGAGATCCGGCCACTGCACTCCAGCCCGGGCGACAGAGCGAGACTCCTTCTCAAAAAAAAAAAAAAAAAAAAAAACATTGCATGAACTTTCACCAAAATTCCCATACTGGGATAAATGCTGAACACTTATTACAAAAGTACTAAGATTTATTTATCTTAAAGACAAAATGAAAACAAGTGAATTTTGTTTATTCTTTGGAACTATACTAATCTGCGAAACTCAAAGAAGCTGAAAATGTAGCTGATAATTTTTGTTGCCTTCCCGCCTCTTTGCATTTAATTGCTGAGACCAAATATACTAGGTGGCATTTCAGCAGGGTTGTCACATAACTAATCATGCCAACCTCCAATGGGCACTACAATGATCAGCCATCAGGGACTGGCATCCTGACTGTGCTAGCGCAGTGTGATATATTTCCAGGAGAAGGGGGCAGGCAGGAAGAGAGAGACTTCCAGAATTTCAATTTCAGGTGGGGGCTAAATATAATGAGGACAGGACTCATGGGAGTCACCAAACAAAGCCTGAGTTCAAAGAACTGCCCATCTTTGGGTGTTCTGAGTTTTTAGACTTCTTTCCTTTAAATTGTATTTACCTTCCAATGAAAGGAATGTGAAAGGGTCCCCGTTACACATTCTCATAGCTCAGTTCACCCACTGTAATATCCGGGATTCACTCTTTACGCCAAAGAATTGTAGTGCAGGTGTAGGTCCAGGCCTTGCATAGGCTATGAAACTTCTGGTGTGGAATCTTAAAGAAAGCTTGAGCTCTCCTCTTCCTTCCAGGCCAGTACTGAAAATCAGGGGCTCAAGAAATCTCCCAATGAAAGAAACCCACATCACAGAAAGGCAGGCTGAGTTCAAACCCAAGGGAAAGAAGAAAAGCACATACAGGTTGGCCCAGTTTTGCTCAAGGCTTTTATTAAAAATTACTTTTTATTTTATTTATTTATTTTGGGGGTGATGGATTTTTGCTCTTGTCACCCTGGCTGGAGTGCAACGGCATGATCTTGGCTCACTGCAACCTCTGTCTCCTGGGTTCAAGCAATTCTCCTGCCTTAGCCTCCCGAATAGCTGCGATTACAGGTGTGCACCACCTCGCCTGGCTAATTTTTGTATTTTTAGTAGAAACGGGGTTTCACCATGTTGTCCAGGCTGGTCTCAAACTCCTGACCTCAGGTGATCCACCTGCCTTGGCCTCCCAAAGTGCTAGGATTACAGGCATGAGCCATTGCACCCTGCTCTAGGCTTTTAGAAAACAGGGTCTTGTTCCCTCTATTGGAGTGGTGACATCCAGAAAGCTAGTAGGACCCAATCCTGGGATGTGGGAAGGAAGGCATGAGCCAGGTCACTTAGGCCTACCTCTGGCCTGGCATAGGCCCGTCAAAAATAACAAGAGGCTGAGTGTGGTAGCTCACGCCTGTAATCCTAACACTTTGGGAGGCCAAGACAGGAGGATTGCTTGAGCTTGGGAGTTCCAGACCAGCCTGAGTGAAACAGCCAGACTTTGTCTCTACAAAAAATAAAAAATAATTAGCCAGGCATGGTGGCATGCACCTGCAGTCCCAGCTACTTAGGAGACTGAGGTGGGAAGATCGCTTGAATCCAGGAGTCCAAGGCTGCAGTGAGTTATGATCGCACCACTGCACTCATGACAGAATGCAGTCTGGGTGACAGAGCAAGACTCTGTCTCTAGAACAACAACAACAACAACAAAGAAAAGAGCAAGTAGAGTCCCCAGAAGGTCATCACAGTCCAAAGCAGCTACTCACCAAAGTAGACAGAGCAGAATAAGAGCTAGAGTTATGAATAAAGAGCACGTCATTGCATAGAGTTTCTTTTCTCTCATACATATAGAAAGGGAGAGAGAGGCCTAAATGCAGAGACAAAGCACGGTGCAAGCCACAGGGAAATCTTCAATTCAGGGTTTTCAATTCAGGAATTATGAGTCTGCCCAGACTTTCTTGGACATCTGACTTGAAGAAGAGAGGAGATGAAAGGATAGCCTGAAAATCATTTTTCTTTTGCTGCAGAATGGGGACTCTATGAATATTGCCATGTATCATCTTTTGGGAGTTCCTTAGAGATAATGACGCCATCCATTAAAATCTGACAAGTAAAACTCTTGAACACAGATGAATTTCACCATCATGCTGGCTTCTCAACTGCTGCTGCAACACAATCTCTCCCTCCGAAATCTAAAAACACCGGCAGAGTAGACCATCCTCTTTTTAAGCCTCATTAAATGTTTGGGTCTCAAGATATAGTCACAGTATTTGCAGAATAAGAGTAAGTCTCACAGTGAAACTAGAAAAATTATCAGCATGAGTGGGAGCACTCAAGGAAACATTCTCTCTTCCTGGTTTACATTACTGATCCATAATATCTAGTGCAAAATCAAAAGAGTTGCATTGTGCAATTTACTAGTTTGATAACTTGAACTGGACATTTCTGTGAACCCCAATTTCTTCACCTATAAAATGAGAATGATACTAACAGCTATTATATGGAATTCCAATGAGAATCAAATAAGATGATGCATAAGATACTGCTGCACAAGTCCTTCTGTAATGGTTACTACTTCTCTACCACTTCTCTGAGAAATAGAATACTGAACTATAAATTATAAGATGTATACTTCATATTCACTAACACCAGTAATTAAGAACCTTGGCCAGACATGGTGGCTCACACTTGTAATCCCAGCACTTTGTGAGGCCAAGGTGGGTGGATCACCTGAGGTCAGAGTTCGAGACTAGCCTGGCCAACATGGCGAAGCCCTATCTCTACTAAAATTATAAAAATTAGACAGCCATGGTAGTGGGCACCTGTAATCCCAGCTACTCAGGAGGCTGAGGCAGAATTGCTGGAACTCAGGAGGTGGAGGTTGCAGTGAGCCAAGATTGCGCCACTGCACTCCAGCCTGGGTGACAAGAGCGAAATTCTGTCTCAAAAAAAAACCTTAAATTTCTCTTCTTGGTTTTTCGTATTTCTAAAATGAAATAGTCTACAATGAGAGAACTATTGGAGTTGTTTGGGTTAAAAAAAATAGTCATGGGCTGGCTTGGTAGTTCACACCTGTAATCTCAGCACTTTGAGTGCTGAAGCAGGCAGATTGCTGTCGCTTGAGCCTAGGAGTGCGTGACCATCCTGGGCAACATGGTGAAACTGCATCTCTACAAAAAAATACAAAAAGTAGCTGAGCATGGTGGTGTATGCCTGTAGTCCCAGCTACTCCGGGAGGCTGAGATGGAAGAATCACCTGAGCCAGGGAAGTAGAGGCTACAGTGAACTGTAATCGCACTACTGCACTCCAGCCTAGGTCACAGTGACTTTGTCTCAAGAAAAAAAAAAAAAGACACTATGTAATCCAAAATATTAGTATTAAAACCACAGTTTCAAAGTTCTATCACAGTTTGTAATGGTACCGACTCAAATTTGAAGAAAAAATGGAAACTCATCCCATTAATTTAAGAGAAGTGTCACAGAAATCCATTTCAAACACTATTTTCCCCCACAATGATCTGAAGCTCTGCATAAATTATC
The DNA here is from genome assembly GCF_007565055.1 of Rhinopithecus roxellana. Taxonomy (NCBI): domain Eukaryota; kingdom Metazoa; phylum Chordata; class Mammalia; order Primates; family Cercopithecidae; genus Rhinopithecus; species Rhinopithecus roxellana. The sequence continues at coordinate 60,548,200 of NC_044552.1, read as the reverse complement.
GGAATTCTCTATCCATGCATTCCAATTATACAACTTTTTGCTTCAGATATTCAGGGACTTCTAAGCATGAACTGCCTGAGACCATATCACTCTACTTATCATAAACATGTTGACCCGAAAGTTCTGGATTTTCCAAGAGAGGGTATGACAGCGTATCAATATCCCCCCACGTGGTAGATTTACCTATCCTTATGCATGTGTACCTCCCAGTAAAACACATTTACACAAGAATAAGGTAAGACTATGAAAATACAGTCTTTTTTTATTCCATCCAAGCCCAAATAATTTTTCTCAAGTTGCTGCCAAGTTGCTGCCAAGTTGCCCAACACTTAACCTTGTCTAAATATCTTTCTACATCTTAAGCCAAGGATTTAGTGGCTGTTAACTTACACTTAACCAAGATTATGAAAAACTGTTGCTGGGATGCTGGAAGAATTACATGTTGCCTCACAGAAAAGGAATGCTGGGGCTTAGCAACTGCCTACAGAGTCACTTACCAAAGCTGTGCTTGTTTTGCCATTTGTTTGGACAGGTTACGTTTCAGAAACTCTTGTATTTATTTATTTTGTAGAGATGGGGTATCACTATGTTGCCCAAGCTGCTCTGGAACTCCTGGCCTCAAGTGATCCTCCCACCACAGCTTCCCAAAGTGCTGGGATTACACACATGGGCCACCATGCCTGGCCTCAGAAACTCCTAATATTTTAGTCATAGAATACCTTAATAACCTAAATTCCAACAGAGTGGATTGTTTCCATCAGAGTTTCTAACTTCTAAAATCATGATTGTGGCTGGGCGCAGTGGCTCACACCTGTAATCCCAGCACTTTGGGAGGCTGAGGAGAGCGGATCACCTGAGGTCAGGAGTTCAAGACCAGCGTGGCCAAAATAGTGAAATCTTGTCTCTACTAAAAATACAAAAAATGAGCCGGGCGTGGTGGCGGATGCCTGTAATCCCAGCTACTCGGGAGGCTGAGGCAGGGGAATGGCTTGAACCCAGGAGGCAGAGGTTGCAGTGGGCTGAGATGGCACCATTGCACTCTAGCCTGGGCAACAAGAGCGAAACTCCATCTCAAAAAGAAAAGAAAAGAAAAGAAAAAGTTTAATATAAATTACCATACAATTCACAATTCAACTCCTAGGCATCTACACCCAAGAGAAATAAAAACAGGTGTCCACACAAAGACTTTTTCTTTTTTTGAGACAGAGTATCATTCTGTTGCCCAGGCTGGAGGGCAGTGGCGCCATCACAGCTCACTGCAGCCTCGACCTCCCGGGCTCTGGTAACCCTCCCACTGCAGCTTCCTGGATAGCTGGGACTACAGGCATGTGCCACCACATCCACCTAATTTATTGTATTTTTGGTAGCGATGAGGTTTCACCATGTTGCCCAGGCTGGTCTCAAACTCCTGGGCTCAAGCAATTCACCAGCCTCAGCCTCCCAAAATGCTAGGATTACAGGCGTGAGCCACCATGCCCAGCTAATGCAAAGAGTTATGCACATATGCTCATAGAAGTATTATTCATAGTAGCTACAAAAATGGAAACAACTCACATATCCATTACCTGGTGACTAGACAGGCAAAATGTGGTATGTCCACATGACGGAGCACTACACAGCAATGAAAAGGATCAAACTACTGATACATGCTATGACATAGACTGACCTCATAAACTTTATGGTGAGCAAAAGAAGCCAGACAAAAAGGCCATTAATTGTAAGATTCCACCTCCATAAACTGTTCTGAAAATGTAGATGTATATAGAGATAGAAACTAGTGGTTTCCTGTGACTGGTGGGTGGGAATAGAAATTGATCACAGTGGACAGAAGGGATCTTTAAGGAATGATAGAAAGTTCTGGAAATGGTGAAAGCAGTACAATTCTGTAAGTCTCCCCACACCAAAAATCATCAAATTGTATACTTAAACGTGTGCGTGTGTGTGCACATGTGTGTATTAAAGACAAATATTCGGCCGGGCAAGGTGGTTCACGCCTGAAATCCCAGCACTTTGGGAGGCTGAGGTGGGTGGATCACGAGGTCAGGAGTTCAAGATCAGCCTGGCCAAGATGGTGAAACCCTGTCTCTACTAAAAATACAAAAATTAGCTGGGCGTAGTGGCGGGTGCCTGTAACCCCAGCTACTCAGAAGGCTGAGGCATACAATTACTTGAACCCAGGAGGCGGAGGCTGCAGTGAGCTGAGTTCATGCCGCTGCACTCCAGCCTGGGCAAGACAGAGCGAGACTCCAACTCAAAAAAAAAGACAAACATTCACCCTTTCTTTTCTAAGTCCAGGTTACCAGTTGACCAGGAACCATGATGTTACTGATCTGCTAAATTAGCCAGTTGTGGAACAGCTCTACTCTGAATTCCTTCGAGGTGAAACAAAAAAAGAATGAAAGAAAGAACAAATGAAAGAGAGAAAGAGGGGAAGGGAAAGGAAGGGGAGGGGAGGAGAGGGGAGGGGAGGGGAGGGGAGGGGAGGCGAGGGGAGGGGAGGGGAAAGGAAAAATCCTTACTTTGTAAGCCACTGTTAGTTGACTATTTTCTTACTTGAGGCCAAATACATCCTGATTGATATAAACTAGACATGGAGTCACCCTATTCAGTGCTATACGATCCAGACACACAAATAATTTTGGAGGAAAAATCGAGTTTTGAAAATGTGCATCTGTGGCTGGACACAGTGGCTCACTCCCGTAATCCCAGCACTTTGGGAGGCCGAGGCAGGCTGATTACCTGAGGTCAGGAATTCGAGACCAGCCTGGCCAACATGGTGAAACCCTGTCTCTACTAAAAATACAAAAAAAAAAAAAAAAAGGCCGGGCGCGGTGGCTCAAGCCTGTAATCCCAGCACTTTGGGAGGCCGAGACGGGCGGATCACGAGGTCAGGAGATCGAGACCATCCTGGCTAACACGGTGAAACCCCGTCTCTACTAAAAAATACAAAAAACTAGCCGGGCGAGGTGGCGGGCGCCTGTAGTCCCAGCTACTCCAGAGGCTAAGGCAGGAGAATGGCGTGAACCCAGCAGGCGGAGCTTGCAGTGTGCTGAGATCCGGCCACTGCACTCCAGCCTGGGCCACAGAGCGAGACTCCGTCTCAAAAAAAAAAAAAAAAAAAAAAAAAAAAAAAAAAAATTTGTGGTAATGTACTTATGTTCAAACATTTCTAATTAGGTTTATAACTTTTGGGCTCTGAGGTACATTAAGATGGTACCTAGAAGTTGTGCTGTTAAAACTCCATTTTAGGCCGGAAGTGGTGGCTCAGGCCTGTAATCCTAGCCCTTTGGGAGGCCCAGGCAGGCAGAACACCTGAGGTCAGGGGTTCAAGACCAGCCTGGCCAACATGGCAAAACCTTGTCTTTACTAAAAATACAAAAATTAGCCAGGCGTGGCAGGGAGCAGTGACTCACGCCTGTAATCCCAGCACTTTGGGAGGCCAAGGCAGGCGGATCACAAGGTCAAGAGATCAAGACCATCCTGGCTAACACCATCTCTAATAAAAAATACAGAAAACCAGCTGGGCGTGGTGGCGGATGCCTATAGTCCCAACTATTCAGGAGGTTGAGGCAGGAGAATTGCTTGAACCTGGGAGGCTGAGGTTACAGTGAGCTGAGATCACACCATTTCACTTCAGCCTGGGTGACAGAGTGAGACTCTGTCTCAAAAAAAACAAAACAAAACAAAAAAGAACTGGCCAGGCACGGTGGCTCATGCCTGTAATCCCAGCACTTTGGGAGGCCAAGGTGGGTGGATCACGTGGTCAGGAGTTCAAGACCAGCCTGGCCAACATAGTGAAACCTCGTCTCTACTAAAAATGGAAAAATTAGCTGGGCATGGTGGCAAGCACCTGTAATCCCAGCTACTTGGGAGGCTGAGGCAGGAGAATCGCTTGAACCAGGGAGGTGGAGGTTGCAGTAAGCTGAGATCATGCCACCGCACTCCAGCCTGGGCAACAGAGTTTGCACGTGTGTGTATTAAAGACAAATATTCGGCCGGGCAAGGTGGCTCAATTCTAGATTGTGAATCTAGAAATCCTACTTGGTCCATTTTTTTCTCATTCATTCTTTTAAGTAATACTTATTTAGTACTTTCTGTGTACATGTGCCAGGCATTGTTTTAACCATTGAGGAGACAGAAAAGAACAAAATTAATTCAAGTCCCTGCAGGCTTAGAGCTTTTACTAGTGACGGTAAAATATATGTTTAAAAGGAGCAACTATTAACACTATTGAGAAGAATAAAGCAGAAAGGAGGAGATTTTTGTCTCAAAAAGAAAGAAAGAAAGAAAGAAAGAAAGAAAGAAAGAAAGAAAGAAAGAAAGAAAGAAAGAAAGAAAGAAAGAAAGAAAGAAAGAAAGAAAGAAAGAAAAACCCTTTTTTAATTGTAATGTGAACTAGCATTTGTCACTCAGCCTAGCTCCCACCTACTCCCCTTCAGGGTCAGTAGGAATGAAATGGCTGGAACATTCCAAACACATTCCAGATTCCATATTGTTTCATCCCTCCATGTTTTTGCACATCACGGTTTCCAAGCCTAAGACATTCCTTTCTTTGACTGTCTCTCAAAATGCTACGTATCTTTTAAACTCCAACTCAAGAAAGTCTTCGCTTACCCAATAAACAATCACTCCCTCCTCTACTTTAATTCTATGCTTTGTATATGCCACCATTATCACCCCTATCAAACAATATTGGAATTGATTCCATTACTGCCATCTCCCCTACTGTGACCTCTTGTCTTTCTATACTCACTCCTAGGTAATCCCAACCAGTCTCCTGGCTTTAAATAGCATTTCATTTCTTACAACTCACAAATCTGTCTCTATACTTCTCTGAAAACCAGACCTGTTTACCAAATTGCCTGGATGTTTAAAAAGTATCTTAATTTTGGCCAGGTGCAGTGGCTCACTCCTGTAATCCCAGCACTTTGGGAGGCCAAGTCGGGTGGATCACCTAAGGTCAGGAGTTCAAGACCAGCCTGTTCAACATGGTGAAACCCCATCTCTAATAACAAAGAAAAATTAGCCAGGCTTGGTGACAGGTGCCTGTAATCCCAGCTACACAGGAGACTGAGGCAGGAGAATCACTGGAACCTGGGAGGCAGAGGTTGCAGTAAATCAAGATGGTGCCACTGCACTCCAGCCTGGGCAACAGAGCAAGACTCCATCTCAAAAAAAAAAAAAAAATTTTTAATTGCACCCAAACTGAACTCCTGGTATCCTATGCTCCAAGCCTGATTCTCATCTCAGTTATTAGCTATTTGGTCCTTCTGGGAGTTCAGGACAAAAATCTCAGACTCATACTCCACTCCTCTCTTTGTCTCATACTTCCCATACAACCCACCAGAAAAACTTTAATATATTCAGACTTCAACTCTTTTTCATTACCTCTATATTACTTTTACCCTGTTACCAAGTCAATATCACCTCTCATTGGGATAACTGAAACAACTTCCTAAATGGTGTCCCTGTTTCTGCCCCTGCCCAACCCTTTCACCTGGTCTCAACCCACCAGCCAGAGTTATCCTGTTACAGCAGAGCATTCATCCTTTAAAACGTTTCAATAACATCCCATATCCCTCGGTATAAAATCCTAAGCCTTTACCACGGCCTTTAAGGCTCCTTGGCACCTACCCGCCATATTCCTCTTTCCTCTCCTACCACTGTCCCCATTGCCTACTCCACTCCAGCCACTGCACCCTCCTTGCTTTCTCTGAATACATCAGACACTTGTCATTTCCTCTGCCTGCATGCTCTTCTCGTGAGCATCACATAGGCCATTCCCTCACTTTCTTCAAATCCATCCTCACATGTCGCCTTCTCCATGAGGTCATCCCCCACTATCCATCTGAGGTTTGCAACTCTCTCCCCTTCTACTCTTTATTCCTTTCTGCTTTATTCTTCTCAATAGTATTAATAGACGCCCCTTTTAAACATATATTTTACCGTCACTAGTAAAAGCCCTAAGCCTGCAGGGACTTGAATTAATTTTGTTCTTTTCTGTCTCCTCGATGGTTAAAACAATGCCTGGCACATGCACACAGAAAGTACTAAATAAGTATTACTTAAAAGAATGAATGAGAAAAAAAATGAACCAAGTAGGCTTTCTAGATTCATAAAAAACATACTTCTAAATACCTTTAACAATAATGGGCAGAACTATAATCAAAGTTCTTATAGATGGATGAAATTTTAAAATCAGCAAATTTGGCTGGGCACGGTGGCTCATGCCTGTAATCCCAGCACATTGGGAGACCAAAGCGGGTGGATCACAAGGTCAGGAGTTCAAAACCAGCCTGGCCAATATGGTGAAACCCTATCTCTACTAAAAATACAAAAAAAATTAGCCAGGCCTGGTGGCAGGCACCTGTAGTCCTAGCTACTCCTACTTGGGAGGCTGAGGCAGGCGAATCGCTTGAACCTGGGAGGCAGAGGTTGCAGTGAGCTGAGATTGCGCCACTGCACTCCAGCCTGGGTAACAGAGTGAGGCTCCAACTCGAAAAAAAAAAAGGCCGCACACGGTGGCTCAAGCCTGTAATCCCAGCACTTTGGGAGGCCGAGACGGGCGGATCACGAGGTCAGGAGATCGAGACCACCCTGGCTAACATGGTGAAACCCCGTTTCTACTAAAAAAATACAAAAAACTAGCCGGGCGAGGTGGCGGCGCCTGTAGTCCCAGCTACTCTGGAGGCTGAGGCAGGAGAATGGCGTGAACCCACGAGGCAGAGCTTGCAGTGAGCTGAGATCCGGCCACTGTACTCCAGCCTGGGCGACAGAGCGAGACTCCGTCTCAAAAAAAAAAAAATCAGCAAATTTGAGGCCACAAAGGAGAAATCAAAGTAAATTTGGGAACACAAATAAGTACCAAAAGAAACTTATAGCAAATAAATGAGTAGAAATGGTTCTCAGAATACAACTAAATATGCACCTCCTTGACTTAATATAAAAGCCAAAGTTAAGGCCAGGCACAGTGGCTCATGCCTGTAATACCAGCAGTTTGGGAGGCCAAGGCGCGTGGATCACCTAAGGTAGGGGGTTTGAGACCAGCCTGACCAACATGGAGAAACCTCGTCTCTACTAAAAATACAAAAATTAGCCTGGCATGGTGGTGCATGCCTGTAAACCCAGCTACTCGGGAGGCTGAGGCAGGAAAATCACTTGAACCCGGAAGGCAGAGGTTGCGGTGAGCCGAGATGGCGCCATTGCACTCCAGCCTGGGCAACAAAGCAAAACTCCATCTCAAAAAAAAAAAAAAAAGAAAGAAAGAAACAAAGTTAAATAAATGCTTTTGATTTACTTATGAGATGCTTAGCATGCATTATATTCATTATTTTTAGAAGGCATAGCTGAATATTTAGGTTTTCTTTCTGTGTAAGTTTATTGTGAACACCATGGTGGACTGTTCTAGGTTCAGTAATTCAAACTGATCCAAGTGAACGGGCAGTTTTAAATAACCAAGACTATAAAATTTGATATCTATAGTAAAGTTTTTAAGTATATTTGGTTATCACTTCAAATATTAACAATATATAGACATTTTTAAATGAACGTATTATTTTAAACGCTGTAATTACAAAGTATTATATTAGTAGTTGCTATATTGATGATACATAATCTGCTAATTAAAATGAAAGTTTCGGAAACATATTTTAAAAAGGATCTTTTCCTATTTTAATACTGATTAATTCCATATTTTTATTCTTAACATTATTATATCTAGGCAAATATCTGTAAGTAAATTACAAATGAGAAGTAATACCTTAACATCCCTATCTGAAACTTCCTAAAGATAAAATGAATATACTCTTCCTTGAACTAAATAATCACTCAGAAGGCAATGCACATTGCTATATTACAGACCTAGAAAATGAAAATCCAAGACTTGAGACTTCATTTCAAAATGAAATGCTATGCTTCTAAGTGCTATTTATATTAACTATAAGTTTTTTATTTAACTAAAGACCATTCTATAAAATTAGTAATAGAAAATGTGCTACAGTTCTTGATTTCCACATCAAGAAACCACTGAGCCATCACTTTATATTTTAGCTGAAAAATGAATAAACACGAGTTCTTAAACCATATCTAAATCATTGATAGCACTGACAATAGAGAATTTCAGTAAGCCAATTATAGAAAGTCACTATTATCTCAACCTACAGATATTTCAGTTAGAAAATGTAAGGGCCACATACTCCAAGGTGAGGCTATGACCTTCAGAAATATACTCATGCATAGTACGACTTAATCAATGCTTGTTGAAGTAAATTTATCTGCACTCAACTGGATATAAGATTTGAATTAAATATAGTTTTACAGAAAAACATTTAAACACATACAAAGTTCTGTCCAAATTGACTTTGAATAGTTCAGTGAATATTTGGTTAATGTGGCTTGAAACTTGTAAGGCAGACAACAAAGGAAGTTTGAAGCAATAAAACATCACTAAGTCATTATGAAAGCAAGTAACAGTACTTCTTATTATGTTTACAGATGCCTAGCCCTGTTTTTTCCTACATCTATGATTTTTAAAAAAACATGAAAACAACCCTATGAGATTAAGTGTTAGGATACACACATTGCAAACCAGGACATTAGGAGCCATGAAAATCCAGTAACCGGCCGGGCGCGGTGGCTCAAGCCTGTAATCCCAGCACTTTGGGAGGCCGAGACGGGCGGATCACGAGGTCAGGAGATCGAGACCATCCTGGCTAACACGGTGAAACCCCGTCTCTACTAAAAAATACAAAAAACTAGCCGGGCGACGAGGCGGGCGCCTGTAGTCCCAGCTACTCGGGAGGCTGAGACAGGAGAATGGCGTGAACCCGGGAGGCGGAGCTTGCAGTGAGCTGAGAGCCGGCCACTGCACTCCAGCCTGGGCGGCAGAGCAAGACTCCGTCTCAAAAAAAAAAAAAAAAAAAAAAAAAAAAGAAAATCCAGTAACCTGGAGGAGGTATCATAGTTAGTAATTGCCTAGGCTATGATTCGAACTCAGGTCTGTTTTACTCCAAAGTCTCTTTCTAAATCTCTGATCTCAACTCTGGGTGGCCATTATAACAAATTCAAACATATTCACTTCAGATATTTGTAGGTAAAACCCTTGTCGGGAAATAATACTGTACTTTCCACCTCCAAAATAATATTCCAGCAGACAAACTTTTATTGAGAACATTTAAGGAAATCTGAAATTTCCATACAGCACACTTAGTTGAGAGTATACTTTACAGAAATTTTAAAGCATGTTTCTTGAACTAATCCTATCTGAGCTAAGCATTCAAACAAAATAATTGTAATTAATTCGCATTAAGTTTATCATGCCGAGGCCAGGCACGTGGCTCATGCCTGTAATCCCAGCACTTCGGGAGGCCGAGGCAGGCAGATCACCTGAGGTCAGGAGTTTGAGACCAGCCTGGCCAACATAGCAAAACCCGGTTTCTACTAAAAGTACAAAAAGTAGCCAGGCATGGTGGTGGGCGCCTGTAATCCCAGCTACTCAGGAGGCTGAGGCAGAACAATTCCTTCAACCTGGGAGGCAGAGGTTGCAGTGAGCCGAGATTGCGCCACTGCACTTCAGGCTGGGCAACAAGAGCGAGACTCCGTCTCAAAAAAAAAAAAAAAAGTTTATTATGCCGATAACTCTATTGTTCAATGATGTAAAACAAACTTTACAAGAGAGAATGTATCTTATTTATAGAAGCAAGCAACAAATCATAGAATCTTAAAAGATTTGAAAAATCTTTTAAGTTATTTAACTTAACCTTCATTTTATTGGTAATAAGAAGCCCAGGAAGGTTAAGTAGCTTGTTTATGTTTACACAACTAGAAAGAAGCAAATTGTAATGTTACTTTTTTACTCATAACAAGATAAAAATATTTCCAATTCCCAGTTAATTTATTTGACCAGACCACAGAAAGAAAGTTCTTACTTTCCATGGCAAACAGTCACTTAAACAAGGATTGTAAATACCATATCAAAATTAACTTTTTATATTACCAACAGTAGTTATGTGAATTTTTAACTACTTTCTCATAGAGGTGAACAAAAACTAATTTTAAGACTTAAAAGAAGGAATAGAAGACTCTTATGACCACTATAAAAACTTGATGTACACCATAAAGATCAAACAAATTTACGGGCTCTGTTATTACAAACTCAAAGTTTTCATTTTGAGTCAATTTTATATTGACTCTCAGTCATTAGACATTTATTTTGGGCCATTTTTGGATTTTGTTTACCAAAATGAAGTGTCAAAATGAAGAAAAATAATGGTAACGCAAACCACATAAGCTCTGCTAACACAGAACTTAGAAATATCTACTGCGATATTTAAGAAGCAAATCAATCATATAGCATATTTGCCTACTGGATGCATCAACATTACAAAATTTCCTTAGTGACCATATAATCTGCATTCATTATGTGTGCTAATGTTGAAGAACACATGGTAAAATTAATAAAATTCCATCACAAGTACCCAAATCATCATTCTAAATAAGAAAGGATCTACAGAAAACAGTTTAAAACAAGGAAGTCCAAAGTCATAAATCACTCTGATCACACAGCCGCTCAAAATAACTAGTCAAATCTCTGGGTATAAGCCCCAGACCAAAAATGAAGTCCTCATAGAGTATCTAAAAAGCAACATACCTTTTTTACGGTGGAGAATTCCCAGAGATCAAATTGTAATCCATATAGAAAAGGTATCACCAAAACTTCCAATGATTTAACTGTTCAGTAACTCCAAATGAATCCAGGAACGATTTGACCTTGTATTGGTACTTCCATATTGTTGGCTGATAGAAAGATCCAGTAAGAACAACGCAGAAGGAAGGAGGTCAGTGCTAGGAAGTACTCCAGCAAATGCATGATGCTTTATAGATGCTGATAATAGTAATTACACCTATACAATTGAAATTAATTAAAGTTAGCTTCCAAGTTATTCTGCCTCCTCACTTTCTAAAAGAAAGTAATTGTTGCAATACTATATTTCAGTCTTTGATACGAAAACTCAAAACTACGTAGTTCTAGCAGTTGAATCATTTCTAGGTACAAGTCTTCAATAGTAACTACTATATACAGAATCAAAAGTTGAAGAAGCTAAAAGACAATGTTTGGGCGTTTCCTCAAGTTATTGACAGTGCATGCAGTTTGATGTTTCATTTGTCTCGTCAAAAGTAAGTCCAAGGGAGTGAGGAAAGCCTCTAGCACTTGGGAATATACGAGAGAAGAAAGCGGAGAAGGTAATAAACTATCTTGGCATTAGAAATGATCTCACAAAACATACCTGAAGATAATAACCTTTAGGTTATTCTGCATGTAGAATTTGAAAAGCCTGTTCCGCATATTCCTAATATTTATATATCACCTCAGATAGGGCATACATTTGCCCACTTTCAACAAACCCCCAACTTCAGTCTCCAAGATGCTTTTCCTTTTTTTTTTTTTTTTTTTTTTTTGAGACAGAGTCTGGCTGTGTCACCCAGGCTGGAGTGCAACGGCATGATCTCAGCTCATTGCAACCTCAGCCTCCTGGATTCAAGCGATTCTCCTGCCTCAGCCTCCCAAGTAGCTGGGAATACAGGCACGCACCGCTACGCCCAGCTAATTTTTGTATTGTTAGCAGAGAAGGGGTTTCGCCATGTTGGCCAGGCTGGTCTCGAACTCCTGACCTCAAGAGATCCACCCGTCTCGGCCTCCCAAAGTGCTGGGATTACAGTGAGCCACCGCGTCTGGCCCCCAAAATGCTTTTTCTACAAACCAATTGACAGTATGGGATAAACAACTCCTGTATAAAATGGAAAAGCGATGGGAGAAATTGTACCTAAACTGGCAATGTTTACTAGGTGTTCAGTGTTCCCCTCATTCGAGCATGACCCAACCTAGAAACATTCCGCAGTTAAGCTACTTAGGAAACAAAGTTAGGGCGTCTTCTTTAGCCTATGAAGACGGAGTGGTCTGCGCTGCCTCTTCACCCGGCAGAAGCAGTAACAGCCATCCCTCTTTTGGGCGGGCGTGGCAGATAGAAACAAAAGGTTAAAACACAAAAGGCGGGGCGGAAGGCTGGGTCAGAGGAGCTTCTGGGGCTCACGTTCTGCTTTCTATTCAAACACATTGAAATGGGGTTGGGGGCGGGGGGTGATGGAAAGTGAGAGAGGTGAGGACGGATCCCAAGGATAGCCTGGGTTATTCCGGGTGGATCGTGAAATTGAAAGGGGCGAACGGGATGGCTCTAACTAGTGGTCCAGGCCCCATCCCCTCCATCCCTGCATCTCTGACAGTCTGGAACCTGTGGCTTCCTCCACCCCTCTCAGCCCCGAAGAAAACTTTTTGAACTCTTCTCTGTTTGTTGTAAACCTCGCCTTGACCGCTAACACAAGGGTCCAATCCCCTCCAACCCAAACCTTTCTTCCTTCCATTGTTGCACAGTTTTTATATTGTGCGTGGTATCTACAGAGCGCTCTGCAGACAGCTAACTTATACAAACGACCCCCATATCCATATCGCTTTCTTTTGCATGACCAAAGTCAGGGTTAGGGTGGGGACGAGGCTGGACTTGCCCCTCTCAATTTCTGCATATCATCCCTACAAGAGTGCAGCTGCAAGAAAGCGAGGCAATACTCCCTCACCCCACCCTTTTGATATCCTCCTCCCCATCCCCCCTAGCCCCTCATATAAAGAAGCACATGAGATAAATGCCTACTTGGCTTTTGCCTATTAAAAATAAACAAATGAAACAATTGCGCGAGTTATTTAAAGAACAAAAGAGAAGGGAACGGGGAAAGGAGGTACAATTTACCAGCCAAACTTTGCCACTAAGCTACTCCTCTGCCCTCCGAAGGGCGGGGAGCGGGGCGAGTTGAGGGGAGAGAGGTAAACAGGACAACAGTCCCCACTCACCTTCTTCCCCACTTCGTCGCACTTTTAAGGGACATTTCCCCCGCTGCAGTCCGCGAGGCGTTCGGACACTTTTTCCTGGCCTGACAGCAGAGAAAGTCGCGGCGGCAAAGTTGCGAGAGGGAGATACCCCGGCGTCCGGGGAGAGGGGAGGAAAGAGAGTTCATCAGAGTTCCCCCTTTTGTTCCAAGTCCCGGAGCAGACAAAGAGGCGGCGAGCGGCGGCAGGTTTCTCCCTCTCACCCCTTCTTCCTCTCTCCCTCCCCTCCCTCCCCGACCCCTCCCTCTCCCCGCATCTCCCGCCCGGCTCGGGAACCTCCGAGGCGATCTGGGGCTGCTCGGTCCCCAGTTCATCGCAACTCTGCCCGGACCGTCTCCTCCCACTGCCTGGCTCGAAACTTTTCCCGGGAGATGCCAGCCCTGGCCCCCTCCGCACCGCGCACAAGTCTGGGGTGGTGAGCAGGGGATCTCCAAAATCATTGTTTCCCGGAGATGCACCTCTTTGTTTGCACTTTCCCTGCCAATCAATGTGAACCATTCACTTGGGCATCGAGTTTCTGCCCGTTTCTCGTCATCCCAAGAGACAAAATGCAAAGGGTAGGGGGTCAACCCTAGATAAAGGCGCTTACACAATCAGAGGTGGGGCACAGGATAGGCTCTTCATCCTCCTTCCTCCTCTCGGATTCACCCTCCTCCACCCAACACACAGAACAACTCTAAGGGGCTCCAAGTGTTAGGAAATTCTCCTCACTCGCCCTTCCCCACCTACCCCCACCCACGCTGTCCCACTGGAGAGCCCTCTAATTGGCAGGACAAAGGCCAGCTCGGGGTTCGGCCGGGGCCTCCACCCATTCCTCGGGGCTACCTGTTGCTGTAGGCGCAGCGCAACTCGGTCCAGGGGCTCCAAGGAAGGATTCCCAGCTCCAGCATCGTGCCCACCTTCTCAGGCCCCGAACTTCCCCTATCTCAAACTGCGAAGGCAAGGCTCTCAGGACGATCAGGCTCCCTCCGACCCTAGTGCCAGGCGCTGTTCACTCGTCCTCTTCCCTACACCACATCCTCGTGCTCACCCCAAAGATATGACTCGGGGTCCCAGACTGCCTCCTCATCCTCTACCCCCTGTCGCGACACGTCCGGGCCGAGCATCCCCTCTTTCCTTCCCCTCCCCCACTGCCTTGTCCCGGACAAATCAGGTGTCTCGGACCAGGGACAGCTCCTGACCCTTCCCCAGGTCCTTTCCTGTCATCCTCAACCTCTAGAATTGGGACCCCACCCAAATGGTCCCCCACACCTCGACCCTGATCCCAACTTCGGGCCACAGCATTGGCTCGCTGAGTGACTCAGAGCAGCACTCGTTTTCCTTCTAGGTTCACTAGAATTGAAGAAAAAGAAAGCAGGGAGGTGGGGGAAATGGGAGAGAGTGGGGGCCCGCATGGGGAAGCAATTTCTAGGGCAAAAGAAAAAAACATTCCCATGCCAACACCCACCCTCCAGTTGGTATCCAGCCCGTCGCGCACCTTTGCTTCCACCCTCTTTCCTTTCTCCCCATCCCAGACTTGGGATCTTTTCGGGTTGATGAAGTTTGGGGGTAGAGGGATGAGGCAGACGGAAGCTTGGCGACCTGGGGGCTATGTCCTGGGTAGGCTTGCGGGGGGAGGGGCATTCAGGGGAGGGCTCCCGCTGGGTCCGGAATGTCGTGGCAGTAGGTCCCTGCACCCGCCCGGCGACTCCTTGCCAAGGTCTCTCCTCCAGAGCAGAACAAAGACGCCGCGAGGAGAGCTTCTGTCCTCGCCTCCCCCGCCCAGAGCTTCACTCGCACCAGCCCACGCCGCTCTCGGAAACTTTACAACCAACTTCCCCTAGAGTTCGTGCGCGCGGCGAAGGGGGCCAGAAGGAGAAACCGGGACAATTGCATCCCGGGACCAGAGATGCCCTCTTCCCCGTCCCCTCCCGGACAGGGGGCACCACCTCTTGCGCCGCCCGTCCCGGTCCGCGAGCTGGGCGACCCCCGGTGCCAGGGCTAGCGGAGCACGCGCTTTCCCCAGCTCCTTAAGGGAATGATGTTTCTTTAGTTTGGACGCGTACAGTGCTGGGCAGTGGGGTCAGAGGAAAGAGGTGGCCAAGAGATAAAGAAGCGGCCGCCGGCAACGCGCAGGGCCGCGGCTCCAGCCGCTAAGTGAGGCCCAGGGCGCAGGAAGCGCACGGGTGTGAGCCGCGCCCGTCGGGCCGGGTTCCTGCGCGTCCCGTTCCGCCCTCGGATCCCAGGGAGCAGCCGTGAGGCAGGACTCAGGGCCCGCCCGGGCGGGCCTCCTGGAGCGTCGGCCTCCTCACCTGCCGGGAGCCTCGACACCTGCGCCATCTCCTCGCGGAGCCCTGGGTCTATCGGGCAGTCAGTCGCCTACTGGAAGCTCAGGAACCTCATCTTAGGCGAGGAATCTTGAACGCACCACAACCAACCACAAAGAGAAAACAGCCCCCACCCACTCCTGTCTGGCACATTTTCCTCTTTGTTTAATTATGTTGACTTCCAGAATTCTCTTTTTAGGAGAAGCCTACCCTCCCCGAGACAAAACCTTTCCTTCTCTTATCCTCAGGGATCTGCGTGGAAAATAATGAAAAGTCAGTACTTTGAGACAATTCCATTCTGCTGCCTCTCGAAAATGCTCCAGGTTATAGGGTAAATCAACCAAGATAGAGTTTTTGACTTCGAAATAACACCCAATACTCCACTTACTAATCAGAGCTATGAAAGCATTACCGATCCTTTGAAAATGTTTACTGTTGGTTTCTCTCTTTTTTCAGGGAATGAAGAATAAGGGTCATTTGCTAGGTACAAAAGTCAATATGGCCTTAAGAAGGCTTTCTTCCTGCTGCCTGTCTTTATGAAATATTGCTCTCAGAGCTGTTTGAAGTATCTCTCTTTCCCAACCTGCTTGTGAACTAACTGATTTCTTCCTGGAATCTTGGTCTTCAACCGGTCAGAGCTCCATCTCTGTAATAAAGCCCGCTGCTGGGACAATGTATGAGCTGTTCACTCCTACCTTTTAAAGCATACCATCTTTTCTCAGATGTCACCACAGCTTTAATATCTTTTTAAAGAGTTAATTAACATCATCTAGGCTCAAAGATGGATATAGCAGAGCGTATAAGCCAGGTATCTTTTCTGTACTAACAGGGTTGGGGCTCCAACAGTATGTCATGGGCTTCCTACTGGCAGGCCAATGGCATCTTACTCTTCCCTCTCTGCTTTCCCATTCAAGGGCTTCCTCTGGCTGCCAGACCCCACTTTGCCAGTGCAGAGGGGCAGGCCAGAGGAGCCAAGCAGTTAATTCCTCTTACAGCAGCCCTCAACCAATCAAAGATAGGTTTTGAGGCCAGGCATGGTGGCTCACAACTGTAATCCCAACACTTTCCAAGGCAGGTGGATCATTTGAGGGCAGGAGTTCAAGACCAGCCTGGTCCACATGGTGAAACCTTGTATCTACTAAAAAATACAAAAATTAGTGGGGCGTGGTGGTATGTGCCTGTAAACCCAGCTACTCAATAGACAGGAGAATTGCTTGAACCCATGAGGTGGTGGTTGCAGTGAGCCTAGATAGTGCCACTGCACTCCAGACTGGGCAACAAACCTCTCAAAAAAAAAAAAGAAAAAGAAAGAAAAAAAGGTGTTGACATAAAAATACTCCAGCTTCCCACTGAGCTTAGGACTATGGTAAATTGTACTCTAGTCTCCCAAAGGTGCCCAACTTTTTTTTTTTTTTTTTTTTTTTTTTTGAGGCGGAGTCTTGCTCTGTCGCCCGGACTGGAGTGCAGTGGCCAGATCTCAGCTCACTGCAAGGCCCGCCTCCTGGGTTTACGCCATTCTCCTGCCTCAGCCTCCCGAGTAGCTGGGACTACAGGCGCCTGCCACCTCGCCCGGCTAGTTTTTGTATTTTTAGTAGAGACGGGGTTTCACCGTGTTAGCCAGGATGGTCTCGATCTCCTGACCTCGTGATCCGCCCGTCTCGGCCTCCCAAAGTGCTGGGATTACAGGCTTGAGCCACCGCGCCCGGCCAGTGCCCAACTTTTGAGTTTCAGGTACACACAGCAGTAACCTCCCCTTTAGCGAACAGTGTTACTTGCCTGCTATCCTTCCTTCCTTCCTTCCTGGTTTCCCTACTTATTTCCTTACTCTCTTCCCTGCCAGTGCTTTCCAGGATCACATCCCAAATAGATTACAATACTTGCCCTCAAATCCTACCCTTTGGGTCAGTTTCTGGGGAAACACAACCTAAGAAACCTCCTATATATGTTACTTCTAAAGGGAGGACTCTGTTCTATTTGGAGAATGAAGTTACGATATCCGATTTTCTCTAAAAAAGACGTTATTTCAGTAATGAGAAATGTTTTGAGTTAACTAGTTCATTTTCTATGTAATAGTTTAAAATTAGATAGCATACTAATATGAAAGAAATATATTAAGTAGCAATAAGTAGAATCATGCGTCATATGTGAAAGTTTTGCACAGAGTCATTAGATAAACAGAAAGAAGCTCCGTAAGTCTAACGCTGGCAATCAGCAATGCAACAGGAAATACTGTTAGAATGACACTGTTGAAAAATTAGTCAGAAGTAACATAGCTTTTGATTGAATCCCCCATGAGAGTGAAAAAGTATAATAAACATTTCCCATACTATATGAACAGTGAGAGATTCCACAGTGTCTTTCTGCAAACTTCTTATAGCATTAATTGGCCAACTACTTAATGCAACATTTTTTCTTTGTTTTTTTGTTTGTTTGTTTTTTGTTTTTGCTACAGTCTTACTCTGTCGCCCAGGCTGGAGTGCAGTGGCGTCATCTTGGTTCACTGCAAGCTCCACCTCCTGGGTTCAAGGGATTCTCCTGCCTCGGCCTCCTGAGTAGCTGGGATTACAGGCATGCAGCACCACGCCCGGCTAATTTTTGTGTTTTTATTAGAGATGGGGTTTCACCATGTTGGTCAGGCTGGTCTCAAACTCCTGACCTCAGGTGATCCACCCACCTCGGCCTCCCAAAGTGTTGTGATTACAGGCGTGAGCCACCTAGCCCGGCCGCAACATTTTTTCACAGGTGTGAAATGGTATATTAAATATCCTCTTAGCCACCATTACGAATAGGTCATCAACTGTTCACATAATTATAGGCGCCTAATGCTGCTCCTAGATCCAGAATTTTCTTTGTTAGGTTGCTTTCACCTCTGTTTTTCTGAAGTTATCACTGTAGTAGTCATTAGTGCTATTCAGCAAATTTTTCTCTCTTTCTGGCTACATGGTAGAATGCAATTCCCTGCCTACCCTGGGTCAGATGTGGCCACATGATTTGTCCTGACCAATGAAATGCGAGCATGAACTATGTTTGTCTCTTCCAGGTGGAAACTTTAAGATTTTGGTGTATGATTTTGACATGCCCCTTTTCCATCTGCTACAGTGCTGGATAGGGATGCTGATTTAGCCTGGGTACCAAACTAAGTACCCACCAGTCAACCCTCAGTGGTCTTAGTGTGAACAAAAAAATGAAAATTTCTTATCACAAACCACTGAAATTTTAGGGTTGTTTGTAATCGTAGCCTAACCTGGTTGATTCTCACTTGTTCAGACACTCTCAGTCATTTATCTTTGCCAAGTTACATGTATGGTTTCCTTATGGGTTTTAGATCTTGGAAAGTTTACTCAGAAGCCCACATGAACTTCCCACAGTATTCTCTAGGATTTCAAGTTTAATGGTACTCTGCAGGGTAAATTGTTTTCTTTATGAAATATTAGTTTATCTTGTTAAAAAAGACTACCAACCAATTAATAAGAAAGGAGTGAGGTCGGGTGTGGTGGCTCATGCATGTAATCCCAGGATTTTGAGAGGCTGAGGCGGCGGATCACTTGAGCTAAAGTGTTCAAGACCATCCTGGCCAACATGACAAAACCAGTCCCTATTAAAAGTATAAACATTTTTAATTTTTACTAAAAATACTCTGCTAAAAATATAATATATATACATCTCTACTAAAAATATAAAAATTAGCCAGGCGTGGTGGTGTGCACCTGCAATCCTAGCTACTCAGGAGGCTGAGGCAGGAGAATCACTTGAACCTGGGAGGCGGAGGTTGCAGTGAGCCGAGATTGCGCCATTGCACACCAGCCTGGGCAAGAGTGAGACTCCGTCTCAAAATAAATAAATAAATGTGAGACTCCATCTCAAAATAAATAAATATAAAAATTATCTGGGCGTGGTGGCACGCACCTGTAATCCCAGCTACTAAGGAGGCTGAGGCCTGAGAATTGCTTGAACCCAGGAGGTGGAGGTTGCAGTGAGCTGAGATTGCACTACTGCACTACAGCCTGGAGGACTGAATGAAACTGTGTCTCAAAAAAAAAAAAAAAGAAAGAAAGAAAAAGTAAAAAGAAACAGGCCGGGCATGGTGGCTTATGCCTGTAATCCCAGCACTTTGGGAGGCCGAGGCAAGCAGATCATGAGGTCAGGAGTTCGAGACGAGCCTGGCCAACATAATGAAGCCCTGTCTCTACTAAAAACACTAAAATTAGCTGGATGTGGTGGCACGCGCCTGTAGTCCTAGGTAATCAGGAGGCTGAGGCAGGAGAATCGCTTGAATCCAGGAGGCAGGGGTTGCAGTGAGCCAAGACCACACCATTGCACTCCAGTCTGAGTGACAAGAGTGAGACTCCATCTCAAAAAAAAAAAAAAATTAAAATTAAAACAAAAAACAAAAATTAAAAAGAGAGAAAGAAAGGGGTAGGATTTTTCAGACTTTGGTATATTTCGTTTTTGTATCTGTCCACAGAGATAATCAACTCTCCTCAGTCTTTATGGTTGGCTTACCAATTTTCAGGGCTTTTTTGACTAGCACTGGGAACTCAGCAAGTCTTCATCCTACTTTGTTTTAAACTATATTTCTTTAGACAAGTCATTGGTTTTATTTGCCTGCTGAAACTGAGAAGTAATTACCTACTTCATAGGGTTGTTATGAGGACTAAATGAGATACTTAACCAAAGTGCTTAATCTAGAAGTGACATACAGTAACAGCTACCATTCAGTTTCAAATACTCCACGGCTTGCCTAACAATTTTCCTGCAGTCAGAAACATTACTGAGGAGAGCTGCCTGGTCTGAAATGTTTTTTCATTTTCTTGGTTCCAAGCAATGATCATTTTATTGCAAAAATATTTTTAAGAATAAAAGGCCGGGCGCGGTGGCTCAAGCCTGTAATCCCAGCACTTTGGGAGGCCGAGACGGGCGGATCACGAGGTCAGGAGATCGAGACCCTCCTGGCTAACAACGGTGAAACCCCGTCTCTACTAAAAAATACAAAAAAAAAAAAAAAAAAAACTAGCCAGGCGAGGTGGCGGGCGCCTGTAGCCCCAGCTACTAGGGAGGCTGAAGCAGGAGAATGGCTTAAATTCGGGAGGCGGAGCTTGCAGTGAGCTGAGATCCGGCCACTGCACTCCAGCCTGGGCGACAGAGCAAGACTCCGTCTCAAAAAAAAAAAAAAAAAAGAATAATGAACAGTCCATCTTTTTTTTTTTTTTTTTTTGAGAAGGAGTCTCACTCTGTCGCCCAGGCTGGAGTGCAGTGGCCGGATCTCAGCTCACTGCAAGCTCCGTCTCCCGGGTTTACGCCATTCTCCTGCCTCAGCCTTCCGAGTAGCTGGGACTACAGGCGCCCGCCACCTCGCCGGGTAGTTTTTTGTATTTATTTATTTATTTTTAGTAGAGACGGGGGTTTCACAGTGTTAGCCAGGATGGTCTCGATCTCCTGACCTCGTGATCCACCCGTCTCGGCCTCCCAAAGTGCTGGGATTACAGGCTTGAGCCACCGCGCCCGGCAAGTCCATCTTTTTCCTTTCCCAAAAGGTATCTAGAAGACTGAAATCCTGTTTTTTTCCTAAGCCCTACAGATTATTGGTTTTTCCTTGTACACTGGTTGTTTTTACTATATTATTCTAATTACTTTCATTTCTTAGAGTAAAATCTAAGCTTCATAGCATACTGAGACCCTCCCGCTATGGCTTTCTCTTTACCCCTCCCTCAATCTTTAATTTCTATCAATCTCTGACTCACACTGCACTCTGATAATGCTAAACTGCTTGTAGCAATACTGTGGCAGGCCTACGTGCTTTTACTCACATTATTCTCTCTGAAGACATTTATCCTACCTTTCTCCTGTTTCTAATTCTTATTCACCTTTCAGATCCTTTTAAGCCCTCATTTCCTAAGGGAAGCCTTTCTAGAACCCCCCAAGTTAGACTGAGTGTCCCTCCTCGGTGGTCACATTGCAGATCTCTATCCTCTCAGGAGATAGAATTTTTTATTAAGAATGTGAATTTTTCAGTCACCTGCTTGGTGTGCAGAACCTGGCTTGCTTTGTGCTCATGATCAGATTACTTCGCTTTTTTTTTTCTTTTATGAGACAGAGTCTTGCTCTGTCACCCAGGCTGGAGTGCAGTGGTGCAATCTCGGTTCACTGCAACCTCCACCTCCCTGTTCAAGCGATTCTCATTCATGCCTCAGCCTCCCAAGCAGCTGAGATGGCAGGCATGTGCCACCACACCCAGCAATTTTTTTTTTTTTTTTTTTTGTATTTTTTATAGATATAGGATTTCACCATGTTGGCCAGGCTGGTCTCCAACTCCTGGCCTCAAGTGATCCACCTGCCTCAGTCTCCCAAAGTGTTGAGATTACAGGTGTGAGCTACCGCACCTGGCCTACTTCAGCATTTTGAACCTCTGTTACCATGTGTAAAACAACATATCACCACCTGCATTGTAAGACTGTAAAGACAAAATGTCATCCAAAATGTAAAGTGCTTACCAGATAAACTTGACAAGTAAAAACAGCTGACATTTATTGAGTTCTATCGTTTAGAAAGAAAGTTAAAGCAGTGAGATAGTAGATGGTAAATTTCCTTTTGATTCTCAGCTTTTCTTCTCAGCTATAAAGGTCTGGAACTTCCATAAATGATCTTCCTTAAGGATGATGGGCATTGAAAACAAAAGCTACACAAATTCTCAAGAGACCTCTGATCTACATAAGTTACACCAGAAACTAGACTTCCGAATCAGCAGCACTGCTTTTTTTCTTTTTTTTTTTTTTTGTTTGAGACAGGGTCTTGTTCTGTTGCCCAGGCTGGAGTGCAGTGGTGTGATCTCAGCTCACTGCAGACTTGACCTCCCAGGCTAAAGCAATCTTCCCACCTCAGCCTCTTGAGTAGCTGGGACTATAGGCAACTACTACCATGCCCAGCCGGTTTTTTTGTATTTTTTGTAGAGACAGGGTTTCACCATATTGCCCAGGCTGCTTTTGAACTCCTGAGCTCAAGCGATGTGCCCAACTCGGCCTCCCAAAGTGCTGGGATTACAAGCATGAGCCACCACGCCCGGCCAGTATCTTTCAAATACAGATTGAAATATTTCTTCCTACAGATGTTTATTTCCTTTCCTCCCCAGCATCTTTGCAGTCCTGCTTTTGCACTCCCAGATCCTATCAGATAACTGTCCTAACATTTGTGCTGTTATAATATACACTTCATGTGGAATCAGTTTTCTATCTATTATAGAGCTTTCTCTGAAACCTTGGCATTAGTTAGATGAATGGGTGGTACCTTTTTCAGTAAAAAGTACATCACAGCTTCTGATTACAAACTCATGTTCTTGGATGATCACCCTATGTAGACACAAAGCAGTCTTCAGGCTAACATGATTATGCAGGAGAAATACCTTTAACTTCCTGGGAGAAAAAAAGATCCTGATCCTATTCTAATGATGCTAAATGACATTATTTGGGGGTTCCACTCCTGGCTTTCTGTTGCATAACATTTATCCCTTATATCTGACTTAGATAAAGTCCTTACCCCAAAGGCAGTACAATTGAATGGAAATACTCTTACCTGTTTTCTTTTGATTCTGCATTATATTTGTGCTCCAAAATTCATGTAACTTTGCCATGGCTTTTTATTTTTCCTATGGAAATACTTATTTGAGATGATAACAGCCTTAAACAAGAATAGAACTGGTGAACATTTTGTTTTGTGGAGAGAGGTATTATTAGACTTTCTCCTGTGGGCTAAAACAAAACACAAAAAGCTCAAGGTTATCCTAGGCATAAAAGCTTCTCAGAGAGGCATTTTTATTATACCTTTGACTTACTCAATCTGGGAAGCCTATCACCAATAGACACAACTGAGAAGCATAAGGGATAACAAGGTGGCTTTTCCCCCAGCCACCTGCTTTCTATCCCATGCTTTCTAATGTATTGCCCTGTGTATGAATAATTACACTGATCACACTTTTTCTACCTATTTGGAATAGGCAGTCTTGTACATTTGCATGGATTATTGCCTGCTCTATATACTCAGTTTTGATATTTACTTTTCCTTCTGGTTTATGTAAATCTCATATGAGGTTTCCTTCAGTTTTGTAGTAGTTTTTTCTCTCTTTATTTTTTACATTTGCTTTTTATTTGCTGGCAAGCTGAGTCCTCAGAAAAAGAGCTGGAAACAAACCCCTGAATCCAGAGCACAGGCAGGGACTCTGATAACAGACCTTCCCAGCCTGGCTCAAAGGTGGTCAGATCTTCATCTCTGGGGAATACGCAAGGGCCATCATCCTACTTAAACTAGGGCAAAGAGGCAACCATTTGTCTTCTCCTTCAGAGCCAGCAATCTTTCCATGTAATAAATGACTTCATTCTGCAGCTGGAATTACAGAGGTTAAATTTGCAGCTAAGTATAATCCTTTACCTGTTGCAGCAGCTTCCAGAGGCTTCTCTCATTTTTTAGCAAAAAATATCACTTTGAGTCTACAATAGAAGTGGGTATGTGCTCAGACAAAATTGTTAAGAATGTGGGTGAGAGCCTGATATGGAAAAATATAAATTATTAATCCAAAAGTATTTCTATAGTTTTTCTCCTAACTTGCTTTATTGATTTATTCCTTTATTTATTTATGTTGAGACGTAGTCTCGCTCTGTCGCCCAGGCTGGAGTACAGTGGCGTGATCTCAGCCCACTGTAACCTCTGCCTCCCAGGTTCAAGTGATTCTTGTGCTTCAGCCTCCCACATAGCTCGGATTACAAGCGTGCAACACCACGCCCAACTAATTTTTGTTTTTTGTTTTGTTTTTTTTTTTTTTTGAGGCGGAGTCTCGCTCTGTCGCCCCGGCTGGAGTGCAGTGGCTGGATCTCAGCTCACTGCAAGCTCCGCCTCCCGGGTTCACGCCATTCTCCTGCCTCAGCCTCCCGAGTAGCTGGGGCTACAGGCGCCCGCCACCACGCCCGGCTAGATTTTTGTATTTTTTAGTAGAGACGGGGTTTCACCGTGTTAGCCAGGATGGTCTCAATCTCCTGACCTCGTGATCCGCCGGTCTCGGCCTCCCAAAGTGCTGGGATTACAGGCTTGAGCCACCGTGCCCGGCCTAATTTTTGTATTTTTAATAGAGATTGGGTTTCGCCATGTTGGCCAGGCTGGTCTTGAACTCCTGAATTCAAGTGATCTGCCCGCCTTGGCCTCCCAAAGTGCTGGGATTATAGGCATGAGCCACCACACCCAGCCTCTCCTGGCTTTAAAATGAAGTAATAAGACAATTAGCAAGAGTTTTTGGTGTCTCAATGTACAGTTTCTCTCCAAGAACAATCCTTGGTCCTTTTCTCTTCTTATTCTTCACCTGTCTATCCAAGCCAATTGCATCCAATGTGGCCCTGAGTGCTGATGACTGGTCTCTGTACCTCCAGAACAAGTTATTCTTTCTTGAAACAAACACTTATAACTGCAACTACCCACTCCATGTTTCCAGCACATGTCTCACAGATATCTCACACTTAACATATCTTAAACTGATCTTGTGAGTGATTTTTCTTTTCTTTTCTTTTTTTTTTTTTTTTTTTGAGACAGAGTCTCACTCTGTCACCCAGGCCCAGGCTGGAGTGCAATGGCGCAATCTTGGCTCACTGCAACCTCCGCCTCCTGGTTTCAAGCAATTCTCATTGCCTCAGCCTACCAGGTAGCTGGGATTACAGCCGGCTAATTTTTGTATTTTTAGTAGAGACGGGGGTTTCACCATGTTGTCCAGGATGGTCTCAAATCCCTGACCTCAAGTGATCCGCCCACCTCAGCCTCCCAAAGTGCTGGGATTACAGCTGTGAGCCACTTCCCCTGGCCAGCATTTTTCCAACATCAGAAACCCTCCCCCACAATCTTTATTCTTCTTAGCAGTACTACCATCTAACCTGTAAGAGAACAAAAAATGTGGGAGCTACCATGTGCTCTCCACTCTCCCCTCCCTGCCCTGGCCATTGCCTACATCAGCAAAGAATCCTCCCTTTCATTTCATTTCATTAGCATCGCTGACATCCTTCCCCACCTACCCTCTAACTACTACTTAGTTCAGGTCCTCATCCTCTTTTACCTTAACAATTGTAATGGTCTCTGGACTGAAAGTTTATGTACCCCCCAAGTTCATATGTTGAAGCCTGTATTAGGGTTCTTCAGAAGGACAGAAAGAATAGGATAGATGTATATATGAAAGCCTGGTAGGAGTTATTATGAAATTATTTTAGGCAGATAGAGAGGAAAAGGGGTACTTGTAAAGTTTTCGTTTTTAAAGCTGCTCCCGAAACGTTTCTTGTCTAGCTGGAAAGTCCGGGCTCTTAGAGCCAGGCCAGCAACCTTTGATATGCAAATGTAGGCCATTAGAAACTGGGTACACCCAAACATGGCGATTCTTGCAGCCTCCTTGCCCTTGCCCGGACATGTGCCTGGCAACATGGCCACCCCCAGGTTTCCCCACGTGTGCAAAACATCATGGCTCCCTGCATTTGCATATTAACAGAATAGGGTGGGAGGGCCGTTTTTTTCGCTGGCTACATGAATTTGCCTGGTCAAAGCAATCCCCTGAGCCCCATGCAAGTCAAATATCGCCTCCTCCAGCCTCTTCATATACCTGACTGGTATCCGTGGCACACAGGGTCTCCTCTCTCGGCTTTGGAGCCCCCCTTCCTCTGTTTTTGTATGGTGGAGCTTCTTCCATCTTCTCCCGTCCTTCTTGCCTATTAACTCTCTGCTCCTTAAAACCATTCCACGTGTGTCCGTGTCATTTTATCTAATCCGACTCAAGATGAAGAACCCTGGTGTTCCTCCACTCATTGGAGTCGAATCAAAAGGGTTTTTATTTTATTTTTTTATTTTATCTATTTATTTATTTTTTGAGACGGAGTCTCGCTCTGTCACCCAGGCTGGAGTGCAGTGGCCGGATCTCAGCTCACTGCAAGCTCCGCCTCACCGCTTCACGCCATTCTCCTTCCTCAGCCTCCCGAGTAGCTGGGACTACAGGCGCCCGCCACCTCGCCCGGCTAGTTTTTTGTATTTTTAGTAGAGACGGGGTTTCACCATGTTAGCCAGGATGGTCTGGATCTCCTGACCTCGTGATCCGCCCGTCTCGGCCTCCCAAAGTGCTGGGATTACAGGCTTGAGCCACCGCGCCCGGCCCAAAAGGGTTTTTATTAAGGAGAATTGACTCACCATCACAGAGTGAAGGAGTCCCACAATAGGCCATCTGCAAGCTGAGGACCAAGGAAGCCAGTAGTGGCTCCATCCAAGTCCCAAAGCCTCAAAAGTAGGGAAGCTGACAGTGCAGCTTTCAGTCTGTGGCTGAAGACCAGAGAGCTCCTGGCAAACCACTGGTGTAGGTCCAAGAGTCCAAAGGCCAAAGAACTCGGAGTCTGATGTTCTAGGACAGGAAGCATCCAGCATGGGAGAAAGACGAAAGCTGGAAGACTCAGCAAGCCAGCTTATTCCACCTTTTCCTGTCTGCTTTTTTAGTTGTGCTGGCTGCCAATTGGATGGTGCCCACCCACACTAAGGGTGGGTCTTCCACTCCCAGTCCACTGACTCAAATGTTAAACTCCTCTGGTAACACCCTCACAAACACACCCAGGAACAATACTTTGCATCTTTCGATCCAGTCAAGTTGACACTTAATATTAACCATCAAAATCCCTAACCCCTAGTGTGACTATATTTGGAGACAGGAACTCTAAGGAAGTAATTAAGGTTGAATAGGGTCATAAGGGTGGGGCCCTGATCCCCTAGAATTAGTGCCCTTATAAGAAGGGACATCAGAACACTCTCTCTCTCTCTCCCTCTCTCTCTCTCTCTCTCTCTCTCATTTCTTTTTTCTCCATGTGCATGCACAGACGAAAGGCCATGGGAGGACACTGTGAGGAGGTGACCATCTGTAAGCCAGAAAGAGAACCTTCACCACATACCGACCTTGACAGACCTTGATCTGGGACTTCGAACGTCCACAACTGTGAGAAAATTAATATTCTGTTGTTTAAGCCCCCTAGTCTGTATCTGCAATATTTTGCTATCACAGCCCAAGCACACTAATGCAGACTCCAAATTGGTTTCCTTCTCCATAATTACCCTAGCGCCATGTCCAAACCATTGGAAGCACTATTCCAGAGTGACCTTTATAAAAATGCCATTGTGATCACATTATTCCTGTCTGTAAGAAAAAAAAAAAAAAATCAATCAATGGCTCTCTCCACTGCCAGAGTCCAAACTCAGTTTCCTCTCTAATGGCCTTATCTACCCTTACTACATCATTGCCTACCATCTCCCCTCCCCACACATCAACATCTCCAACCAAACAAAGTCACTTGCAGCTCCTGAATACACCTCTCCTGTGTTGTTCTCTCTGTTACCCCTCCACTCCCCAAGGCCCAGGCCTAGTGAAGGTCTATTTTTTAACTTGGGCTATTTTTTAACTTGGGCTCGCCTTCTCATTGGAGCCTTTCCTGATCTTCAGCTTGCAAGGAACTGAACTCTCCCCACACTCCATGCCACAATTGTACCAAATTCGTCTTCATTACGACACTTACATGCTGATATGGTTTGGATCTGTGTCCCCACCAAATCTCATGTGGGGTTGTAATCCCCAGTGTTGGAGGTGGGGCCTGGTGGGGGGTGATTGGATCATGGAAGTGGAGTTCTCATGAATTGGTTACACCATCCCCTTCGTGCCATTCTTTTGATAGTATGAGTAACTTATCATGAGATCTGGTGGTTTAAAAGTATGTAGCACCAGGATGGGCCTATAATCCCAGCACTTTGGGAGGCCGAGGTGTGCGGATCACCTGAGGTCAGGAATTCGAGACTAGCCTGATCAACATGAAGAAACCCCATCTCTACTAAAAATACAAAATTAGCCGGGCATAGTGGTGCATGCCTGTAATCCCAGCTACTTGGGAGGCTGAGGCAGGAGAATCGCTTGAATCCGGGAGGCAGAGGTTTCGATGAGCCGAGATTGCGCCATTGCACTCCAGCCTGGGCAACAAGAGCAAACTCCGTCTAAAAAAAAAAAGTATGTAGCCCTCCCTCCACCAGCCCCCACCACCACTGCCCCTGTCTCCCTCCTGCTCTGGCCATGTAAGATGTGCTTGCTTCCTCTTCACCCTCTGCCATGATTGCAAGTTTCCTGAGACCTCCCCAAAGGCCAAGTAGATGCCAGCATCATGCTTCCTATATAGCCTGAGGAACCGTGAGTCAATTAAACCTTTTTTCTTTATAATTACGCAGTCTCAGATACTTATTTATAGCAATGCAAGAAGGAACTAATACGCACAGTCTGGTGTTTCCTATATATGTCTTCCATGCTAGGGTGTGTGCCTTATTTATCATTGTATTTCTAGTACCTAGCATAGTGCCTGGCACACAACAGGCATTCAATGCAATGTTTGTTTAATTTGAAGAATGACATGGAAAGACTGGGGAAAAATACCAAGAACAGTGTTTCCCCTTCTACCAGGTCAAAAACATGTGACCTTTTTTCATCCTTGTTGATGTTGATCTTGATAGCATTATCTCATCACTCTAATCTGCTGAGAATTTTTTTGTTTGTTTTGGCACTTAGATCTAATATGATAAATCTGCCAATCACAAATTCCATACCTTTAGCCAAGTTGTTGATTTCATAAAGGGATTAATAAGTTCTGGTGAGAGCCCTGAGGAAGGACATTAAAAATTTCCCTCTACTTTGATATTAATCCATTATCTAATTACCTTCACCGTTCACCTGCTTACTTACCCAACAAATTCTCCTGCCATCCAACCCACTGTAATCTTTTTCCCTAAACTGTATCTGCCTCAGGGAAACTTGCTCAGAAGAACATCCGACCCACTGTGTTATGCTTTCATGGCAAGGTCATGGTAAGGTAACTGCTCTTCTCTCACTCCCTGCTGTATCTCCATATACCGTTATTTATATAGTCTGCATATGTGGAATTTGATAAAGTTTACTATAAACACTTAAGCATTTTAGCTATGTTTTGAAATTGAGTTTGAGCTCAAATTGTATTATATTCCCATTATTTTTACCACACATGAAATTAGGACTTCAGAACACAGATCCTCAGTGACCCCTTGTAGAATGTGCCTTGGTGTTACACCATTGGCCTTTACGGAAGGATATCAAAGAACTGGAGACATGAAAGCTCTTTTTGTGTCTACTGTAGTGATGTTGCCAAGGATATTTTTCACTCTATCGTACCATGTCCTCTTTATGAGAATCCATAGGAGAAATATTTCACAGGTTTTAGGATCAAAAAGTGTTTTACCTATAGTTTGGCTTTAATCTTACGGATAAATCTTGCCATTAATCAGGTTCCCTCTTTGCTTGACTCCTCAGAAGCATAAAGCCAGACTTGCTGCTCATCTCTAGCATCTATTCAAGGTGAGAAGGTAAACATTGTGTGTGCTAATCTCATCTCTTCTTTCATGAGTTTAGTTTTTCTACCCTTAGTTCCTATGGAGCAGTTATCTCAAAAATTCAGTTTTATCTTTTACATTTATGTAAAATGTAGCACAGGAATCAGGGCATAAATAATTTTCAGTCTCTTTTTACAAATAGGGAAACTGAATGCCCTGATAAGCTGATAAGCTTCAGGAAAGGTGTGCTATGACTGATTAACCCAATGATTCCTAGCTTTTCAAACTGACCTTCTGTATTTGCTAGCTGTAAAGACAAGCATGGCCTGGTTTAGAATTATTTCAATTTAACATTTGTGTTCAATTCTTTTTATGTTCACGCTATGGCTACATAATGCCAAAACATTTTGACAGCAAGTCAAAACTTCAGTTATCTTGGTGGTGGTCATAGGTTATTATTCCTTCTTACATTCATGTGATTGATTGTTTTTTCTCTTTACACACAAGTTTTAGTGTCAAACCCAGTCATGAAAGTGCAAACTCTTTTTTTTTTTTTTTTTTTTTTGAGACGGAGTCTTGCTCTGTCACCCAGGCTGGAGTGCAGTGGCGCGATCTCGGTTCACTGCAAGCTCCACCTCCCGGGTTCATGCTATTCTCCTGCCTCAGCCTCCCGAGTAGCTGGGACTACAGGCGTCCACCACCACGCCTGGCTAATTTTGTATTGTATTTTTAGTAGAGACGGGGTTTCACCATGTTCGTCAGGATGGTCTTGATCTCTTGACCCCAAGTGATCTGCCCGCCTCAGCCTCCCAAAGTGCTAGGATTACAGGCATGAGCCACCACCCCTGGTCAAAAGTTCAAACATTATATGGTGTAGAGTGTAAGCCGATGCGGTGGCTCATGCCTGCAATCCCAGCACTTTGGGAGGCCGAGGCAGGCAGATCACTTGAGGTCAGGAGTTTGAAACCAGCCTGGTCAACATGGTGAAACCCTGTCTCTTCTAAAAACACAGAAGTTAGCCAGGCACTCACAGGTGGTGAGTGACTGTAATCCCGGCTATTTGGGAGGCTGAGGCAGAAGAATTGCTTGAACCCGGGAGGTGGAGATTGCAGCGAGACAAGACCGTGCCACTGTGCTCCAGCCTGGGCGACGCAGTGAGACTCGGTCTCAAAAAACAAACAAACAAAAAAAGAATGTTAACTCAGGACCCACAAATCACAGGTTCTAGTCCTGATTATACTAAGACTTGTGGTGAGGCACTAACTTCTCTGCGTTTACATTTCCTCAAATCCATGAAACAATGGTAATGCCTCCCAGGCTCTGTAGCTCAACAGGGAAAATAGATAAAAAAGCACTTTGAGAAATAAGTGCTACATGATTATTAGAGAATGGCTTTGAGTCAGAAAACACATTATTATCATCTCTACATAATAATACTTTATATACAAAGCTTCTGACTTCTGTAAGTGGAGCAGGTCACAGGAAGCATAAATACACATTCACATGTAGGTTGAAAAGTCAAAAAAAAAAAAAAAAAGCACAGTGCCTTAGCATTTTAGCCACAGAAATAAGGAAGTGGGGTAGTTTCCTAGAGAACCCCTAGATTCAATCAGCCAAGTTCCACTATTTCTTTGCTGTATATACATTGTGCTTTTTATTTGTTAATTATAAACCAGACATAACATAAACATTGCCATTTTAACCATTTTTTAAGTGAATAATGTAGTGGCATTAAGTACATTCACATTGTTGTGCAACCATCACTGCTATCCATTTCCAGAACTTTTTCATCATCTCAAACTGAAATTCTGTACCCATTAAACAGTAACTTCCCAATCAGGCCGGGCACAGTGGCTCATGCCTGTAATCCCAGCACTTTGGGAGGCCAAGGTGGGTGGATCATCTGAGGTCAGGAGTTCGAGATCAGTCTGGCCAACATGGTGAAACCCTGTCTCTATTAAAAATACAAAAAATTGGCCGGGCGCGGTGGCTCAAGCCTGTAATCCCAGCACTTTGGGAGGCCGAGACGGGCGGATCACAAGGTCAGGAGATCGAGACCATCCTGGCTAAAACGGTGAAACCCCGTCTCTACTAAAAATACAAAAACTAGCCGGGCGAAGTGGCGGGCGCCTGTAGTCCCAGCTACTCGGGAGGCTGAGGCAGGAGAATGGCGTAAACCCGGGAGGCGGAGCTTGCAGTGAGCTGAGATCCGGCCACTGCACTCCAGCCCCGGCGACAGAGTGAGACTCTGCCTCAAAAAAAAAAAAAAAAAAAAAAAAAAAAAAAAAATACAAAAAATTAGCCGGGCATGGTGGCGCGCGCCTGTAATCCCAGCTACTCAGGAGGCTGAGACGGGAGAACCACTTGAACCCTGGAGGCGGAGGGTACAGTGAACCGAGATCATGCCACTGCACTCCAGCCTGGGCAACAAAAGCGAAACTCCATCTCAAACAAACAAACAAACAAACAAACAAAACCTCCCCAATCAGCTTCTATCATTAAAGGCTCTATTTCCAACGAGACTCTATTTTAAAGGTCTTTGGTCACATGCGTGGCATTTTTTATCCATCATAAGGTTAAACTCCCTTCTATATATACTTCTTATTTTCCCTTCCATGAAAAGTGGCTTTTTATCCAAGTACTGTATTATTTTTGCCCTCTGATACTCCTCAATTTTAAAAAATATTTAGTGTGTGGCCGGGCACGGTGGCTCACGCCTGTAATCCCAGCACTTTGGGAGGCTGAGGCAGGCAGATCACAAGGTCAGGAGATCGAGACCACAGTGAAACCCCGTCTCTACTAAAAATACAAAAAATTAGCCGGGCGCTGTGGCAGGCGCCTGTAGTTCCAGCTACTTGGGAGGCTGAGGCAGGAGAATGGCGTGAACCCGGGAGGCGGAGCTTGCAGTGGGCCAAGATCGCGCCACTGCACTCCAGCCTAGGGAACAGAGTGAGACTCTGTCTCAAAAAAAAAAAAAAAATTCAGTGCCTGCTTTGATGTTTGGGCATAAGTGAGAATACAGCATCTAAATTCAAAGCTTAGCTTGGCCAATGAGTATGCCCTGCTAATACACTAATCTCACGGATTTGGCCTTGCTCTTTCCATCGTGAGACTGCTTTTGACTTAGGCCCTGTCCACTCTGAAGCCCTTGTGACCTGGGTCACATGGAGGACAAAGGGAAGCAGTATGGGTAAATCAATACAAACTCACTTGAAACACAAGTTCATTTATGAAGGTTAATACATTAAATAGAGACATAAATCAATTTCAGGCACAGTCTATGAGCTCCTTGAGAATCTGTATTATTTACTCGTGTATAACCTGTGCCGATAGATGAAAGGTCCTTATTAAACATTTGGTTGAAACAAATTCAGAATAAAACCTTCATTTTGGACAAATTTTATAAAACAATTTAAATGCACGGGGAAACTAGAAAATATGTTGTAAAATGAGGGAAGAAAAGTATTTATTATGGGCTTATCACGGGCCAGATAATTATGCTGTCTCAATATTAGCAATTTCATTTAATGCATACATTAGCCCCAGAAAGGTAGGCATTATCTGTCATGCCCACTTCCTGTAAAAGTGAAGTAACTTGCTCAAGTTCATGGAAGAGTGAGGGACAAAACTAGAATTCAAATCTAGATATACCTCACCTGAATTCTCATCTATTTTTCATTTCTGTACTGAGATCACTAAAATCATTTGAAAGAAGAGTGTACTATTCAATATTTTTCTTTTCTGTGAAATGGCTCTTGATTATAACTAAAAGGAATAGATGGTGGGTTAGTTAGAACTCAGAAAATTCATAAGTGAGCAGAGATACTCCAATAACATACCACTCCTGGTTAGCCTCTATAACTCATGCTTGACATACACCCCAGTATAAGGAAAAATACTACTTACTAGCATTTAGTATTGGAGACCGGGTGCAGTGGTTCATGCCTGCAATCCCAGCACTTTAGGAGGCTGAGGTGAGTGGATCACTAGTTTGAGACCAGCCTGGGCAACATGGTGAAAACCCATCTCTACAAAAAATTAAAAACAATTAGCAGGCCGAGCGCAGTGGCTCACACCTGTAATCCCAACACTTTGGGAGGCCGAGGCGGGCGGATCACGAGGTCAGGAAATCGAGACCATCCTGGTTAACATGGTGAAACCCCATTTCTACTAAAAATTAAGGACACAGAGACTCAAAGGAGCAGCAGACACGGATCAGGGTCCTAGCTCATGGGACTTTTCTATGCTAGGACAGGAGATATAATATTTGCCATGCAATACTATACCTACAACTGAGATCCCTGCCTACAGCTGCCTGTACTGTGAAAGAGGAGCCATAAAAATACCCGCTCACTAAGAGACACAGCAGAGATTTTTTTTCACCAATCTATAAACCTCTCACAAAGAAACCAGAATGTTAAGACTGCACCATACATGTAGGAGAATAGGGTCTGAAGGCAGGGAACCCAAGGCCAATTCCGACTTCCTAGAACTAAATCAAAAGGAAAACGCCAGCTTTCTACATCTAAGTAACAAAAGGGCTGGAAGCTACTCCCTCTGCAACACCCCCCACCCCACTTTCTGCAACCAATCAGATGTTTGCACAGGAGTGTAAATTTGTAACTTCACTTCAGCCTCTGATCGCTGGCCAAGTCTTCCTTTGCATAGATGTGTAACTTTTAACTTCACTTTGGCCTCTGATTGGTTACTTTCCACAATCAATCAGATGTTTGCATTGGGTGTAGCCCTTGTAACTTCAACTTCTGGTTGTGGGCAGCAACCAATGAGCCTGATTGCAGGCCGCTACTTCATTTATATAGGGTGTACACCAAGTAACCAATGGGAAATACCTAGAGAGTATTTAAGCCCCAGACAATTCTGCAATGCAGCTCTTGAGGCCCTATGCTGGGGTCAACTCCCACCCTGTGGAATGTACTTTCATTTTCAACAAATCTCTGCTTTTGTTGTTTCATTCTTTCCTTGCTTTGCTTGTGCTTTTTTTTTTTTTTTTTTTCTGTTTTGTTTTGTTTTTGAGACGGAGTTTCGCTCTTCTTGCCCAGGCTGGAGCGCAATGGCGCGATCTAGGCTCACCGCAACCTCCGCCTCCTGGGTTCAAGCAATTCTCCTGCCTCAGCCCCCCGAGTAGCTGGGATTACAGGCATGCGCCACCACGCCCGGCTACTTTTGTATTTTTAGTAGAGACAGGGTTTCTCCATATTGGTCAGGCTGGTCTCGGACTCCCGACCTCAGGTGATCCGCCTGCCTCGGACTCCCAAAGTGCTGAGATTACAGGCGTGAGCCACCGTTGGCACTTGTGTGTTGTGTCCAATTCTTTAAGAGGCCAAGAACCTGGGCACCTTCAGTGGTAAGGTTGAAGGCAGGAATTCCAAGGAGAGAAATTAACATGATATGTGTGCCAAATCTATGAAAACTCTGGGACCTGGCATAAGCAATTACCAACACTCTACAGATGCTCACAAACCAGGCAAAGTGGACTCCCACATACAGTACCATTCTTGCTGTACACGAGCTGTCTAAAAGAGGCTATAAATTCAGCATGTCTAAAATAAAATGATTAAAAAAGAACTAAAACCATAAAGGGCAAATATAAGAGTATGGAAAACAATAGATTGGAAAAATAACCATATTGAACTTTTAAAAATAAAAAATAATGGATGGGTACCTTAGTTTGAGTTCTCCCTGAAGCAGACTCTCAGACAAGAATGAAAGAGCTAGCAGTTTATTAGCAAAGTGCATGGAACTATAGGCAAGTAGAAAAGTATTACAGGACGGGAAGGCAGCCCTGAAAGGGTACGCTGTTAAGTCAGTTTCCACAGAAGTCCACTAAACTCAATGACAGGGAAACCATCACGATGTGGTGCAAAACATAGGCCTGAGAATTATCCCCAAAGGGGTAGGGGATAATTCCCGAGAATCATTGTTAGAGAGCTGGTAGAAAGGGTATTTATTTCCCAACACTGATGGCTTGCTGTTCCAGGGAAAAAAAAAGAAAAGGTGGAATACTGGCAGCTGCAAGTCAGCCAGAAAACACTGAAACGTCCCAGGGAAATGTGTGGGCCACTGACACTACATTCAGTTAAGGAGCAGAGTAGACCACAGCTAACGATAGTAATTATAAACTAGAAGAAATATCAAAGGAAATATCCCAGAATGAAACAGAGAGATAAGGATTAAAACATATGGAAGAGAGGCCGAGTGCGGTGGCTCACGCCTGCAATCCCAGCACTTTCAGAGGCCGAGGTGGGCGGATCACGAGCTCAGGAGATTGAGAACATCCCTGGCCAACATGGCGAAACCCCGTCTCTACTAAAAATATAAAAATTAGCTGGGTGTGGTGGTGGGCGCCTGTAATCCCAGCTACTCGGGAGGCTGAGTCAGGAGAATCACTTGAAACTGGAAGGTGAAAAAAAAAAAAGAAAGAAAGAAACTGGAAGGTGGAGGTTGCAGTGAGCCAAGATCGCGCAACCACACTCCAAACCGGGCGAAATAGCAAAACTGCATCTAAAAAAAAAAAAAATAATTGGAAGAAATATGAAAAGATTTAAAGGCTAGAGTGAGAAGGACAATCATACATTGTATAATTTTTCAGAAGGAAAATAGGGAAGAAGCAGTTTATACAAATAAAGAGTACATTTATTATTATTATTATTTTATTTATTTTTTTTTTTGGACAGAGTCTTGGTCTGTCTCCCAGGCTGGAGGGCAGTGGTGTGATCTTGGCTCACTGCAACCTCTGCTTCCTGGGTTCAGGCAATTTTCTGCCTCAGCCTCTTGAGTAGCTGGGATTACAAGCGCCCGCCACCCTGCCAGGCTAATTTTTGTATTTTTAGTACAGACATGGTTTCACCATCTTGGCCAGGCTGGTGTCGAACTCCTGACCTCATGATCCACCTGCCTCGGCCTCCCAAAGTGCTGGGATTACAGGCGTGAGCCACCACACTCGGCCCATTTATTTATTTATACATGTATTTTATATATAATTTTATGATTCCACATTTATATAAATAAATATGAGTATATAGTTATAAATCCCTGAGAATTTAGTCTTGATGAAAGACATGAATCAACAGACAAAATAATTAAGTCTTCAAGATAAATAAAAATAAGTCCAGACACAACACAGTGAAACTGAAAAAACAAAAGAAAATTATTGACATGACCAGAGGGAATAATAGAAATAACACGCATACACAAAAACAGTGATAATAAGAACAACAAACTTCTCATTAACAACAATATAGACAAAAAGATGATATGATAACATAATCAAAGTGCTCAGGGAAACTAACAGAACCCTAAACCTAGTTTAACTCTCATCTAGGAATGAGGGCAACAGAAAGACATTTCAAACTAACGAAGATATAAAACACCTACATTCACCAATTTTTTTTTTTTTTCTTTTTGAGACAGAGTTTCAGTCTTGTGTCCCAGGCTGGATTGTAGTGGCATGATCTTGGCTCCCTGCAACCTCCACCTCTGGGGTTCAAGCAATTCTCCTACCACAGCCTCCTGAGTAGCTGGAATTACAGACTTGCACCACCACACCCAGCTAATTTTTGCGTTTTTAGTAGAGAAGGGGGGGGCGGGGGGGTTCACCGTGTTGGTCGAGCTGGTCTGACCTCAGGT
The DNA here is from genome assembly GCF_007565055.1 of Rhinopithecus roxellana. NCBI lineage: Eukaryota > Metazoa > Chordata > Mammalia > Primates > Cercopithecidae > Rhinopithecus > Rhinopithecus roxellana. The sequence continues at coordinate 60,510,931 of NC_044552.1, read as the reverse complement.
GATCCACCCGCCTGGGCCTGCCAAAGTGCTGGGATTACAGGTGTAAGCCACCAAGCCCGACCTCCATTCACCAGTTTTTAGCAACAAAAAAAGATGCTTGCCTAACAAGAGTAAACAAAGCAATTGCTCTGCCTTAAGAAATGTAAATAAGCATTGACAATAAAACCAAAAGCAATAATAAAAATTACTTGGGGGTAAAAAAACAAGGGGAAACTACATAACACCAAATATTGAGAGACAAGATTGAAATTAAAACTTTCTAACAGGCTTTGTATAGTTCAGGAGGAGGAGGACAGAGGTGATTTAAAGTTGAATTTCAGACTGTTAGTAAAATATGAATGTTAAATATAAGGGTAGGGCTTACACTACCTGATACCAAAACTTACTCTAAAGCTATGGTAATCAAAACAGTGCAGCATGAATGTAAACACACATAACCAGATCAATGAAAGAGAATCACAAACCCAGAAAAAGACTCACACACAGTCATTTGATTTTCAACTGAGGTATCAAAACTATTGAACAGGGAAAGAAAAGTTTTTACAACAAACGATGCAGGAACAACTGGTTACTTACATGGGGAAAAAAGAAATTAACGAAACAGAAAACAAAGACATTACAGAGACAAGCAACCTAGAAAGACTCTGACAACACTGATGCTGGAAAAAAGAGGAAAGGCAGGAGTTTATATGTATCTATATGTATCATGTTTAATCATGAGAAAATACTGGCATACCTCAGAGAAATTACAGGTTTAGTTCCAGACCACCACAATAAAGCAAATACAGCAATAAAGTGAGTCCCAGTTTTTTAGTTTCCCAACGCATATAAACGCTATGTTTACATTATAACTATTAAGTGTGCAATTGCATTACGCCTAAAAGAAATGTACATACCTTAATTAAAAATTTTTTTTTGCTACAAACTGCTAATGATCATCTGAGTCTTCGGAAAGTCATATTCTTTTTGCTGGTGGAGGGTGTGACCTCCATGTGGATGGCTGCTCACTGATCAGCGTAGTGATTGCTGAAGGTCGAGGTGGCTATGGCAATTTCTTAAAATAAGACAATAGGCCAGGCGAGGTGGCTCATGCCTGTAATCCCAGCACTTTGGGAGGCCGAGGCAGGTGGATCACGAGGTCAGGAGTTCAAGACCAGCCTGATCAACAGGGCGAAACCCCGTCTCTACTCAGGAGGCTGAGGCAGAGTATTGCTTGAACCCAGGAGGTGGAGGTTGTAGTGAGTCGAGATCACACCACTGCACTCCAGCCTAAAAAAAAAAACAATAAAGTTTGCCACATTGATTGGCCCGTCCTTTCACGAAGATTTCTCTGTAGCATGTGAACATTTTACTCACATTAGAACTTCTTTCAAAATTTGCGTCAATCCTCTCCAACCCCACAGCTGTTTATCAACTCAGTTTGTGTACTACTCTAAATAGTTTGTTTTGTCATTTCAACAATGTTCACGGCATCTGCACCAGGAGTAGATTCCCTTTCAAGCAACCACTTTCTTTGCTCATCCACAAGCAAGTCCTCATTCATTCACGTTTAATCATGAGATTGCAGCAATTAAGACACATCTTCAGACTTCAGTTCTAAATCTAGTTCTCTTGCTAGTTCTATCCCATCTGTAGTAAGTTCCTCCATTGAAACCTTTTTTTTTTTTTTCTTTTCTTTTCTTTTTGAGAGGGAGCCTCACTCTGTTGCCCAGGCTGGAGTGCAATGGCGCAATCTTGGCTCACTGCAATCTCCGCCTCCCGGGTTCAAACGGTTCTCCTGCCTCAGCCTCCCGAGTAGCTGCGATTACAGGTGCCCGCCCCTACATCCAGCTAATTTTTGTTTTTGTAGAGACAGGATTTCATCACGTTGGCCAGGCTGGTCTCCTGACCTTGTGATCCGCCCACCTCTGCCTCGCAAAGTGCTGGGAATACAGGCATGAGTCACCATGCCTGGCCCCTCCACTGAACTCTTAACCCCTCAAAGCCATCCTAGAAGGCTGGAATCAACTTCTTCCAAACTCCTATTCATGTTGATTTTTTTTTCTTTTTTTTGAGACGGAGGCTTGCTGTTGCCCAGGCTGGAGTGCAGTGGCACCATCTCGGCTCACTGCAAGCTCCGCCTCTGGGGTTCATGCCATTCTCCTGCCTCAGCCTCCTGAGTAGCCCACCACCGCGCCCGGCTAATTTTTTTGTATTTTTAGTAGAGATGGGGTTTCACCGTGTTAGCCAGGATGGTCTCGATCTCCTGACCTCATGATCCACCCACCTCGGCATCCCAAAGTGCTGGGATTACAGGTGTGAGCTACCACCGCGCCTGGCCTTCGTGTTGATATTTTAAGCTTCTCCTATGAATTGCAAATATCCTTAATGGCATCTAGAATGGTAAATCTTTTCCAGAAGGTTTTCAATTTACTTTGCCCAGATCTGTAAGAGGAATCACTATCTATGGCAGCTATAGCGTTATGAAATGCATTTCTTAAATAGTAAGACTTGAAAGTCAAAATTACTCCTTGATCCATAGGCTGCAGAATTGATATTGTATTAGCAGGTATGAAAACAATATTAATCTCCTTGTACATCACCATCAGAGCTCTTGAGTGACAAGGTGTGTTGCCAGTGAGCAGTGATATTTTGAAAGGAATCTTTTTTTCTGAGTAGTAGTTCTCAACAGTGGACTTAAAATGTTCAGTAAATCATGCTGTAAACAAATGTGCTGTCATCCAGGCTTCATTATACCATTTATAGAGCACAGGGCAGAGTAGGTTTAGCATAATTCTTAAGGACCCCAGGATTCTTAGAATGGTAAATGATAATGAGGTTCAACTTAAATGCACCAGCTACATTAGCCTCTAACAAAAAAGTAAGTCTGTCCTTTGAAGTCAGGCATTGGCTTCTCTTCTCTAGTTAGGAAAGTTCTACATGGCATCTTTTTCCAATAGAAGACTGTTAGATCTATGTTGAAAATCTGTTGTTTAGTGTAGCCACTTTCATCACTGATCTTAGCTAGATTTTTGATAACTTGCTGCAGCTTCTCCATTAGTACTTGCTGCTTCACTGTGCACTCTGTGTTACGGAGATGGCTTCCTTCCTTAAACCTCATGAACCAATCTCTGCTAGCTTCAAGCTTTCTTCTGCAGCTTCCTCACCTCTCTGGGCCATCACAGACTTGAAGAAAGTTACAGCTGTGCTCTAGTTTAGGTTTTGGCTTAAGGAGATATTGTGGCTGGTTTGATCTACTATCCAGACCACTGCAACCTTCTCCATATCAGCAATAAAGCTGTTTGGCTTTCTTGTCATTCATGTGTTCACTAGAGTAGCATTTTTAATTTCCTTCCAGACCCTTTCCTTTGCATTCCCAACTTGGCTATTTGACACAAGAGTCCTGATTTTTAGACCATCTTGGTTTTTAACGTGCCTTCCTCACTAAACTCAATCATTTCTAGCTTTTGACTTAAAGTGAGAGATATGGTGAAACCCTGTCTCTACTAACAATACAAAAATTAGCCGGGCGTGTTGGTGCATGCCTGTAATCCCAGCTACTCCAGAGGCTGAGGCAGGAGAATCGCTTGAACTCGGGAGGCGGAGGTGCCAGTGAACTGAGATGCTGACACCGCACTCCAGCTTGGGCAACAGAGCAAGACTCCATCTCAAAAAAGAAAAAGAAAGAAAGAGAGAAGAAAGAGAGAAAGAGAGAGAAGAGAACAGAAGAGAAGAGAAGGAAAGAAAGGAGGGAAGGAAGGAAGGAAGGAAGGAAATGTAATCAGTAAACATAAATCTACCCAAAAGGCATCAAAGCCAACTTTATAGTGAGTTTTTACCAATTAAAAAAAAAAAGACCAGGCTCAGTGGCTCATGCTGGTAATCCCAGCTACTTGGGAAACTGAGGCAGGAGGATTGCTTGAGGCCAGAAGTTCAAGGCTGGAGTTAGCTATGATCCCACTGTCACACACCAACCTGAACAACAAGGCAAAACCCTGTCTAAGAAAAAAGGAAAAGATGGCAGGGGCGTGGTGGCTCATGCCTGTAATCCCAGCACTTCGGGAGGCCGAGGCAGGCGGATCACAAGGTCAGGAGTTCGAGAGGAGCCTGGCCAATATGGTGAAACCTCATCTCTGCTAAAAATACAAAAATTAGCGGGCACAGGGCCAGGCGCCTGTAGTCCCAGCTACTCGGGAGGCTGAGGGAGGAGAATTACTTGAACCTGGGAGGTGGACATTGCAGTGAGCCAAGATTGCACCACTGCACTCAGTCTGGGTGACAAAGCGAGACTCTGTCTCAAAAAAGAAAAGAAAAGAAAACAGGAGGCCGGGCACGGTGGCTCACGCCTGTAATCCCAGCACTTTGGGAGGCTGAGGCAGGCAGATCATGAGGTCAGGAGATCAAGACCATCCTGGCTAACATGGTGAAACCTCGTCTCTACTAAAAATACAAAAACAAAATTAGCCGGGCATGGTGGTGGGCGCCTGTAGTCCCAGCTACTCGGGAGGCTGAGGCAGGAGAATGGTGTGAACCCAGGAGGCGGAGCTTGCAGTAAGCCAAGATCACGCCACTGTACTCCAGCCTGGGCAACAGAGCGAGACTGTCTCAAAAAAAAGAAAGAGAGAGAGAGAGAGAGAGAAAGAAAGAAAAGAAAAGAAAAGAAAGAAAAAAGGAAAAGACAAACAGCTCTAATACCAAAGTTGATAAAGGACAATGTAAACAAGAAAAATTGTAGTTTAATCTCATTTACATATGAGATTAAACATAGATCTCATACATGAACATAGATCCAAAAACCCTGTGAAATATGGAAAACTTAATTTATCACCATATTTTAAAAAGTAGGAAGTCATGCAGAGGTATGGTATACCCTAAGGATACCTGTACCATTAAAAAAAATGATTACAGTTATTTAACAAAACAGCAGGTAAAGGAGAATGACAATCAGATCTTCCTAGTGATTTCAGAAAAACATTTACTAAAATTCTACACTTGAGGTGGGCAGATCACAAGGTCAAGAGATCGAGACCATCCTGGCCAACATAGTGAAACCCCGTCTCTACTAAAAATACAAAAATTAGCTGGGCATGGTGGCGCATGCCTGTATACCCAGCTATTCAGGAGGCTGAGGCAGGAGAATCACTTGAACCTGGGAGGAGGAGGTTGCAGTGAGCCGAGATCATGCCACTGACTCCAGCCTAGTGACTAAGCGAGACTCTGTCTCAAAAAATAAATAAATAAATAAATAAATAAATAAATAAAATAAAATTTAGACCCATGCATGATAAAAACAATTTAGCAAATTAGGAATGAATTGGTCCTTCCTTAATACAAGTTTTAAACCAAAAACCCACGAAAACTGTAGCTAATATCACACATAATGGTGAAATACTGGACACTTCTTGATTGTCAGAAAAAAGACAAGATACTGATTTCACGTTTCTTTTCAACATTGTACTGGAAGTTCTGCACTGAACAATGAAGAAAGAAAAATAAATCAGGGGGCATGGAATGTCATCTTGGCATCCACTACTGTTAATATAGGAGGATGAGTGGTTTTACAGAAGGAACTGTCTTTGTTTAGGAAATTCTCTTGCTAAGTTACTAGTAGGGAAGTTAGGGCTCAGGCCAACACAATGAGAAAAAGGTAGTTCAAAAGCTCTTTGCTGGAAAGAAAGAGCATTTGTGCCTGAGAAGATGAGACTGAAGGGAGTGGAGAAGACCGGTTCTATTGCTTGAGGCCAAAGCCCGGATTTAGAATATGTGAAAGGATCTTGGGGTCAGGTGTTCTTAACATTCCATTTAAAGATATTTGTACTTCCATGAATAAGTCTCTCTGCTGTCACCAAAATCTTTAGTAAAGACTTCTACACATGGTAACTTCTGGGAGTGATCTTTTCGGTGGAGCTTACAAAAAAAAAAAAAGAAGAATGCACTTCCTATCTTGCTCAACATGATGCAGTGGTGGGAAAAATATAAAAATGGACAGTCTCAATCCTAAAATAACTCAACAAAAAAAAAGGAGAAGAGCTCAGAGCTAGAGGTGACCATGATAACCTAAGTGCTCCGATAAGTCACAAAATTTGGCACATTATCATAGCAAAAGATATGGAATAGCATTTCAAGTAAATTAATGGAGATATTGCCAGGCATGGTGGTTCACGCCAGTAATCCCAGCACTTTGGGAGGCCGAGGCGGGCAGATCAGGAGGTCAGGAGTTTGAGACCAGCCTGGCCAATATGGTCAAAACTTGTCTCTACTAAAAATACAAAAAAAATTAGCCTGGCATGGTGGCGCGTGCCTGTAGTTCCAGCTACTTGGGAGGCTGAGGCAGAAGAATCACTTGAACCTGGGAGGCGGAGGTTGCAGTGAACCAAGGTTGCGCCACTGCACTCCGGCCTAGGTAACAGAGCAAGACACCGTCTCAAAAAAAAAAAAAAAATGTATGGAGATATTAAGAGTCTAGAAAGCCATGGTGATGTAGCAACCAAAGTGTCTAGAAAAACACTAGATACTTGCAAAGTGAATATGAAAAGCTTATGCAGTCTGATTCCTACTGATTGTGAGGTCAATTGCTTATCTCCTCTCCTCTGTTGCTAGGCTTCATCCACACCATGAAAAGACAAAGTTTCAAAATGTGTTTAAAAATATTACCTGGGCCAGGTGCAGTGGCTCATGCCAACACTTTGGAGGCCTAGGCGGGTGGATCACTTGAGCCCAGGAGTTTGAGACCAGTCTGAGCAACATGGTAAAACCCCATCCATACAAAAAAATACAAAAATTAGCTGGGCATGGTGGTATGTACCTGTAGTCCCAGCTACTCAGGAGGCTGAGGTGGGAAGATCACTTGAGCCTGGGAGATTGAGGCTGCAGTAAGTCAGGATCATGTCACTGCACTCTAGCCTGGACGACAGAGCAGACTCTGTATAAAAAATAAATAAATAGCCCAGGCGCGGTGACTCACACCTGTAATCCCAGCACTTTGGGAGGCCGAGGCAGGTAAATCACGAGGTCAGGAGTTCAAGAACAGCCTGGCCCGACATGGTGAAACCCGTCTCTACGAAAAACACAAAATTATTCAGGCGTGGTGGTGTGCACCTGTAGTCCCAGCTACATGGGAGGCTGAGGGAGAAAAATTGCTTGATCTCGGGAGACGGAGGTTGTGGTGAGCAGAGATTGCACCATTGCACTCCAGCCTGGGTGATGAAGAGAGACTCTGTCTCAAAAAAAAAAAAATATATATATATATATATGTATATATACATATATATATAAAATAAAATAAAAATAGAGAAAGCTCTTATTTTCTCTAATGCTTTTGAAATATTTCATCTGAGTGGGAAACTGTCCAGAGAATATGGGATATGAAAGAAGAAAACAATTTATTCTGGGACTTCTAATTTCCCAGTGACTAAATATTTTACACTAGAATACCTGCACAGTCAAAGTAATCTCAAGATAGAAATTAACTATCTTAAAAAGTGACTGCCACAGTAACCATTTAGCTTGAAAGGAATATATCTTTATCTTGGAACATAGAATAACTTAAGGATATTAATATAAATTATGAACAATTCTCATTATGGTCAGAAGGAACTATTACTATTTTGTTGCTATTTTTAGCATCCAAATCACATAATTCTCTAAAATGAAATTATAATAGTAGAAGCATTAGCTTAAGTCGACTTAGGCAATATAAGTAGGGTGAGTTAAAGAAAATGTTTAAAGGTATCACTTTTTAGATTATTGCCAAAATCTGGGAAATAGTCTAGTTCCCATGAGATGTGTTCCTATTATTTGTGAAATCTGCTCACTTACTAACTAGCATGCACTCTTCTGTTCATATTTTGCTTAACTGCCTTGCCAAATTTACACTTTTTTTTTTCAATGAACAGTATTACTATACCAAAAGCCCACTGCTCTTTGTCATATTTTTTAAAATTATAAAACGGAATGTTTAGTCTATTGACCAAGACTTTCTGGTATGCTGTTGCAGCTCTATTTCAGAACATTCCTAATGTAGTGGGAGAAGGTTTTCTTCCATTAAAGGAAGTTAATAGATGTTATCTCTTTCATCCTATGACAGGTGAAGCACTAATTGAGTCACAGTTTCTGTACTAAGGCTCTTTCTAATAAAAATGGACAATCCATGAGGCAAGGATTCACGTATAATACCTTAAAGTAACTTTTATATAAACGTCTTAAATGCATTAGTTTTCTTATTTTATTTATTTATTTATTTATTTTTTTGAGACGGAGTCTCACTCTGTTGCCCAGGCTGGAGTGCAGTGGCATGATCTCAGCTCACTACAACCTCTGCCTCTGAGTTCAAGTGATTCTTCTGCCTCAGCCTCCCAAGTAGCTGGAATTACAGGTGCCTGCTACCATGCCCAGCTAATTTTTTGTATTTTTAGTAGAGATGGAATTTCACCATGTTGGTCAGGCTTATTTCTAACTTCTTACCTTGTGATCCGCCTGCCTTGACCTCCCAAAGTGCTGTGATTACAGGCATGAGCCACCACGCCTGGTCTTTAGTTTTCTTTTCTTTCTTTGTTTCTTTTTTTTTTTTTTTTTTTTTTTTGAGAGGGAATCTCGCTCAGTACCCAGGCTGGAGTGCAGTGGTGCAATCTTGGCTCACTGCAACCTCCGCCTCTTGGGTTCAAGCGACTCTCTGCCTCAGCTTCCCAAGTAGCTGGGATTACAGGCACCTACCACCACACGCGGCTAATTTTTGTATTTTTAGTAGAGACGGGGTTTCACCATGTTGGCCAGGATGGTCTCAATCTCTTGACCTTGTGATCCACCCGCCTTGGCCTCCCAAAGTGCTGGGATTACAGGCGTGAGCCACCGTGCCTGTCCATTTTTTTTTTTTTTTTAAATGTGATCAAGCAGCCAATACTTTGTTTTAGTGTAAGTATTAGTATTTCAGGAATTTGTTTTTTCTCTTATCTCTTCTGCATTAGGTCAACTGAGTAGCACCTTAAAGAACTCCCAGACCCCAATCACTACTACAGAATGTTTATTTGTTTGTTTGGGTTTTTTGTTGTTGTTTTTTGTTTGTTTGTTTGTTTTTTAGATAGGGTCCTGCTCTGTTGCCCGAGCTAGAGTGCAATGGTGCCATCACAGCTCACTGCAGCCTCACCCTCCTTGGCTCAGGTGATCCCCCCAGCTCAGTCTCCCAGGTAGCGGACTACAAGGGTGCATCATCACACCTGGCTAACTTTTGTATTTTCAGTAGAGACAAGGTTTTGCTATGTTGCCCAGGCTGGTCTCCAACTCCTGGGCTGAAGTGATCCTCCCACTCGGCTTCCCAAAGTGCTGAGATTACAGGCATGAGTCACAGCACCCAGCCATGAATGATAATCTCAATGTTGATTTCTAAATCAATGTTCACGATGGATGACAAATCCAAATATCAATTCAAATTGCAATAAATTAATCATTGTCACCAAAACCATGATTTGTCCCTAGTTTTTGACACTTTATCACTGAATGTATCACCTTACAGCACCGATCTTCCTGACACCCTACTTCACCTTCAGTTTACTGCTTACTCCTGGCCATCTTAAAGATAGGCCTGGAATGGTAACTCTTCTTCAGCAGCCAGGAAACATTTAAAAAGTAAGGGCCGGGCACAGTGGCTCACGCCTGTAATCCCAGCACTTTGGGAGTCCGAGGTGGGCGGATCACCTGAGGTCAGGAGTTTGAGAGCAGCCTGGCGAACCTCTGTCTCTACTAAACATACAAAAATTAGCCAGGCATGGTGGTGGGTACCATAATCCCAGCTACTCAGGAGGCTGAGGTAAGAGAATTGCCTGAACCCAAGGGGCAGAGCAGTGAGCCGAGATCACACCTTTGCACTCCAGGCTGGGTGACAAGAGCAAGATTCAATCTTAAAAAAACAAAAAAAAAAACCTTAAAGACAATATTGGGCTTCCCACAAGAATGTGTGGCAAATTCAGAAAACACAACAAAATCCCCCCAAAAGGCATGTACCTAGAAAAAGACAGGTTTAAACTAACTTTAGGCAAGGACTTTGCTTCCTGGTATTTCCAAATCCCATTTCCCGCCACTGGTGCTTGGATGACCTTGAGTTGACACTGTAGTTTCAACTCCATATCTAAGACCAGTAATCATGGTGTCATACAATCCACTTCATGTCTGCCTTCCTCTTTAATGGGGCAGGCAAACAACAGCAACTCTCCCGGAATTAGGGCAGACAACCCTTACAAAATCACTAGATGAATCATGCCTACTTCATATCCTGAGCAAATCTAGGTCCACTTCCAACAGTCTACTAACAATAACCAGAAAATACATGCAGAACTAGCTGCATCATGAGCCCATCACGAGTTAACTGTTTCAATCTCAGAGAACAAGTTAATTCCATGCCAATGATATAGATACAATTTTTTTTTTTTTTTTTTTTTTTTGAGACGGAGTCTTGCTCTGTCACCCGGGCTGGAGTGCTGTGGCCGGATCTCAGCTCACTGCAAGCTCCGCCTCCCGGGTTCACGCCATTCTCCTGCCTCAGCCTCCCGGGTAGCTGGGACTACAGGCGCCGCTACCTCGCCCGGCTAGTTTTTTGTAGTTTTTTTAGTAGAGACGGGGTTTCAACGTGTTAGCCAGGATGGTCTTGATCTCCTGACCTCGTGATCCGCCCGTCTCGGCCTCCCAAAGTGCTGGGATTACAGGCTTGAGCCACCGCGCCCGGCCGATACAATTTTTTTAAAAATAGCACTCACATCTCTAGCTCTGTAACTTTTATCTACTCAAAAGTTTTATTATAGAAGACATCAGAAATATGTAAATATAAGAATAATAATGGCTTATTTTAGGTTCATTGTCTATTAATTCTCTTTCTTAAAATCTAAGCAACAGGCCGCGGGCATTGGCTCATGCCTATAATCCCAGGACTTTGAGAGGCCAAGGCCAAGATCACCTAATGTCAGGAGTTCAAGACCAGCCTGGCCAACGTGGTGAAACGGTCTCTACTAAAAATACAAAAAGTAGCCAGGTGTGGTGGCAGGCTCCTGTAACACCAGCTACTTGGGAGGCTGAGGCAGAAGAATCACTTGAAACTGGGAGGCAGAGTTTGCAGTGAGCCAAGATTTGGCCATTGTACTCCAGCCTAGGCAACAGGAGCAAAACTACATCTTAAAAAAGAAAATAAAAGGGAAGAAAGAGATCGCCTCGGTTACCTAGATTGAAGTAAAATATTTTAAAAGTAATTATATCCTTGATTTTCCAGTGGCTACTCCTTTTCTCAGTTTGTGCACTCATACAATAGGAAACTAAAAACCTATGGAAAAGAAGAGCAATATAAACACATCAACACATCAAACACCTAATTTCTGTGATTGTACATTAAACCTATACCTGATTTTCCATGCAAACAAACCATGAGATATATGACAGGATGTGTTGTATAACAGTCATTTTTTGATCAAAGGAATAAAAGAAAACATACAGTTTTTCCTTTCCCTTTTTTTTTTTTTTTTTTTGAGACAAGATCTCCCTCTGTTGCCCAGGCCGGAGTGCAGTGGCGCAATCTGGGCTCACTGCAACCTCTGTTTCCTGGGTTCAAGCAATCCCCTCACTTCCACCTCCCTAGTAGCTGGGACTACATGCATATGACACCACGCCTGGCTACAAATATATTGATTTTAACAAAGGAATATTTTCCTGGTACTAAATTCAAACGTAAAACTTTTACAGATCCATCTTCAAAGAGATTTTGAACTATATACAGGACAAACAGTCATTTGATAATTTCTTTGTAAACCTTTATGGGCCTCATTTCTTTAACAACTTGGTGAGAAAGAACACTTTAATTAAATTAATTAATTAATTAATTGAGACAGAGTCTCCCTATGTCACCAGGCTGGAATGCAGTGCCGTGATCTTGGCTCATTGCAACCTCTGCCTCCCAGGTTCAAGCAATTTTCCTGCCTCAGCCTCCCAAGTAGCTGGGATTACAGGGACGCGTCACCATGCCTGGGTAAATTTTGTATTTTTAGTAGAGACAGAGTTTCACCATATCGGCCAGGCTGATCTGGAACTCCTGACCTCGTGATCCGCCCACCTCTGCCTCCCAAAGTGCTGGGATTACAGGTGTGAGCCACGGCACCTAGCGAAAGAACACTTATAGAAAATAATAATAATAATAATAATACATTTATACTCAATAATGGTGGACCTGGCCAGGCACGGTGGCTTATGCTTGTAATCCTAGCACTTTGAGAGGTCGAGGTGGGTGGATCACTTGAGGTCAGGAGTTTGAGACCAGCCTGCCCAACATGATTAAACACTGTATCTACTAAAAATACAAAAATTAGCTGGGTGGGGTGGTAGCGCACCTGTAATCCCAGCTACCCAGGAGGCTGTGGCAGGAGAATCGCTTGAATCTGGCAGGCAGAGGTTGTTGCAGTGAGCAGACATCACGCCACTGCACTACAGCCTAGGTGACAGAGGAAGACTCTGCCTTGGAAAAAAAAAAAGGGTGGGGGGTGGACCTGACCGCAGGTAGTAGGAATGGGGAGGAGAGTATGAATAGGAGTTAGGAGTGACTACTCAAGTGAGAATTTGAAAAAGGAGCCTTTGCAATCACCCTTTCTCTTTAGCACGCTGTAACTACTGCCCTTCCTCTAGGCTTTCTCTAAGTCGATGTTACTCAAAGTCTGGTTTGTGGACCAACTGCCGATCTGCAGACTGACTGTTAACTGGAATGCAGGGAGGTCAATTGCAAAATTGACAGTAAGTATTTAAAACTTTTAGAACAATTTGACAGAATTACTTTTTGAATATTGAATCTAATAAATTAAAATGTAAGCTGACCCTTTTAATATGTTTAATATTTTTATTTTTCTTCTAATTAATTTCATTGTGTTTTATAAAAGTGGCATCCTGCAACAGATTGAAAGTTTAAAAAACAAAACTTGTTCTTTACCACAGATGAAAACATACTTTAGGCCTCTGTCTCTCAAACTTCAGTGGTCACGTACTACTCTCATGATTTTGTCATATCTGTATACCAATTTTACCATTTATTCAATAACTTTCTTTAAATAAAAATTGCTTTTTAATTTAAATACTTTTTTTTTTTTTTGGAGACAGAGTTTCACTCTTGCTACCCAGGCTGGAGTGCAATGGCACGAATGTTGGCTCACTGCAACCTCTACCTCCTGGGTTCAAGTGATTCTCCTGCCTCAGCCTCTTGAGTAGCTGGGATTACAGGTGTATACCACCACGCCCGCACTAACTTTTATTTTTAGTAGAGACGGGGCTTCTCCATGTTGGTCAGGCTGGTCTCGAATTCCTGACCTCAAGTGATCCACCAGCTGTGGCCTCCAAAAGTGCTGAGATTATAGGAGTGAACCACTGCACCCAGTCTTAAGTATATTTTTAATGATACTATATCACCACCATAATTACTACATCGCTGTTGTAAACAGAAAATTACTATGAAATAGAATACCATGAAAACAAGATAATGTTACTTAATTTAAAATAATAAAATAATATTTGAGTAATGACAAATCTAATGGGTTTGCAAAAGTGCACACCTGAAAATCAGCAAAAAGTATTAAAATAACTGGTTTTTTCTTTCTTATCAATCAAAATGAATATTTAGCTCAATGTTTCTCAGTTCAAGTCAAAGATGAGCTGAATATCTAAAAGCTATTTAATGTCCTTCTCAAGAAAGGCTGGGTATTGAAAATTAATTCCTAATTTAGTTTATGTAGGCATTTGTTCAACAAATGTTATTTTCCCCAATAGGATTCTAAAGTGAAATCTTGCATCTTTCAAATGGGTCTGGTTATTTGGTAAAACCCAGAAAAGTGATTTACCAAAATTTTCTTGCCCTGAGTAATTGCCATCTGGTTTGAGAAAATAGCTTTTATCAAGTGGTCTCTTCGTAATTTTGAAATGTTTTCAGCAAATTCTTCAGATGAATTATTTTTTTAAAAAACTACAAGTTTTTTCAATAAGTATTGCTGATGGAATGAATGTCAGTTTCAGAATCTGTTCCTAGGATCCTGAGCTTACCATTTAAAACATGTGAGATACATATATGCATAGGACAGAAATACATGTATAAACATATCTATCATAGCTTTATCATATATGGATGAAGTCTTATTTAATTCTCTCTCAGTGGAAACTAGTGTTCAAAGAGATGTAGTGATCTCATTCGATCAACAGTAAGCAAATATTTGTTGACTGTGTACTGGGTCACAGGCACCATCCCAGGCTTTGAGACAACAAAGAGAAACAGAATAGACACAGTCAGATCGTTTGTGTCCTCGTGACGGTTGGGGCAGAAGAGAGAAGAAGGGCGGTAACTTCCAATAGGGATAAGCTATGAAGAGGAGCAGGGGTCACTCAAAGAAGTCCTGTCTGGGATATCTGGGGGAGCAATCAGTCCTGTGAAGACTGGGAAGGGGCATTCCAGACATAAGAAACAGCTACTGAAAAGCCCTTAGGACAAAAACAAGACCGGCATGGCCAGGAAGCAAAGAATGTATGGCTGAAATCTACTGAGCCATGGTGAGCTTTATAGTCACATAAGGCCTTGTAACTGTGATGAGGAGTTTGGAATTTATTCTTTGCAACGAAAAACATGTGGAGGGTTTTAATTAGAGAGATGACATAATCTGATTTCATTTCAAAAATATCCTTCTGGATACTGTGTGAAAAGGGAAAGAAGATACAAAGTCAAGGGCTTGTCTGTTGGCTCAGCAAGAAGCAATGGTGGCCAGGCACAGTGGCTCAAGCCTGTAATCCCAGCACTTTGGGAGGCTTAGGTGGGCGGATCACGAGGTCAAGAGGTGGAGACCATCCTGGCCAGCATGGTGAAACTCCGTCTCTATTAAAAATACAAAAATTAGCTGGGCGTGGTGGCGCCTGCCTGTAATCCCTGCTACTCAGGAGGCTGAGGCAGAAGAATCACTTGAACCCGGGGACTGGAGGTTGCAGTGAGCTGAGATCTCACCACTGCACTCCAGCCTTGGGTGACAGAGTGAGACTCCATCTCAAGAAACAAACAAACAAAGAAGCAGCAATGGTGACCTGGAGGAGAATGGCAGTGGTAGAGATAGAGAAGTGGGTGGACTTGAGGGTAGAGTTGACTAGACTGGCTGATGTGTGAGGGAAGATTTAGGAGAAGAGAGAAAGAGCAGAAAAGACTCCCTGCTTCTGGCATGAGCAAATCTCTTCTGGTTTCACAGCCTAGGAAGCAGCAGATCCCATTTTAAAACCAAGGCTGTCTGACTTCAAAGCCACTCTTGACTCCATTTTTCTATTTTTGGTGGCTGCTGAATTGAACCCCAAAGTGACAGCTCCCTGGTCTTCCCCCAACCACTTAATCCCAAACTCCCAGCATTAAGCCTTTGTATAGCATGGGCTCTCCCCAAACCCTGAACCTCTGGATGCTCAGCAAATAGATTCTCAGAGCAACCGGAGAGGAGGAAATCTGGGATCAGTGTTGGAACAAATGCAAAACCCGCCACTGAAGGCCTGGTGTTAGAGAAACCGCCACCCTTTCCCTGCGCCATCCTTATTCTCCTAAAATTCTCGCTTCATCACCCCCACTCTCCTTCCCCTTGTGCTTCAAGCCGTCTCTAGGCAGTTCTGTGTGGGTCTGTGTACCAGGAAAGGTCATCTCACCCCCTCTGTGCTACAAGAGGCATAACTGTGGCTCTAGGAACACTGCACTAGGTAATTCCTTCCATCCCTCCTGAAGGAGATGGAGGAGAAGCAGCAGAAAGTGATTTTAGGGAAGTCAGAGCGGGAGAGAATAGTTTCTGGTGTCAGCCATGACAGCGAATCCAGTGGTAGGAGAAATGAAAGGGGTGATTAAATTTGGTTGATGGGAGAAAAGCTTCAGAAGGGTACAGGAGTGTGACTGCCTTACGGCAGACCGAGGCTGGGGAACAGTGAAGCGGTGGGACAGAAGCATAAAGTAAACTTTCATGCAATCTCAGCCACAGTGACAGGAAAGGGGGAAGTCGATGTGTAGCTGGAGAAAGCAGAACCAAGATGAGTGATTTTAATAGAAGGCACATAGGAAAGCATTTTAAAAGTGTTATGCAAATACAAAATTATTAATATTTGGCCTTATCATATGCTGCCTTTTACTTATTT
This sequence comes from Rhinopithecus roxellana, assembly GCF_007565055.1. Classification (NCBI taxonomy): domain Eukaryota; kingdom Metazoa; phylum Chordata; class Mammalia; order Primates; family Cercopithecidae; genus Rhinopithecus; species Rhinopithecus roxellana. The sequence goes on along the minus strand of NC_044552.1, from coordinate 60,494,806 downwards.
ATTTATTTTTGAGATGGAGTTTTACTCCTGTTGCCTAGGCTGAAGGGTAGTGGGGCAATCTCACCTCACCACAACCTCCACCTCCTGGGTAGCTTGGATTATAGGCGTCCACCACCACGCTTGGCTAATTTTTTGTATTTTGAGTAGAGATGAGATTTCACCATGTTGGCCAGGCTGATCTCGAACTCTAGACCTCAGGTGATCCACCTGCCTTGGCCTCCCAAACTGCTGGGATTACAGGTGTGAGCCACTGCGCCTGGATTTATTTATTTTTACGTTAATGCCCTATTTCCCTAAACAAACTCACAGTGAAATAAATCATGCTTAATACTTCTTGGGATCACCAACACAATGTCCTACACATAGAGAATAGCCACAACTTGATTACTAAAATATAAAGTCAAAATAGGTTGGAAATCTCCAGGATGATATCATACATATGTACACCGTTCCCAAGTAACGGGTTTACTATACTTTATGTAACTTGATAATAGATATTAAGTCCTATGTTTCTTTGTACCTGTAAAACCCTAGAAGCTTGAATATAGTAGGTACTCAATTAATATTTACTGATATATTTCAATTGCATATATTAGTTAACCTCTAGTTCTGAGTTCAAATGACAAACCATCTTTTGGCAATAACCAAAATTACAATGTAATTACCTTAAACTGCATTCAAATATATGGATTATTTTACCCTTTCTCCGATGAAATCCAAATATGCTATTTCACCAATTAAACTACTCCTTTATCAAAGTTCCATTCATCTCCTGGAGGTAGCACTGTGCTCATTAACTAAATGTCAGGTGAGCACAGAAGCGACTTTGGATTTCACTTAATAAACCAGAGCAATTTAAAGTAATTAGTCACATCTTGTGAAAAGAAGCCAATGTGTAGCCAGTTTAACCTGCTCGAGATCTGTGGGTGAAAAAACTCATAAACTGAGGGAGACTGGGGATAGGAGCCTTATTTCCTTTGCCAAGGCTTTCAAGTCAAGCAATTATTTACCCTAGAAAAAAAAAAGCTGACTTTAGGAAAACTTTAAAAAGCCATCTCAGGTGTTTGCAGAACACTTAAAAAATGTTCAGTTGTCCAATTTACCACCCAGATTTGGCTTATTTATCTGAAAACTTATTTTAGTAACATCTGAATTATAGTTTCTCTTTTAAACTAGTTTCCCACGTTAATGTGATTCACTTTCCAGATTTATGAGCTGTCTTTATGCCATTTGCAATAGCAAATAAATAAATTACAAAATATAAGACTTTATACCCAGTAATTTTCAATATATGCATTATCATTTGGACATATTTTTAACTCTGCACACTTATACATTATTTGGTGTATTTAAAAACGCGTTCAAGAAGAGAATGGAATTAGGCCACTAGTCAATGTAATAGGCTAGTTATTATAAGAGATAATCAGGAAAATTATAGATAATTTTTTCTATGATACCAAAAATTTATAGATTAGTTACTATAAAATGAGTTTATTCCACAACTTACAAAGTTACCATAATTAAAGAATAACAACTGTTAGATATTTAGATTCTATAATCAATATTAGCCAAAGACAAAATGATGTGTTTCCCTCATCTAAAAATGACATATTTGGGCCAGGTGCGATGGCTCACACCTGTAACCTCAGCACTTGGGAAGTCTGAAGCACGAGGATAACCTCAGGCCAGGAGTTTGAGATCAGCCTGGGCAACATAGCAAAACCCCATCCCTACCAAAAAAACTTAGAAATTAACCAGGCATGATGGCATGCACTTATAGTCTTAAGGCAGGAGGACTGCTTAAGCCCAGGAGTTCAAGGCTGCAATGAGCTATGATCATACCACTGCACTCCAGCCTAAGTGACAGAGATGCGGCCTCAAAAAAATATATAAATAAAAATAAAATAGGCTGGTGGCGGTGGCTCACGCTTGTAATCCCAGCACTTTAGAAGGCCAAGGTGGGCGGATCACGAGTTCAGGAAATCGAAACCATCCTGACTAACATGGTAAAACCCCATCTCTACTAAAAAAAATACAAAAAAAATTAGGCTTTTCGAGGAAGACGCGGTCGTAGGACTTGCGGATCTTTGGTTCGCACGCTCCTGCTCCTGACTCACCGCTGTTCGCTCTCCCCGAGGAACAAGTCGGTCAGGAAGCCGCGCAGCAGCCATGGCTTTTAAGGATACCGGAAAAACACCCGTGGAGCCGGAGGTGGCAATTCACCGAATTCGAATCACCCTAACGAGCCGCCACGTTAAATCCCTGGAAAAGGTGTGTGCTGACTTGATCAGAGGCGCGAAGGAAAAGAACCTGAAAGTGAAAGGACCAGTTCGAATGTCTACCAAGACTTTGAGAATCACTACAAGAAAAACTCCCTGTGGTGAAGGTTCTAAGACATGGGATCGTTTCCAGATGAGAATCCACAAGCGATTCATTGACTTGCACAGTCCTTCTGAGATTGTTAAGCAGATTACTTCCATCAGTATTGCGCCAGGAGTTGAGGTGGAAGTCACCATTGCAGATGCTTAAGTCAACTATTTTAATAAATTGATTACCAGTTGTTAAAAAAAAAAAAAAAAAAAATTAGCCGGGTGTGGTGGCGAGCGCCTGTAGTCCCAGCTACTCCGGGGGCTGAGGCAGGAAATTGGCGTGAACCTGGGAGGCGGAGCTTGCAGTAAGCTGAGATTGTGTCACTGCACTCCAGCCTCGGCGACAGAGCGAGACTCCATCTCAAAAAAAAAAAAAAAAAAAAAAGATATAATCTACTAACCTGTTAGGTTACTAAGTTACTCCAAGAAGAGAAAGATAAACAATATTTACTAAACACTATAATCAGGTGTATTTTATAAGTCACTTATTTAACCTTTACAACACTTTCCAAGTTGAATACAGTCCTCATTTTGCAGATACAAAAATTAGTTTCTGAAGTGTAAGTAATTTATGCAAGAGCAAACAGCTAGAGGAGCACTGGATGGTGTTTAAAGACAGGTTTGTGGCCAGGCACACTGGCTCATGCCTGTAATCCCAGCATTTTGGGAGGCCAACGTGGGCTGATCACAAGGTCAGGAGTTCAAGACCAGCCTGGCCAACATGGTGAAACCCCATCTCTACTAAAAATACAAAAATTGGCCAGGCACGGTGGCTCACGCCTGTAATCCCAGCACTTTGGGAGGCCGAGGCAGGCGGATCACGAGGTCAGGAGATCGAGACCATCCTGGCTAACACGGTGAAACCCCATCTCTACTAAAAATACAAAAAATTAGCCGGGCGTGGTGGCAGACGCCTGTCGTCTCAGCTACTCGGGAGGCTGAGGCAGGAGAATGGCACGAACCCGGGAGGTGGAGCTTGCAGTGAGCCAAGATCGCACCACTGCACTCCAGCCTGGGCGACAGAGCGAGACTCTGCCTCAAAAAAAATAAAAAGATTAAAAAATTAACCAAGCATGGTGATGCGCGCCTGTAGTCCCAGCTACTCGGGAGGCTTGCAGTGAGCTGAGATCGTGCCACTGCACTCCAGCCTGGGCAACGGAGTGAGACTGTGCCTCAAAAACAAAACAAAACAAAACAAAACAAAGAGAAGCCTATGCTATCGGCCAGCTGAGGAAAAGGATAAAGAAGCTATCAGAAAGCCAGAAAAGCAGGTCCAAGAGTACACACATATTCTTAATGTAATATATTCTTAAAATTGAAAATATTTTAGTATTGCTGGAGTATAAGAAATAGAGGTTGGGAGTAAACGAGGAATGAGAGGTGGTAAGAAATGACACCAGGAGTCTAAATCAGGGCCAGTTCCCAAGGGTACCATAAACCATACTACAGCATTTGAACCCTCCTGAAGGTGATGCAGAGGCATTGAAGGATCTCCACCAGGAAAGTGAAATGATCGGATTTGTATTTTAAATATGTAGATCAGCCAGGCGCAGTGGCTCATGCCTGTAATCCCAGCACTTTGGGAGACTGAGGTGGGCAGATCACTCGAGGTCAGGAGTTCGAGACAAGCCTGGCCAACATGGAGAAACCCCATCTCTACTGAAAATACAAAAATTAGCAAGGCGTGGTGTTGGGCACCTGTAATTCCAGCTACTTGGAAGGCTGAGGCAGGAGATTCGCTTGAACCTGGGAGGCAGAGTTTGCAGTGAGTGAAGATCACACCACTGCACTCCAGCCTGGGCAACAGAGCGAGACTCTGTCTCCAAAAAAAAACAAAAAAAATTAAATATGTAGATCACGCTGGAAACTGTGTGATGAATCCATTCATTGAGCAAGAGTAGATAGGAAGGACAGTAAGAAGACTACCTCAATTTCTAAGGCTAGAAAATGGTAATAAAATCTTGATGACAGTAGTGGCAGAAAAGATGGAGAAAAAATTCCAGAGGCACTGACAAGGTAAAATGGGGATAACTGTGAATCACAGGACCTAGGGGTGAAGGAGAGCTGAAGAAGGAATCTAGAATGGTTCTCTTTAATGACCAAAACAAGAGAGTGACAGCAGTGTCAATCATCAAAAAGAGTGACTGTTAGAGACAGAGCAGTCTGAGGGGAAGCCCAGGAGTTCATGTGTACACATGTGAGTTTGAGATTGATGTGAGACATCCATGTGGAGCTGTTCAGTGGGTCTGGAGCTCAGGAGAGGGGCAAAGCCACTTAACACAGATTCCAGGAGTCAGCAGTTTGTGTGCCATGTTTGAAGCCATGGAAGTGAATAACAGCACGTTAGTTCGATGCTCTTACTCACTGGAGAAGGTGGAGGAGGGTAAGAATAGAGAACCACAGAACATCAATATTTAAGGAGTGATCAACAGCAGAAGAGCCCAAGAAAAGCAAACTAGAGACACAGAAAACCAGGAGAATATGGAGTCACAGAAGCCACAAGAGGAGAGCTTCAAGAAAGAGGACACAATCAGCAGTATCCATTGCTTCAGATAGGGTCGGTAAGATAAAGACTAAACTATGAGCCAGGTGTGGTGGCTCACACCTGTAATCCCAGCACTTCAGGAGGCTGAGGCAGGAGGATTGCTTGAGCTCACGAGTTTGAGAGACCAGCCTGGGCAACATAGTGAGACCTCATCTCTACAAAAAAGTCAAAAAATTAGCTGGACATACATGTCTGTGGTCCCAGCTACTTCGGAGGCTGAGGCAGGAGGCTCACTTGAGCCTGGAAGGTTGAGGCTGCAGTGAGCTATAATGGTGCCATTGCACTCCAGCCTGGGTGACAGAGTGAGACTCTGTCTCAAGAAAACAAAACAAAACAAAAAAAACGAGCTAGTGTATGATGGATTTAGCAACAAAAATGACATTGACTAACCTGGTGAGAACTGGGTCAGTAGAGTTGTGGGAATGGAAGCCAGACCAAAGTTCTCATCTGATAGAATTTCCTGAATGAAACAAAGAAATCATCCATAACTCTCATTTGCTAAAGGCTTTGAGCCAATTGTAAAGTTTACACTTTTCTCAAGCACTTTCATTTAGTTTGTAATTAAATAAGCAAAGTACTTGTACATGCCCTTTTCTTAATTACAGCTTTCCTAATGAGTTAACTTGCATGTACAAACAGCCTCATCTGTAAGATGGGTTTGCTCCGGCACTGGGTTAAAACTGGGCTTACATGCAAAAGCTATTGTTAATTCAAACCTGTTAATGCAGTTTGTTTATATTGAACATGATTAGAAGAAATCAAGAACATGATTCTAAAATTTGATAATTTGCAGACGCACTACAATGATTAGCTCAAAACCAAGTCCTGAACTGTTCTGTTGTCTTTCACATGCACATACACCTTAGATTATTTTATTTTATTTTATTTTTTATTTATTAATTTTTTTTTTTTTTTGAGCTGGAGTCTCACTCTGTTGCCCAGGCTGGAGTGCAGTGGCATGATCTCAGCTTACTGCAACCTCCGCCTCTTGGGTTCAAGTGATTCTCCTGCCTCAGCCTCCCGAGTAGCTGGGATTACAGACATGTGCCACCACACCCGGCTAATATTTTATATTTTTGGTAGAGACGGGGTATCACCATGTTGGCCAGGCTGGTTTTGAACTCCTGACCTAAAGTGATCCACCCACCTCAGCCTCCCAAAGTGCTGGGATTACAGGCATGAACCACCATGCCCAGCCTACCTTAGATTATTTTAATAGAATTTTTTTTTAAATGTTGATGCTGGAGGTTAGAATTAACTCCAAATGTATACTTAAACATATTATATTCGGTTTTGACTAACAGAATTTTCTTTCAGGGAATGTGGTTTATTTATCAATACACTTACCTAAATCACGGTAATAAAGTCCTTCACCACTCTGTATCATTTCAAAGATAGCTTCTTCTTTCTCTGTTTACTTATCTAATTTTGTTGTTGTTGTTGTTGTTGAGACAGAGTCTTGCTCTATTGCCCAGGCTGGAGTGCAGTGGCGCAATCTCGGCTCATTGCAAGCTCTGCCTCCCGGGTTCATGCCATTCTCCTGTCTCAGCCTCCTCAGTAGCTGGGACTACAGGTGCCCGCCATCACGCCCAGCTAATTTTTTTGTATTTTTAGTAGAGACAGGGATTCACTGTGTTAGCCAGGATGGTCTCGATCTCCCAACCTCGTGATCTGCCTGCCTCGGCCTCCCAAAGTGCTGGGATTACAGGCTTGAGACACCGCGCCTGGCTTACTTATCTAATTTTTTAAGGAATGAGGGCAACATAATTAATTTTTCCTGTTGTAATAGTGTTTCATGGCACTGCTTAATTGTACCTTATGTTTGTAAATTTCAGTATTTAACTACATATATATAAGACATAAGGTTGGGTGCAGTGGCTCATGCCTGTAATTAACACAACTATGCATAATTTTTGATTTACAACTGTAACATCCTAAGAGAAACACAGTTATATTATTCCAGTAAGAAAGATATATAGAATTAAAAATAAATATTTTTCCTTTGTTTTGAGATTTTAATTAATTTTGAAATACGTGAATTTCCTTTCTAATCTAGTGTTAAGTAATTAGAGTTTCCCTTCAAACCTGAAATTTGGATGTTCTTTCCAGATTTAATTCTTGTCGGGAAAATAATTCCCTAGTAGAGTAGAAATGACATCGGGAGCTGGTGGGAAGGAGACCATGGAATCATAATCATCCCACAGAAAGAAGAAAAGTTGAATCCAACACGTTTTTCTGGAGATTAGAAAAGCAGATTTCAATATATTCAAGTACAGGTACAATTAGAAGACCTGAGACTCCAGAATGAGAAATGGTTCAAGAGCAGAGGACTATTAACATTTGAATCATTTGTGATTGTTTTTTTGTTTGTTTTTTGAAACGGAGTCTCACTCTGTCACCCAGACTGGAGTGCAGTGGCACAGTCTTGGTTCACTGCAACCTCTACCTCCTGGGTTCAAGTGATTCTTGTGTCTCAGCCTCCCAACTAGCTGGGATTACAGGCACACGCCACCATACCCGGCTAATTTTTTGTATTTTTAGTAGAGATGGGGTTTCACCATGTTGGCCAGGCTGGTCTCAAACTCCTGACCTCAAGTGATCTGCCTGCCTTGACCTCCGAAGTGCTGGGATTACAGGTGTGAGCCACCGCGCCCAGCACATTTGTGATTGTATTATTAGAACTTGCATGAGGAAGAAAAGGTAAAGACAGGCAAGAGAAAACTGCATGAGAAGCTTTCTGGTGTTCTTAGACTTTCAAAGGGCCGCAGCCAAAGATGAAAGCAGGGACACATTGCCGTAGATGAGGAGAGAAGGCCAGTGACCTGACGCAGATTCAGAAAGTTTTAGCCCCAGAGGCCTCTGAAGCAAAATTCCCGACAGCAAAAAGGTCTTGCAGTTCAGAAATGAAGCGCAAAAACAAAGGCATAGGCCCGTTGCTTGCCATAGAGACAAATCAGATCAATTTCCCTTCCATTTTGTTTCTATCTTCATCAGGAGCCTGTACTCCAGAAAGCAACAAAGTTCTCAAACGGTGAGGGATAGTGGGGGAGAGAGTTCAATCCCAGTGTCTCCTCAAGTTTGAGTCTCTGGGTTCCCACGGAATACATCCCAGCAAGCAGAAATATCCAGAGATGACGGAAGTATCACCCCTGGGCATCTCAGAGAAGGGCAAACATTCTGGTTTTCCAAGAGGGAAGGGAAGGAGTAAGTTTAGCCACAGACCAAAGTGCTTCACACTAAGTGCCAGAAAAATTCCAGATTTTAATTTCTGTGTGTGTGTGTGTGTGTGTGTTTGACACAGGGTCTCGCTGTGTCGCCCAGGCTGGAGTGCAGTGGCACGATCTCAGCTCACTGCAAGCTCTGCCTCCCAGGTTTACACCATTCTCCTGCCTCAGCCTCCCGAGTAGCTGGGATGACAGGCACCTGCCACCATGCCCGGTTAATCTTTTGTATTTTTAGTAGAGACGGGGTTTCAACGTGTTAGCCAGGATGGTCTTGATCTCCTGACCTCGTGATCCACCTGCCTTGGCCTCCCAAAGTGCTGGGATTACAGGTTTGTGCCACCGTGCCTGGCATTTTTCTTTTTTTTAGAGACAGAGTCTCACTCTGTTGTCCAGGCTGGAGTGCAACATCCAGTAATCTTGGCTAACTGCAACCTCTGCCTCCCGGGTTCAAGTGATTCTCCTGCCTCAGCCTCCCAAGTAGCTGTGACTGCAGGCGTGTGCCACCACCCCTGGCTAATTTTTGTATTTTTAGTAAATATAGGGTTTCACCATGTTGGCCAGGCTGGTCTTAAACTCCTGACCTCAGGTGATCTGCCTGCCTCGACCTCCCAAAGTGCTGGGATTACAGACATGAGCCACCGCACGTAGCCCGATATTTTCATTTCTATTTAATGGGGTTGTGATCATTAAGAAAATAATTTAGCAATCACATGGAACCCAAATACATTCAGTAAAATCATGAACTGTTGCTTTTTTTTCTTTTTTCTTTTTTTTTTTTTTTTTTGAGACGGAGTCTCGCTCTGTCACCCAGGCTGGAGTGCAGTGGCCGGATCTCAGCTCACTACAAGCTCCGCCTCCCGGGTTCACACCATTCTCCTGCCTCAGCCTCCCGAGTAGCTGGGGCTACAGGCGCCCGCCACCTCGCCCGGCTAGTTTTTTGTATTTTTAGTAGAGAAGGGGTTTCACCGTGTTCGCCAAGATGGTCTCGATCTCCTGACCTCGTGATCCACCCATCTCGGCCTCCCAAAGTGCTGGGATTACAGGCTTGAGCCACCGCGCCCGGCTCTCTCTTTTTCTTCAAATAGGGGTTGCTAATCTGGTAGCTATGAATATTATACTTAAGGTAAATTCTGATGTTAGCAAAATATTTCAGTCACATGACATTCTCCAAGTCTCTTTTAAATCTGAGATTTGATGGTTCTTCAAGACTGTCTTTTGATGGTTCTTCATTCTTGATTCTTTGTTCTTCATTCTCGACAAACTTTCATTCCTTCAAAATATTTTAAATGAATTCTAATAAATTGCTATTCAAAATAATTGTAAAAATGGGCCAGGCACGGTGGCTCATGCTTGTAATCCCAGCACTTTGGGAGGCTGAAGCGGGAGGATCACTGAGCCCAGGAGTTTGGGTAACATAGTGAGGGCTTCCCTCTACAAAAAATAAAAATAAAAATAATTAGCTGAGTATGGTGTTGCACCCCTGTAGTCTCAGTTACTCAGGAGGCTGAGGCGACAGGAATGCCTGAGCCCAGGAGGTCAGGGCTGCAGTGACCTGTGATCATGCCACTGCACTCTGGCCTGGACAACAGAGTGAGAGCCTGTCTCAAAAACAAAACAAGGTCGGGTGTGGTGGCTGATGCCTGTAATCCCAGCGCTTTGGGAGGCTGAGGCGGGCGGATCACGAGGTCAGGAGATCGAGACCATCCTGGCTAACACGGTGAAACCCCGTCTCTACTAAAAAAAAAAATACAAAAAATTAGCCGGGCGTGGTGTCGGGCACCCATAGTCCCAGCTACTCGGGAGGCTGAGGCAGGAGAATGGCGTGAACCCGGGAGGCGGGGCTTCCAGTGAGCCGAGATTGCGCCACTGCACTCTAGCCTGGGCGACAGAGTGAGAGACAGTCTCAAAAAAAAAAAAAAAAGAAAAAGAAAAACAAAAAAACACAATAATTATAAAAATGGATATACTGCCGGGCGCGGTGGCTCAAGCCTGTAATCCCAGCACTTTGGGAGGCCGAGACGGGCAGATCACGAGGTCAGGAGATAGAGACCATCTTGGCTAACACGGTGAAACCCCGTCTCCACTAAAAAAAATACAAAAAACTAGCCGGGCGGGGTGGCGGCCCCTGTAGTCCCAGCTACTCGGGAGGCTGAGGCAGGAGAATGGCGGGAACCCGGGGGGCGGAGCTTGCAGTGAGCTGAGATCTGGCCACTGCACTCCAGCCTGGGCGACAGAGCGAGACTCCGTCTCAAAAAAAAAAAAAAAAAAAGGATATACTGATCAATGTAAATATGGTTGAGTGGATGCTATTATGTATGAACAACATTTATAACTAACTGCTTTTTAAAAATTAACTTTAAAACATATGCTGTACTTTACATTTTTGTCTTATGCCTATGGAAAAGATGGCAAATTGTGGAACTACATTCACTTTTTTGTTGGTGTTTTACACAGGGTCCTGCTCTGTTGCCATGACTGGAGTTCAGTGGTGTGACTTCAGCTCACTGCAACCTCCACCTCCCAGGCTTAAGTGATCCTCCTGCCTTAGCTGAGACCACAGGCATGAGCCACCAAGCCCAGCTTTTTTTTTTTTTTTTTTTTTTTTTTTGTAGAGACAGGGTTTCACCATGTTGCCCAGGCTGGTCTCAAATTCCTGGGCTCAAGCGATCCACCTGCTTTGGCCCCCCAAAGTAAGTGTTGGGATTACAGGCATGAGCCACAGCACCTGGCTTCACTTCTCTTTCTTATCAGCTATTACTTTGGCCAAATTACTTAACCTCTCTGTTATTTATTTTCTTATCTATAAAATGGGGATAAATAACACCTATCTCATAGGGTTGAAATTCAATAAAATTTTATATATATAGATATATAAAGGACAAGTATACAATAAATGCTTAATAAATGTTGCTGTTGATGCCATTAGTGGTGGTAATGTTGGTGATAAAGTTTAGTAGTAATTTTCACTGGGCTCAGAGTAAGCCACTCAATAACTTCCTGCATAAAAATTGTTTTTTCTATCTCTATCAGGCAAGAAATTATTTTCAAGAAACAGACCAGGCTGGGCGTGGTGGCTCATGCCTATAATCCCAGCACTTTGGGAGGCTGAGGTGGGCAGATCACTTGAGGTCAGGAGTTTGGGACCAGCCTTGCCAACATGGTGAAACCCGTCTCTACTAAAAGTACAAAAATTAGCCGGGCGTGGTGGCAGGCGCCTGTAATCCCAGCGAACAGGGAGGCTAAGAAAGAAGAATTGCTTGAAACCAGGAGGCGGAGGTTGCAGTGAGGCGCGATCTCCAGCCTGCACTCTAGCCTGGGCAACAAAGCGAGTCTCCATCGAAAAAAAAAAAAAAAAGAGAAACCACCGGACTAAAAATGACTTTGTCAATATGAATTTCTTTTCCCCACATAAGAAGTTTGGTGGTGCTGTTCTTGAATTGGTTCCATAGTTCAGCATGTCAGGGCCCTGGGTCAGCCTTCCCAGGGTTCTCTGGGCATTTGCTCCTGGCCACAGGACAGCCACGTAGCTGCTCCAAACATCATACCCTCTGCATGCTAAGCAGGAAGGAAACAGGAATAGGCACTCATCAGTGGCCTCTCACCCGTTTTCAGGCAGGAAAATCGCTCTGAGACATCTCCCTCCCCTCCCCGGCAGACTTGTCCTTAGGTCAACTTCTCGGACACAGGGTGCTCCTGGCAGAAAAGGAGTCTGGGAATTGAGCATCTGCAATTTTCAGCCACAACAGTGGGAAGGCAGATCTGCCAGCCAGGAAAAAAGGTGAACCAAGGTTTGCCACCTTATTTTAACTTTACTATTCCTTTTCATTACGAACCAGATACATTGTTTCCAAAGACTCATTTCAGAGACCTAGCCCAAAATATAATGTCCCACCTCAACCTCTATACAAATGTTCATTGTCAGAGGTAAATAAGTAAATAATCCTTCCTCCCTCCTGAATGCAGCAGAGCAGGTAACTGTCAAGCCATTCAGACATTTTTTAAATCCCTAAACACAAAATTGGGAAGCCGTGAGCCAGATGGTCTCCCATGATTGTTGCTGACTCGATGACTCACTCTTTTGTCCCTTGTGTTTCAGAATTTCTTTTTCAGAAATTCCCCTGATCTCATCTCTCTGTTTTCTTCCTCTTCCATTAGATGGATCAAATGTCTTCCAAAGTATCACCTTCCTCTTCTAGCAGTAGAACAGCAGGGAAACGGTGGCAGAAACAGTACAACATGAAGGCTTGGGTGTGTGTGTGTGTGTTTGTGTGTGTGTGTGTGTAGGGAATGTGGATGGAGAAAAACTAGATTTGCCTTTTAACCTCACCCTGTTACCTTCCAAACATACAAAATACTTCAATACCTTTCTGGTAATCACGAGGTTCAGCTCACTCTCCATTCTTCCCCACACCTCCCATGCCTGGCCCAGTGAATTCCCTGCTCCCCACCTGCCAAAAAAGAAAAGGGTAGGGAGTTAACAAGATCTCCAGTCCCTGAAAAAGGAAAGCAGAAATCGCCAGGGCTGGAAGCTCCCTCTCTACAGCACAGCAGACAGCAGAGTGACAGCAAAACCCTCTTCTGCTTCCTGCCTTTCAAAGGAAGCACATTGAGGCACTCACCTAACCAGCTGTCCTGCATCTTGTTCCAGGAAGATAATAAGGATTCCCAAACACAGCACATGCCTCACCCAAAGCCAGTGTGGGCCAGCAACATGGAGATGCATTGGAGAGACTCAGTGTGGATGCTCCATTGGAGAAATAAGATCAAAAAAATTGTATACCAACTAAAACTAGGATCAAATAAAATTCAAATGGGATCAATGATGAGTTCCATGAGCATCAGATAGGGACGCTGAAGCTTAGCAGCCACATAAGAGAAAAAGTCCACTTTGTGGAGGGCGATGCTCTGAGGCAGCAGCAGTGTGACCAACCTCTGGGAAGACAGAGTGACTTTAGGAAGGTTTGGGGCTCATCAGACACATGTAAGCTTTATGCTGAGGGACGGGGTCTTCGGTCTTCAAAGACCCTTCACAAATGTGAAATGTCCACAACAGAGAACTAAGATGGTGGTCATCTGGAATAATGTCTTGTGAAGAAGCATTGATAAAACTGGTTGAGAATGTTACCCTGGTGAGGGAGAGGCTTAGGGTCTCAGGAGCACACCCTCTATCACTGCTAGGAGCAGCATAGTGGTTAAGCTTTCCGTTCTTTGTTCCTACTTACAGAGTCTGAATTTTGCCTGTTGACTAAGAACTAAGATTCTTGTCCATTCTGAGAGAAATACGTGTAGTAGATAATCCATGCAAATGCATGGGACCCGCCCATAGGAACTGTTGAGTGTTAGCTTCTGTTATTAAATTCCTCCCATCTTGATTTAAATAATTTGGCAAGTTTCCACAAGTGCCTGAGGCTGCAAAGAAGTGTTTCGGGAGCTCCAGATAACATTTTCAGAAAAAGTCACCTATCCTTTGTGGATTACATACTAAATAGGTGGTTCTCAAACTTCAATTTGAGAAATATTGTTAAAGCCTTCCATTAGGGGATAATCCTATTAAATTTAGAGAATTTGGCAGAATGAGGATTTGTAAAGGAATGCAATGTTCTGTGGAACACTAAGTGTCTAAAAACACTGAACAAATATAATAATATCTCCTTGCATTTGTGAGCTGCCTATAGACACCAAGTGCCTACACATGTGCTGGTTTGTTTACTGTCTGCTGAATTATCAGGAAATTCTACCTGCTGGAGATTGCTGCCAGCCTACTGGAGCTGGTTTCTGGCCCTTGCTCTCTGTTCCTTATAGGGTTGGCTTGCAGAATAACTTGGTTATGGTCCGTTTTTAGTAGCTACTCCATAGTCAGTTGCCATTTCCTAGTAACCCCTTTTGCCACTGGTGAGACAGAGCATAACTCACCAAACATAACTATTCCTGAAATAGAGACTTTTAAACATACTTGTCATGAATTTCCCAAGTGCAGTTTGCAAACTACCTGCATCAGAACCATTTTTGTTTGCTTAAAAATGTTGACATACAGAGGTTCAGACATCCTGATTCCACCTCAGGGTAGTTAATCCAAATTGCAGGGCAGGAGGACTGGAAATCTACATTTTTAACAAGCACCCCAGATGATCTTTATGCATACTAACAATTAAGGACAATTGTTCTCATGTTTCAGGAGCACAATTAAAAACAGTTAAATCCTGCCAAGCTGACTGCTGGACAAAAGGCAAATACATAAAATAGAGAAATACAAAAAGGACTCAGAAGTATAGACCGTCCCGGAGCCGGCAAATCACACACCAAACCCATCACTGGAAACCCTGAGTTGGAGCAGGTACAAAATTTAAAGGGGGCTAAAAACTTCATTAATAGGGAGAAATAATGCTTACTGATATATATATATATATAAAATATTAAATTGTATTATATACTATTATATATTATAATTATAGTATATATAATATATTACATTATTAATATATATAGTATTATATACTCCATCCCGGAACTGGCAAATCACACACCAAACCCACCACTGGAAACCCTGAGTTGGAGCAGGTACAAAATTTAAAAGGGGTTAAAACCTCATTAATAGGGACAAATAATGCATAGTGATATATATATAATATTAAATTGTAATATAATTAGTATATATTATATATACTACAGTATATACAGCACTATAGTGTATTATATCATATATACTATAGTATATTAATATATTATATCATATATACTATAATTATAATATAGTATATAATACAATTTAATATTATATATTATATGCTACATACAATATATCATATATACTACATACTACATACTATAACATATTATATATGCTATATATAATATAAATATACAGTATATACTATATACCATAAATTATATGCCATATAATATATCACATATGCTATATATAATATGATATACATATATAAATAATATATTAATATTATATATTATATGTATATCATATTATATATTATGTATTATATATAAAAATAATATATTTTATTTATTTTTTTTTTGAGACGGAGTCTCTCTCTGTCACCCAGGCTGGAGTGCAGTGGCCGGATCTCAGCTCACTGCAAGCTCCGCCTCCCGGGTTTATGCCATTCTCCTGCCTCACCCTCCAGAGTAGCTGGGACTACAGGTGCCCGCCACCTCGCCCGGTTAGTTTTTTGTATTTTTTAGTAGAGACGTGGTTTCACCGTGTTAGCCAGGATGGTCTCGATCTCCTGACCTTGTGATCCACCCGTCTCGGCCTCCCAAAGCTCTGGGATTACAGGCTTGAGCCACCGCGCCCAGCCAATAATATATTATATATAATATATACTATATATATATTTTGAGACAGAGTCTCTATCACCCAGGCTGGTGTGCAGTGGTGTGATCTCGGCTCACTGCAACCTCTGCCTCCTGGTTCAAGCAGTTCTCCTGCCTCAGCATCCGGAGTAGCTGAGATTACAGGCAAGCCACCACGCCTGGCTAATTTTTGTATTTTTAGTAGAGATGGGGTTTCACCATGTTGGCCAGGCTGGTCTTGAACTGCAGACCTCAGGCGATCCACCCACCTCAGCCTCCCAGAGTGCTGGGATTACAGGCGTGAGCCATGGCACCTGGCCAGTGCAATATTTTAAAAAGTCAAAATCAATGCAAAAATATTCGTAATGAACAAAGGCATGAAAACTTTAAATGAAGACAAGATCAATATTACCCATGTTTTCCTTTTGCTTCAGGCTGTAATATGGCACTCTCCGGCACTGCCAGCATGGCTCTTCGCTGTCCAGTCTTTGTGCTATTGGGACAGTCCTTGTCCTGTCTCACTCTATCTAAAGGAGGAGCCTGGAACAGAGGAATGTCAACCATCTTATCCTCATGTTGCAGTTCAGAGAGTTTAAAGTCAAATGCTAATTTTATTAAGTTGGACACATTGTTCTTTCCTTTGAAAATAAAAGTTAGATTGAGCTCTGTAGTTCTTAACCAAACAGAATTGTATTCCAGTGACAGGATTAACTTGCCTAAGACATATAGGCTCATAAGAAGCTGCCTACCCTGTTGATGCTCAGTTTAAGGGACTCTCAGCAGTGTTTGTGATGGCCAAATAGGCCTCTCTGTGGGGTGTCACTCTGCCTCAGATGCTGCTTTCTGATAGACATTTCTGGGTGTGTAAAATTTTAAATCCTTTATAAACATCAATGATTCGCATAATTGGTGTAATTATAGGTATCTAAAAAGCAGAAAATGTCTGTGTAACAGCTGCCAGTAGTTGGTTTCAGGAAACATGCAGTCACTTGTGGAGAGCCGGGCTTGGGGTATAATGCTCAGATAATATTACTTCCAGATGGACCAACTTGAATCAGAGATGGCACGGAGATAGAGGAAAAGTGCTCCCTCCCTAGGAACCGAGCCATGCAGGAGTCCAGGGGTGGAAAATGCTGAGGGTCTCCCTTGACTGCACAGTGAGTGTATACAGGTCCAACATCTACAGTGGGATCCAGGTACTTATGTGAGGAAGGACTAGAAAGGAACAGTTTCAACCATCCTTTGTCAGTGTTATTTTCAAATGTTCCACAGTTGTTAAGGGCTCTATTAAACGTAAGAGAAACCGGCACACAATTGGCAGTCCCTAGTTTACATATGTCTGTCTTCTTCCAAATGGGCATGGAGGAAATGAAAATATTTTTAATTTATCCACTCCTTAAATACGTGGGGCTGTTTTGTTCATAAAATGCTCGTGGTTTATTGAGAAGTTCTTTTTTTTTTTTTTTTTTTTTTTTTTTTTGAGACGGAGTCTCGCTCTGTCGCCCAGGCTGGAGTGCAGTGGCCGGATCTCAGCTCACTGCAAGCTCCGCCTCCCGGGTTCCCGCCATTCTCCTGCCTCAGCCTCCCGAGTAGCTGGGACTACAGGCGCCCGCCAGGTCGCCCGGCTAGTTTTTTGTATTTTTAGTAGAGACGGGGTTTCACCATGTTAGCCAGGATGGTCTTGATCTCCTGACCTCGTGATCCGCCCGTCTCGGCCTCCCAAAGTGCTGGGATTACAGGCTTGAGCCACCGCGCCCGGCGAGAAGTTCTTAAAGCCAATTCTGTTAGTGATAGGTACTTGAACCTGCAAACATTGCCCTGAGTACTCTCCTACTCTTTTAAAGAACAGGTGGGTTTGGGTGGAGAAGGATAATTAATTGGGAGAAATGGAAACAATTTAGAGGCATTGACCCTCGGGCAGATTCCCAAGGCCTGCTACCAGTTAGCCTGCCAAAATGGCCGCCAATTACCAACCTACAGCTAAAGAGATCTCCTCCCACACTTCCTGAATGAATGTTCTCACTTCATTTTGTCAAACTACCCATCCTTCTACAAATGAACAATCTGAACTTAGCTACAATCTCCTTTTTTTTTAAAATGTGCATTTATGTAGTAGTAAATCTCCCAGTGTATTAGCACTGCCTGTTTCAAAGACAGGCTTCTGGACCTACTTCTGCCTGGGTGGGGGAAACAAAGTGTGGTGTGTTTTGAGACTACAGATAGCCCCACAACTTCCCAGGAACTTCAAATAAATTAGTAAATGGTCCTCAACTGAGGACCATTTAATCAAAAAGTTTCAGTCATATTGATGTTATAACACCTACCTAACAGCAGTCTTAAAGGAAAAGACAGTGGGTTTTATTATGATTATTATTTATTTATTATTGAGAGGACAGGGAGTTTTACAATGGTTTTGATAATAGTTAATTTTGGAGCATGAACCAGCATCCAAGGCAGAACAGGCCTGAACATTATGTTATGATGTTGGGTATGTTATGTTAGTATGTTTGAGGAATTTGGTAGGATCAGTCCAGGGAGCTAGGCCAAATGGCCCCTAAATTTTCTTTGTCATCTAAAAAGTTCAAAATTCTGTGATCAGTGACTCTATGATCATATCCTAAAGCAGTGGGGGGTTTTTTTTTCCTCCATTTTTAAAGCAGAATCATTTATGTAAAACAGATGAAAGAGGAACTGCTCTGGGTGGTTATGTGTGGATTTTCTCTGAGCATATCTGTCTAAAGGAGAAAGAAAGGGGGTAGTGTATCTTGGTCTCTATGATGACTAGATAAGGTTGAACTCCCACAAAGCAGACCTAAACCTAGCCCAAAATATCTTTTGCCAGTTTGTCACATGGATGTTTTGTTGTAGGACCTTCTCCTTAGTTCAGCTAAATACGGGGGTCCTTGTCACATGACCAAGAAAGATTAGGCTCGCAGACACTTTGAAAGGTGAGAAAAAATGGAATTTATTAGGTGAAAAGAAAAAAAAAAAAAACTCAGCAAAGCGAGAGAGGTTCCTATTAACAGGCCCGCATCTCACAGATTGAATTCCAGGTAACCACCAGGAACAGGAGACGCCAGGTTCCTCCCCCACTGAAAAGGGCGAAAACTGCCTGAGACTCCACCCTGTTCTCCCAGTGAGCAGGCCAGTCAGGTTCTCCAGGGACCTCCTTATACTTGGCTGTCTCAGTTGCAACAGTAGAATATAGCGTTATATGATCAGCATCATGGTACGAGACAAAAGAAAACAAAACAAAATGAAAGAATACCTGATAACGTTGTGGTATGTGTATAACTTGCTAGTCACTTTCAATTATTTATTTATTTATTTATTTATTTATTTATTTATTATTTTGAGACAGTCTCGCTCTGTCACCAGGCTAGAGCGCATTGGCGCAATCTCTGCTCACTGTAACCTCTGCTTCCAGGGTTTAAGTGATTTTCCTGCCTCAGCCTCTCGAGTAGCTGGGTCTACACGTGCGTGCCACCACACTCAGCTAATTTTTGTATTTTCAGTAGAGATGGGGTTTCACTATGTTGGCCAGGATAGTCTTAATCTCTTGACCTTGTGATCCGCCCACCTCCGCCTCCCAAAGTGCTGGGATTATAGGCATGAGCAGCTGTGCCTGGCCTTCAATTATTATTATTATTATTATTATTATTATTATTATTTTGAGACGGAGTTTTGCTCTTGTTGCCCAGCTGGAGTGCAATGGTGCGATCTCAGCTCACTGTAACCTCTGCCTCCTAGATTCAAGCAATTCTCCTGCCTCAGCCTCCTGAGTAGCTGGCATTATAGGCATGTGCCACCACGCCCGGCTAATTTTGTATTTTTAGTGGAGACGGGGTTTCTCCATGTTGGTCAGGCTGGTCTCGAACTCCTGACCTCAGGTGATTCACCCGCCTCAGCCTCCCAAAGTGCTGGGATTACAGGCATGAGCCACTGCGCCCGGCCTCCTTCAATTATTTTTTTAAATGTTAATCCAGCTTTAAAATTTACCCTCAAACCTGACTTACATCTCATCTTGCCTGGCGCAATGGCTCATGCCTATAATCCCAACATTTTGGGAGGCCCAGGAGGGAGGACTGCTTGAGCCCAGGAGTTCGAGACCAACCTGGGCAATATGGCAAGATGCCTTCTCTACAAAAAATACAAAAATTAGGCGTGTTGGCACATGCCTGTAGTCCAAGCTACTTGGGAGGCTGAGGTGGGAGGATCGACTGAGTTCAAGAAGTTGAGGCTGTAATGAGTTGTAATTATGCCACTGCACTCTAGCCTGGGGATGAGAGAGAGGCCCTGTCTCGAAATAAGTAATTAAATCAATCTCTTCTACTTCCGAGTCAACTTGAGTTGCTTGGAGTAGAAGGATACTTTCTCTCCTCTTACTTCAAAGCCTAGCTCCTCTAGTTGTTGGGGGAAGGATGCAGGACAGGGAAAAATACAAGTATCCCTCTACTTAACCGGTCACCGTTAGAGGCTTGTGGCTGTCACTGTGAGCTGATTCTCCAGCTAACACCTACCGGCCATTGATGGCCTTTTGTAAGGTGGGCATCTAAATGCTGGTTTTCCCAAGGGCACATAGGTGGGTCCTTCTGTCCTCTCCAAGTCCATTTTGCCTTGGAAAACTCCAGCCTGAATTCTTCTATACCACTCTAATTCCCGCTCCCCACAGTATTCCACACAATCTTCTTGCTTCTTCAATTCCTACTTCCATGTACTTGACCCATGGAGACGCATATCCTTGCTGTGTCGAATGGTAGAAAGCAGATAGTCAACAATCCCCTCCAGCCCACCTGCACATTCCCAACCCCATCTTTCTCTGGTAGAACAACTCAGCTGGTTAAGCAGATGACGGAGTACAAATAAAATACCAGCCTTCCCTTCCCGTAGACACCCCACTCTCTATGAATTATTCTCCTGGAGAATCCTTTGGAACTTTCCCGTCACTTGGTTTTGGAATGGGGCAAGGAAGCAGTGGGCTCCCCTCGAGGATGTTTCAGGACTCCTTGACTCTCTTCCTTTCCTTTTTCCAATCCCGCGCTTATTTGGACTGGAGAAGCAGTGTTGAGACGGGCAATATTGACTATGGTAGGATCTTTTCTGCTCTGGATTACTGGGGTAAGGCCTTCACCTGGCTTCCCTTTAGAATGTGGTATATTTAATCTCTGCTGTTTATATATTTAGGCCTGAGTGCCAAAATTTGAGCTACAGGGAAAAAGTTAGAATCTTAAATACATAAAAGCCAAGTCAGTCTGTCTGAAATGAGGATACTGTGGATGGTGGAGGAGGAAGGGTGGATGTTCTGTGAACCTTGGGGTTTACCCTCCCTTAGCATATGAAGGTCAAAGAAAAAAATATAAGAGGACGTATGAGAGCCATCAGACCTAGGAACAAAAGCAAAATTAAGAGGGATGGGAGAGTAAAGAATATAATCAATTAATAAGTGATTTGTTCAAAAGTAGGCACACAACGCCAAAGCAGCCGGTTCATTGCTTGGCAAGTAATTGAAATAACTGCCATGCAGAGTTGTCTTTTTTTCTTTTTTTTTTGAGACGGAGTCTCGCTCTGTGGCCCAGGCTGGAGTGCAGTGGTACGATCTCAGCTCACTGCAAGCTCCGCCTCCCGGGTTCACGCCATTCTCCTGCCTCAGCCTCCCGAGTAGCTGGGACTACAGGTGCCCGCCACCTCGCCCGGCTAGGTTTTGTATTTTTTAGTAGAGACGGGGTTTCACCGTGTTAGCCAGGATGGTCTCGATCTCCTGACCTCGTGATCCACCCGTCTCGGCCTCCCAGAGTGCTGGGATTATAGGCCAGGCTTGAGCCACCACACCCGGCCTTTTTTTTTTTTTTTTTTTTTTAGATGGAGTTTTGCTCTGTTGCTCAGGCTGGAGTGCAGTGGTACCGTCTCAACTCACTGCAACTTCCGCCTCCTGGGTTCAAGCGATTCTCCTGCCTCAGCCTCCAGAGTAGCTGGGATTACAGGTGCATGCCATCATGCCCAGCGAATGTTGTTTTTTTTTTTTGAGACAAAGTCTCGCTCTGTCTCCAGGCCAGAGGGCAGTGGCACCATCTTGGCTCACTGCAACCTCCACCTCCCGGCTTCAAGTGGTTCTCCTGCCTCAGCCTCCCGAGTAGCTGGGACTACGGGCTTACCCCACCATGGCCAGCTAATTTTTGTATTTTTAGTAGAGACGGGGTTTTCACCATGTTGGCCAGGATGGTCTCGATCTCTTGATCTCGTGATCTGCCTGCCTTGGCCTCCCAAAGTGCTGGGATTAGAGACATGAGCCACTTTGCCCGGCCAACTTTTGTATTTTTAATAGAGATGGGTTTCACCATGCTGGCCAGGCTGATCTTGAACTCCTGACCTCAAGTGATCCACCCACCAAGGCCCCCCAAAGTGCTGGGATTATAGGCCTGAGCCACTGTGCCCAGCCCAGAGCTGTCTTAAAAGGGAATATGAAGGACAAAATATGGAAAACAGAAGCAAGATTTGATATTGGGAGAAAATCAACACACAGAGGAAAACTAACAGAATACCTGAGCATATTAATTATCTGCACAATCTTTTTTTTTTTTTTGAGACGGAGTCTCACTCTGTCGCCCAGGCTGGAGTGCAGTGGTGTGATCTCGGCTCACTGCAAGCTCCACCTCCCAGGTTCACGCCATTCTCCTGCCTCAGCCTCCCGAATAGCTGGGACTATAGGCGTCCGCCACCGTGCGGGGCTAATTTTTTGTATTTTTAGTAGAGATGGGGTTTCACCGTGTTAGCCAGGATGGTCTCGATCTCCTGACCTTGTGATCCGCCCGCCTTGGCCTCCCAAAGTGCTGGGATTACAGGCGTGAGCCACCGCGCCCGGCCATCTGCACAATCTTGATGCTAAATCGGCAACCACTTAACCTGCTCTCTAAAGCTGCCATGGATCTTGAACGCTATTTCTCCTAGAACTACCATGACATTTTCAGTTCCCTTGTAGCCTTGTGTTTCTTTGTAATAAAGCCCCATGTCTCTTTGTAATAAAGCCCCACGCTTTCAGGTTACTTGAGTGATTCTGTTCCTTGCAATCACAGAGCCTAGCAAAAGAAAAAAAAAAAAAAAAAGTGAGGCTGGTAATGCAGAAATGGGAATCAGCCTGATGAGTTCTCATGGAAGAAGAAAAAGACCAAAGAGAGCTGATCTCTGTTCTCATGTTTATTTCGGTAGTGCTAAAGTCCCCATACTTTGTCACCATGTCAGTGTCAAGGCTATTACTGTAATTGTTCGTCTTTCTATTCATGTATGTTATCAGACACTTGGGATAGAAAAATCATCTCAGTATGATTTGCAGATGTATCTACTTACATATTAAAATAATCTATTCACCTTCTCTGGGGGTTAAAATGATGTTTGAAAGTTTGGTTTACTTTTTAACCTGTGTTCATTTAGACATATCACTAGTTTTTCTCTCCTCAAACCACTTTATACCTAACCAGCTCCAGGGTACCAAAACTGTCAAAAGCCTTTGTCTATAAGACTAAGACCCAGCAACTTTCCACTTGTAGTAACTACTCAAGGAAAACTCTCATGTGTTTGAAAAGACATGTATAAAATATATTGTTGTAACAATAAGAACTGGAAATCTTAATCCGTGTTCCCTTAATTTACTTCACATTCTTTGGGAGATATCGGAATTGCAATGTACCACCCACCTTCATCTTTTGCCTCTTATTTTTTCTTTCCTCCAGCTTTTGGATTCATTGGGTGCTCATCCAAAAAATTAAAACTGTTAGTAAATCCCCCAATGTACTTAGCACCACCTCTTTCAAAGACAGGCTTTTGGACCTACCTCGGCCTAGAGAAGGAACAAAGTGCAGTGTATTTTGAGACTACAGACAGCCCCACAACTTCCCAGGAACTTCAGACAAATTATTCAAAGTCTAAGGGGAATTGGCAAACAGGAGAGATAAAAGGCCCACATAGAAAGTGTGGGAATGGGAAGGGAGAAAGCAGGGGCAGAGACTGAAGGTCAGGGGTTCCAGAAGAGACTATTTTCACAGGCTTTAGGTGTTGATCTGAGGAAGTTAGGGCAGGGGCTGGTAGGAAAGAATGTAACAACCACACATACAAGGGGAGCTAACGGATCATTCAACAGGACCCTTCTGCTTAGCTCTTATAAAAGCAGTTACATGCATCTCATGCATTAGTCAACCATTGCCCTACACTGCTGGGCATTCACTGACTGGAGAGAGCCTACCTACTAAGGATAATAGACAGTGTTTTCACTTGCCTTTCAACTGCATGTTATGTCAGGAAACAGCACATTCATTATGTGTTTAAAAACTAATCCAAAGAATTATGTATTTGGAAAAATATCTAAAGAAGCAAGTGGGCTAAGTCAATGATATTTCATTTGTTTCTTAATGTCCTACCCTTAAAAAAACACTCAAATGGAATATCCTTAGAATGTCTTACGTATGATGCAAAGCAGCTGTGTATATTGGTGCACAAATGACTTAGAATTTGGTCCTTAAAAAATCTGCAGGGTAGGCCCTACGAGAAACTTCCTGCCATGACTTGACTTAGGCCTGTTTGGCGGTACTCCATAAACCAATTGCCCTGAATTGAAACTGCCAAAAGAAAATAAAACGGGCTAAATTTATTATCACCTGTATTCACAAACATACACACATAGAAGTCCATTGTTAACTAAGGCCCAAACCAAAATGCAGCAGCCTACTCAGACAGCCCCCTGGGAAATACCGTTTAGTGATGTGAGAGGTTTTTTTTTTTTCTTCTTTTTAACATAGAGAAGGAAAACAACACATGCAGGAAACCATAAAACCCTTCAAGTTAACTGTAGCCAACGGTCAATCTCATTAGGATATAATGGGTAGACGATATCCCTCTCTATAAAAGCTGAGTGGGCTCTGAATAATTTCCAATTTTCTCACTTGCTGGAAGCTCTGCCTTTTAAACAACAAAGCAGAAGTTTCAGGCACTGTATTTATATCATTTCTGTTCTCTGCCTTGGATACTTCTTCCAAACATCAGTCCCTGGGTTCATCTTTTAGCACATAGTTGTTTAACTGGAATATATATACATATTAACTTGGCTAATTACTTAAACTTACACTTTTTTTTTTTTGAGATGGATTTTTGCTCTTGTTGCCCTGGCTGGAGCGCAATGGTGCAATCTTGGCTCACTGCAACTTCACCTCCCAGGTTCAAGCGATTCTCCTGCCTTAGTCTCCCAGGTAGCAAGGATTAAAGGCATGTGCCACTACACTCAGCTAATTTTTTTGTATTTTTAGTGGAGAGGGGATTTCACCATGTTGGTCAGGCTGGTCTCAAACTCCTGACCTCAGGTGATCCACCCGCCTTGGCCTCCCAAGGGGCTAGGATTACAGGCATGAGCCACACCCCCAGCCCAAACTTAAAACTTCAACTAGGATGGTGGAAGGGCATCCTTGAGAAAATGGATAGGGAGTCAGAGGGCTAAGGAAAGTGCAGGGACTGCCAATTTTTGCCAAGGGACCAAGCCTTCGGTAGAAATGGAGAAGGCGAAAGTTCTAGGCTGATTCTAGGGCTCGGGAGATAGAGTTCTAATACCCTTTCTGGCACTTCTGACCTTGTGACCTCAGATCAGCCATTGGGCCATTCTCAACTCAATTTCTCCATGCTGAAACAATGAAGGCGTCATAATCCCTTGTCTGCATACTTATCGGGAGAATATGCTAAAATACAGTGAGGGTACTGATCTCCAAACTTCAATGAGCATTGGAAATCTATGCGGGGGTGCTCATTAAGGCCCCATCCCCACAGTCTGACTGTGGCTGGCAATCCGTATAATCGCTACTCTTCACAAGAATCTCCAGGTAATTCTGATGCTGGGGATTCGTGTAGCAGACTGAGAAACATTGATTCAGGAGATTTATTTTTATAATTTTTATTTTCCAGATTTTTAATTTAATGGCTGTGCAAGTCCCAGTCCCTCATTTCTACCGCTCACGGGCCCACTGCTCTGGGATCAGGGTTTTCTGTTCAAAGGCATTGATGTGCAGGAGCCCTTCTGCTAGGCACGCGTTCACCAGCCGGTGTCTCTGAAGCATCGGCTTGCGCTCGAACTTGGCCGACACCGCCAGAACTCGGAAGCTACAGGCGCAAAGGCTGCGGGTCGTGTTGTCCTCCACTGCCACATGCTCCGCCGCCAGGTCCCGCTGCAGCTTCTCCATGAGGTATTTGGTGCTGAGTTCCATGGCGGTAGTCCAGCTGGGGCAGCAGCCCCGCGGGCACAGAACCCCAGTTCGGGCCCCGGCCTCGCTGCTTTGCTCCCTATTTTTAGAATTTAAAGCATCTTCTATGTTGCTGGCACTGTGTTAGGCTTTACATACATTAGCTTTTTAGAACCACCCATAAGGTCAGGTTCTAGCATTCAAGGAGCCCATGGGGTAGGCCAGGCATTACGACGTATCACACATGTTCCGCTTCACTCTATTCTCAGGACAGCTGTCTACATTAGATAGCCCTCTTTCTGTATGACGATTTAAAACACGGAAACTTAAAAAGGCTGAGAAATCTGTCCAAGGTCCTCCAGCTTGTTGGTTTCAGAGGCAGAATTCTAATTCAGGTTTTCATGTAATCCAGCGCTGGTACTTACCACAGGCAGCATAAAATGCAAATGCATGTTGGAAGCTCTTAGGGCCCCATGGAAACCATGTAAATGTTAAGTCAACAAATAAGAATTTAGCATTTATTATGTGAAAAGAAGCAGTGAAAGCAAACTGGGGAATACGAGAAGTATTCAATGCCTAGTTCCTGTCCTTCAAGAATTCCAGTCTATCAGGAAAGAGCAGTTTGGTTATACTGCAATTGGAAGAACTGGAAAGTTGGGCTAAAACCCTTTATGCAAGGCCTTGAAGAGCAGCCTGTGAATTCTGCGCTTTATCCTCAGCAAAGAGGAATGGCCATAGACACTTGGCAGAGCCTGAAACACCATGCAGATGCCTGGCGATGCTTTCTTCCCACCCCTCCACTTTAGCTTTCAAATGATAGTGAAAACTAAGAAATGCGCATGGAGATATCACTCTCCAGAAAGACAGGGTTAGGGGTAAACCCTAGTGAATATGGGTTAGAGAGGTATTCTGTAGGCCTTAATAGGAGGAGTGCCAGGAGGAGGCACAAAACAAAAACCACCAGAAAGAGAAATAAAGCATACCAACCTTACACTCTCCAAATGGGTAGATGGGTTTGTATTCCTAATTTTTTTTTTTTTTTTTAACATTTCTATCTTTTCAAATACTTCCTTGGGATCCCTAAATTTGTTTTAAATTCATAATTAAGCATTCTGAACCATAGCATTCTCCAGACCATGTCTTCTAATTTGTGTGTACCCTACAAACACAGGAAACCCTTGGTAAATGTTGATGTCCATTTAACCCTTTGCTTTCTTGCTTTCCTCAGAATCCCTTAGCTCCCCTAGTACCCCAAGAGCAGGGTAAAAACAAACCCCAAAAGCCTTTCCAGGAGCTGGGCCCGCCCTCTGAGCTTACATGCTTTTTTTTTTCTTGGCACTTAAAGGGATTCAACTAGGAATTGACAAAACTTGCTTAAGCAAGTATCACGGATTCACATTTCTGATGGAGCACAGGGCCAGAAGCAATTGCTTGATATTCTTAAAAGAAAATCTGAAACTTATTCTTTTCTACTGATCCAAATTATCTGAAAGTAAAAAAATCATATTAAATCAAAACTGTTTGGTTTCACATGTTTATTATGCCTTCTACCACCTAATACATTAAGTATTCCTTATTAATGAAAACAGACTCAGAGGAAAAGACATTGTACAAAAATGCTTCTTATGTTTACTTTACCACCTGCCAGGAAGGACACACACATTTCAGCTTTTATTTTTAAACCAATGTTATCAAAATTCTTCAAGGAAATATTTAAAGCATCTGCTTTTACATGGAGAGTCAAGGGAAAGTAAGTTCTAACAGGAGAATCCTCCGAAATAAAAATATACTTTAAAACAGATGCATCATTTCAAAAATGCATCATTTAGGTTGCATTTATGTCATGCTATTGATACCTTGGGTCTGAAAAAAGCTAAACAATTATATTATCACTGCAATGAACAAAAATTAAAAGCACTTTTCTAAATAAGGGTTTTTCCTTTTGCAAAGATCTTTGAAGAAACTTAGATGCCATGTTGTTCTAAGGTCATTTTAAAAAAGGGAATTCCAATTGCAGAACACAAATGCAATTAAAACTAAATATATGAGCACCATACATGAAAAAAATGTTGAAAACTAGTAGTTATCTTTAAGAGATACATTAAATTTTAACACAAGTTATATTGGTTTTTGGGGATGGATCATTGCTTTCCATGGGACAACCACAAAACCCCCTCCTTTTAGACCAGTCCTCAAAGTTCTCTTTTTCCAGGTGTACCTTCCAGCATAATACTCCCTAATCTACAAGTAATCCAAATGAGTAAGGGATTATTTCCAAACACTTCTGCTTATTAACCCCTCCTCTCCAGTGCTGAAAAACTCAAGACATGTAAAAGACATATTTTTAACACACATTTGGAAGTAAAGATGGCTTTTGTTAGTTAATAGCAATTGTTAACTCTCAAAATAAACAGGAAATAGTGCCACTTAGCAAGCTGCAGGTTTCAAATCCAAGAGTATTAGGCCTTAAGAAATCCAAGTACTTTTTCTCCTTGCAGTCTACACAATCCTGCCTGATTCTCAGAAAAAGCACAAATCTCCAGCAGCCAAAGTGCTATTTTGAGAGGCAGGGGACTTTCCTCTGAGCCCATATGGAGCCAGCTCCTCCAGGTCATCCTTATTGATGCAGTTCTCTTACATTAACACCATGTTGGGCATGGCAAAAAATGGAGATCGTAGCACCACATCAACCTTTCTGCTTGAGAAAAAAAAACTGCATACACCTTTTGCATTTCATAATCGGTAAAAGCCTTATCCTGTATAATCTACTGATAATTTAACAGCTTATTTGTCTTTAACCCTTGGAAACCCATTATAGCCACTGCTAGAGGTAAGCATGGGCAAATCAAGGAGAAAGCAGCTCCAGGAGCACCAAGTTCAAAATAACATCAGCTAGCCAGTTTCATCTGTGAAGAATTCTGTCCACGTTGCCCCTCCCCCTCTTTTTCAGATTCCAAGACAAAGGGCGTTTTTAAATATGGTAAACTCAGAAAATTCCTAGAAAGCATGTGTTGAGTTGACACATATTCAGCTGATGCCATCATTTCAGGGTCAGGAGAAATCTGGCCAAGAGACATTTAATATTCCTCAATAAGGTAGCATTTGACAAGACTCCTCTGATAGCTTATTTTTTTAAAGCTAAGGCAGATTGTGTAGTGTCTAGATACCGTAGGGCTTTTCCCATCTCAGGCATTGGACATAATAACGACAAAAGTCAAGATTTAGGGTTCAGTTCCAGCTGATTTTATTTCCTTCTCAAAAAAAGTTATTTACAGAAGGTATATATCAACAATCTGACAGGCAGTGAACTTGACATGATTAGCTGGCATGATTTTTTCTTTTTTTCCCCCAAACATTGTTTTTGTGGCCTTGAATTTTAAGACAAATATTCTACACGGCATATTGCACAGGATGGATGGCAAAAAAAAGTTTAAAAACAAAAACCCTTAACGGAACTGCCTTAAAAAGGCAGACGTCCTAGTGCCTGTCATGTTATATTAAACATACATACACACAATCTTTTTGCTTATTATAATACAGACTTAAATGTACAAAGATGTTTTCCACTTTTTTCAATTTTTAAACACAACAGCTATAAACCTGAACACATATGCTATCATCATGCCATAAGACTAAAACAATTATATTTAGCGACAAGTAGAAAGGATTAAATAGTCAAATACAAGAATGAAAAACGCAGTACATAGTGTCGCGAACTCAAATCGGCATTTAGATAGATCCAGTGGTTTAAACGGCACGTTTTTGCTTATAAAAAAAGTGCAAAAAAGATGTGGTTTACGAGTTAAAGCTACAGAATCCCTTTTTGCTGTAAATGCACCAGTTTTAAAGCCTCTGGACAGAGCAGTATTTCTTTTAAAACTTTGTTTTTCTTAAAAGCTTACAGTGTTTGGCTAATTCTCCTCCCCTTTTTACAAGACAGGGATCGGAGGGTGGACACTGGTGGCAGGTTAAGGGATACTGTCACTTTAAGAAGCCTGCAGATTGAAGTGTAAACATGGAGAAATTAGGGGCTGATTTTTTAAACTGTGTGAGATATTAACCAGCCGCCCTGTTATAAAATCAGGAAATCCAAACAGCGATTTACACCGATTAACACCCCCTTTATATATTTTTTACAAAAATACACTGAGAAAATAATCAAACGTTTTCATCTCTCTTGTCTTTTTTTTGTTTTTTAAAAGTGTCAAAAGTCTACATTTAAATATAAAAAATTAAAAGTTAAAACTCTAGCCCTTCAGTGAAGGAGACGTAAAATGGCGTGGGTAACAACAACTACCAAAAAAAAAAAAAAAAAAAAAGAAAGAAAGAAAGAAAAAAGGAAAAGAAAAGGAAGGAATAAAGAAATAAAGCAAGTAAAAAGAAAGGAAAGAAAAAAAGGGACAAAAGCAAAAAAATGTTTGGCCAGTATAAATACGTCCACACATAAAATGGCATCTGATTACATTTACAAGGAAAAAGAAATACGAGGATGGAGCATCGGTGAAGGAAAAAAACACGTCTTCTCATTTACACCTATAAGGAATAAACACACACACTGAGAAAAAATTTGGTCCTGAATTGTTTTTTTAAAGTCCAGCACAGATTTGAGTTGCGTTTGAATCCTTTAGAGAGTTAAGAATGAAAAAAAGCTGGTGATAATTTCGTTGTAGGAATCAAACATAGCGCCATCTATCTGCTTTTTATATTATCCTACACTATTTGAAAAACTGCTCAACAGTCTTATACAGAAATCTTTAAAAGATAGACAGGATAACATGCTATATTAACCCCACCATTGAAATAATCCAACACCATCACGATTCCGATTAAGAGAAGAAAAAAACCTTTTTTTTTCCTTTTTTTTTTTTTTTTTTTTTTTTCCGAAACCACTCGCCTTCCAGACTGCCCCTGTACCACATCAAACAGTCTCCTCTCCTCCACGCCTCCGGGGTCTGGGAAGTCTCACCTCACTGATTTCACGTAGAAGGAAGGCGGAGGACCAGCAGCCGCCGCCGCCTGCTCCCCAACGCGCAAATCCATTTCAGTTTGACCGTGAACCCCCTTCCAGTTCGTGTCCTTCTCCGTCCCCGCCCCTAGCTCCCGCTGCTGCGCTTCCAACGGGGTTCTCGGGTCATTTCCTAGCGCAGGTCACTCTGGCTGGCCTCCTCCCCTCAACATCTCCTCCTCCGGCTGCAGAGGGGGCAGGGGGAAAATTAAGAGAGAGAAAAAAAAAAAGCCCCAAACGGGAATTCGCCTGCGTGGAGTCTCTCAGTCCCGGCGCTCCCCCAAAACATCTGCCATCGGCCAAATTCGTCACCCCGGAACCTTCTGTCTTCATCAGGCGTTTAAAAAGGGGGGAGGGGAGGGGAGCGCTGGGTTATCCCCTTCTTTCTTGACCAAGAAGCAAAATAAAACAAAACCAAGGTGGTGATGCAGGAACGGGGAGATTCCTTCAGTCTCTAGAAAACTAAATCGGTTTCTTGCTGGGGGTGCAGACAAGTCCGGAAGCTCTTTGGAAGGGGAGGGGGTCTCTTCAAGCAAAGGGGAGGAAACTCGAAGTCGCTTTTTTTTTTTTTTCCATCAACAACATCAATAACAACAATAACAGGTCGCTCCTGTCTACCCTCTGCCTCCTCCGCGTCCCTCCGGCTGGGCACAGTGTGTCCCCGGCCCGGGAAGGTGGGGGATGGGAGCGCGGGTCCAAAACGCCGCCGCGCTCCTTTCCGACGACGGGAACGCGGTCGAAGCCAGCCCTGCTAATTTTTTTTTTCTTTTTTCCCTTTTCTCTTTCAACTCTTCGTCTGTCCTTTTCGTTTTTTTTTTTTTTTTTCTTTTTCTCCTCTTCTACCCCCGGCGCTCCCCCTGCCTGCGCTGCGCGCCCTTCAGTAGGTGAAAACCAGGTTGGAGATGCTGGACTCGAGCCAGTCTCCCGAGATCATCTCGCTCACCTCGGGCGTGCAGTAGTCCGGGAACTCGAAGTGAGAGCCGGAGCCGGGCTCGAAGTTAAAATCCAGGTCCCGGTCAAGCGCCGACGACGAGCTGAAGCTGCCCAGGGACATGCTCTCAAAGTTTGAGCTGGGGTTCAGGTCGAGCAGGTCGTCTTCGAACTCGTCGTCGGAGGACGAGGAGCCCGAGGAGGAGGAAGAGGAGGAGTGGGACGAGGCCGAGGAGGACGCGTGCGAGGGCGCGCTGGACGGGGCGGGCGAGGCGGCGCGCAGGCTGGCGTAGCCGCGGTGGTCAGCGGGCGAGCGGCCGGCTGCGGGGGACGAGGCGGCGCTGCTGCGGCCGCTCAGGCTCGGCGCCTCGGGTGAGCAGCCCGCGCCCTCCTCCTCGTACAAGCCCAGGGGGTCGCTGGGGTCGGCTCCCGCGCCCACGCCGCCCACGGGCGACGACGACGTGCCCAGGCCGCCGAACAGGTAGACGCGCTTTACCTTCTTCTCCGCCAGGTGCTTGCCCGGGGCCGCGAGCGCTGCGGAAGCAGAGGCCGCCGAGGAGGCGGAGGCCGAGGCGCTGGGAGTCCGCGCCTTGTACAGCGAGTGGTGGTCGGCTGCTGCGCCCAGGGGCAGCAGGGCGGCGGCCCCCGCCTGTTCGGCGGCAAAGGAGGAGGCGGCGGCGGCAGCCGCTGCTTTCCCGCCGCCGCCGCCGCCTGCCAGGATGAGCTTGGCGTGCGGTTTGCTGACCCCGCCGCCCGCGCCGCCCGCCACTTTGGAGCCGCAGCTCTTTTTCTGCGCCGGTTTGGAGTTGGCGCCGCCGCCACTCGCACCGCCGCCTCCTCCCCCCGCGTTGCTGCTCCCGCCGCCGCCGCCGCCCCCATGGCCGCCCCCGCCGCTGCCACCGACCTTGTCTCCCTTCTCCCCTGGCTTGGAGGAGGCGGCGGCCGAGGAGCTGGAGTTGGCGTTGCCGGACTTCACCTTCTTCCTGGGCCGGTACTTGTAGTCGGGGTAGTCAGCCATGTGCTTGAGGCGCAGCCGCTCCGCCTCTCGAATGAAAGGGATCTTGTCGCTGTCTTTGAGCAGCTTCCAGCGTTTGCCCAGCCGCTTGGAGATCTCGGCGTTGTGCATGTCGGGCGACTGCTCCATGATCTTGCGCCGCTCGATCTGCGACCACACCATGAAGGCGTTCATGGGCCGCTTGATGTGCCCACTCGGGGTCTTGCACCAGCTCGGGTCGTCGGCCTTGCCGCCCGTGGAGGCGGTGGAGCCGGGCGTGGGGGAGGAGGCGATGCCCAGCTCGAGGCCGGCGCCCGAGTCCGAGCTCTCGCCGGCCAGCAACGCTTCCGTGTTCTCGGCATTGTTGGTTTGCTGCACCATGGCCCCGGCTCGGCGGGCGCCCACGCGCGCTCACACCCTCGCGGCGGCCGCGGCGCGATCGCCGGGCCCTCCCGGCTTCCCGGGCCGAGCACACGCCGAACGGGAAGACGCGCGCGGCGGCCGAACTGGCCCCTCAACTCCTCGCAGGGGCGGAGGTGGGCGAAGAGAGAAAAGTCCCCAAAAGATGCGGGGAAGGAGTTCTCCGCCTCTCGCAGAGGAGTTATAGTTCCCAGGCTGGAGAGTCTCTCCCTCTCTCTCGCTCTCACCGCGCTGCAGTTTGCTGTCTCTCGGCTGAGTCTGGAGACCGTGCTAAAGTAGAGAGGAGTTTCTCGAATGCTGGTTGCTGAAGCTTCCAATACAAGTTTCTCGCGGCCTCCCAGGCAAGTCTTTTTTTTTTTTTTCTTTTTTTTTTCTTTTTCCCTGAAGCAGTTGATTCCAGTTCACGAGCGCTCTCGGTAGCTCAGGAAAGCGACATAGTCTCTAGCACTTAGTCCCTCTCCTACAATGCAAAGCAAAAAAGACTCTGGCTCCAGGACTCTCTGTGGGCGGAATCGGCACTAAGGAGTTTGTGCAATTATTTTGTTGCAAGGTAGGAAGCCAAAAAGCCTGCATGCAACAGACTGGCATGAATAAATGTATGTTTCTCCCTCCCTTCTGCAAGAAGGGAGCTGGTAATGGCAAGAATTCCTCCAGTGCAGACTCTTAAAGAGCGTGCAAGAACTAGAGACCCGACGGCTAAACAGGCCTCTTCCCCTCACACACAGTTTCTCTTGCTGCAGCTTAGAGCAGACCCCAATTCCGCCTCGCGCCTCTTTATCCTTTCACAGTCTTGGCTGCAGCCAATCAGTTGCTGTAACCAACGCTTCCTCATGCCAAACCCCTCCCCCGGGCTTCCCATTGGCTTGGAACCCGATGCAATAATAATCTCCGCGTGCAATGAGAAGCTCCAAATCTGACCTCATTCCAATTTACAGAGCAAACTTTTTAAAAGGGCTAGAAGTACAGCTGAGATTTCTGCTGCCTCTTTTTTCCTTTTGCTGTGTGTGTGTATGCGCGCGCGTGTGTGTGCGGGCGTGCGTGTGTGTACAGTGTGTGAAGAGGATGTTAATGCATGAAATTATTAAAGGGAGAGACGGAAATGTATTCTAACCATTATGTTAGATAACAAGGGACTTGGAAGGGGGCGGGGTAAGGGTGAAATACTGTAAATGGAAGCTTTCTGCTTAAAAGCCAAGTGATTATTTTTATTACTTCTTTTCAGCATTGGAATAAAGAATCAGCCTCTTGTGCAAAATCTGTTCCCCAGCCCTTTCTTAAAGCCAAAGCTGTAAAGGGGAAGAGAAAGCCACAACAATAAATCAATGGATATTGAAAACCATTAAGAAAGTGGTACCTAGACACCTGTCATCACAATTATTTTAACAACTCTAGGTACAGCACAGATGTTGATGTATTGTGTAAATCCCTTCAGAACCATTTTTGTGCTGTTTGTGGAAGGCAGGGAAGACCTCTTTGCAATAATTGCTTACTCTCTTTACCAAATAGGGGTCAACTATGGTTATTTAATGATTTAAACTCCCTGTAAATCCTGCATAGCCCAAACAGAGGAACTTTCCGTGAGACACATTAGGTAGTGCTCCATAATTACCTCAGTGGGCAAATTTCCAGAGTTTTGTATAGGATGTATAATGGTATGTAAAGGATGGAAATCGGTTTTACTTTCTAAATATTTGTTTTCCCTGTTTTCAGAATTAAAGATTGCTTCACTCTCTTCCCTCTCCTCCTCCCAAAGCCATCTTCCTCCTTTCCTTCTTATATATTTCTTCTTGTTATTTGTTACTTGAATCGAAGGGAACTGAAAAACCAAGGCAAAGAGAAACTGTAGAAGGAGGTGATAACTGGTAGCAGAAGAGAGTAGGGCCTCCGGATTCATAGTACACCTGGCTGCTAATCCTTCTTACTGATTTGTAACTATGGGGATGTGGCCAAGTCTCAGTTTTCCTCATCTATTATATGGGGGAGCTACTTCATAGAGGGTTGTTGTGAGGGGTCAAAGAATTTGTGACTATAAAGCACCTGATGTATTGTAAGCCCTCAATGAATACCAATACCTTCCTTTCTAATTCAAATGCCAGACACGCTCCTAGTAAAAGCTGCATGTTGTTCAAGAGACTTAACACAGAATAGCCACTGATGTAAAAAAGTAATAACAGGCCAGGCACGGTGGCTCACGCCTGTAATCCCAGCACTTTGGGAGGCTAAGGTGGGTGGATCACTTGAGGTCAGGAGTTCGAGACCAGCCTGGTGAACGTGGTGAAACCCTGTCTCTACTAAAAATAAAAAAATTAAAAACTTAGCTGGGCCGGGATGCATGTGCCTGTAATTCCAGCTACTCGAGAGGCTGAGGTGGGAGAATTGCTTGAACCCAGGAGGTTGCAGTGAGCTAAGATTGAGCCACTGCACTCCAGTGGGTGACAGAGGGTGACTCTGTCTCAAAAAAAAAAAAAATTAATAATAATAATAATCACAGATCATTGATGTGAACCGTACAAGGACAATAGTGGCAACCCTGCCATTCCATTGATTTTAAAAGAAAGGAACTCCATGAAGAATACTAAGAAGAATGTGGCAAAGAAAGGATGCCAAGGTATTCAAAATAAATGTTGGCCACAGAAATTACTTGTTTTCCAACGTCTGAAAATTAGAATTGTAGTAAAAATCAGCTTTCCTTAACACTATAATAGGAAACTAATATTCTTCAGGCCAACCATAAATGGTTAGGTAAGATCAATCCAAAATAATTAAGTCAGCTTTTGATTCAGATTAAACTAGTGCTGGGTAGTAAATTTCTATTTATCTTGTCAAACTTTTAAAGTATGTAGGCTGGCAATAGGCCCAGGTTGTCAGAATTTTACCGGAAAGAACACCCTATGTAGCCATCTGACTGGCTCTGTAAGGATCAACCACAAGCAAAACTGTTTTTGTGGGTAAAAGCAAATAATTTTTGACCATTAGCTACTTGTATTATATACTTTTTTTTTTTTTTTTAATGAGAAACAAATCCTTAAAAAAAGAAAAACCCAAACCAAAAACACACGGGCACTTTTTCTGCATAACAGTGTTGCTGTGTTATAAACTTCATTTTATCTGGTGTGCATAGAAACACATCCTTAAATGTTACCAATCTGACAAAAAAAATTATTTTAAGAGGGTTATTATCTGTAAGATCAATATTTTCACTAGGATAAAAAAGAATATATTTATTTTTGGATTTGTACTAACTAATGATTTGAGGGTGTAGCTAGTTTGATAATTCAGTTGAGTATCAATATTATTGATTATATTTCTAAGTCATTTATGCTTCCATCATCAAATATGATGGGGAAGAGTGGAAATTAAAGCAGTCATGTTTCTGCTTAAAACACACGGATTTTTTAAAGGGTGTACTAAAACATAAGCCACTGGCCTCATTCTTTTGTTACATGTATTTTCTGTATTTCAACAAATCCAACAAATTTTAAGACACACCATTATATTACATTCCACCAAGGAAGAAGAACTGCCAATGAAACTGATATCCCCCTAGATGTAGGATGCCTCCTTATTTCAGAAGAGTTGAAATGAAAAGAAAAATTTCCTCTTAGACTTGATGAAATATGGTATCAGTAACTTCCATTGACTTTATAAGATGATTACTGTATATATATTTAATATTACACAAGTGCTTAGACTTCTGAAATAGATCTGTTCTAATGAGTTAGTTCTCTTACAATGTAAGAAAACATATGACAAATGCCCTTTTATTAAAGTCCCCTTTATGACCAAGTAAGTGTGTGCACACTGGAATGTATTGGACCTCTCAATACCAAATAATGAGAAAAGATTTCTCCCTTCTAATTCCCTAACTTCATATGCTCTGTAATCAGTTCTCCATTACTGACATTTTGTTCCCAAAATACCAGATATTTGGTGGCCCCTACTAAATCAGTACTCAGTGTTCCCTCTGCTGGCTTTGCAGTACATGAAGTAATTCTTAATGCTACTCTTTTAGCTCTATGAAGAGAAAGCCAAGATAATTTTGCAGAAGAAAAAAGTCCTGGTTTAGAATAATAAACTGTCTTTATTAGCAATGATGTTAGACATTTCAAATTTTGAATTAGGTATTTTATTTTATTCCCTTAAATGATGGAATTCCATTTGAGATGTAAGTGTAATATCTGCTAATGCATTTCTTCTGCTCTCACACATCTACACAACAGAAAATCTCACATCCATACAATTATGGGGCACAGATGACATAAGATTCTATTCCACTGCTTAATATATTCCTTTGGCATGGAGGGAGGGACCTGAATGGAAATTCGTTTAACAAATCTGGATTTGCACTGATTTGCAAGATTTTGCCTTGCCTTGGTTACAGAAACTATGACTGTAGGAGCTAGTCAGACCTGACAAGTATTCAGTTCAAATAAAATAAAGAGGAGGAAAAACTGTATAGTTGTTACTTTACCTGACAAGGAAGAAGCCCTGGGAAATCTGATGCATTGGCCTTTGTCAACTGAAAGGTGCCAGTATTTTTGGTTCCACACT
This sequence comes from Rhinopithecus roxellana, assembly GCF_007565055.1. Classification (NCBI taxonomy): domain Eukaryota; kingdom Metazoa; phylum Chordata; class Mammalia; order Primates; family Cercopithecidae; genus Rhinopithecus; species Rhinopithecus roxellana. Next base: position 60,457,249 of record NC_044552.1, on the reverse strand, counting down.
TTATGGAAAAGAAGCCTCCATATGAGACTGATTTACTTCTCAGTCAAGTACACGAGCATAACTTACACTTCATCCTTTTGGGTTGATGACATGGCATTGTAACTGGACTCAGCACGGAATGGGGGTGAGGGGGGTGGTGGTGCGTGCATTGAAAAATAATATATGGAAATAACTCATATTTGCAAAATATCAAAATAGGATTCTGGGGTAAATGAAACCTAGGATTTATGTTTACCGCTAGAATAAGCTAAGAGTTAAGAAACCTGCATTTCTAACAATTTTACTATTTTCCTGTCATAACCAGTGACTAGCACACAGCTTAAGCTGTTCATGCCAGTGCCAAGTTATTATTCCTTTCCTCTCGATTTTCTCATTAAAACAAGCAGAAGACGAATGTTTGCAGAGCCACGTAGATTGCAAGCATGAACACAGGCTTCTGCTTCACTTCCAAAGGCAGAAGCATGGCACCCGGGAACAGCCTGTCTGCAGCCAGCCGGCTCCCAATCTGGGGAGAAGCAGCCGCCAGGTGGCATCGCTGAGCCTCCCTGCGCCGGCGAGGCGAGGTGGGAAATCGTGGGGACAGTCAGTTTTCTTTCTTCTCCCCCTTCCTCCTCTCCCGAACCCCTACCACTCCCTACCACTGTACCTTCTTAAGTTAGAGGCTTAAATGCTCAACGAATAATAGGGTATGTCGATGAATTGTGATCTTTTTTTTCATAAATCAAAGTTTAGGGTAACCACCCGCTGCCTCCTGCTCACTTGTCAGGAGCTCCTGCCTCCTGTCTGGATCAGGTAACCCAAGTCGGGGGGATTATCAATTTCCGTTTCCCTGTCTTCTTGCTAAAGTGAATGCAGTTTCTCCGGCTTCGGAGAGCGGCTGCAGAGAAACGGCGCGCCTTACTTAAGGACGCCAGTGCAAAGGCCACCCCCTACTCAAAAAAAGAAAAAAAGAAAGAAAGAAAGAAAGAAAGAAAAAGAAAAAGAGGTTTCCTTCAGGCAGAATGCCTTTCGGAGAGCAGCGACTCGGTCTCGCAGGCACGGCGCTCTCCCTGGCTTAAGCTCGCCGAGGATTAATGGTGCTCAGCCTCGCTCCGCCGCGGCGGCCGAGCCTCTCCTTTCGCTTACAGTTAGAGGGAGGACATAAATTGGAATCGACTCAGACTGTGCTTTCTAGAGGAAAGTCCTTCCTACTGTAAACATGTTTCAGGCGATCCTGTCAGCAGCATTTTAACACCCATCTTCCGTTTAGGTTTTACGACCGGGGAAGGAGCTGAAGACACGCGCGCGCACACACACACACAAACGCGCGAGCACACGCAACCCAAGCCAGGACACCTCCCGCACCCTCGCGGGCTCCCAGTCCTTTGAATTTGCAACCGATGGCGGATACTCGGGGGGGGGGGTCGTTTCCTGGGCGCTTGGCTCCTCGGTCCTCCTACCCCCATCCCCTGGTCCTTGGAGATGCTATCCAGTTCCATCAATGACCAGAACCGACAGCCACTTGGCCCCTGCTCTCTTGGGTGCCCAGCATCCTTTGCTCTGGACGACTAAATGCTCTCTGTGAGCCTTGCTTGGATGGTACGGTGCGCGCTGTGCCTGTGGGACCCACTCTTCGGCAGGCACACGACCTTAGTACACCGTTTGGGCAACCATCCACTTCATCCCCTCCCTGGACCCCGCAGGCTGAGGCCCAATTAAGAGCGCAGCTGCCTAGTCTCTTTCAGGAGGGCAGAGCAGGCTGCGCGTGCACGGCGCGCGGGGAGAGGAAAAGGGCTGAGAGCTGAGGAAAGTAGACAATTTGTTGCACCCCAGTCCTCAAGCGTCCCTACTCCGCGGATCACGGAGGGGCAGGCGTGCATTGGCGCCTTCCCTCGATCCCTCGGTCGTGCAGGAAAGACTGGACGGCGGGGGCTCTCTGAGACTGCGAGGGCCACGGAGGCGCCCCAGGGTGCCAGGCGCCCTTGTCAAGGGGCGCGCCCGACGCTCCAGATTCGGTCCCCAGCACCTGTGGGAGGCGGTTTCGGGTCTGAGAGAAGGGAACATATGGCAGGTAGTTAACAGGGAGAGGCTGCGCCCTGGGCGCAGTTACGAGGAAGCCAGGCTCTGCGGAAGGTCTCGGCTCGCTTTGTCCTCCTTGGATCAGCTGGTCTCTGCCTTTCCGCTGGCAGCTGCGACAGTCAGGCCCTGGCGCAAGCGTCCGGGTGGAGCTGCCTACTCTACCCGGGGTGGCGAGGGTGGGGGGTGGGGGCGGCAAAACCACCCCAGTGGCCCCAGCAGGCAGTCTAGGTGGGGCACGCCCCACGGGCTTCCCACCCCCAACCCAACTGCCCGTTGTCGCAATTACAGTTTTAGCCCCGTAGGGGAAAGCGGGTGATTTCGCTTTTGGAAACACACTTCAACAAGAGCAACCCTAAGCCAGCGTTACAAGCCAGTTGACCTGCTATTGGAGGTTGTGCGAGGGCGGGCTGGGTCGCGCGCGTCTGCCAGGGAGGGAAACCCGCTGGGGAGTGGGCAGAGGGAAGCAGAGCAAAATGCCAGATAACAGAAAGAGGGGGAGGAGGAGGAAGAAAGGCGCTTGATTGCAAAGAGGGGAAGTGGGAAGGCACGGAGACCGCGTTGGCTGCCAAGTGACGCGGGTCAGGAGGAGAGGGACGAGTGCGTGGCGGGCAGCGAGTATAGGACGCGCGGGCCCCCTCGCCAGGCAACCGATCTCCTTTCTGCCAGCCCTTCTCCTCCCGTGCTCCCGCCGTAGTCAGACATCACACTTGGCGCAGACAGCGTTGGGGGAACTCCTAGGGATGGGAGGGGTGGGGTGGGGTAGGGACCGTAGAACCTGATGCCCCAGACCGCGCCTGGAGTGCAGTACACCTGGCAACCGGGACTCGCCATCTGCTCCCAGCTACCGCCTCTCGGGCCAGGGGTGTGGGACTGGAGAAAGATAAGAGAGTGGATGGCTTGGCGTCAACCGCCTCAATGAACTCAGTCAATCAACGTTTATGGTGCTCCTACTGTGTGCGGAGCGCAGCCTGGGTCCCCTCCAGCTGCTGGTCTCGGGAACTGCACCATCTGTTCAGTTAGTCAGCAAGCTAGAAAAGAATTCTGTTTGTATGGTTGTAAAATAAGTTCAAAATTCTAACAATAATGCATATGCAAATTTGCCGTGAAAGAAGGGTGATAGAGATAGCTTGGGGATCTGGAGAAGTGTTGAGTCTGGCAGTACAGAGGTTTTGTGATTTTTCACTGCTTCCTGAAGCATGAAACTCCCATCCTTCCTGTCCCACATTCTAAGTTAAAAAAATAATTTAGTGACACTTTATCTGGCTATCACGATTCAAAAATAACTGAAGGCTAGTACTTAAACACTCAAACTTAACTCATTAATTTCAAAATATCAGACCCAAACCACTGCCTTCTTGTAACAAATATTTTGTAATATAACTTTACTCTCCTGAAATAAACTCTGTGGATTATATAACTTACTATGCACAAAATTAAAAAAGAAACTATAATGTTCAAACTATAATACTAAAGGAGAAATACACAGTAGGTAATTTATGATAAGACAATATACACTTCAGATATGCATGATAGGGCTGTATTTCACTAGAACACCCAAAATGTTGTCCAAAAATTTAAACATTCTCCCTAGGGAGTACTACTGCCTAGGCATGATTTATGCACTATGGGTGGCAGGCAAATGCTAAATAATGAGGATGCTACTTGTATTCTGAGTTCTTAAATTTATAGTGGATGTGGTAGATTCTTATAATAAATCATCCTCCTATTACATGTGCCTTTATGTGGATCTGTTTCTCTCTGATTCTGGATTTGGTCACTGAGTTGCTTTAGGAAATGGGACATTAGCAAGCATGAGACCAACAGACTTCACAAGTGCCCATGTACTGGGGTTTGTCCACTGAAACCATCATATTGTGAACCTACTCCAGTGAGACCATGAAAATATCATGTTGTGAACTACCTTCAGCAGTCTATCTTACTGGAGGATTGAAGGCTCCATAGGGAAAACCAAGGTGCCTTTCCAAGGCCAGCATCCCAGGCATGTGACTGAGGCCATCTTGGACTCTCCAGTTTTGGTTGAGTTGTCAGATGACTGCAGCCACAGGAGTGATTCCAGATGGGTACAACAGAAGAATCACTCAGATTGACAGCCCACAGAATTATGAGAACTAGTAAGTTGCTTTAAATCACTACGCTTTGGGTAGTTTGTTATGCAGTAATAGAGGTCAGAGTTGTATTAATTACAATGCCATTTGATAGATGCCAAAATATAAGTTCATGCAAGAAGGTAACTTTTTCTTTTTTTTTTTTCTTTTTTGAGACGGAGTCTCGCTCTGTCACCCAGGCTGGAGTGTAGTGGCTGGATCCTGGCTCACTGCAAGCTCCACCTCCCGGGTTCACGCCATTCTCCTGCCTCAGCCTCCCAGCCTCAGCTGGGACTACAGGCGCCCGCCACCTCGCCCGGCTAGTTTTTTTGTATTTTTCAGTAGAGACGGGGTTTCACCATGTTAGCCAGGATGGTCTCGATCTCCTGACCTCGTGATCCGCCCGTCTCGGCCTCCCAAAGTGCTGGGATTACAGGCTTGAGCCACCGCGCCTGGCCAGGTAACTTTTTCTTAATGACTCTAGATCTTTATTAAAAATTCAGTCAATATTTTCATCAATGCCCATAGTGGATATAGGAGTTAGCTAAAATTGAATAAACCCATTGAAAAAGACATTCCATGCAAATGGACACCAAAAGCGAGCAGGAGTACCTGTACTTTTTTTTTTGAGATGGAGTCTCACTCTGTTGCCCAGGCTGGAGTGCAGTGGCATGATCTTGGCTCACTGCAACCTACACCTCCTGTGTTCAAGCCATTCTCCTGCCTTAGCCTCCTGAGTAGCTGGGATTAAGGCACCCGACCAATTTTTGTATTTTTAGTAGAGACAGGGTTTCACCATGTTGGCCAGGTTGGCTCTTGAACTCCTGACCTCAGATGATTCACCTGCCTCGGCCTCCCAAAGTACTGGGATTACAGGCGTGAGCCACTGCGCCCAGCGGTGGAGTACCTATTCTTCTATCAGATAAAACAAACTTTATTTTTTTATTTACTATTTTTTTTGAGACAGAGTTTCACTCCTATCTCCCAGGCTGGAGTTCAATGGTGTGAACTCAGCTCACCTCAACCTCCGCCTCCCAAGTTCAAGTGATTCTCCTGCCTCAGCCTCCCCAGTAGCTGGGATTACAGGCATCCGCCACCACGCCCAGCTGATTTTTGTATTTTTAGTAGAGACAGGGTTTCCCCGTGTTGGCCAGGCTGGTCTTGAACTCCTGACCTCAGGTGATTCACCCATGTCAGCCTCCTAAAGTGTTGAGATTACAGGCATGAGCCATTGCACTGGGCCAAAACAAATTTGAAAGCAACAGCAGTTTAAAAAGACGATGAGGGACATTATATAGTGATAAAAGGTCTTGTCCAAGAAGAAAATATCACAATTCTAAATATATATGCACCTATGCACTATATATTCTAAATATATATGCATCTATGAGCTCCTAGATTATAAAATAATTGGTAGTAGGCCTAAGAAATGAGATAGAAAGTAATACAATAATAGTGGGGAACTTCAGTACTCCACTGATAGCACTAGACAGGTCATCAAGACAGAAAGTTAACAAGGAAACACTGAATTTAAACTATACCCTGAAACAAATGGACTTAACAGATATTTACAGAATATTTTACCCAACAACAGCAGAATATTCATTCTATTCATCAGTGCATGGGACTTTCTCCAAGACAGATCATATGATAGGCCACAAAACAAGCCTCAATACATTTAAGAAAATCGAAGTATCAAGCACTCTCTCAGACCACAGTGGAATAAAACTAGAAATCAACTCCAACAAGGAACCTTCAAAACCATGCAAATACATGGAAATTAAGTAACCTGCTGCTGAGTGATCACTGGGTCAAAAATGAAATCAAGAAGGAAATTAAAAAATTCTTCTAACTGAATGACAATAGTAACACAATCTATTAAAACCTCTGAGATTACAGCAAACGCGGTGCCAAGAAGAAAGTTCATCATCCTAAATGCTACATCAAAAAGTCTGGAAGAGCATAGACAGATAATCTAAGGTCACACCTCAAGGAACTAGAGAAACAAGAACCAACCAAACCCAAACCTAACAGAAGAAAGGAAATAACCAAAATCAGAGCAAAACCAAATGAAATGAAACAAACAAACAAAAAACGCAAAAGATAAATGAAACAAAAAGCTGGTTCTTTGAAAAGATAATTAAATGGATATACCATTAGCAAGATTAGCCAAAAAAGAAGAGAGAAAATCCAAATAAACTCAATTAGAAATTAAATGGGGCCAGGTGCGGTGGCTCATGCCAGCGCTTTGGGAGGCCAAGGCAGGAAGATCACCTGAGGTCAGGAGTTCAAGACCAGCCTGGCCAATGTGGTGAAACCCCATCTCTACTAAAAATACAAAAATTATCCAGTCATGGTGGCATGTGCCTGTAATCCCAGCTACTCGGGAGGCTGAGGCCAGAGAATTGCTTGAACCTGGGAGGCAGAGGTTGGAGTGAGCTGAGATTGCACCACTGCACTCCAGACTGGGCAACAGAGTGAGACTCTGTCTCAAAAAAAAAAAGAAAAGAAATGAAGTGGGAGATATTACAACTGACACTACAGAGATACAAAAGATCATTCAAGGCTACTATGAACACCTTTACTTACATAAACTAGAAAACCTAGAGGAGATGGATAAATTCCTGGAAAGATACAGCCCTCCTAGCCTAAATCAGGAAGAATTAGATACCCTGATCAGTCCAATAAGCAGTGAGACTGCAATGGAAATAAAAAAAATTACCAACCAAAAAAAGTCCAGAACCAGATGGATTCACAGCTGAAGTCTACCAGACATTCAAAGGAGAATTGGTACCAATCCTGTTGATACTACTTCACAAGATAGAGAAAGAAGGAATCCTCCCTAATTCATTTTATGAATCCAGTATCACCCTAATAACAAAATCAGGAAAGGACATAATCAAAAATGAAAACTACAGATACTATTCTTTTTTAAAGATTCCAAAAAGTCATTAGATATGAATACTTCTGCTTTTAAGTACAATGTGGTAATAACAGAAGGCAATTACAACTAGAAAAAAGACAAATTACATTAAATATATCAAAGATATATAGATGCATATAAGACTGTAAGAAATAAATTCTAGAGAGAGAAATGTCTTTATTATATGAACCGAGATTGCTGGCCATTGTCTTGCCTGGGGCATTTTCTGAGTCTGGACACAGGCTTTCATAGACAGAGCAAGCAACTGTACTAAAGGGAAAAAACAGAATTTTCTTATTGCCATCTGATTCAGCATGGACAAATTGGAATCTACAAGATCATCAAATGAATAGCTCTTTTCCTCACAGATTACTCATTGAGTGCTAGGGCAGTATAGCAGACTGGTAGGCTGAGCCACGAAGACTCAAATCAAAGACTCAAAGAGAGAAATCAACTGGAGGCCAAGTCATGCTCAAGGCAAGAAAATACAAAACAGGAAAAACAAAATATCTCCCTTTCAAAAGATTTGCCAGATTTTGAGCCTGGATGAAGAGAAAATAAAGAGCTAAGCCCTATACCTCTGAAGGACAGAACTTTCAAGGTGGAGGAAATAGAGAGAGACTTACCAGTCTCCCAATCAATGGACTACAGGTAGGCCATGCCCCAGAACAGGCTGGGCAAGAATGGCAGAATAAAATCTCCAGAAGTCTCTTGGTACTTAGGAGACAAAGTTCCATGGAGGGAGGAATCTGCAACAAACATAAGAAGGTCTGGCCCTAAGATAGTTGAAAACACATATAAGCTGCATTTAACTAAAGGTGCAAGCCAGCCCCAAACTAATGCCATTCCTGGTTGGCTTGAAATAATCAGTCCTTCACCTTATCCACTTAACAGACAAAACTACAAATTCTCTCTGGGTGGAGAAAGAGTAACAATTGCAATGTGTGTGGTAATTTTATAGACAAGGTTCATCCTACAATATTATGTGATATGCAGAGAAGCAGGTAAATAGACATGAAGAGAAAAACTAGAAAATAGAAGCAGGCTGGCCGGGCGCGGTGGCTCAAGCCTGTAATCCCAGCACTTTGGGAGGCCGAGACTGGCGGATCACGAGGTCAGGAGATCGAGACCATCCTGGCTAATACGCTGAAACCCCGTCTCTACTAAAAAATACAAAAAAACTAGCCGGGCGACGAGGCGGGCGCCTGTAGTCCCAGCTACTCGGGAGGCTGAGACAGGAGAATGGCGTGAACCCGGGAGGCGGAGCTTGCAGTGAGCTGAGAGCCGGCCACAGCACTCCAGCCTGGGCGGCAGAGCAAGACTCCGTCTCAAAAAAAAAAAAAAAAAAAAAAAAAAAAGAAAATAGAAGCAGGCCATAACCTGCTTCCAGGTTCCAGATCATCCAGATATTAAAGTTTGCAGACATGGACTTCATTATAATTGTTTTTTCATAGAAGAAATTGTGGAAAAAGTAAATGAAAAGATGAAACATTTAAACAGAGAATCAGAGTTCTTTTTTTTTTTTTTTTTTGAGATAGAGTTTCGCTCTTGTTGCCCAGGCTGGAGTGCAATGGCGCGATCTCGGCTCACTGCAAACTCCGCTTCCCGGGCTAAAGCGATTCTCCTGCCTCAGCCTCCCGAATAGCTGGGATTACAGGCATACAACACCACGCTAGGCTAATTTTGAATGTTGTTTTTTTCAGTAGAGACAGGGTTTCTCATGTTGGTCAAGCTGGTCTTGAACTCCTGACCTCAGGTGATCCTCCCACCTCAGTCTCCCAAGGTGCTGGGATTACAGGCATGAGCCACCGTGCCTAGCCAAGAATCAGAATCTTTATTTAACAAAGGAACAACCGGGTCCAGTGTCTCACGCCTGTAATCCCAGCACTTTGGGAAGCTGAGGAGGGTATATCACTAGGTCAGGAGATCAAGACCATCCTGGGTAACACGGTGAAACCTTGTCTCTACTAAAAATACAAAAAATTAGCCGAGCGTGGTGGCGGGCACCTTTAGTCCCAGCTACTCAGGAGGCTGGGGCAGGAGAATGGTGTGAACCCGGGAGGTGGAGCTTGCAGTGAGCGGAGATGGTGCCACTGCACTCCGGCCCGGGTGACAGAGCAAGACTCCGTCTCAAAAAAAAAAAAAACAAAAAAAAACAAAGGAACAAACAGACATTCTAGAAATGAAAAGTACACTATCTTTTTTTTTTTTTTTGACAGTCTCTCTTTGTCACTGAGGCTGGAGTGCAGTGGCACGATCTCAGCTCCCAGCAACCTCTGCCTCCCAGGTTCAAGTGATTCTTCTGCCTCAGCCTCCTGAGTAGCTGAGATTACAGGCACCCACCACGATGCCCAACTAATTCTTGTTTTTTAGTAGAGATAGGGTTTCACCATGTTGGCCAGGCTGGCCTTGAACTCCTTAGCCCAAATGATCTGCCCGCCTTGGCCTCACACAGTGTTGGGATTACAGGCATGAACCACTGCCCAGCCATACACTGTCTTAATGTAAGAGCTCATTGAATGGATTTTACATAAAACTAAAAAAAGCAAAAGTCAGTGTCTTAGTCCATTTTGTACTATACTGTAGAATACCTGAGACTTGGTAACTTTTATTTATTTATTTATTTATTTATTTATTTATTTATTTATTTATTTTTGAGACAGAGTCTCGCTCTATCGCCCAGGCTGGAGGGCAGTGGTGTGATCTTGGCTCATGGCAACCTCTGCCTCCCGGGTTCAAGAGATTCTCCTGCTTCAGCCTCTGGAGTTGCTGGGATTACCCACCGCCATGCCCAGCTAATTTTTGTATTTTTGTAGAGACAGGGTTTCACCATGTTGACCCGTCTGGTTTTGAACTCCTGACCTCAAGTGATCCACCCACCTTGGCCTCCCAAAGTGCTGGAATTACTGGTATGAGCCACTGCGCCTGACCGAGACTTGGTAATTTATAATGAAAAGAAACATATTTCTCACAGCTCTGAAGGCTGGGAAGTCCAATATCAAGGTCTTGGCACCTGGTGAAGCCCTTCTTGCTTTGTCATCCTGTAGTGGAAGGCAGAAAGGCAAGAAAACTCAAGAGAGAGTGAGAGAGGGCCAAATCAAACTCAATCCCATGATAATGACATTAATCCATTTATGAGGGCAGAGCCTTTATGGCCTAACCACATCTTAGAGGTCTACCTCTCAGCACTGTTGGATTGGGGATTACAATTTTAATATATGAACTTTGGGGAACACATTCAAACCATAGCAGACAAGAGTAGGACATCTAAAGACAAGTCAATCGAAAATATTCAAATTAAATACAGGGAGAAAATGGAGAAAATAAAACAGAGTGGAAAAGGTGTGTGGAATATAGACATATGGTTTAACATTGTGTTACTGAAGTCCTCTAAAGAGAAAACAGATAGTGGGTCAGAAGCAACATGATGAGATGCTTACTGAGAATTTTACAAAATTGATGATACATATCAATCTATAGGTCCAAGAATCTTAGTAAGCCCCAAGTAGCTTAAAAACTAGCAAACAAACAAACCAACAAACAAAAAACCTGTCTTTGAAATGAAAACCAACATCAAAGATAAAATCTTTAAAGCTGTCAAAGGAGGGGATGACAGATTATGCTAAAAGAAGAAACATAAGACTTAAGACTAACTTTTTAACAGAAACTATGGAGATCAAAAGACAATATACTGACAATTTTAAAGATTTGAAGCTAAACAAAAAAGAAATGCTGACTCTAGAATTCTAAAACTTAAAAACATTCATCAAAATAAAGGTTAAGACTGGGTGTGGTGGCTCACACCTGTAATCCCAGCACTTTGGGAGCCTGAGGCAGGCAGATCACCTGAGATCAGGAGTTTTGAAACTAGTCTGGCAAACATGGTGAAACCCCGTCTCTACTAAAAATACATAAAAATTAGCTGGGTATGGTGGCATGTGCCTGTAATCCCGGCTAGTCAGGAGGCTGAGGCAAGAGAATACCTTGAACCTGGGAGGCGGAGGTTGCAGTGAGCCGAGATGGCGCCACTACACTCCTGCCTAGGGGACAGAGCGGGACTCTGTTTCAAAAAAAAAAAAAGAGGCCGGGCGCGGTGGCTCAAGCCTGTAATCCCAGCACTTTGGGAGGCCGAGACGAGTGGATCACGAGGTCAGGAGACCATCCTGGCTAACACGGTGAAACCCCGTCTCTACTAAAAATATACAAAAAACTAGCCGGGCGACGTGGCGGGCGTCTGTAGTCCCAGCTACTCCGGAGGCTGAGGCAGGAGAATGGCGTGAACCCGGGAGGCGGAGCTTGCGGTGAGCTGAGATCCGGCCACTGCACTCCAGCCCCGGTGATAGCGAGACTCCGCCTCAAAAAAAAAAAAAAGAAAAAAAAAAGAAAAAAAATTAAGCAAATTACAGTTAGAGATTTTGTTTCTAGCAGACACATACTCTAAGAAAGATTGAAGGAAGTTCTTCAGGCTGGAGGAGAATAATATTAAATAGAAGCACAGAAGTACAGGAAGGAATGAAAAGCATAAGAAGAGATAAACACCTGGGTAAATATAAAAAGATATTGACTGTTTGAAGCAACCATGGTAACTATGTCTTATGGGCTTTATGCACAGAAGGAAAATATATGGCAACAATAGCACAAAGAATGGCAAGGATGTGAATGGAGTTAAACTGCTGTAAGTTGCTTGTAGTGTTTGAGAAATAGACAATACTAAGTCAAGTATGCATTTGCACATTTTTAGGGTAGCCATTAAATCACTAAAAGAACAATACAGAAATATATAACTGCTGGGCAGGGTGACTCACACCTGCAATCCCAGTACCTTGGGAGGGCGAGGCAGGAGGATTGCTTGAGCCCAGGGATTCGAGACCAGCCTAAGCAACATAGTGAGACACTTTTTGAAAAAAAAATAACAATAATTTTAAAAAATGTTTATTAAAAAAAAAATTTAGGCCAGGCATGGTGGCCCATGTCTGTAATCCCAGCATTTTGGGAGGCCGAGGTGGGTGGATCACCTGAGGTCAGGAGATCGAGACCAGCCTGACCAACATGGTGAAACCCAGTCTCTACTAAAAATACAAAAATTAGATAGGCATGGTGGCAGGCGCCTGTAATCCCAGTTACTTGGGAGGCTGAGGCAGGAGAATCGCTTCCACCTGGGAGGTGGAGGTTGCAGTGAGCTGAGATTGTGCCATTGCACTAAAGCCTGGGTGACAGAGTGAGACTTCATCTCAAAAAAAAATTTTTTTT